>NC_049198.1:15015938-15639688 GCF_009769625.2 Cygnus olor | reverse complement strand
AATCAACCGTCACATACAGATAGGAACATTGATATGAATTGAAACTAAGTCTGTAAGAATAATGCAAGACAGATGTTTGCTCACTGTTACCCAACTAATCCTAGCCATCACAACAGCATGTGGCAAACACCTGCTAAGGCCTGGCTGTGTCTTGGATGTGCTCCTAGTCACTGAAGGAAACTTCTTGTAGCATCCTGTGGTAAAATAAAGAGTATAGAAAGTTTCAAGTGACAAGATGTTTGTCTCAAATTATATAGAGACCTTGCCTCTCACAGTTGCAAACTCCCTGTTGGTTTTTGTTTGTTTGTTGGTTTGTTTGTTTATGTACACATTGAAGAAGTGTTCAACACTTTTCAAAAGCAAACTTCCTTCGTACACAGAGGCACTGAAGGAGGCTTTTTCTTCATGACACCTGATGCTCAAGGGTGCTAAGGAATGAGGTCTTACGGATTCCCGGGAGGACAGACACATTCAATTGCACTATAGCCTAGCAGCACTGTAGTAAAAAGGACAGAGCTCTGAACCCAGCAGAAGCAATAACAACCTCCTTTCCTCCCTACCTCCCTCTCACAGCCTCCACTTCAGCAGTAGCACTTCAGTCTTTTCTTCCCATTGTCCCTTCAGATGTTTCTGTAAACCCAGACAAAAGTCATCGTTCTGAATTTATGCGGCCCAGATTTATTTTGCCCACTGAGGACATCTGAGCAGCCATTACTTCATCCAAGTAAGGGTGGGGTGAGAGGATTTTGGATTCACTGCAAAGAAATTAAGAGTTTGTACACAGTACTCAAAACGGAAACAAACCTGTCCCCACATAGCACATTTTGTACAATAAATTAACTGCAATTACAGTTTTCTTTGAAGTATAGAAAAAAATAGAGAAAATGACAGATTGTTCCACATTGAGACATGATGGGAGTTACCTCTACTGAGAGGCCTGTAATGTCTCTGCAGAACTTACCAAGCGCTGACTAATAATGTCTCCTAAAAGTTCATTCATTCCACTGGCAAGTCCTCAGGTTTTTTACTATCAAGCCTTTCTAATAGAATCATAGAATGGTTTGGGTTGGAAAGGACCTTAAAGATCATCTGGTTACAACCCCCCTGCTATGGGCAGGGACACCTCCCACTAGTCATCTGAACATAACCCATTCTTCTTCCTATTTATGTATAGTACAACATTTACGGTACTCCATTTGATATTGTAATCAGATAATTTCCTGCATTTTCCATTGTAGTTCTGCAAAAGAAGAAACAAACTATCATGTGGGAGGGAACTGCACGCAAAAAGTAGAAGTGCTTGTTTTGAAAATATTAATGCAAACACTAGAAAGCTTAATTTTCCTACCAAACACAATTTTTTACACTAGTGAAACTGTATGTGCTTCAATGAAATTGTTTGCAATTTAAATGCACAGGAGAGGAGAATCAGGCTATCACTCACTGCTCATCCGTTTGATCTCCAAATATTTCTTTGTAAACTCAATATATTAAAGTGTAAGCTCAAGCACAATGTAAACTAGTAACATACCCACACAAGGAACACAGTTTCACATATGTATCAAGCCATATAAGACAAAGACTTATACAACTGTAATTTGTTCAGTATATGTTCTTTGCATTCAAATATTTTTCTTATTCTATCCTGAGATTGTCACTTTTCGACATATGTTAGCATAATATAGTGACTTTCATTGTTCAGTAAAGACATACACGTTTTGCAGGATGGTTATCAACCTCAGTTAATAACCTACTTTGGTTTGTGATAAATTTTGGTTTGTGTTCAATTCCTACTTTGGTTTGTGATAAATCTGGTTGGGACTACTAGTACAAGCAATTTGAATGATAGACTTCATTTTTTAAGTACTTGGTCAGAAACCCGGATTATCTCCAGTGTTCAAATTGACATAAATTGCTGACAAAATTAAACAGCTTGCCCACTTGTAGAATTTAGGATAGTTCAGTTGGTAGGGACCAGTTGGAAGGCCACTCCAGTGAACACTTCAGGGCTAACCAAAAGTTAAAGGATGTTAATGAGGACATTATCCAAATGCCTATTGAACACAGACAGGCATGGGGCACCAACCACCTCCCTAGGAAGCCTGTTCCAATGTTTGACCACCTTCACAGTAAAGAAATTTTTCCTCACGTCTAGTCTAAACCTCCCCTGTCACAGCTTTGTGCCATTCCCATGCATCCTGTGATCAGTTCCCAGGGAGCAGAAACCAGCACCTCCCTCTCCACTTCCCCTCCTCAAGAAGATGCAGGGAGCAATGAGGCCATCTCTGAGCCTCCTTTTCTCCAGGCTTGACAACCCAAGTGTCCTCAGCCTCTCCTCACAGGGCATGCCTTCCAGTCCTGTTACCACCTTTGCTACCCTCCTCTGGATGCCTTCAAGGACCTTAACAACCTGTTTATATTGTGGAGACCAGAACTGTACATTAAATTCAAGGTGAGGCCACACCAATGCTAAATATTGTGGGGAGGTTAACACCAATGTGTCCCTGTCCTCTGGCAGACACCTCCTGGCGAACATGGTGAGGCAGCCACCATGGCATCTATTTTCCACTCGTCAGTAATCTGAAGGTGAAAATCTCAGTACTTTCCCCACCTCTCCCAGACAGTGCATCCTGATGTTTGTTGCTGGTGTGGCACCACAAGCCTGCCTGAGGCCACCACCTTCCCTACTCTCTCCCCATGTGCTGGAGGTGAGGTTGAATTATAAACGTGAAGAAATTGTTCTGTAAATCATTTTGGAGGAAATTCTTTGTGTTTCCTATAAAAGAAAGCTTATGCTTCAGGGAGAGGTAATACACTCCAACAGACCTCTCTCAAGTGAAAGAATTTGATTTGTTTGTGGTTTAAAAAAAAAAAAAAAAAGAGGTGATAAAGGGGCTAAGTCCCCATATAATGTGTCCTTTAGGGCAAAGTTGTTCTGAACTTTTTCCTTGGTTTCTTTTAAAGTGAGAGTTTTATGCTCCAAAAAAACCAACTCTGTAGAAATGTCACATTCCTTCAAAATCTGTCTGCTCCTTGTGTGTCTTTGAGAAGTAGCTCCTGCTTTTTCTGACAAAAGGAATGTTTCACTTCTGTTAGCACTGCAAAGCCAATTACAGTGTGGAACAGGGAGCTGGATTCAGGCCATCCTTGTGCATCAGCAACAGCACTGTCACCTAATTTGCAAACACAGAACAATTATGATTGGCAAGGATATACAAGGCATCCTGGCTTTTAGATTCCAGCTTGACTGTGAAGGATTTGCAATAGAAAAAGAAAAATCTTTTGATTCTGAGCAAATGTGATCTGAAAGTCTAATAAGAAGCCACACCTACACTTATTTTTATAGCAGTAATATATGTCAAGCCAATAAAAGGCAATAAATAAGATAGAACACCAAGTAATATTCTTATAACACTGGATTTCTTCTTATGCAAAAATGAGTTTCTTGTATATGTATATGTTTATGTATTTTCAAATTTGGTTAATCAGTCAGTAATATTACTTTGGCTAACTGATCTCCTGCCTGCAGTTGACAATATGTATTTACACAGCTGTGTTCATAAATAGAAAGACTATTAGATCTCAGAAAAAAATAAAAAGAAAAAGAAAAAAATAAAAACACAGAGACAGAGACACCGGGAAATGGGAATTACAGCAAGGGGGTAAAAGAAATAGCAGAATGGAAGGTGAAACATTTCAGAGTGGTTATGATGTTCATTGTAAAGGAATGTGTAACTGAATTCAGTTTTTGAAGGAGAAACACTTACGAAAATGCTGGCCATTACACTGTAAAACCAGAAATTACATTTATGCTTATTTTCTGCTTTTATTCAATTTCTACATTTAACTGCTTTAGATGGACAACATACACAAGGATTCAGAATCAATATCTGCATAGTTTTCCATGGTTTTTTATTTTATTTTATTTTTATTCCTTACTCTGCTGGTATCACCTTTATGGACTATTGTTTGCAAGGGGAAAATCTTTCTGCTATTAACAGAGATAACTAACAGAGGGAAATAACATAAATCAAACTGTATCTGCATTTTGCTCTGCTGATTATTATAGATTAGTGCTGCAATATTTTCTTATACTTTGGGTCAACAAGGAAAATACTTTTCTTTGAGAACAGACATACCCTGTAGCACGATATGACCACAATGGAAAGGACAACAGGATGGACAGCAGGACCATTGCACCAAGGACTCCGTTAAAACTTCCAGAATCCCCAGATGTCTCGGTCCAAATCTAAAGCAGAAGTAGTGTCATGGAGTAGGCCAGAGTGGCCTTCTGACAAGTCTTCTCCTGATCCTCAAATGTCTGAATACGTGGCCTCCACACTGAAAAACAACTTACTAATTTGAGCCAAAAATTTACCAACATCCTCTGTGACTGTACCAGAGAGATGAGCACATAACCCACAGTGATTAGCAAAGTGCCATGGAAGTGAGTTCATTTACAGAAGCATGTGAGTAGACACATTTTTCAGTTCTGCGGACTATGACTTAAAGGTCTATAATCTTAATTCCTGCCCATTTCCATACAAAAGGTGTCTGTATTTGCTAGTGAATACATAACCATGACACCTAGTTTGTCTATTGTTTTCCATTTGTATTTGCTTTAGGGATTCTTTGGGATAAGCGGCTATACGTAGGCAGAAGTAAGATTCTAGTCCATCCCAGACAACCCTACAGGAGGAAGTCCTTGTTTTACATATAGATTGTAGTGACTTAATTTCAACTTTATTTTATAGTCAAGGAAGAAACAAAGAAGCAAACAAAGAAATGAAGGAGCAAATGAAGTTTAACTCTGCAAAGGACACAGGTCTTTGTAGTAATGGCTTTTATAAAATAAATTATCTAGCACCAAAACCCCTCTGTTGGTTTTTAAGTATTTTTCATTTTGCATTTGTTTTACTTGCCTGTCTTCAAGGCATTTTTCTAGTATTCTGCCCAAAACCCACAAGCCTCCATTCAGAAAGGGTCAGAAGCTACAAAATCTTTTAAGGGTAAAAAGACATCGCTTTGCTTCATACCTGCAAAGTTCCTGGTCCATATTTGCTGCTTCTGAATCACTCATTTCCTGTGGTTATTGGAACAGGAAATAAAGAATATAAAATATTTGTAACATACATGGGAATTCTTACCTATTCAAAAATGGACACTTTGTTGGATGCTTGCTGTTTTTTCAAATACTTTTCCACTATTTCTTCTTTCCCCATTTTCCTAATTTCATTGATGTTTGATCATGCTATCTGTTTTTCCTCAAGCCTTCCTGGTGGACTTTCTCACTTCCTCTCTGCTTCCCAGGTGTTACTTTCCCTTTACTTTTTCCCAGGCAGTACTTTGACTCTTTCTAGTTAGCTTTAATTCTTTGATAAGACCCATGCCTGCCTGTTAGGCTGGCAGATGATGTCTGCAGTGGCTTTGACAAGCCTTGAAGCTTTTAGCTCACCCCTATTGGTATCTATCCCAACCCACCCAGTTTCAAAACAACATCGCTGGCAAAAGTTTCCAAAAATTGCTGATAAAATCTGCAGGGCTCTCCAGCTCTGTGGGCCCACAGCTGGCAGGACCAGGGTCAGTGGGACTGACACTTCCTGCTCGCTCACCTCTTCCAAATTGTGGTTCCTGCCCACGCGTGCTGCTTGGAGCTATGCTCCTCTCCCCCGCTGCTGCCGCCCACAGCACCACTACATGCACAAGGCACATGTTTCCTGGCTTCACACAAGCAACTGTATGGTTTCATTCCAGAGTACTTCCTGCTAGTCATAAATCTCAAAAGTCACCATCCCTCCCTCTTGAGGACCCTGCTCTGTGTGCAGCTTAATTATGTGAGGGTTTTTTTTGAAGTTGTTGGGGCTTACAGTGCTTTTATAGCACTTTATGTATTTGTTTTATTTACAAAGCACACAGACTACAGCAAATTAAATAAATTACAGCTAGGTCATCTACAGTCCCAAGGGTCACATCTCAGGCAATTGGTTGGTCAAAGCTGCTTCTTTTGTTCTGAAATGTTAGCACTTCTTTAATTCAAGACACTGGGGGATTCAGCAACTCCTGGAAGTAGCCTGTACAGCCACATATCTTCCTATTGCTTATTGTTGGTATGTCACATGCAATAATGTCCTAGGCTTTGAAGCAGGGAAGGGAGAAGACTGAGAGAGGCTCCTCCATGCCCCTCAACCTCGAACCACACAATGGCTTCCCGAACAGAAAGGAGACTCCCTAGCACCAAAACCAGTCCAAAAAGGAAAAGCAACAAGTTGTTTGGCAGCCTGCAACACTAAGCATATTTCTCATTTTTAATTCTTGCTGCAGGTATTTGCCTGCTTGCCAAAATCTTCCTCCTTCCATCCCTAGAGACTCACACCTCTGAAAACAAAAGGGTGAGAGCACACAGTGCTGACAGGCACATTCTGGGTTTGAATTCTGGGACTTTTAGCCTGCAGCATTCTTGCTAATTTTATTATCTTGGATTCCACTGATTATGTTTGGCTCTAGGCCTCCAAAACTTTATTTTCCCCAATGCTTATTTTCACATAAATAAGGAGACAACAGGAGGCAGAAAATTTGAGTCATGGAGATCTCATATAAGCTATGAAAAGTAGGTTAAACTGGCTTTTGTGTTTCCAAAGACTGTAACCTAGCCCTTCCATTTTTGCTTTTGTTTCTGGCATTGGCTTAATCTTCTATTCGTCTACAGAAGGAGCAGGGAACTCCTAGTTACACTAAGATGAAAGGAAGGTTTCATCTTCCTCCTTTTTTTTTTTATGATAAAGAGCTATGATTTCTATTCTCCCAAATGACAGAGAAAGTATTTCCCCTCACCCTAACAGCTTCTTTCTTCAGTTATTCTCAAACTAGAAAGAGCGTACTTAGCCTACTAGCATAATTTCATAATTTTACAAAATCGGGGCGGGGGCAGGGGCAATTCTCATTGTGTGCAATGGAGAAATGATAGTGACGATGTTTACTGCTCCTACTTGAGCCATTTTAAAGTTTCATTTTTCATTCATTTTACAATGTATATAAACAATAAGATGAGGTCCTGGAAATTCCTATTTGTTGCAGCATGTAAGTACATTTAAAACACTTGTTGGATGCTCTGAAAATATTGTGCTTGCAAGAATGTCTCATTTTCAGTGGAAACATGCCTAAAGGTGCTCTCTCAACCAATAATCACAATAAAAGAGAATCTCTGAAGAGAATTTACTCTTCCTGCAGGTAGATTACTTGCTGAGAATGCCTGTGAGGTACCACTCTTGAGTTTTCAGGTGGAACCTTTCTGCACCAGAAAGGGGAGCTTTCTAAGGATGCAAGTGTTCCTTTGCTTCCAACAATGATAGTCACTTATCAGAATAAGTCACTCTTATTGGGTTAATTAAACAATATACCACGTTGCTTTAATTAAAACAGTTCATGCAGCTGGTGGCTGATATATTTGTCAATCAAGTATGAGGAAGCCTCGGGTCCATTCTCTTGGAACACCGCCCTAAAGAATAAAGGATATACCTTTCTAAAGAACAGAATATATAGAGAATGACCATGCCTCACCAAAAACACAGAAAAGACAAATCTGTATAAAATTTCTCCTCTGGCTCAGCAAACTTTAACATTGACCATATATTTGCTAGTAAGTTTTGCAAAATTGGAAAAGCTTAATTGTCAGTGCTTCAAATCAAATGAGATGCTTCATTTATTGTAAAATCTTTTTTACCCCTGCTGAGTCTCAAAGTATTCTGGCAAGTTCTGCCCTGATTTATAACCACTCAATTCTCAGAATGTCATAGTTAAATCCAGAATTTGTTGAATTATTTAAAGAAGCTGCCTGAAAGCCAGCATTTATTTGAAAGTACAACAGACCTAGTCAAAAGCTTCAGGAGTTTGAAGCCAGGCTATAAACCTCTGAAATGCATAGCCAAGCTAGTTAAGCAGGGACTGACAGTGCAGGGGGAAGCAGAAGTCTGTTTCAGGCTTAAAAAAAAAAAAAATACCACCAACAAACATACAGTTGGGAATTAATCCGGGTTGAGTGACTGTGTACATTTATCTGAGCCTTCCACCAGTGCAGAACAGGTCAGTTTTATCCCAATGTCCAAAAGAAGCAGCAGGGTGCCATTCTGTGGGGACAGAGGAGAGCTATCAATCTTTCCAGTAATCACAGGATCTGCAAATAATAACCTACAGGCTCCTCTGTTCTAACTGCCTTTCAGTGCAGGAGCATAACCCCTTTTGTATTTCTACCAGCATTTTATCCGGTCTGGCTTTTCAAGTTCCGTGGGACAAAGTCTCTGTTCCTCCCCAGGGGGATTATTCCACTGCTAATAGCTCTTATGGCCAGGAAGTTTCCTTCTCTAAATTCTCTCCTACTGTTCTTAGCTAACTCTCCTATTACTAAGCCATTTAAAATAATTCATCTGTACTTCTGGTGCATCCATCTTCATATATGCACGGTTTCTCTTCCTTCCAAGAATTCAGTCATATTTAAAATGCTTAATTCCTCAGAAAAAAAATCATGTGCTCCATTTCCATGGCAGCACTCATTAACACTGAATTTCCCCTGCCTGTGAGTACCATGCTGGCAGCATCATTTGGGGTGGTGCATTGTCCAGATCATATTTCAAGTGCTATGCAATCATAGCTTGGTACTGGTAGAGGAACCATTGCCTCTCTGCTTTTTAATATGAGTCTGTACACAGCCCTATTCCACCGGAACATTTTGATGCATAGTTTTTTTGTATGATAACTAGAAACTGAGTAGTAAGACAATCTGCGAATGCCATAAAGGAGCTTGCTGTCCTTTGTTTATTATATGCTTTTGTAAGCCTCAGTAAAGCACGAATAGGTAACTTGCTCTCCCACGCCTGTGAACAACTGAGACTCAGCTCAGTGCCTCCTTCATATGCTTTGTGGCATTTAGGCAGCATAAGACAAGACAAAAATTCAGTGAAGTAAAATTTATATTACACAACTAGCTAACTCTGGAGCAACACCCACTCTAGCTTCCTCCCTCTGACTGCATAACTGTTTCAGATTATCTTCCACGGTTTTAAGTAGTCTACATTTTTTCCTAACTAAAGGATTTTTTTTCCAATCTCTCCACTTTCTGCTGCAAAATTTCTGTAGTCTCACTTATTCTCTCAGTCCTCCTAGGCACTTAAATATTACTCATAAGTGTTGATACCAAACTCATTATTTCCTCTCTTCAGTCAACAGCTCATGTGCCAGTTTAGACTCACAATAATCCTTGGTCACAGTAAAGGTCATTAAAGACACTTCTTACTAACACAGAATTTTTCCAGAAGTCGTAACCTTTGGTTTTGCCTCTCAGCAGAAAGGACATTGTCAAAGATGCAGGCTTTCCTATCCAGCCTTTTTCTGAGACAAGAACCTGTGGGAGAGGATGACATAACTGAAAATGTGTTTAATCCTGTATCATCTTAAGATTTCATGACACAAATACCTCTGAAAGACTTTCTCTAGCAATAAAAATATCCCCAGGATTCCTAGCTAGAAAAAGATCTCTGGAGTTTTAAACAGCAATTTCATAAAGAAGTAAGAAGTCCAGTTCATGTTAAATAGGAAGCTATCATTACTGTAAGGGAAGACCTTTAACAGAAGATCCATGCAAAGACTCAAGTTGAAAGAGAAAACCCCCCTTATATTCTAATTTATAGCCAAACACAAAGGAAAAACTTAGTATAAAAACAAAGAATCTGTGTCTGTATTACAAGATTCCTATACTCAAAAGTCCAAACATGGGTTTTCACCTGGTCTGATTTTCCACTGTATGCAGGTGAATTACTCCACAGGACAATCTTCTTGATGCCATTCTGGATCATGTCAGATGATTTGGTGGGTGCTCATATACTTACCATTCAATAACATCGCAAGGGTGAAGGATGTAAAAGAGGAGATTCTTATAAAGAAATTGCCCACTGCTTTATACACAACTGCTGGTTGTTTTATCTTGGTTTGCCTGCAAACTGAGTCATGTGTGAGTGGTTAGAAGTTTATTCCACTCAGGCAATGAAAAAAAGGAAGGGCATTTTGTTGTTTTTTAAGGGGAGGGTGGTGGGGAGGCAATGCAATTGCAAAGGAAGAGAAGGATATGGAAGAGAAGACAATTGGCTGAAACAACAGAGGGTTGAAATAAAGAAACTATAAAAATCTTAGACTAGGATTATTTTTAATACTTCATTTCAGAAGCTGGCAGTTAGATCTTAGCACAACATTGATCTTTCTAATGACTAATGATATATCATTTCTTCTAGTTTGTCCTCTTTTTGTTCTTTATTTACCTGCCTTACAGGATTGTATTTGGTATAGACACACGGAAAGGTTGTAAAGAACTCATATGCTATAATAGTTCCATGGGTAGAGATTTAGATAGGATGTAAAATACCTAAATTCTAGGTATTTACTTCTGACAGGCAGGATGTTCTTTTATTCTTATATTCCTATATTGCTTTGCTATAATGTAGAAAAACACATTGCTCTTCCAAACAGGGTTCCAGGCCAACTCACTTATAACCGTAGCTCTGACGAAACAGTTGGTGATTTAATATCACCATTATGCTGTCATTATCTCATTATCATGTTAAAGTAAAACGATCTTGATCAGGACTGCTTCATTCTATGCCAGAGATATCCAGCTTCCTTCAAGCATAAAAGTAAATGTAATTTGTCCTCACAGTCCCATATTAAGACCCATCTAGCACCTCAGTCCTTTCTTGAAAGGAGGCCTGTGATTCCCAGAAGGTAACGGGAGAATCGGGTGGAGGGGCAAATTAAAGTCAAAAGTTGTGAAATCTCTGTTGATAGTGGAGAATGCAATACATCAATGGAAATATGTATAAAGCACTTGAGCTATCTGTAAATGCTATAGCTGGTCTTTCTAGACTGACTCTGTCTCAGCTACTTTCGCCTTCTGGACTGGCATATGAATTATAACCTTGCAGCTTACATTAAGCCTTGAGTATTAGTATTATAGGACTACAAGCACTTGTATCACTAGAGCAGTGGCCAACAATTCTCCGATTCAAGCTTTAAGGCTGCCTGCAAGTTTGTATGAAAAGAACCCCCATGTATAAATGTGACAGGGGTTTGGTTGATTCTTTCAACTTACTTTTAACAGACAGCTGCATTGTTTTAACTAGAATGAGCAACTCAGATAACATGTTTACCAATGTCCATACCTTCAGAATCTCAATTTGCTTTCATTACTCAAGAAAATACAGTGTTTTCAGGTTTCTCCTGCTTTCATGTCCTAGGACTTAATTCTCCCTGGGTTTGGTATTATAACCTAGGAGTTGCAGAAGATATGTGTCCTTGTTAGGCCACTATCCAAATATTCAGGCAGTCTAGGGAAGGTCAGTTCATTACTTTATGCCTTGATCTCCCCACCTATAAAGCTAGAAAAATAGTTTTAACCCCCCTCCATAAAACATGTTTTCGCTATTAGGAGTACCGTTATGAGCACAATAACTGGAGACATTGTAAGTGCGGAAAATATTGTCTGTCAGTTGAAAAAAGGAAATCATGTGAAAAGGATTGTTTTAGTTGCCTCATAATAAAACACATTTTGGAAATCTCTCATGAACATAATGAAGCAATGTGTGGAATTTGATACTGAGGCAAGTAAGAATGATGCCGTATAACAAAATTTCAACATGGCATCCTGATCCACACCAGTTCTTTTAGTGTTTCCACAATCTAGAATTACATAAATAGCACTTGGTATTTACTCATGCTATACGTAAGAAAGAATGTATCTCATAATGTTCCCAGCTAAGTCCTCAAGGAGAGAAATTTTAACATGCACCATCCTTAACTGTTCCAAAGCTGAAAATGGATTTGGCTTAAAATTTTGTGTAAATCAAAGATATATACAAAGGTCTTATAACCCTTTCCAAATCAAAAATATGTTGATGATGTCTAGGATACCAATAGAACATGCACAAAAAAGAACAAAAAATTCTTGCAATTTTGGGAGACTTTTGGTGCCAAACACAAATTGCAAATTACAGTGTAGAACACTACACTTCTAGAGTAAACGTTTCCAGATTTCTCCTGCCCTGATCCTTTACTTCTGCCCTGTATATGCTTCGTCAGAAGGGAAAAGGTTCACGGAAGCTTTCTACTTGGGAGACAAAGCAACACATCAAAAAGCCTTTCTGTGTTTTTAACTGTGCACACCCAGGTGTTATTGCAAGTGCAGGGAGATATGAGAAACCATCTACACTGTGTGCCGATATTCAAAACACTGAAGATACTAACTCGGAGCAAGAGCAATGGCACCATGTATGTGTGCACACAGACACCCACCCACATGAGAGCACTAACATCTTGCACCCATTACTTGTCCTTTGATACAGACATAATCTAGTTAAAATGGAAATGTATTAGGAAAGTCAAACAATTAATTGATCCAAGAAAGGTTGTTTCATGTTTTGTGTAAATCAAAGCTAAAAATTCATTTGAAGGACACTGCCTTATTGTAGACTAAACACAGTTTGGCATGAGCTCAGGGCTTGGTGTGGGTGTTAAAGTTGTTCTGCACTACACATGGTCAGTAATCCTCAGCAGAAATGTTAACTCAATTTGTCAGTATTATCTTTATGTCAACAGTAATGCTTAAATATTTACAATAGACATAGTACTCTGAGGGTTCGTAACGCAAGATAAATTGGAAAAATGCTAACAAAATGGATGGTACTAATACAAGCCCTTGGCACTTTGTACTCTTCAATTTTATATACAAGAGGGTTCGCCTGAAAGTTGGATTTTATTAGACTGTATGGTTTATTTGCTACCCTCAAGCTTTCGCTAAAATGAAGCAGAAATTTGTATAATCACTGTAAAAACAGAAATGTATTACAATAGTGATTCATGAGGTCTGGGTCCACAAGAAGGAGGCATAGATTTTAACGGATATGTTCTGTACCAAATCCAGTCTTGATATAAGGAGTATGAATACTGTAGACCTCAAATTGAGCTGCACCTGCTTATATCCTTGCTGAATTTGGCCCTGTGATATATCTTTTTTCAGATAATATGTTCCATATGTAATATCACACCAAATGCATTGTAAGATAAATAAAACAACTGCAAATTTTACAAATAGCTAAGGAGGGAGAGAAATAAAAATAATAACTAAGGAAAATATTTTCAGATTAGGTCTGAAAATAGAGGAACAATATATAGATATGAGACAGCCTTCCTCAGCTCCTTACCTTCATTACTTTCCCCTTTTCAAATACATTGCCCCACATTCTCTTAATGTACCCTTTTTATTAATATTGGTTGTGATAGCCAAGCATTTGCTTCAACCATACATGATTTTTGCTTCACCCTTAACCTTGAATTACTTCCTGTTTGGCCTTTGTGAATCTAAGCTGTCCCTCAGCATTTTTTCACCCAAATATCTCTGTCTTCTCACTGATACAATCACAAAAGTCCTCCCAATATTTCTCTACTTCCAGTTCACCAGATGACAGCATATGAGGTACATCACTGCCAATTTTGACATGCTGGTTTCAACAAAAAAAAAAATGGTAGCTATGTCTTTCTTCACTTTAGACAACTTTATTTTCCATTTATCAGTATCTACACTAGATTTAAGCCACTTCATATATTTGTTGTCTCATAGATGCCTCTGTTCCTCCATATGATTTTGTTCCACCACTTTTTAACTAGTTTATATGACACGAGTATTGCTACTAATCATACCAGAACCTGATATCTTGAAATGACTATATTTCCATCTCAGTCATTTCCTCATTTCCTGTCTTTACATTTGAAAATGTATATTGTCTCTTTAAATTTCTCACTGCCTTAATGTCTGCTTTTTCATATAAGTCTGAAAATATTTTCAGATACATTTTTTTAATATTCTGAGTCTCACAGGAGGACAAAGTTGACATACTGCTACAAAACACTATGATGCAAAAACTGATTTCATCCGTTCCACTACTTTTGCCACAGATATTGTCATTATGAGCATACAGTTCATTGGGTTCAAACCTGTATATATTGCTCATATAGTTTTGTACATCTTCTTGCTTCCTCAAATTCCATACCCTGACAGCCATAACTTTACTGTGATATAGTGCAAGCCTGAATAAATTGTAAAATTAATAGTAATTAAAAGTAATAGTAATTAAAAGTTGAGAGATTAAAAAAAAAAAAAAAAAGAAAGAAAGAAAAAAAAAAAGTCCTGTAAAAAACACATTGCTCTTTAAGAGATAACTGAGACATAAGAGACTGTGAAATGAATAGCGACTCAAAGTC
The DNA here is from genome assembly GCF_009769625.2 of Cygnus olor. NCBI lineage: Eukaryota > Metazoa > Chordata > Aves > Anseriformes > Anatidae > Cygnus > Cygnus olor. The sequence continues at coordinate 15,625,393 of NC_049198.1, read as the reverse complement.
AACCTCCCAAAAACATTTCTGTCTGTGCTCTAGGAAAGTATCGTTTCAAGAGACTAAATCCTGAGAGGAAGCAACAGAAGGAAATGTGTTTCAGAGCACCCATTTTGGACTATAGTGTCAGAAAAGAGTCGCTATATCACCACTTTGCAAGACCTCAACCTATTTCCAAGCACATTTACTTTTTTTCCTTCTTCTTCTTTCTCCCTACTCCTCCTGCCCTGCCCCCCAAAATCTGCAATACTTAATTTGAAACTATTCCGTTTCAAGCTAATATACATTTACATCCCCAAAGACTCACAAACTTTTAAATAGATCTGATCATAGTCAGAAAAAAAAAGTAAATATGATCTAGCTACTTACACACACACATTTCCTATGTGTAGAACACTGACCGTTCTTTAATTAGGGAAGCCAGCTGGGATTTGAATTTTTCTTTGAAGGAAGCACAGAAGCAATGTTTAGAAAACGTATGAAATCCCATCTTGTCTTTGAGCTGTCACTCAGGCTTTGGGTCTTTTGCCCCATATTCTATTAACCATTCTTATTCTGAACCTGTGATATCTGATTCCCCTTTCTGTAATTTCCATCTTTTGTTCACAACTCTATTCTCACAATAACACTATTCAGATAAGGTATGTCTTTGAGTTGTCAGCTACTACTTCTCTTTTTTTTTTTTTTTTCTCCTTGTACAGATACTATTAGTGCTTTGGAATTTTGTGATAAAAGTGTACAAAGCAAGAGAGCCCTCTGCTAAATATTGCAGCTCACTTTTCAGTACTGCATCAGGCAGCATTAGAAGGGAGTTTTTATAGTTTACCTCGCAAATGATGGAAACCACTCTTTGTTAAACAAAAGAATGAAGGGAGCCCAGAAAAAGATATATTCATAGTGCATTGCTTGTGTGCTATGGTGTCCTGGCACTGGAGGAAAAATGTAAGGGGATTATTCCTGGATAAGGCACCTTGCAAATATAACATGTGCGTGTTGTGACACTTTGGCCATATGATCATCATTCAGTTCAAAAAGGTATGCTTTCAAGGTTTAAAAAGTAAAAAGATCAGAGTAATGACCTTGAACTGCACAGCAAAAGACACAGCATATCTTTATTATGTCTCCTCTCAGCAGAGATTGTATTTTTTTTAGGTACACACTGCCCAGCAAAGTGGAAATAGGGATCTCAGCAGTAATAAATACATACGAAATCCCACTGCATTTAAAATAATTTTAATAAAAATAACAATAAGAGCCTGAGGTTTGTGCTCTGGATTTTGGATAAAAATATACGGTGTATTACATATCAAAGCCTCCAGAGCTACAATCCCAGTTCCTTGCCAGTCATATGCTTTATGATTTTCAGCAGACCACTTTTTTCTATAGGTGTGTAATTTTATCAACCTGTAACATGCGAATTTTACCATTTGCATCAAAAAGACTTGATTTGGAGGTGTAGCTTCATTTAACGTTTCTTGAAGATTCTTGGATGAACAGGGTTTCATCCATGTCTAGGGTCTGCACTACAGCTACTTAACAATAACAATAAAAACTTCAATGAGTTTCCACAGGCTTATATTGTTGGATAAAATTTGCAATTCAATAAAACAAATAGTATAACTAACACTAATTGTGTAGTTTAAAGTTTTCTCAAAATTATTAAATTTTTTCATTGTGTTTATAATAAAAGAATAGTAATTAAATATTTGCTAGCAGCCATAATCACAGCTCAGTAAATGTTTTAACATTTACCTGATAGCTTAGGACAGGAAGTACTCAAAGTAGCCTTCATTCATAACAAAACTGACAATCATTTTGGAATATATTTGTTTAAATGTAACATCAAGATCACATTTGTTTAATAGCCAGACATTTTCCTGGAGGGGAGGGGAGTGGGAGGGGAGGGGAGGGGAGGGGAGGGGAGGGCAGGGCAGGGCAGGGCAGGGCAGGGAAGGGAAGGGCAGGGAAGGGAAGGGAAGGGAATAGTTTGTATAGAAATCTAGATCTGTATATTCTAACCAGGTTATTAAGAGGGTTTTTTTACCTTATAACCAATTTCTTTTTTAGTTTTTAGAGTAATAAAGCCACAAGCATAACCAATTGCAAGGGCAAGACATGGCTGGTATTTAGATTACTTTCTGTAAACAGTTGAATATTTAAATAACACCGGTGACTTTGATAATTTCTAAATTCTAAACACCTAAATTTTTACTTCTAAAGTGCAAAAAAAAAAATCAGGATGCACTTTGTGCGTCATATAAAGACACACATGAAAAAAGTACTTAAAGTATTTAGTTTGGTGGTGTTTACTTCAACTGCATTAAGAACTGAAGTTAAGCTCTTCCTGAGTGCTCTGCTGAACTGGTAATGGTCATTACTTGCACTTGCTAATGTGGAAGTCTGGTGCATCAAATCTTAAACCATGATTCTAAGATTTTTTTTTTTTAAACGGGAAATAAGCACAAATAATCATACTTCTGAACAACAAAATGTTATTTCTTTGGCCTTACTGACCTATTCCTCTTGGTCTGCTTGAGCACTTCTTGTTTCAACAGTCAACACTACCAAGATACCAAGCAGAGGAAGTATATTTGCTAGTCATGGCACCTACTCCTGAAAGACGCCAGCAGCAGTTGTTGGCTGTAGTTACAGCTTTATCTAAGGATGTGTCACATATTTAGGCTGTTATGTGATCTTTCTTTGCTGCTTTCCCTTCCTAAAAGCTTTCTCCATTCTCTCAACTTCTATAATTTTTTCACATTTGTGAATTAGGTGCCGAGTGACTTGCTCATAAAATAGCTACATAGGCTGTTTTACAACTCCAGAGGGGAGCCAGGGCTCTCTTCACATTAGCATGCTTTATGCCTCTAAGCAGGCAAGACAGGAGAATCGATGTGGGAAAGTAATTACTGTATGGGCATATCTATATACTAGTTCAGTGAAGGAGGGTCAGATGTGCAAGCATAGTCTCTTGCTTGCCTTCACAATTCATATTCTTGCTTGCCAGTCAAGTAGGAAGCTAGTCAAGTCTAAAAGAACTGATATTTGTCTCTGTTAGCTGCCCATGAAATAGTACAGCATAATACAGTTTTGTGCTAAGAAAACTGGTCCCTCAGCTCCAGATAAAACATAGTGGAAAGCTGTTATAGTAATATCAAGGATCTGTTTTACATTTAAAGTAAGAACACTGAGAAATCTATTTTCGAATGCTGTTTTTGACTTGTCTCCCGAGAACCTGTCACAGTCACAGAAACTGAGTTTGGGGTCTGGGCACCCATATGTACAGCATGTTTCACATCACATCATTCAGTATGGATTTTTCGTGTTCACAGGCAAGAGGCATTTGCAGATACAAGTCAAAGTTGTGTGCACACAGAAGTTGTAAGGTAGCTTCTGTTCTGCAGTTGTCAGCCAGAGAGCCAGCATGATCTCTTCGCCTGTGGCTGAAGTGTATATCCCCCTTACTGCTTTCCCTGGCTGGGAGGATGGTTTGGGGGGCAGTTCTGCCAGAGGCAATATCTGTGCCACATGTGTATTGCATTTACCACTCAAAAGAAAATTATGGATGAGTGAATTGTAAACAGTTGGAAATACTCACCAGTAGTACTGAAGATCCCTTTGACCCAAAAAGGTTCACCAATGCACTGCTGCAGAGAAAACTGTCCTCCTGTTTATTGGGTACTTGTTATGATCAACATCAGATACAGCTGGATACATAAAAATACTAGCTAACTTCTCTGAAACCTAGCTTCATAGTAGAAAATACACTAGTTAGATAAAACAGTATACTTAACAAGCATAATGAGCTAAAAATAAAAAAAAATTAAAAAATTCTTTTCCATGGATTCTGAAGAAGACCTTAAGTGATCTGAATACCTACACACACACACACTTTTATTTGTGCTAATTATAGTATTCATTTTCTGGAGGGGTTTGGCCTTCTCATTCACCTGACAGACTTTTCCATAGACTTACTGAATTCATTCACAGATACAAATCTTCCTGAAATCTTCCTGGGTTTGCTCCTACTGGCAAATAATATGACAGACAGGCAGTGAACTTAGTCTCCAGTTCAACCTTCGGGTTGCTCCAGCCCATCAATGTAAACACAGCCATTATAATTAATCTTAAGGATTGCCATAAAGGTAGAGAGGCCATTTACGGAATGTGGGTCTGATCCATACTTACTTTGTCTTTCTCTTTAACTTCTGTGCACCTTGGAAGAGGCCTTAAATTGGCACTGCTTTCACATAAATTAAGTATGAGCCTTTTTCTAAACCTTAATATGTCCAGAGAGGATTTTATTCTATCGTAAAAGAAAGACCAATGAATCAACTCCATGCTTCCCTTTTACACTTATTTAGAAATTGTATGTAAATATTTACAAATAAAGTGAGAATATGAACTCAAGAAATGCACATTTCAGAGGGGTGTTTGCTATAGCATGCATACAGCACTTCACAGGAAATATTTTAGAAAGAGGGAGATAGATGTAATAATGAAAAATGTGCAGTTCAGTGTCTTTGCTTTACCAAAGACAGTGCTCTTTCTGGCTGGAAGCAGACCACATCTCATACTGAGTGATTAATTTGCTATGAATGAGAAATTCTGTGAGTTTTAAGCTCCTCTACATACAACACATTGTAAATAGACCATTTTCACTAAACTTACCTGATATTCACTGAATTGAGATACTTGTTTAGTTCATCAAGTGTTTCTGTATATCTGAGATTTGAGCTATGCTCCTGAGATGTGATCAGATGGATGCGAGACCAAGAGTGTCATGTGGTTGGAAGTAGAGATAATACCTGCTCAAAACACGTTGGTCTCATTCCCTGATCTATTCTCTGCTTAGAAAGGAACTCAAGAATTTCTATCACAAGTTTTTTCTGCATATACCTCTAAACAGTTTTCCCAGTAAAATCCTATTATTCAAATACATACAGGCAGTTCAGATAAACTGTCTCAAAAATTCTGCACATTGTTATCTGATTCTTAATCACAATCAGTTGAAAGCCTGTTTTAAATGTTAAGATATGTGATTCATAACTGTGTCTCAGGTAGTTCCATGAAGGAAGAGAAGGAATACTAACCTTGTGCCAGAATGGGAATGAAAGACAGTAAATCACAAAGCAGACTGTGGATTTATATATTTATCAAACACAAAGAAGATGCTATGACACGGTAGTCTGGTATCTGTAGGACTTCCTAAGTATCCTCTGTAATGGTAATTCAGTTGTCTTGTTTTGCACTGAATCTGGGTGGTAAGGAAAGAAAACTGGACTTCCATTCCTAGAATCTGATATGAGTTGTGTAAGAATTGAAGTAGATGGGGGTTTTTTATTTTTATTTCTAGTATCATCCAGACACAGAAAATGTGTAGGGCTCTTTTGTTTCTCTCATGGCTAATGATAAAAGCAACAACCAGGTGAGTGCTGAAGATATAGTAATACAGTAATACACTTGATCCAGTGAATGAAGAAAAAAAAAAAAAACTGCTTTTGTGCGAAATAACAGAAAAATGTGGAAAGTATCTGAAAATGCTGGCATTCTTGATGGGACAAATAAAGGCATAACTACTTTGGAAGAGGAGACTGGAGTTCTGCAATGATTATCACTCCCCAAAGAGATAAAAGTAGAGTCCCAAACAGTCTAAATTCAACATTCAGTGGGAAAAGATAATAATTGTATTGTAAGGGTTCCCTGTAGGGAGAGGATATATGTATTTTTCAGATGGCACTCTGACAATGTTCTCTTCCTTCTCATTTTAAACATCCCAAGAGGCCCAGCAATTTGCAATATATATAGATTTGACTGAGACGTCTTAAGTATTTGTTTCACAGTAATGGTCAGCTCTGCTTTTTTGAGCTGTTAATCATGAGCCAGGTCTTTCAAGATGACTTCAAGTTTTCAAGTTAAATTTGCTTTGTGAAGGATTTCAACCCACATCATAGTTATATCTGCTGCAGTTTCCAGCAGCAAAATGAGTGATGTGCCATTATCCATACCATGGATTTGTGGCATTTGCCACACATTGTCTTTGCATACATGACTATCACATAGCCTCTAGTTTACAAGTCATTCCCTAGTAACCTATTTTTTAAGAAAATGTGGCAGCATGTTATCTTTTATTTTTACATCTGCAGCTTTACAGTCATGTTTTTCTCTGGTCTCTTCTGGAAGAATTCATTTAAAACACGGATGGGACAAAGGTAAGAAGTAAAGAGTAGGTGTCAAGAATCTCTACAGGGAAGAAAATGAAGATGTTGAATCCTAAGCAGTGACCTTTTTTTGTTACAAAGGTACCATCCCACAACAGATTACTTCAAGCACCACTATGAAAGATCTTCCATGATGCTTCACTTCTCTGTATGAAACACAGCTTCTCTGTTCTCTTCGCTTCTCTGTTGAAACACAGTCTACAAATAGAGCTGGTCACAAGCCCTCAGGACTTGGCACCATGGAGTAGTACTTGCAGATGAAAAGTACTTAGAAATAAATTATCAAGTATCTTGTATTTCTAAGAAGAAAATTAAAAAGTACAATGAGGCTATGCTCTCTTTTGTTCTTATTCCATAAAAAGATTGTATGTAGATGGCTTTTGAAGAAGGGTACGTGGGTGATAACCTCCATGTGGTTAGACAGGAAAGCCCAGAAGAATTAATCACATCTTGATGAAACCCTAAATAATTCCACTTGCAATGCTGTATGTCTGGGAGAGACGCACAAGTAAATGTTGCATCAGAGGCAGATACAACCACAACGTTCCACATTCACCCAAAATTTTAAGAACTCATGTTAGCCAAGATTAATTTGGCTTGTTGGCTTGTGGGACTCTCTGGATACCACTCAGTTATTGATTGTATTGACCTTTCTAAGACAGAAAATTCCTCCTTCCAGAAGCTATCCTTCAGAGTTGACAGAATGGACAACTTTCTGTGATAATCTGGAATCAAAATCTTTCTACCCTGCTTTGTTGTTGTTCTTGTTCTGCTCCCTTGTGTTTGGTCACATACTCCTCATTCTGTTTATTGCTACTACATATTTAAGTTTCTTTACACAAGGTCCATACAACACCGAAAATGGAAGGGCTGTGACATTGTTGATGGTGAAGTGAGAATGGCTGTTTTATACTTGTGGCTTTAATAAGCTATTGCCTTCATTGGTGAGCAACACGAATTATTTAGCAACAGGGCAACGGAAAAAGTGTTTTCTGCCTAAAGAGAAAATGCAGCAATCTCTTTTGCTACGAGCACGACAACTAGGATAATTCTCAGTTAGTAAGCTCAATGTGGAGACATAGTGAGAAAAATCTCCCAGTTAAAATCTCCTAGCTACATTAAATATGAAAAATATTCCTTATCTCAATACAGCATGATATGGCCTTTTCAGAGTCAGAAGGATCTGTTAAGATTTTGATTAGTGAGCACTCAAAATAAAATATAGGATTGGTGATAAATTCTTTGTTCCAGTTTCATCTCTGTTCCAGTTTCACTCATAATGCATCCCTAATCCTATACACTTTACTTAAAAAGTGACTTATACTTTCAATTTTCTATAAGTTTAAGTATAAAGCATTTCTGAAATTCAGAAATTTAGTGACAAAACTTGTTTCATAAAGACAAAATGTATATTTTCCACACAGGGGAAAACAAAGCCAAACATCACCACACACCTTCCTCCATGCTATAAGTAACATACTCATACATATGGCAGACAAAGTATAAAAGTGTACACACTACTTTTAGCTGAAGTGCTATGGCAGTAGTGTCATAAGGCTTAACTGTTCTTTAATAATTTGTGTTACTTTTAGTATTTTCTTGATAATGAGTTTTGCTTTTAGTCTGGGAACGCCAAGCAGTTAGCTAGCCTTCTACCAGTACCAGATTATTTACATGGTTCTGTACACCAATGATAATTCATTGCAAACAGCAAAATAAAACAATAGATTTCAAGGAATTGTGTGTATATATATATATATATATATATATATAATTGTATATATATATACATATATATATATATGTTATTGTCACTAAAGCAGGAGACGTTTATTGACTCCAAGTCAAATGAAGTTGCACACAAAATGGAGCCTGTGGAAAGTGAAAACTAAGTGAGAGTATTTGGGAAGAATGTAGAAGGAACCTAAATACACATGGACAAGTCAGTATGGCACATAGAAAAAATCAAGTACAGCTGCAGCTTAAGTGTGGGCTGAAAAGAAACTGCCACATTGGTTCTACAAACCCATTAGGAGCCCAAGGACAAAGAGGAGAAATGTTGGCTTACTACTTAATGAGGAAGACAGAAGTTTCTTAATATACTGTAGATCACAGCGCGTAATGCTTTTGTTTGTTTATTTCAGAAGCCTCTAAAAGGCTCAGTCACACTTACTATCAGAATTAATACCAGAATACTTGAAGATCTGTCTGAAGCACTCATTACAGTTTCTAATAATCTTTCAAAACCTCCAGGGATCCATGAGGTTCCAGAAATGTGAAACATGCTGTCTGTCCTTAAAATACAGGGAAAAAAAAGAGGGGATCAGATGTTAGACTAGTCTAACATTCTGGTTAGACTAGACTAGAATGATACTCTAGTGAAGGTAAATTCATTCTAGTTTAGTGAAGTTAACTTCACTTTCCAAGGGAAAAAAAAATAAAAATTAAAAAAGATGCACAAACCTAGAATAAAGGAAACAATCTGCAAGAACCTGGAAGGAGGAAGGAGGTAACCAACAGCCAAGATGATCCAGTAAAAAAAGATCCCTCCTATTTTTCTTCTATGATGGTAAGAGATTTTTTAGATGGGGCAAAAGCAGAGAAATTGTCTGTCTTGACTTGAGGAAGTCTGTTGACACTGATTCCAATGGTGCTCTGGGATGGTCAGAATGTGATGGGAAACTGTCATCTGCCATTTTCATTTCCAGTGAGACAGACACAGTCCAGTTTTCAAAATGCAATGCCTGATCTGATAAATCATACCAGATCTGACCTGGTCACAGATCACCATTTGATCAGGCCTAGCCTGAAAAAAATGACTAATATGTGGGAGCATAACTAGCAAGAAAAATATGCATAGGGAGCTGGTATCAAAAAGCTAACAGCTGCATTGAACGTTATGAAGGAATCTGTATTGGGGCTGATACTATAATTCAGTGACTTCATTTTTTATCTGGAGAATGAAAGAAACTGTTTTTCAAATTTACGGTTAACATCAAGGGATAAGGTTGAATTCAATATGATCTTGGCAATTTGGAGAAACAGTATAAAAAACAACACAACTGATTGACAGTGATCTTGAAGAGGGATTATCCACTTAAAAAATACAGGAAAGTGAGCAACAGGTAGCAGAACACACGCTGCATGAGTCAAAAATGTCATGCTAAGAAAAGACCAATTCCAGCTGGAGGCATTTAAGCAGCAGTATAGCCTGTAAAAGACACAGAGGCCTTTCACAGTGGTAAAATACTGATTCAATCACTTGCAGAGGGACCAGATGAAGGAAAAACACAAAAGAGGCCTACCATGATAAAGAAGTCCAAAAAACATGACTTGAAAGACATGATCAAAAGACCCTGGGATTGTTTAGGTTAGATAAGGGAAAACTTGTGGAAGACAGAGCAACAGTCATCTGACATCTATGCTGTTCCTAAGAAGGTCAATAGGAGAAGGAATGCCACAAGAGAGATGTGAGAAGGCATTAGGATAAACCTTCTAGTACTCACCACTGTCAATCACTTGCCTAGGGAAGTCGTGATATGGGAGCATTTGAGAACAGTTTAGACAAATGTTTTCGCGAATATTTTCAGATGAACAGGGACCAGACTAACTTCTTTCCCTTTCCCTGCTCAGACTGTGCAATATGACGGCTAGCTTATATCTTCTTACAATGCTGGTGATCTCATGATACTTCCTCTCCCCCTTGTAACTTCTTCCCTTTTCAACAAAGCCATGAATGTGCCACCACCCATGTTTGGATTTTTGTAATGTTTTCTGCCTACTGTGTTTGTACTTTCTACTCTATACTCTTTGCAGAAGAAATTTTCTCAAAGTGCAGACTTTAAAGAATAACCAGTCTGTAACTCTGTCCAGTCATTCAGTAAGCTAACTTGCTGATGTATTGCCTGCATACTCACTGGATATATCTCTACAACTTCACCTAGCCACTAGTTAACCAATGAAAGAGTAAAATGGCATGAAAAACATTTGCATAAAGAGCACACATCTGTTAATTATGTTCATGGACACAAAGAAGGAAATAGAATTAGAACTAAGGTCTCATTTCTATATAGTGCTTCCATCATTACTCATATGAAAACAACTATGAGAGAGACTGTTACAAGAATATTGTGAATGACACCTTTGAATTATACCAAGGACAGTTTAGTTTAATCTGTAGCAAGTACACCAGCAGCATGCGTCTATCAGAGAAAACCTAGTACCTGGTCCAGTTTAAATCCCTTGGTCATAACATTTTCTAAAATTTCCTTGACAGACCATCCTAGCTTGTGAGCATGTCTGGAACAGAGAAGCACCATCAGTTGCAATGAAGAATTGTAAAGAAAAGAGGGAGATAGAGTCCATGAACAGAGACTGAGTAAATACCAAGCTGTACCTAATATATTCAGTTACATAGCTGCCTTAAGGTTCTTGGTGGGAGACTTCATGAGAAGGCCTGGATCATGATATTCTAGGAAGAACAATGGGATTGGAAACGAATAAAATGCTCTGCAAAGGATTTGTTAACTTTTCATACAATTCTAACAACAGGACTTTGAATGGGATGGAATAAAAAAAATAGCTATAGCCCTAAGTCACTGGAGAGATCAAACAAGAAAAGACACAGAGCAAGAATTGATGAGCACCAAGTCAAAATTCTAGGGTGTCATGAGCAATCCCAAACAGACATGGCACATGGTAGTCACTGTTATGCAACCCTTGACAAATACAGCAAAGACCAGACATAAGTGTTACAAGCTGAGGAGCCATCATAGAATCATAGAATGATGGTTTGGGTTGGAAGGATAGTCTAGTTCCAACCTCCACTGCCATGGGCAGGGACAACTTCCACTACACCAGGTTACTCAAAGCCCCATCCAGCCTGGCCTTGAACACTTCCAGGGATGGGGCATCCACAGCTTCTCTGGGCAACCTGTTCCAGTGCCTCACCACCCTCATAGGAAAGAATTTCTTCCTTGTATCTAAATCTACCTTTTTTTAGTTTAAAGCCATTCCCCCTTGTCCTATCACTACACTCCCCAACAGAGTCCCTCCCCAGCTTTCCTGTAGATAGACCCCCTTTTAGGCACTGAAAGGCCACTGTAAGTTCTTCCTGGATCTTCTTATTCTCCAGGCTGAACAATCCCACCTCCCTCAGCCTGTCCTCATGAGAGAGGTGCTCCAGCCCTTTGATCATTCTCGTGGCCCTCCTCTGGACTCACTCTAATAGGTCCATGTCCTTCTTGTGTTGGGGCCCCGGAACTGAATTCAGGACTCCAGGCTGGATCTCACAAGAGCAGAGCAGAAGGGGAGAATCACCCTTTCTTCAATCTGCTTTCACAGAGGCTCAGCCAGCACTGCTCACTGGCTTGTCTCTGGCCAGCAGCGTGTCCCTTTTGGAGCAGGCTGGAGCTGGCTCTGATCTGACATGAGGCAGCTGCTGGGCTCTGCTCACAGAGGCCACCCCTACAGCCCCCCACTACCAGATCCTTGCCTTGTAAACCCAGTACAGGCAGCCAAGGCTGCCCTTGAGTTTCAAATTCTCCACAAGCCTCTCCATGTTGGTGAGAATTAAGTCCAGTACAGCACCTCTCCTCATAGGCTCCTCTATCACTTGTAGAAGGAAGCTATCATCAGTGCATTCCAGGAACCTTCTGGATTGCCTATGTCCTGCTGAATCATACCACTAGCTACATAACCTATCACAAAAAGTACCAAGTGGCTTGGTAAAGTATCACTCTTTTGGAGGAAAAGACTGAAAAGGTTGCATAGTGTAATTGTTCAACCAGCTTTTCTACAAAGACACTGGGAATTTCTTTGCATGGGAAGCTCATCAATGACAGGTTAGCCCAGCTAGGGATAAACCCAACTGGAATAAATACAAGCTGCTGGACAAGCCTCTTCTGTTTTTGGAATAGTCTGGACAGTAACATACACCTAGAAATTATTATAATGGCCTACTAACTACTGTTACAAAGGGGAGAGGGTTTGTAAAAAAGGAAGAAAGTGGTTAAGTATAGGATAAACAGATGTCAAATAAATATTTTATTGTTCCTTTTCTGCTTGTTTTATTTTGATTACTCTGGTTTAATGCACCTCCTGAGTGTGTGAGAAGCTGTATAAAAATAAATACACCCCAACAGAAAGGTGAAAATGCCCAGAAGCTGCAAGAGGTATCTAGGCTCCTTTTTTATATATGCCGTATGTTAAAATGTCTCTTCCTCACATATTCTGGGATTACAATAAAGTGGAGAAAAAGACTCGGAATGTACAACTGGGCACATAAATCGCTGGCCTCAATAGGCAGCCAAGATCCCTAATGCTGGGAATTTTAAATGATCCAGGCAAGGGGAAAAAAATAAAATAAATTTTAAAAAAAAGTAGTTTTCTTTTTTGAAGGCTAGTATAGTAGCAACACTATTCTTTCTCCCAAAGAAAGAATGAGAAAACCAAGAAAAGTGCTGTTGAGCAAAATAAGCAATCAAAGGTAGCAAGTGTGGCAGTTTGAAGGAGGTGACAGAACACAAGAAAGATTAAGAAAAGAGGTGTGAAAAATCCCCAAGAGAGAAGCTGTTGATGACATTTAAATTCTTGCATAAAATTAAACCATTTGGAACTTGGCCTCATTATATCCTGTATATCATGTTGTCACACACTAAGACTTTCCAGAGACACAGATTTTCTATTTGTGAACAGGAGTCTTCATGACTTTACACGTTAGCAGTGGAGGGAAAATCATTACAGTGGTTTGCACTTGTATTCTGCATCGGAAGCTTGAACACAGAATTTACAGCCAGGACATCTTCTGCCTTTGTTTTCAGCTTGGAAAGAAGACAAGGGCCTAGCTTTGCAGAGCCCAGCTAGAAGTCAATAATAAGAGTGGGAGCAAACCCTACAAGCCCTACAACACCAGCCACAGTTACATCACAAACTAAATGCACTACTTGGATTATCTGTTGTTTAAAATAGATGTCTTTAGTATGCTATCTATGTGAATAAAAGCATAAACATTTCAGCTATCAACTCATCAGAACTGCTTGAGCAAGCATAAAATATCTTCTTGGCACCAGGTAGTCATCCTCTTAACGCGATTTCTCTCTCAAACTTACTCTTCAGCCACATGCTAATGGGTTCATCTTAAGATAGCAAAGCGATGCATGTTTTTAATATCAGACTTCCCTTGCATTGGTGAGAGCTACAGATTTTTTGCTGACAAGACAGTTTTAAAACTACATGAATGGTACATGCTTGTTTAGGGGAAAAAATGAGGTGAGTAAGAATTCTGAACCACAAATGATGTCATGTGAAAGTCTAAAAAGTGTTACAGACCACTTTGCAAATGCAAATGAAGTAAGGTGAATAAAATGAGAGTCCAAGTCTCCCCCAAATGTTTTGTTTAAAGAGACTTCATTCTTTTAAATCTGGGGTATGTTTCAATGTTTATTTTCTAAATTTTTTCCATGTTTATACTGAGCAGAAGGTCCTGAAGCAGATCACCTAAGATCTTTTGCTTCATCATAGTTTTTAATTTTCCACTAAGTCCTTGGGTATTTTTATTTATTTTTTACAGAGGACTAACAAGGGCTTCTAAAACCAGAAAATAAGCCCTGTCTGATTGGTCACAGAGCCCTCCAGGCAAAGACTGAAGTACTTGCATGGTGAATACTGCTAATGATTGAGTGCTGCGTGAACTGAAGCACAAGCCGCTTCCTGCTAGAAGAGGTCTGTGATGACAGGCTCACCCCATGGAAACATGATGTCTTCCCTTTTCATCACTGAGACAAATCGGCATGGGTTTCCTCTGTTCCTGCCATCCTCCAGAAAGTTTTCATCCATTATTCATCCCCTTTCCCTTTATAGGCAAGCATGTATGAATTTCTATCCACTCTTCCCAACACCAACATCGCGCCCCTCCCCTCCCCACCGACACTCATTTATATACACATTCTCTTTCCCTTAAAGAGAAAACAGAAAAAATAGGGGCAAGTAGGGAGAGAGGATTGCTTATGAAATCTTCATTGCCGAAGACAGCAGAAGAGCTTTATGAACAGTTTGGCTGAGAGCCTCACACTGCCTTGAGCTGACTCTTCTTGCAATAACAGCATCAGCACAGTTTTATTTTCAAATCACCACCTCAACAGTGAGGGACTTCAAGCACTCTGGGCCCTACTCTCACACTGCAAGGAACCATTAACTTCCTCTGTGTTCCTGTGGGTGACATGCCGTAGAAGATCAGTGAGAAATATGAGAGAAATCCACTCCTGTCCTAGGTTACTTTGGTCAGGTACAAATCTTTCAGATTTGTATCAAATTCCACTTAATACCATCAGTTTCTGTGCTCTCCTTTTTCGTCCCTGCCACAAAGGTCCTCTCAACTGTCCCACTGACAAGTTAACCTATTTCTGATATTTCCAAGTGCCTGCAAGGACGTGGTGTCGGATAAGCACTGGGATGAGTGACTGGGTTAACTGATAAAGTTGCTAATTAAAGCCCTGTTTTCAACACTCCTGAAACATTAACTGGGCCAAAATTTAGAGCACAGGGGAAGTTTACTTTTGACAATGTATGCTATTTGGTAAATAAAAGGCTCTAACAATTTCAAAGAAAGTCATGGTAAGAACCTTGCAAAAACATTTCCCTCCTCAGATAAATGTACAAATGGTACAATTCACTTTAGAGTTTTGTAGGTTTAACTTTGAAAGTATCTTGTAAACACTGAGGCTAATTCACTAAAAATGCTGAAGCATTGCAAGCACAATCATTTTATAATCTCAACCATTCATTTTCAATTCCATATTACTAACATTTCAGACTGGCAAAAAATCAAAATTACAGGAATACTGAAAATGGTTTAAAGGAAATAATTTCTTTCCTCTTCTGTATAAGGTTAAATATCTAGTTACTGGCAGGACTATACAAATGAGATACTGAAGTCATATTAGGATGGCAGTGACTAAGCAACTACCTATACCAAACCACTAAATGCACCCAGTGTAAACTACATGGCTGTGAGACTGGGCTGACCAAACATGAACTGAGTCCCTGTTCAACCCATAGAAAGGCTGCTCCTTTCCTTTCAGGTGTTGGCAAAATTACCAAACAGTTCATTACTGGTTGTTTAAAATACTACAGAAGGTCTAACTATCATAAGTAGAAATACTGTTGAGGTTTTAAAATGTTCTCAGATGCCTCATGTGCATGCACACCTGTTTTGTTACTTGCTTGTAATATTCTCAGATGGTAAATGATGAACACCTATTTTGAAATAGTGTGATGAGCTGCACTGTACTCTGTCTGGTAATGAGCACAGAAATTTCTCAGCACATTTTTTATTTAAATTCTGTAACAGTGATTATTTACTGTGAGGGTAGGAGAACAGTAGAAAGGAAAATGAAAGATGATTACCACTGAAGAATTATACATATATCTCAATTGCCTTGTGTTTGATACATTCATATTTCATGAGGTAAATCAGTTCAGGCAGGTTGTGATCACAGCACTCATTTATAATCTAATAAGTTTAATTTTACTTGGATGATACAACAAATCTGAGTGCAGGTCCTGAATAGATCCCAAGAGAAAGTATAACATAGAATTTTTTGACCCATTTTAAAGACATGATGGAGAAATCCGAAGTTACTGATGAATTGCAAGGATGCTTGGCTCTGGACAATTTGTTCAAGAGCAAGCTTTGATTTAGTGACATAGTGCTTTGTTGGTGCTATCACTCAAGGCAGATGGTAAAAGCAAAGTCATCATCTATACAATTATAGTTTCTTATAATGACAGGGTCACCATTCCTAGTGTTAATTCTGCTTTCTAATTACATTTTGGATCAGGCAAATTCATTCCTTCCAGTTATCCTGCAATAGTTTATTGAACTCTTTGTACCATGCCTTCAAATCCTATTGAGAGATGCTTACATGGCAGCCATGGGGTATCTTGGAGATGATGCTATTTCAGACAAAAATGAAGAGCTCATACCTCATTTTCTTCTTCTAAGCCAATGAATGATACAGTTGTCAAGGCTCTCTACATGATCTTAAGCTACTTCGCAACACAGATACCTAATATTCATTAAAAGGCCTCACTTGACAGTCATGAAGGTTGGAATCTCTTTGTTATCCATGGAACAGAAGAAATAACTTCACAATGACATTGTTAACTGATCTGGCAACACAAGGCTTAATCCCTGATTTAGCCTCTTAATAGAGAGTACTATATGTGACTCTAGCATAACCTTGCGACATTCTCTTTTGCATTCAAAGCAACAATTTTAGATTTCAACAACACAGGCTGCATTTCAACTGAGAGCCTAGTAATTGTTGCAGGAACTTATTTTTCCTCTTCTTCAACTCCCTCTCTATGAATTTTGTTCAACTTCCCCACTCCCAGCTCCCTCTAGAAGCCCTGCATATCTCTGGGAACAGCCTGCCTTTAGCTAAGAATCTTAAAACCATTATTACTGCATTGCTTCTACAGAAGTCAGGAGCAGTAGCAGCTCTGTGAATTCTGACTTAAAAGCAATGTACAGCAGAAACGATGCTAGAGAACCTGTCATATGAACAGAAACCTAAAACTGAAAAAAACTATCACAAAAATTGTCTAAAAGGTCATTAAAGCTGCAGCCTTACCCCACCGCCTCAGCCTGGTCCTGTTCCTAAGTCAACACTGAAGACTGAAAAGCAGCCTCAGGCCTTCTTTAATCCCATAACTGGTTACAAAATTCCTTGACGGAAGTTCAACTAGGAAACAGTTCTATTGACGTGGGTCTTATCTCACAAGCCCCTTATTCAACCATACTGGACAGCTGAAGTGAATAGAGGACTTTACTTTGGTAAGAATAATTCACGGGAGTAACAGTTTGAACAGAAAGCTACGCAGAGCTAGGTATGTACTCTGCAGATCATGACTGTCTGTGAATGTCTAGATTTAGACCCTAAATCTAATTTTGAATGACATTGGAATGTTTTGCCAATATTTCTTGGAGTAAACCCTTAGCTCCCCAAAAAGCTCTGTCCTCAGCTTCCAGTCTACTTTTAAACAGTGTTTTAATTTACTTCTCTTTTCAAATTATATATAAATCCTTCATTTTTTTCTTCTTTTCCTCCTCCTGTTCCACAGTGATGTCCACATCTTTTCTTCTTTCCAACCTTACACCTTCTTTCCTTCTTAACAATCCCGTCATCCAAAACACACTAAAATTTTTTGAGAAGAGGTTGCTTAGGGATGTAGAAGAGAAAGTTCTCTGGAGAGTTTTGTTAATCACTCTACAGATAGAATGTGGAACATAGAGATCATTATATGGAAGAAAATTGAAAACAAATCAATAAAGCAAAAGAAATTATGGAAAATTACAGGTGTAGAGAAATTAGATAATACTGCCAGATTCTGAAATTCCAAAAGAATGATGAAGCTATATAGTATGAATGTCTCTGCATGTTGTAGAAAATAGTGCAGCCAGTAAACGATAAAGTAAAAGAATTAAACATATACAGTGAGGAAGAACAAACATTCCCTAGGAGGCATGCTTACAACAGCAGAACTAGAAAGAAGGGAGAAATTCACTGGCTTCCTTCCACCTACAGATAAATCAGTGATAACGACTGGAACTTGAAAATGGCAGAAAACAAATGTGAGGTTTGGAGGCAAATTCTTTTGAGAACCCAAAATGGAAAAATTCAACAAAATCTGTACTTCCATCTTCATATTTTTACTTGACAGCTTGTTGGTCTGTAAAGTTACAGGGCGTTTTCACGTCCGGCAATAGCAGAGATGTAGAGGGGGGGATTACTCTAGCAAACCTTTGCCCTGTCAGAAGAATGTTGCCACAGATGTCTGCATCTGAGTACTAGCTTGTATCTAGCTTGTGGTACAACTGACACATGTAAAATCTCTACACATGATTTTCGTCTTCATTTATGCTTTGCCTTTAATCTATCTGGAACTTCCATGGACAACAGTAGGAATAGTAGCAAACAGTGCATGCGTGGATATTGGCAGAAGCCATTAGGAAGAAATGCCCTGCCAAAATCAAAACAGAAGACTTGCCAAGCAGAGTGCGTTGGAAAAGGAAAGCAAATCCTGGCAACATATGAAAAAGCAAATGAGACAAAGCATTGTAACTTTGAAGTCTCACATGCAGGCTCAAAGATTACCTTCCAAGGGCAGCTGTTCTTGACAGTGATTTCTGTCCATGCAGGAGCTGGACCATCCCTTTTAGCTGGGAGCAAGATATAAACACATCTCCTACCAATACTGTACACTACACAATGTATTACAAATATACAGACAATGAGAGCTAACATTTTTTTGGTGATTTTTTGATTTTTTTACAACTATGCAACTATGAACAACAAATGGCTAACTAAAATAATTTGATATTTACATGAATAAGCTTTTTTCCTTTTCCTTGTTTTACGTCTCCTCTGAATATCTAGTCTTTTTTTTTTTTTTTTTTTTGCCAGTGAGGAGTTTGCTTTAAAAAAATAAAATAAATAAAATAAAATAAAATAAAATAAAGAAAAAGAAAACTTTAAATTATCTGCTTTCCCTCAGAACAATGCTCCTGCCAAAGGAGCTGTGAATAAAAGCCAGCTTTCACTGCCTTCTCAAGCATCTTCCATGCTTTCTGACTCCACCAGATCTGTTTCACAGATGCCTTCCTTGGTAAGAAATCAGTGTTATCTCCACTCCCCTACACAGTGCTGCCATAGTTTGATACTATCACTCACGCAATGCTCCCATCTCCTATCAGGTTAATTAGAAATATGCACTTCAGCTCCGACTGAAACAATAATCTTACAAGAGATTCTATAAGACCAGATATTGAGCCAGCTGGCTATATTTTCTAATGAAGTAATCCAGTTGTGCTTTCTAGTCGGAAATTGGGTCCAATATTGTATATCATAGAAGTATATCTTTTATGGTTACCACACAAGCAGCCTGTGATCCTCTGGCTTCCAACTCTCTACTATCTACATACCCCACAAATACAGACTTTACATATGGCAGAAAGAGCTCAGCTTCCCAAGATTGCTCTACAGCCTTCAGTGGGGTTACTCCAGGCATGAGTTTATACTCTCTAAAAACAGCAAACCCACTCCTGTATCAAGCATCCCCCCAAGTGCTCTGACAAAGAGATGCCTTGCCATAACAGACTGTCTTTGGATCAGTGCCTGCAGCAAACACATTAGCCACTTTCCTTCTAGCAGTAAGTAAACAGCCAGACTTCATGCATGGCCTCCAAAGGAAGGTCCTTTGCAGTCTTGTTTGTACTGACAGCTGCTATTTACATACCTTTGAGAATGGCAACGAGTTTGACACTGTCTAGCTCTCCATATAAGTCAATAAGGTTGCAAGAGTTATAAATCATGAAATAATATTTCTTGCAAATAAACCCAGAGTATTTAAAATAATCCTAAATAAGACAGCATGATTATTTCTCAAAATAGCAGTAGAGAGAATGGATTGCCTGGAAAGCTGGATTTCAGTTCATCCAGATGTGTGCAATGGAATCATTTTTGTTTTCTTACAGCTATTAAAAAGTTATCCATCTTAGCTTTCACCGTGGAAAATTACCAAACTCGGGGGCTAGTCATGAATGACACGAGAATCAATTTAATAGAGACAAAAATATGTCTGAGACAAAACTGATTTAGAGACAGGAATGATTTATAATGCTCTTTCCCCAGTATCGGCTGTTATTTCCACTGCAGTCACTTTAATCTCAAATATCTGTAATGTGGCATGCAGCTAAAAGAAGGCTCCATAGCTTGTTTGGTAAGATGGGGACAAAAAAAAACACAAGTATTAGCGTGTAAAAATATGGATAGCTCCCCAAATATGAATTAAGTACTTCTTTTTTTTGTTCTACCAGACATGGCCAACATTACTGGAGCCTTTTCATCAGCTGTGTTAAAAAAAAAAAAAAAAAAAAAAAAAAAAAAGCAATGTTTTCTGTGTACTGAGACAGTACTCAAATAATTCTTATGTTCTAACAGGCAGTACTCCCCATTAAGGTAAAATAAATAAATAAATAAATAAATAAATGAAAGGCAAAATGTTATTTGGATTTTTTTTCCCAATGGAATCATGTACATCTACCCGACATCCTCTATGAAAGCACAGCAGTAGGTAATAAGTAAACCAATACTAAGGAGCTAAAATGTTCACCTGACATTCTCTCAATCAGCTTCATCTGCAGCAGCTCATACTAGATTTCCAGCCTTGGTCCATTCATCTCAGTTTGGAAAATTTACTCTTCTATTTACCAATTCTGCAGTAGACTTCTAAAATACTACTGCAAAATAGCATGTTTGGATCGTCACAGTAAATTACTCCCATGGGAGTGTTTACAAGTAAAAACTGAAAAAACATTTAAGAGTTTTTTCCCCCCTTTCTCGTTGTAAGTGCTATGCTGTTTGAAGACAATGCCAGACTTAGCACTGGATAGAGTCGTCCACTGAGTAGAGACCAAATCATGGGAGAGGTAACAAAAAAATTTAGTCCCTGGATAAATTAAATCCTTGGCCTCTCTGCTCAAACAGCCAGCAAGGATCTCAGCTGAAGCCAAACATAGTAGCAGTGTTTTACTGCGATGCAAATTCATCTTCACTATGATCTGAATCAAGACAATCCAAGAGATTTTCAGTCAGCTACAAAATGAATATCCTGAAAGAAAAGTCAAACAGTGAGATGAAAAAGGTCAATAGAGAGAAAGATTACAATATAGTCACTGCAAACAAAAGCATGGGCTTTGGTGAACATGAGAACCTCATCAGTCTCTCCAATGACTTGGAAAGGACCTGTACAGTGTGAAGTGGGTTAACAGTTGACTTGCACAGTTTGTAAATACAACTGGGAGCTGCTAATGTGTGACTACTGATTTTGTGGTGTGGAAAAGGTAGAACAGGTGAGTTGTGAGGAAAAAACTTTAGGCAGTACCAATACTATAATGACCTTGTTCTTCCTCTTTTAACATACAGACTGGACCATACATAACTGGACTTCTGCACCGGGATTTGTCCATATTATCCTGGGAATAACTCCTCCTTTGGGAATTGCCCTTTTGACATTACTTTTACTCCAATCATAGCTTTGCACTGAACAACTGAACCTCAAACTCACTCTCTTCTGAATATAGACAACTCTCTTGCTGTTATATGGAGATCTCAAAAGGGATTAACAATGAGAGACCAGTCAAGATCTGTTGGTGTCTGACAATCTTTCTTTATCAGAAAAAAAAAAAAAAAAAAAAGGTTTTCTGCCAGTAAGGTCACTGCTTTGACAGATTGTGTGAAGAAGCCAGGGGAAGGTGGGGAGTATGCAAACTAGACTGCTCCCAGTTGAAGTATGTGAACAAAAGAATGACAGAGACCATGATAAAAGTTGATTGTGTGAGTAAAAAGGCCAAACCACTACCACATGCCTGATGAAAAGGCAGGAAAGATGTTGTCCAAACCAGGACTCCCAGGAGAGATGAGATCACACTAAGCGGGGGAGGAGGGTACGTACAGGATGTTGTTTTGTAACTGTCTAGTGTTTTCCAGAGTAAAAGTGATTGTGGCTTGGCTAAGCACAAGTTTCTCGCCTGCATCCTACTTTATCCCTAAAGACTAGAAACAAGAGCTCCACCACCAGGTGGGCTCTCTGGAAGTGCATCAGTACAGCATGGTGCTGGGAACGCCTATTGTCAGCAACGTCTCTGGAAGACCAAACCTGTCTATACAGATGGAGCTGACTGCCCAAGAATTGTATTACTGCCTCAGATTCCTGAAGCGTAGAGCTAAACCGTCAAGTACCCAAAACCTAGAGGTTGGAACAAAACTATTTGGTCATGGGATGACTACTATCATAGGGAGTAAAGGGCTTCCCCATAGCATTCTGCCTTCAAGCTAGGTCTTCATTCAAAGGAATTTAATTTCCATTTCTTAATGCACATACAGCCTAACATTTATGCCATCCTATTTAAGGTTCAAGAGCCTTTTTACATAATATTTAAAAAGATCTGTAGTTTGCCAGATTATTTATTTGTGCTGCATTTTTTCTAGCAGGGACACAGTTTTAGATGAGATGTTGGCTATTTCTAACTTCTCTGGCAGGAAATTTATTCCAATTGCTCTTAGAGGCCCTTCTCATTTCTTCCCTGATTTCTTTTCCCTCATGTACTATCCTCTCTCCTTGATACTCTATTATCTTAATCTCATATTAGTTATTGCATTTGCTGGTACTGCTTTCCTTATCCTTTACACTTTCTACTTCACAATGTCATTGTCCTGATCCTCCTCTTTATTTAATGTTTGATTCCATGGCTGTATCTCTTCCTTGCTCTGCATTACTTTTGCTGGTACTCTGATTCACTGGGCCTTCTAGGCTTTAGATTCTGCACTGTCAGCTTCCTTGAAGGACTGAGTCTCAGTTTCCATTGATGTCAATGGCAAGCTCTAGCACACAAGTGTGCGTTCTGTTCAGACTAGGAGAGACAGCATGCACTGATGGTTATGCAAATCCTCTCGATACTAACTATTGCTTCATTCTATATCTTCTGTTTATGCCTTCAAATATTGTATTCCATCTTGTCAACTTTTCTTTCATGCTACTAAAGTTTTCTCTGGCACAGTGTTGTGCTCTTTTTTCTCTTAATTGTCTTCTCATTGGCTTAATTTCAAGTCTAATTAAGTTCTAAAACCAAAGCACTCTCATGCTCCCTCTTATTCATGATTCTACTTGACAGTATTAGACATGCTTCTTACTTCAGTTAGAAAACCAAATCACAAAAGCTGGACATTGATTTATTGAAAAAAATAGTGCATCACCTATTTTGTAAACAAACTCATTACCTTGCTATGTATGAAGGAAAGAACGACCTGAAACTTCTCTATTACCTTGTTTTCTAAGTTGTTCTTACACATTATAGTCTGATAATATAATGTGTTAAGAACACTGTAAACCTTGTAATTAGAGCTTTTAAGTTTGCAAACTTAGAAAGAGCTGTGCTGCAGGATTTAGGATTTCTGTCTTTCTATTTTCTAGACCAGTCTCCCATAAAGCAAATACACATTACTAAAATGTATCTTCCTTTTGAATACTATTTCTTGCTCTCTTTTTTTTCTGTTACTTTCAATCTTTAAAGCTGCTCATCTGTCTTAGCTGAATGTCTTGGTTTTTTTTTCTAATTTCTTTGCAACTGATGCAATTTTTATAAATTATATCATGGGAGGAAGGCGTTGCATTATTTTCATTTATGAACTGAGCTACAGCAATGAGACATCTGCCTGAGAAAAGCAGTGTGGGCCAGAAACAGTCTTACTCTACTTTATAACATACTATGTTAATTTATGAGTATTATGTAAATTACATTGAATTACTAAAGTTTTTCAGTTATAACAGCTAGAAAAGGGATTGCTTGGGATAATCAGAGCTCTGAGAAAGCTATTCTATTTTCTCATACCCCAGCTACAAAACAGCTTTGATGATTGAAAGGATCTTCAAAGTTCATTAGGAAGATCCATTCGTTAGGTTGCGAGGAAGGTCTCTGAGGCCCTGCATATGACGTACATCTGCCTCATTGCAATCCCAGTTTCTATTGACCCAGCGACCAGAGGACAAGAACAAAACTGTGTGGTGTCCTTTGTCCAGCTTTGGTCATTCCATGCTGACTGGAAACAAAATGTCACTTGGCTGAGGCGTCAAGTTCACTGAGGGGGCAGGAGCATCATGCAACGCAAGCTGTTTGTTATCCAGCTGACTTCCTAAGAGTATGAAGAAATGGACCAAATGTTTGGCTAGTAAGACAGATCTGAAGGCAGATCATCAAGACATATAGACTGCACATAAGGACAGTCTGCATTGAAGACTTACACACTATTAGGACTGCTCCATGCATATAATCACCTAAATAGGTGGATGAAGCAGCACAAAGGGTTCACGCAGATATTAACTGCATTTTTTTCTGCCTGTGTCTGGACCTTTTGTATGCACCAAAATACCAAAGACTATATTTGTCCAATAGAAAATGCATGTAAAAATCATCACGACTTATCTACTGCTCTGACCCAGTCAGCTGAAGGCAATTTTATAGTGCCATTATAATCCTTTAGATTTATAACTGAGTGTATTTGCCAGATGGTACTTTTGGGGACAGTTAGAATAGACAGCAAACAGCAAGTATTTGATGAACCTTTACAGATGCAACAGTGTACAAAAAAAAGAACAGGCTGCAAATCTCAGAGTCATGCAGCAGTACAGTAAGGTGAAGGTTTTCCAGACAGTCAAATCAAAGAAGAATGCAGCTCCCTTGGGCAGTTAACAGATATGTCCAAACTGGGGTAGGGGGTGGGGAGGAGAAGTGTGTTTTCAGTAACAGGAGTCAGCTTCCAAACCCATTATTAGCTGTAAGCTTTATTTTCAGAATTTTAGTTCCCACCGAGGTCACAGGGGAGAGCACAGCTGCTATTCATAGCCTTTTGGTCCCTCTTACACCATAGGGGAGAGAGAGAGAGAAGAGGAGCACAGAGGGAGAGAGGGGAGCTTTGAGTATAAAGCAGATTCGTACACATTGTCTTACTTTTCACTACCAACATATACAAATGAGCTTTACTGGTCATCATTTGAATGACTCTTCATGCCTAATCAAGATAAAATCCCTTTTTTTTTTCCAGTGTAGGGGACACACTGCCTGGCCCAAAAACATAGGCTGTGAGTGGGGAAAGGGCAGGGTGTATTTGGATGTACGGTACTGGAAGGTCATTTTCCATAGGCCATCAAACAGGCATGGAACTGTTGGGGATAAACCCAAGCATCTGAGCTCAGTGACCTCTTTCCCACACCATAACATAGCCCTGAACTAATGCAGTTCAGCTTTTGACAGCAGAGAGGACATCTGAACAGGAAAAAATACAGCTACACGGACTATATAATTTTCTTGCAACCCAAGCTTCAAAGGACTGTTTTTAGAACAGATTAATTGAAAGATTAATGGGCTTATATCTATAAAACAGGCAAGGACATATCACTTATGAATGTGAAACAGTTTCACTTTTACTGTTTATATGAGAAAAACATATACCAAGAATTAAACTCAGAGATTTTAAAGTAAAGAGAGATAATTTTCCAGTGGGGCATCAAATGAAACTACTTTTGTGAAAGGACTTGATTTGGAAGCAGAATAAACAAATATTCCGAAGATTTTTGTATGATGGACTTGGTGATGTTCTGTACCAGCTGTTGGTAAGGGCTACAGAGACAGTTTGCTACCCTGCTGAATGCACAGAATATCGGCAGCCATCACTTAAAGAATGTCAATCAAAAGTACCGCTTTACATTTACACAACCCACAGACTGCTCTGATTTTTTTTTTCCCAGCTGCCTAGAGCTTCAGTGAAGCTCTGGCAGCTACCAATATGAGAAACAGCATCGTATAATCATAGAAGCAGAGTCACAGAATGGCTTGGGTAGGAAGGGATACTGAAGATTCATCAACCCCCCCTGCCATGGGCAGGGACACGTTCCACTAGACCAGGTTGCTCAACCTTTATTTTCACCATCAACTTGCACTTGCTGAGGACTTGTTGATTTCTTCTGCTCTGGAAGAACTCCCTAGGAAGAAGTGAAGCTAGTTGTTCTTCTACTTAGAAGTCAAATTATGACATAAAGCAGGAGAGGTAGTCATAATTGATAGTAAATGATTTCCACAGATGTGACCAGCAATGTGAGCGAAGACAGAAGCCTGCAGTTCTCGGTGACATTGTATCTTCACTAATTTACATTTACCTCCCATACGGAGACTGACAGGTTTTCATCTAAAAGGCTGGTATTCTTTCATGCTACATGGCCTCTTTAAGTTACACAGGCTGCTGTACATTTCTAATGCTTTGCCTGATAACAAGAGAGTTTGCAAACAAAAACTCTTTTTGGTCTTTACAACATACTGTGCATTTTTCTCTTTCATCTCTGGATGTCTCTAAAGAAATTGAATGAGCACAGCAAAGAAAATCAGCAGAGCATAATATGGCCATTAGTGTAACAACTGCAGTGAGTGCGTTTATGAACCTGTCACTCAGAGATTAGACTAGACATGCTTCTCTCATCAAAGGCTTCAAAGTCAAGCCTGAATACTCAACCGACTTTCCCAAGATGGGATTCTCCTACTCTCAAAACAAACGTGTCATTTATGTCTACGCCAGAGAACCCTCTCATATAATGCCACATCAAGTATAATTAGTTGCGTTATTGAATCCAACTGCTCCAGCATCAAATTCTCTGTAAGTTCCAGTGAGGCTGACTTGCTGCCTTGCAATTTGCTGACATCATTTCCATATGCATTGGGACTGCTCTGAGTTCATTTACAGTTCCACTGAACTGTAATCTAGTGCAGCTTAATGGCTTAGAGCATTAAATGAAAAGCTGTATTCCCAGGTCAGTTACCATTCTTGGCAAGTTGCTTAACATTTTAAATAATCTTTCTTTTAAACTTATTATTGTTACATTTAGTATACTAACCTCACAATAATTTTGTGAAGATTGATTAATATTTATAAATCTTCTGGCTTAGATAACAGGCTCTGTTGAAATATGAATTATTGTCACACCTATTAAAACTGCTTCTGCTTGATGCAAAATCACCATAATGGAAATGGTTTTAGGCATTTTTGTTACT
Organism: Cygnus olor; assembly: GCF_009769625.2. Classification (NCBI taxonomy): domain Eukaryota; kingdom Metazoa; phylum Chordata; class Aves; order Anseriformes; family Anatidae; genus Cygnus; species Cygnus olor. The sequence goes on along the minus strand of NC_049198.1, from coordinate 15,598,522 downwards.
GTCTCAATAGAACCTACACTACTTGCACAACAGTTAAAGTACCAACATGATGAACCTCCCTGCTCACAGGTCATAATGATTCCGATTTTATAAACGGGGAAATTTTTCTTTCTTTCAGTTCACAGCTAATTAAGGACATGGCAATGCAATGCATTGCATCAATTAGAACAGAAATCCAGTTTTTGCCAGTAAATTTCAAAATGTGTTCTTTTCCAGCATAGTGGAACATTACCCAGTGGATCCCTTTTTGTAATTCTGTGTTTGAACTCCTGCACAAGGTCAGAATGAAGGAGGACGTCACTGAAGTATTTGTGATTATGAATGTGTGTGTGAAAGAGGTTGAGTTTAGCTAACAGAGAGTAAAGGTAAGGAAGGAAATTTGCACATCAGTTATAACAGGAATGAATGAACTTTGAGGTCTGTGAGTGTAGATCAATACTTACTTTTTTCTTCTTTGCTAGACTGAGAAGGAGACTCTGAGATCTGCAGTTGTAGGTTTTTATTGCACCTAAGCAATCCAAAGAAAACCATATTGTTGTTCTGATCTGCTGACTCCTAGTGTTGTGAGCTCTAATAATTTTACCAAGGATATTCCAGTACATTATATTTTTCCTAAAATCCCTGTTCATGAAGAAACACAGTGTTCTGGTTTTAGGCTGGAGCATCCCATACCTACCTGAAGCACTCAACTTGCATTCAAACCCTAAAACTTAGGTAGACAGAATCTCCCTCTACAGGCCTCCACAGACATTTCCTTCTGCCCCTTGATTACAAAGGCATCCTAGAGCACTGTCCCAGTATAGTCAAAATGAAGCCACAGGTTGGCTGGCCTGAGTACCCTATGAAGTTTCTGGTTTATGGATACACATCCCTCATGTCTAAAACTTAAAAGGCAAAAGACAAAGAATTAGACGTTTTGTGACTTGCCGAGTCATGTTTTTGGAGTCATCCTTGTGATTTTTGGAATCTGTTTATTGAATATCTGGAAGCACTGCACAAGCCCTTGCATATAAATATTCCAGCTCTCAAGTATATCACATCATGTCTCCTTCTGTCTAAATGAAGCCGAAGCAGCTTCCTTCTCCTGATGGCATCAGCGGCAAGCCCACAAGAGGCTGTCTGAGAGGCTGTTGAGAACAGCAAGGGCTGCATGCGTGCATCCTTGCACACTTCAGGCTTTTAAGCTAAAAGGGAATTCCTTGTGTTTGGACAAGCTGTAGTGGTTGATGTTTACAGCTCCCATTGTGTGAAGAAGCAAACTGAGGGTTAAATATAGAGAAATTTTCTTTTGTAACCTCAGTGTTGATGATAGGGATTGCAATGCTGCCATGTGGCTGAGCAAATTTTCTGTTTATTACGAGTATGCGTATACACAAATAAATGCATGTGATGCTTTGGAAGAATCCTGAGAAGGGCTTTTACTTCTTTGTAAAAATGTCAGTGAACCCACAGGTGCATCCCAAACACTTTTGAGACTGTCTCTGCCACTCAGTGCCTTTTCAGTACCAACAGTGTCTGTATTTCCTGCCTTGGTAATAAAGTCCCACACCAGAAGGATCTAGAATCTCCCTGTTCTGTGGTGACAAAAATACGCTGTAGCCAGGCCATCTGGTATCAAACAGGGAAACTGTAGAGACACCCGCAGCCTTGAAGGATCCTGCAATCCTTTTTTGCTGATTGCTGATGGCTGCAGTGGAAATAGAGGACTGTGACTAGGAGGAAGGCACACTATCTGTTGGAGATTCAATATGAAATGCTTTGTGTCCAATTCTTTTTCTTTTTATAGTTATGAAGGTTTCTCACCAATAGTCTTGAACACCACTGTGAACAGCAGTGCTCAGAAAAAAAAAAATCAGTGTGCTAGGAGCCTTGAAAGGAATTTGGAACATATTGTTTACTGGATGTTAGCAGCTACTTGAAATTGAACTTTTTCTGTGTGTATACATTACCATCCTCCAATCCCACAGGAATTATACACAAATATCCAGCTCTACTGATGGAAAACATGACAGGGTGCATTTGGCAAAGATTTTTCATTCAGAACTGACTTCCCTGCCAGGAGGTTCTGAAGTTTATGCAGTATTGTTCGTATGGCACCTACCCTTCTGCAAACCATCAGTGCAGTTTAAAAAGCTTCCTGATTACATCACTCCTTTTCATTTTGTTACCATTTAGTAAAAGCTTCCTCATAGTGGGAAAAAGGTAGGATTGTTTGTCTCAGCCATATTAAATATTCTCATACAGCCTCTTGTCCTAATTCCAATCAATTTATTAGTAAAACTCATGACAGATTTAACATAAGAAAGAGTGGCCCAAAACAGTGATTTGGGGCTTTTTCTGTTTCTGGATCTTCCACATTTCTGCAGCAGAGGTGGGACACCAGTGTAACAAACATAAGCTGAGCAACGCCTTGATTTCATTAGCTGTTTTTCACAGACTACTTTTTAGTAGAAATAAGTAGAAAAACCCTACCCTAAATCATTAAATCACAGAACTTGGCTTGTGCAACTTTTATCTCTACCAAGCCAGTAAGCTAGTCCTCTGCTTGATTACTGCCCATGATTTGGGCCATAATACCTTTGCAGGTAGTTTTTTGCAAATTCTATCACACAATAAAGGAAAAGACACCTTCTCTTCAAAACTAGACGTTTGTCCACGTGTCTCAGAGTACCTCTCAGTTTGTACAGTATGTATGTATAGTGCACCTATTACAGTGTACTCATTTCTAACAATGGAGAAGTGAAGAGCAAAGGAATACCTTTTACGATACATTCAGGAACGTAACACAAGAAGAATTAGAAGCACGCAAGAAATTTTCACAGTGGAGAAAAATAACCTTCACAAGGGGTGATGCTGAGCAAGAGGCTCACGTATGTATTCTAAATAACCTACAGTACCCCAAGGGACTGTAGCCCACAGGTGACCCATGCTGCAGCAGTGACACCCCCAAGGGACTGCTGCCCACAGGTGACCCACAGCCAGGCAGGAACTCTTTTGGTGGACTGTGGCCTACAGGCACACCCCCTGAGAGGTTGTGGCTCACAGGAGACCCAGAGCGGAGCAGGGACACACCTGAGTGACTGCAGCCTACAGGCAACCCCCACTGGAGGAATGAAATGGAGTAGCAAGAAAACCTGAAGAAGCAAAAAGCAGAAGAAAAAAATGAATGAGAAACAAATAGTAGCAGAAGAAAAGTAGTAAGAAGCAAAGTGCAGCAGAACAAAATCAATAAGCAAGGAGAGGAGCAGAAAAAAGAGTTAGGCACACAACACCAAACCTCCCAGGTCACCTGTCACCTGACTAGAGTAACAGGGACAGAATGAGTTTAATCTGCAGCAAATGTAGCACAAGTGGAGCCTGGGAAAGAGGAAGGGAACGGTGTTCGGCACAACTGCTTATTTAATTATGTACTCTTTTTTTTCACAATACCCAAATCAGTGTTCATAAGTCTATTGGATATAAAATACATTAAAATTCCCAGAATAGAGAAGTTTTGCCTGTGATGGATGCTCAGATGCTCTTGCCAATAGGATTTGTTTCCACAGAGTGGATCAGCCCAGCAAAGCTCTCATACCTCCCCATGGAAGCACGTATTTGTCTTCAGTAAAACTGACCAGAACCCACAGTGCCCACCTCCCATCAGGTGTCCCAACCAATAGTTTCCTTTCACTCCTGCAACAGAAAATGTCATAAAAAGCTTATTGATAGTCCAAGCCTAAAGCTACGTGAGTATTTCAAAATATTCATTGTTAAATTTGGAGGGAAGCAGGAACAGGAGTTATATTTGGTAGTAAAAAATTGCAGCCCAACAAACAAACAAAAAAAAAGAGTGCAGATATTATTAAACACAGAGTTAGGTGATTGTCATGTTGCAGGTGAGGCTTTAATATTCATTTTTTCTTTCACTACAGTCAGCAGTAAAACATGCTTTTACTTCAATAGGAGCTGAATGGAGCCATTAAGTGGAGTTGAACTGTTAGGCCATATGGTCTCTCTCCTTGTAGTTTTCTTCATGTTGCAGGTATTTGTTTCTGTTTTGTGTTTGTATTTACATTTTCTTGGCCCTTTTAGTGCCCTAAGGATCCATTTATAAGTGGTCATAACACAGTAACCCACAAAATTACAGCCCTATAAATTATTCCCTCAGGCATTAAAACAGCCTGGGAAAATACAAACACAGACAGACTCAAAACTTTCATTTAACAAAATTTTGGCCATATTGGCAGTGGTAAAAAATCATTTCAAAAATCGAGAAACCACTTTGAAATATACTTAATTTTTATCTACTTGTATTATAGATAGACATCATTTGTTGGGTAATACACAGCAATACAAGAATTAACCAGACCTTCCATATTATCTTATTTGTCCAAAGTGATGTTTTTATTAACAGGAAAAATGAGTTTTATGTAAAAACAGTGAATATTGCTAAATGACAGTGCACTTACTTGTCACATCATTTACAAAGTGAAACACTTAAAAGCCAGGAAATGAATAAAAGACATCTGAAATCTTAGACTTGCCACGTAATAAAAGAAAATAAACCGATGTTTCTTGCAATGGTATCCTAGAATATCACGCTCCTCCATGCATTTATTCTCAGAGCTTCTCTCTGCGACAAGGACCTGTTATTTTTAATCAATGGGAAAAAAGGCATGAAGCAACAGATTTGGAAAGGTCCACAACTTTGTAGATCCTGTGGAGATACACAATCACTCGTAGGTTCTATCCCAAAGGGGTTCCTGAAGTGACATAGGCTGTATTTGCAGCCTGTAGGAGTGCAGACAAGAGGGTGATAAGCACACTTATGTTCCCTATGTTCCACGTGCAGGTTCCTGAAAGCAGAATATGTGTAACTCAGAGAGACACAGGATAGCTCAGGATAGTCACAGGCACATAACATTGGGATCCTCACAACTAGTTTACACAATTTCTGTGATATCGTGATGCTGACGTAAGGACAAGGACAACATTGACCCAAAGCATTCTGCCACAACACTGAGTACCCCAAAACTCTTGTGGCTGAACTCAGATGCATAGTCAGACACTCCCTCACTCATACTGAGAAACAAGAAACTGCGCTGAAAACTGAGTGCAAGGCAGGAAAACTCTAAATTGACATACAGATTGCCAGTTGGTTCAACCACAACTTCTCAGAGGTTTCCTAACATGCCCTACCCTACTTAGCTTGTGAGATTTGGCAAGACTCCAGAAGAAGTTGGTATAGGCATACATAGTCTCCATTTTAAGTTCTAGTCAATTGATATTACTTTCTTCATAGGAAGATTTGAACTAGAGATGTAATCGCAGAACACTTCAAACTAATGTTTGCAAGAAGACAAATGTCTCCATGTTAATCCTAGAAACAATAACAACAAGAAAATGCCTTTGTCAGTTGTTTCCAAATGTTTTTTGACCTCTTAGTCCCAGAGATTATGAATTTCAGATGGTTGTATTGGATGCCAAGTATATTAACTCAAATAAGTGCCCTGGGGACCCACCTCTCTGGGAGACAGAATTCATCACTAGAATGTGCTGCAGGACCTGATTTTGGCACACGTTAGTATAAAATCAAGCCCAGGGGAAAGAATCTTAGAATTCACCTTAAGTACATGTATGGACTAAATTCATGGTTATACATTATTTTTCTGGCTACAATACTGCTGTCATAGGATTTGTGGAATGTTTTGTTCCTTCTCTACTATGAAAAAGATGAAAAGTAGGTGAGAAACCAAGTTTTTCAATAGGATGAGCTACTGAAGAGACAGTACATCTGCTGGAAAGATAAATGGAGCTGTCTGTCCACCTACAGTTATGGGAAGACTCTGCGGGGTAATATGCTGGGATATTTTAAGTTTGCAAAAACAGCTCCAACTCATGTCAGTGGTGAAATAAGGCCCAGAAGAGCAAGGAAAAGATATATCACAGTTTCTCAGAAAGAAGGATTTGAGCTGAGCAGGGAGACAACAGGCTACTAAGGAGCAACTCTATCCTGAACACAGAATCACACAGAATCACAGAATCATCTAGGTTGGAAGAGACCTCCCCAAGATCATCGAGTCCAACCTCTGACCTAACACTAACAAGACCTCCACTAAACCATATCACTAAGCTCTACATCTAAACATCTTTTAAAGACCTCCAGGGATGGTGACTCAACCACTTCCCTGGGCAGCCCATTTCAATGCCTAACAACCCTTTCGGTAAAGAAGTTCTTCCTAATACCCAACCTAAACCTCCTCTGGCATCATTCCCCCTCGTCCTGTCACCAGGCAAATGGAAGAACAGACCAACCCCCATCTTGCTACAGCCTCTTTTAAGGTACCTATAGACAGAGATAAGGTCGTGTTTCTCTCCTAAAGCATTGTGCACATTTTTTCTCGGATATCATCTGGTGTTTTCTCTAGAAGGCATTGAAAGATTGTTCTTGCCAATAGAAAATTTCTCTAATTACAGAGAGTCCTCAGCTCAGTCCTTCTAGATGCTTTACTCACAGGGACTGTTTGCTGGCCCCAAAGCCAACTGGCCACATACAGAGCACTCTACATATGTTCCCTTCCCGACGACCCATGTAACCAGGGTAGTAGAACCCAAATCCACTGCTGGGATGTACTTTCTTCCCCTCCTCCTGGATGATCTCTGAGTTATGCCCAGCTTCTGTCAGTGTAAGTGCGTGTTGGTTTCAGCCACAAACAGGGACAAAGTGTGCAATTTTACAGCCCTCTATCCTACTAACATAGCTAAAGACGCTTAGCACAAGCTTGGACCAAATGAAGGCAAACACGATCAACTTAAGGCATTGATGCTTATGACAGCAGTATTGCCCTCCCTTAGAGGGAGATAAAAAAAATCTCCATAACCATCCTAGAAAGTAGGACCAGAGAAATGACTGTCTTTAAAACCTTTTTCTGGGTCTAAAGAATAATTCCTTCCAGATCATTTTAACAGCAAGAGAAATATACCATTTTAAAACTCAAGTCTTTACATTCACAAAAGTGAAATGTTATGTGCATCATAAATTTTATGACATTACTACATATAAACCTGTTTTCATATCGAGGGCAGACTCTGCCCAAGTGTCAAGTATATATTTTAATGAATATTTTTATAAAATCAGTTATGTCATCAGATATGACTTATCAGCATTTGAGAGCTGTGAGTTAATTTTTATTTGTATGCCTACATTCAGTAAAATTCACAGAAATAAGATGTGTTTTACTGCAGACTGTAGACTGACAGTTTTAAACAACTGCTTTCATTGCAGAAGTTCCATAAAGAAACTAATCAACAGTTATCTGAAACTTCAAAACCATACATAATTAATTTTAAACTTTTTATAGAAAAGTTGAATTATACATAGAGCAATTAATATATTTAAATTAAAACACTATCTTCAAAACTTCTCAGAACAGACTTCCATTGATTGTTTTTGAAATTAAGTTATCAGGATATTCAGATTAGTATTTATTAATTGTCGAGTGTCTCAACTACCCATTTGACATTATGCAAGTCCACCCAGAATACTTTAAGAGTGGCCTTCCAACTTGTCACGTGTATAGTGTTTTTCAGTAACTACTTCTGAGTTCAAATCATCTTTGACTTTTAATAAAAATACTAAGAGCTGTGTAAGTGTAATTTCCATGGATTATGGGGAGATCTGTAGGTTCACTACAACAGAAAATAAATTGAATGGCTGTTTGCCACATGGACATGGTCATGGGCAACCAGTTCTGGATGGCCCTGCCTGAGCAGGGGTTTGGACCAGATGACCTCCAGAGGTCTCTTTCAGCTTCAGCCATTCTGTGATTCTGTTTATATAAAATAAAAACTTGAAAAAAAAAATCCACTCTTTGAAGAGACTTCAGTCAATATTTTGGATATTCTCATGTTACGTGGATTTTTCCAGGATACTAGATCATCCAAGCAGAAGGCAGCAAATAGCAGTGCTTTACTGATACAATGCATGCAAAATGTTGACTTACCTCCAGAGGATGGACTTCATTTAGGGGTTATAACCACTGAGAGGCAATTGTATGAATTTAAAACTTTCTAACTTGAGCTTTTTGATTTCTAGCAGGATTTTCACTCGAGGCATGGGCACACAACTCAGTTCTACATGCATCCTAAACCTGTACAGTTTATCATCCTAGGACAGCTAAGGCAATCTATAGCTAATAGCACAGATGGGAGCATGGTATTTGCCTACCTTTGCTTCCAGCATCTTCTCTGGCCACTTGCACACCGATGCCTGGCTGTTCACGTCCGTATCTTGAAAAAAAACTGACTTTGGCCATTAAACCTCTGGCTTTCCACCTGAAGAATAAATTAACTGGTGTTCAAAAGAGATTCAATTAAATACTCTTAACATTAGTGTAGGTTCTCATCTAGTCCACTGGAGTAATATGCCAGCTGGCTACTGGAAAGCTATGAGTATCCAGACTGCACCTGCCAGCTGTCTCAACCACTACCAAGGCTTTAGAGAAAACTATTTTTGAAGACAGTCCCAAGAAAGTGGTTTGTTTCATTTAAAAGTTGGTACAGCTTAAACCTTATGACCAAATTAACGTAAACAATTGGTTCCTGTGTCCACATATACACTTAAGATGATACTCTTTTTAACTCATGGCAGTAGTTCTGCTGAGGAAGACAGCAATTTTGTACAGAAATCTAATAGCAACATTTTCCTGAGCTTAATAAATATGTAATTTAAGTTGTTATTCAGAATTTCTCTATACCAAAAATACTATAGATAACACAAGAAAAATCCTCAGCTTTTCAGAACCCATGGTTATTTACATTTTTATATATTGCGTATGTTTACATATCTACTTTGTTGGTCTTTTTTCCATTCAATTTCCTTTACTATTCTCTTTCCATTCTCATTTCCCATTCCTTCTCCTTTCTTCTCAGTTTAAATAATCATAGACTATGTCAAGTTAGAAGGGACCCACAAGGATCCAACTCCTGACTCCACACAGAGCAACCTAAGAATTAAACCATGTATCGAAGAGCATTTTCCAGGTGCTTCTTGAATACTGGCAGAATTGAGACCATGACCCAAGCACCCTGGGAGCTTGTTCCAGTGCTTGACTACTCTCCCAGTAAAGAACCTTTTCCTAATACCCAATCTGAATTTCCCCTGATTAAGCCATTCCTTCACCTCCTAGTGGAGACCTTCTTCTCTGCTCCCCCTCATGAGGAAGTTGTAGACAGCACAAGGTCACCCCTCAGCCTTCTCTAAGCTGAACAAGTGATCTCAGCCACTCCACATAAGTCATGCCCTCAAGACCCTTCAACACCTTTGTTGCCCTCTTTTTGACACATTCTAATATTTTTATATCCTCACTGTACAGTCCTTTACATGGAGCACAACCCTTCCACCTTGCCTGCCCTGCCTATCTCTCCTGAAGGTCCTATAACCATCCACAACACCCCAGTCACAGGACTCTTCCCACCAGGGTTTACTTAGGCCAATGGTGCCGTAGCTCTGAGACTGAACCAAAGCTTCTCACTCCTCGTTTTCTCCGCATCCTGCATGCATTGCTGTACAAACATTTCAAATGTGCTCCAGTGTACCCAGTACATTGTTGAGCAGAGTGAAAGCCCTCATAAGAACACTGTCCCAAAAAAACATCATGTTGTCCTATAGCTTATTACTAGCATGCCTGATTTCATCCCCTTCAAACCTAGTTTAAAACCTTTTCAAATCAGCCCTGCTATCTCATGAGCAAAAATACTTTTTCACTTTTTCCCCTTTGAGGAAGGTGGATTTCATCAGGCCCCAGTGGGCATGGTGTCGCATAGACCATCCTGTGATTGAAAAACCACAAATTTTACTGGTGATACCATCCTTGGAGCCAGGTATTGATAAGCTGGGTCCACCTGTTTCTTTCAATACCATTCCCTACAACGGGAAGAATAGAGGAGAATAGTACCTGTGCTCCTGATTCCTCCACAAGTCCCCCAAAGGCCTTGAAGTCTCCTGTGATTTCCCTTGGACTTATCATGACTACGTCACTACTCACAAGAACAAGCAAGAGTGGATAATCATCTGAGGGCAGTATCAAGCTAGGAAGTTTCCTGGACATGTCCTTAACCCAGGCCCCTGGGAATTAGCAAACTTCTCTAAAAGGCAGGTCTGGTTGGCCCTCTGCTCCCCTCAGGAAGTCACCTACAGAAATAAACCGCCCTTTTTTTCCTCATGGTGATGGTCATGGTGCAGGGGATTGGCTGACCTGACCTTGGTGACTACTCTAGCACAGATGGATCATCAACCACCTCATCATGTCCCTGTCTTTCCAATTCCAGAGCCTCACAGATGTTTTGTGAGGGCACCTGGGAAGCCAGGGTAGACAAGGAGGAGCTTCCCATGCTGCCCTGAGCACAGACTTGTCTCCAGTCACCTCTGTTCTTGAAGTCACTTCCTTCTGCCTGGTGGGGAGGGGGTACTGGATCCCCCTTGTCACCTGCTATACACCTAGCTGACATTTCTGCTCCACTGCAGGCAGAGTGTGATTCCAGCACTGTCCTTGGGCTCCCAGATGCCCCTCTACCTGTCCACTTCCCCCGAAGCTCTGCAGCCCTTCTGCCTGGGTGCAACTCCCACAGGCATTCTCACTACTGCCCTCAGACACCAGCAGAAACTGTAGGCCTGGGTGGCTGCACATTCCCTGGGAGTTGTGTCAGGTCCCACGGGTTGCTGACACCAAAGGGGACACAGAGAACACAGTTTTCTGTCTTGTGATCACCACTGCTTCAGCTCACTGGGGGACAGTTTATGACCAGAACTGAGGGTGGCAGGCCCCAGCACCCCTTCAGACACTCCTGGTCCCTCATGAGCCTCAGGCTCCCCTCACAGACCCCTCAGCGGGTGGAGCTGTCGCTGGTGCCAGTTTCTGGTGGCTGGAACCAGCAGAGGGGCAGCCGGCACTGCCCATCGCCAGACCACCTCTCCCCACATTGCCGGGGGTGTTGGCACCCCTCAGATGTCTCCGGCGCCTCGTCAGCCTGGTGCTGCTCTCCACACGTGGCAGCTGCTGCTTCTGCAAGGGCAGAGCTGTTTTTTGTGCTGTGCTGCTGCGAGTAAGTGTGTAAGCAGCCTCCTGATTGTACTTTAAATGAATGTGGTTAACCACTCTCTAAATAGCCAGCATTCAAAACACAAATGAGCTCACTTAATTTAATACCTGTGAGCTAAAGACGTTAGTTCCAACCTCTTGCTGTTGTATCACATTCAGCCTCCATACAGACTTAAGCTTTTGCCTAAGTTGCAAGATGACTCTTGCCGGTTGTTGCATTTCAGTACATATATATATACATATGTAGTATGTATATGTGTATTGCATTCTTCTGAACTGCCTTGAAGAGATAAATGCCATAAGGATCTGTGATGATCCTGGTAGGGCTTTCTTTGCAGAAATTTCGTCCAAACCTCCTATGTCAATACTTCAGAATTCAGCAATGGTCATCATCCCTGATCATAACCACGTATACAGGGCTCTCAGCAGGCTGCACAATGTTCCATAAGAGAAGACACAGCTCCATGGCCCCCTTACCCCAGCCAGCCAGTCCTGCTTTATATCTACCTGACATCCTTTATTTGCATGCACTTTCCTTAATACATTGTTTAAATATACAGTAAGGTTGCGGCTTTTGCAGCAATGTAAATATATAACTCTAGAGCAGGTAATCTCAACCTCGGCTCTTTATTCAGCTGCATATACTGGAATACTGTAGGATTTCAGTTCAGCATCTGAGGAGGCAGGCAGCATTTTACAATGAGCTTTTTAGTCTTGCTTTTATGACAATTCATAAATGAAAGAAGAAAAGTAATGTCTTTTTTAGGGCTTCATTTTAAGGAGTGTTTTGAGGCTGAGTGAATACATAGTTCATTCAAAATGGTAAAATTTTACTCAAAGGGTACTTTTATTTCTAATGTTCCAGTTAAGTTTTAAGGGGTTTTTGGCTTTCTTCCACTGTCAGGAAGTATTGTTTCCAAATCATCATTTATTAGAGCAGTAAGTCTTTAAAACGTACAAAGAGAGGCAAAGAGGTAAGCTCCATATTATTTTTAAAAGTCTTCTACGGAATAAATGAAAGGCAATCCAGTCTCTATCATCATGCCCGGGTCTGCATCCCTTCCATACAAATAGCTTTATTTATCTCCGTGTCATTACTCCTGGGAGAACTACTTGCATGCGTGGGAAGCCCTCCTGTTATGTAACACACTGTGACACACAACACGTCGGGCAACGACAAGCTGCATCGTTATGCAATGTACAGTACCGTCTATGAATCAGGGCTCCCTCACAATGGTCAGTGCTTCACGGCAGTTTGTTTTAGTGTCTGCTGTAGTATCTCTTTGCTGGTAACTAAATATTTTAGAACAGTTTATATTGACTCCAGGGACAGCTGTTGAGGAGAAAATTCCTTTTTTCAAGCCAAATATGGAGTTCATGGCTTAGCTCAGGCATTGGACAGTACCCAAGAATTTGTTAGGTTTTCCTTCCCCTTGCTCTGAATTGTCCAACCTCCTCCTGCCTCCCCCTTCACATACACACACACACTCACACACTCACACACATACAAAAAAAAAAAACCTCTAGAATAATAAAATTTAAAGCATATCCAGAGCACTTACTATATGCTGACATTTTCTTAAAGGGACAGTGTCTGGATAATTTAGGTCTAAATTGTGGACTTAATAAAACCTTTTTAAACAAAATGTAAAGTTAATACAAATTTTAAGATGATTTTAAACTGTCTCAGTGAGAAGAGATGTTCATATTTTAAGGGGCCCCTAATGTCATTGCATTTCTAAGAAATGTCTCACTCTATAAAAGCTAATAAGTGAAATCAAACAGACATTTAAAAAGACTGATACACTGGTCTGCTCTTACTGCCTAAGCAAAGAAAAATGCAAGGAACAATATATATATATATATATCTGTAATTGTCATTTTTAATGTTTTGTCTTTATATTATTCACATACCATAGAGATATTAGTTTTCATTACAGCACTTACAAACTGGTAACCAATATCTCTTTAAAGGAAAATACAACAAGTGTTGTCCTAACACTTAAGTTACAGTTGGTAATGAAAACAACAATGTATCTTCCATTTCCACTAACCAAGTGTCTATCTACTTTTCCTACCACCAATCATAACAAATACGTCAAGAGTATTACAAAATATGAAATATTAATCACTCTTCTCCAGTAAAAAAAAAAAAAAAAAAAAAACTGTCTATAAAATGACACATTTGTTGCAGAAAACATCTCAGTTTGAACTTATTTTATAAATCCTGTGTTATACATTTAATTTATGTCTAGTTTTAGCTTGCTTCTAAAATATAGGCCAACATAAGAAAGATACAAATTCTACATGGTGTTTAGAAAATGCTGTTTAGCAGAACAATATTACTCTCCCCGCATCTAACACTTATAAAAGCCTTTTGGGAATGACATCTCACATCAATAAATAACGTCACAAGTCTTTTGTGAATGATACATTACATCATTTCCAATAGAAGAGGAACTCGCAAGAAAAAGATAGTTTTTCAATAAAAAAAGTACTGTCAAGAGGAAGAGCAAATCTGTATCTGATAACCTCTAAGGCATGGGTGAGTCAAAGCAAATAATGCTTAATCCTAGTGATATGTAAAGTATTTTAAAGATTTGGAACTGGGAGTATCTGTGCAGTTATGAATTTAAGAAATGCTCTTGTTCTTTATTGAGAATTCTTGGTGGAGACGATGCACCTGTGTGATGTTAGTCCAGCAATAACAGCTTTATTGTGACCACTTGTCATGGGCCAGGGAGCTCTGCCTGCTGAAAGGATGGGTAACAGGAGGCCTGAGGTGCTTTCCTTGGTCATGTGCTGCAGCCTCAGAAAGTGCCTTCAGCACCTACTGCAACCATCCTAATTGGCAGGAGGGCTCTGTTCCTCTGGCAGGAAATGAACATTGGCCCTCTAGGCAGGCAGCAGTGATAAACAGATCTTCTGCCTGGAGCTCTGCACAGCAAGGTATTAAAAGAAGGGCGGTTGCAGAGATATAGGGTCCTAGTGCGAGACACCCATGGAGGATACATCCTGTGGAAGCCCTCTTCACTGCTGCACCAGATACTGAGTTACATTGGGTAAATGGCTAAAGCTTAGATCTCCAAGGCACTAAATCCATCTTACCTCTGGATGGATTTATACTTACAGGTACCTGGGTAGATAGAAAGTACTTAAAAAGTTAGATTCCCAGTTCTAGATTGGTGTTTCTCTAGCCAAGACTCTTAAGAGGCTTTACCCTTTCTCAGGGTTAGCCTTATATTTGCTTATTGGGTAGAATCAATTAAGGACATCTCCAGATGCGGTCAGCAGAAGCAATAAATGTGATTACAGCACCACAATCACCAGAGGAGAAGATGCAATTCCTTCCTCTAAACTCCAAGTTCTCCACCCCTTTTCTAGAAGTTTGTGCCTGTTAAATATTCAAGACTAATTAAAAACAAAAAAAAGCAAACAAACAAAAAATGTATGTTATAGAAGCCCATGGTTTAGGGAACTCTTTGGAGACATATTTTAGTTCTCTGAGGCAGGTGTCTCCTCACATCTTACAAGCTTTACTTCCAGAAACTGTGCTCTGAGCACAGAGTAGGCTATTTTATACAGGCTATTTGCTGACATTGTTGTGCTGATTCTGTTTTAAAACAAAGCATCTGTACAACTACATTTCTGGAAGAATCCAGTGCTTTCACTGGGCCCCTAGAGTTAAGCATCCTGAAAGAATTCCCAGTGGACTGGTATTCCAGGGGAGTGAAGCTTCACTCAGGCCATCCTGAAGGCCCTCATAAGAAGATAGGTATTGATTTTTACATTAATAAAGAGAATAAAGGCTCATTTTTATATCAAAAAGCAGTCTTATGAGATAAAATGCTTATAGTACTAGGTAGAAGTCAAGTGAGGTTACTTCAGATTTGGCTTTTGATTTTGGTTCCCTGTTGCTAGATCTACATCTCTGAACAAGGGAAAACAGAAGAAAGACTCCATATCAGCTGTTGTAAGAAACAGCAATGCTTTTGGCTGTAATGGCAGAGGAAGTTCCATAATTCTGAATGCACCCTTACCTCCAGATCTTCCTGGTAACTGCTGGGTATGCCACCAAGCCAAAAGACTTATAGAACTGTTATAAGCCCTGTTTAGAAGGACCTGTGGTTTTTTTTATTATTAATTTTTTTTATTATATATTTCCATTGGAGGGGTTTAAAGATTATGTTTAAAGAATTCAGTGTCAAGTTGTAAAAGAATTCTTGGTACAACAAATATTAGAAGATTTGCTTTTAGTGTAATATGCCTCTGAACATTGTTAGACGGCTATCCAAAAGAGGAGAAATACAGTTAAGGCTAGATGTGTTTCACAGATCAGATAGTCCTACATTCACATCAAGCCTGAGCTCCTAATTCCTGTTCTTGTCTGCCCTTCTAACACTGATGTGGTAAAACTTTCTTTTCTCTGACAAAACTTGCACTGCTCCTGTTTAGCTGAGTACTTTTCATAACACCTATGGGTTATCGCCTAATAGTGCTTTGGCTTGTGTAAGCAGGGGGCCATGATAAAAAGGTCACAGCTTGCACATGAGGGAAAAGAAAAACATGCAAGTGTTACTGCAGTTTTTCTAAAGTGAACTCCTGGAAAAATTCATGTAAACTGTGCAGAGCTGTAATGTGAAAGGGGACATTTGTTTCTTCAGAAGGAATTATTATGGTGCAAGAATTGTCTTGGCAGATACACAGAACATATTTGCCCAGTATGTAAATAACTTTTTCTTCTGTAAAACTTCAAGTGAATAAGTAACTTTTTGAAAGGAAAAAAAAAAAAATCCATCTCTTTACCTTCTATACAGACACACATACCTGTTCCTTAAAAAAATAAATAAAATAAATAAATTAACAAAAAGGTACATTTAGATTTTTAATTCTACCTTTTGACCTCAGTGGTTTTGTTTGGTTTACTGATCAGCACAAGTTTCAAATGTCAAACCAAAGAGTACTGCACATGAAAAGAAATCTGTTGGCAAAGGTAACTCTCCTATTGAGGTCACATTCTAGAATTCTCGGTGTGGGAAAATTGGTAGTTTTTTCCCCATTTTCTTAAGAGATTAGTCATATAAATATTTTCTAATTGCAAAAAACACTACACATGACTTTGCCTATTGAAATGTATTCATTTGAGTGTCTATTACGCAGATTCGCTAGATGGAATGCCTGCCTTTTGCAAATTGCGTGCAAATGGGTCCTTCCCTATTGGCTGACCTAGGGAGGAATGAAACCTCTCCAGACCATTGCAGCTATCCTGACAGAAATTCCTCTTGAGCTCAAACCATGGGAGGTCTGTGCTTTTGGAGATGCTGCATGCAAATCCAGTGTTACATGCCGTTGAGCCATGAACTCACCATCCATATGCAGTAGCACATTGGCCATGTTAGCATCCTAAATTAATGCCAAGCTGAAGCTCTGAGCTGGACCAGCTCTGTAGAGTCTAGAGTCAATGTTTTCTGCTGGAAAAGGATCATTAAGGCAAACTGCACGTAGCTGATGCTAAAACCTGCCTCACTGGACAGCTGGGGAGAAGAGAACTGCCCAAATCAAGCAGGAAGACGCCCTTTTACCCTAAGCTATGGTCATCTCACCAACTTTGATATTAGGACTCTAACCGCAAATGCTCTGACTACAGACGCAGATTTTTTCCAATTTAATCACAAATGTGTGAGAACAAAGAACCCAGAGTTTTATCATGGGACACACGTATTCACTGTTACACACAAGTCATTCAGCTGCTTGCCTGAACTCAGTGAAAAAGTCAAATCTTCTTGCCTGTTTTCTTTGGAAAAAAAAGTTACTTCTATCTACACTATTTCACCTAGTTTTTTTCTCTGTACTTACTTTGTGAGTTGTCAGCGGCAGGAGTGTTACATTATTTGCTGTACAAGAAAGGAAAAAAGATTTGCATTTTTATCCTCACAGCAGCTTAAAGTATACAGGCACACAAGTTTTCAAAGGAATGAACAAAACAAAACCTAAATGAATTTCTCTCATTTGTCATTTCTTATCAAAATCCATTTTTTAATGGATTTTGACACTCAACAAGTTGGAACTACTTGTATTTTTTCATGATTCCCAAATAGGTCCATCATATATTTTAAAAGAATTAATGAATATATCATCCTGCAGAACACTAATGCATACATTATTCATTTTACCTCAGCTTGTTTGAAATGTTTGCATGAAGAGAAACTCTAGTAGGTACTGTTTCATTTCATCACTTACAGTGCATGCAACCAGAATGCCGTAAAATTTACAACACTGGGCTCTTGTGTGATTAATATACTTCTGCCATAAGAATATGCTATAATTTCAGTACCATTACACACATGGGTCTCTGTAGGATACCACTCTTTGTGACTTTACATATCATGAATTTAAAGCAAATGTTTCTTTAAAGTATGTTTTTAATAGTATATATCAAACATGGGAGACATTCTATGAGATTTGTTAGAAGAGCTCCTTTGGTAGAAGCTGGTAGAATTCTAGGTAAGAAAGCAGCCTAAGACTAATGTGTTCATGTCTACTTATCTGCAATTTAGAGATAGGCTGCTAACACAAAAAGACCCATAGGAATTCTTTGTCTCAGTCTTACCAGCAAGACTGTCCTTCAGGAATCCCAGGACAAACAGAATGGCTGGAGCAAGGAAGATGTGTCATTGGTGGAAGAGAATCGGGTCAGGGAATACTTGAGCAAACTGGAAGTGCATAAGTCCACAAGCCCTGATGGGATGCATCCCTGAGTCCTGAGGAAGCTGGCAGATGCAACTGAGAGGCCTCTCTCTACAATCTTTGCTTGACGGTGGCAGCTGGGAGAAGTGCCTGAAGACTGGAGGATACCAAGTGTCATTCCTATCTTCAAAAAAGGCAAGAAGGAGAACACAGGGAACTAAATGACTCTTAGACTCACCTCAGTGACTGGGTAGGTAAACCATTTCCAGGCTTCTATATAATGAAATGACCAGCCTGATGAATGAGGGAAAGAGCAGTGGGTATTGTTTTTCTGGACTTCAGTAAAGCCTTTGACACTGTCTCCCCTAAGATCCTCACAGAGAAACTGTTGAAGTACGGGCTGGATGAGCAGACAGTGAAGTGGATTAAAAATGGGGTGAATGGCTGGATCCAGAGGATAGTGGTCTGTGGGGCAAAGTCGAGCTGGAGGACAGCAAAGAGAAGAGTACCCAAGGGTTCAGTAACAGGTACAGTCCTGTTTAACATCTTCATTAATGATCTAGACAACAAGGTACAGTGTACCCTTAGTAAATCTGTGGATGACACCAAACTTGGGGGCCGGGGGGAGTGTCTGACTCACCAGAGGGCTGCGCAACCATCCTGGGAGACTTTGACAGAGAGGTCAAAGAGACAGAGAGGTGGGCTGACAAGAATCTCATGGAGTTCAACAAGAAGTGAACGGTCTTACACCCGGGGAGGAACAGCCCCAGGCACCAGGACATGCTGTGAGCCACCCATCTGTAAAGCAGCTCTTCAGAAACGGGCCTGGGGGTCCTGGCGGACACCAAGTTGAACATGAGTCAGCAACATGCCCTTGCTGCTAAGAAGGCTAAAGGTATTCTTGGCTGCATAAGGCAAAGTATTGTCAACAGATAAGAGAGGCAACCCTTTCAATCTACTGAGCTTTGTTGAGGCCATACCTGGAGTTCTGTGTTCAGTTCTGGGCTCCCCAGTACAAGAGAGATGGGCATACTGGAAAGAGTCCAACATAGGGCCACAAAGATGATCAAGGGATTGGAGCACCTTTCCTGTGAGGAGAGGCTGAGAGAGATGGAACTGTTCAGCCTGGAGAAGAGAAGACTCTGGGGGGGGATTTTATTAATAGACATTGATAAATACGTGAAGGAAGGGTGCAAAAGAGCCTGGAGCCAGGCTCTTTTCAGCAGTGCTCGGTGCCAGGACAAGAGGCAGTGGGCACAAGCTGGAACACAAGAGGTTCCTTCTGAACACCAGGAAGCACTTCTTTACTGTGTGGGTGATGGAGCACCGGAACAGGTTGCCCAGAGAAGTTGTGCACCCTCCTTCACAATCTTCACAAGCTGCCTGGACACAGTCCTAAGCAACGTGCACTAGGTATCCCTGCTTGAGCAGAGTGCTTGGACTCCAGAGATCCCTTCCAACTTGATCCATTCTGTGATTCTGAGACTCCTAGACAACTAAATGAGTAAAACACCCGGTTAGATCTCCCTCATTTAGTTATCAGGCATAGAAATGAGAGGTGGAAACTCCACAGCACACTACCCCTGACACTTTCTCTTTGTTCTTCCTCTTGGAATTCCTCACCATTGGACCATGGGAGTAGAAATTGGCACCACAGAACCAAAAGCCAAAAACAAAAACCTGCTTGGAATGGCTTTCTTGTGGTGGAATCTAAAGTGCTCAGAGTAAAGAAGGTAAATGAGAGAACTGGATGTCTCTGTCTACCTGAAGCAACCTTCTGCCATTTTCCTCAAATATAAAACACACCAGCCTAATACTTATGGAATAATAATATAAAGTGATGAACTGTGAATATGGTTTCCTCTGGAAACTGTGACGGAGATCTAGCACACACACACTCATCTCCATGAAGAGTCATGGTGAAAACCACGGTCTCATTCCTTCTTTAAATTCTATTGTGAACATTTGAAACGGTATATCTCTTACACAAAGGAAATTTTGCCAAAGGGCATAACAATAACGATGAATTTTTATTTCTTTGCATTTTTCCATTCATCATGTGTGTGATTACAAAAGCTGCATTCATATTTTTGAGTAAAATATTCAATGCCAGAAAGCAGCTACACTTCCCAAGACAAACTGCTTTAGCCCTTATAACCTGTAGAACAGTCCTTTAGGGCATCATTTACCAAATTTGACCAGTATGTTTAACTAATAAAACAAAATTAGCAAAGGTTTGTCCTATACACTGTTTGAATTGTATGTAATCAAGACTAAGCAAGCTCAGTTGTCTCCATTGGTATCTTATGTTGTTTTACAATAACCAGACAGAGGCAGCCTTTCCTGTTTGGAAATTAATGCTATATACCATAGTGAAAACTGGGACTGAAAACTTTACTGTAGAGTTTTAAGATATAACAGAACTGAAAAACAAACCAACAAACAAAAAAATTACCCCCACAGCATATTGTAAAAATAACAATTATATTAAGCTCATTAACTAGGGGATATTTGATATATATATAGAGAGATTGTACTATTCATTTATACAGTTATTTTACATACTTTTATGTATTATTAATATATTTGGACTATTATTTGCATGTTGTTATTTTACTTATTTACTAGAATGATTAAAATTTAGCCAGGAACAGAAAAGAAGCAATGGGACAGTGTGCTCTGGCAGAAAGTTACCTGCAGATATACATTGAGTGATAAATGAGAAAGAATTAATACAGTTCTTTGTGCCTTAGTCAAGAGGAGACTCTTGTTCCTTCATTCTATGTTTTTGATAATATTGTCAGGTGCCGTAGTTAGGACAGACATAACAGAAGGACTATACAGTTAGGCACAATGTACATGCACAATACATAACTAGAAAAAGCATAACTATGTATGTTGATCTACAGAGGACAATTGGAATTTAACCAGTGTAGGTGTTGCCCATACATTTTTTCAAGATTTGACATTCCTTAACCGGATATTCTGCAGTGAATTGTCACTAATTCAAGAAAATAATACTTTCGGGGACAAAACCCTTTTGGGGTTTGCTCCTTTCTTTGAGTTTTTCCTTTTTTTGTGGAGGTGAGGGGGGCATCTTTCTTTCTTCGGCCTTTGATATGTCTTTATCAATTCCCACGTTTTCATCTCTAAGACATGTCTGCAAATGCACAGACGACCAAAAGTGCTGCTGTGAAAGCAACCATACTTCTGTTGATTCAAACTCATGGTGCAAGTCAATCCTAACACTACCGTGGGGATGGAGATCAGCATGGTAGTGGCAGAATTAGGGCCTTCCTGGTGCCTGTCTCATGGTTATACATTACAAGAAAAGCCAACCTCTAAACCCCACTTAAGCATTATAGGATAACATAAGCAAAAGTCAGCTACAGGCTTCTTTCGCTCCAAGATAACAAGGTGTCACTACAAAATAGTCCCTCCTAATTTGCAGATGAAAAAGCACAAAAGTAGAGAAAGAAAAATTCCTCATCCTGTGCTCACCTAGGCAGCATTTCTGTATACACACAAGTTTTTGACACCAGATCAACTTCTTATATATATTGATGTGGAACAAGTGACATCTAGCGGCCGGTGCAGTCAATTACTATTCAACTCTCAAGACTAATTTTTGAACCAGGTGTTCCAGCATCTGAATTTTTCTCGCTTCCTTCTTCTGCTTACTCCAAGTGTCAATAGCAAGTCAACCAGCTGATATAAATAAAAATTCAAAGTGCTACACAGATTTATCTCCTTAATACTTTTTTACAGAACACTTCTCAAAATAACACCACATGGTCAAAATTTATCCATCAGGCAAGACCGGACCAGAAGCCCGGCTTTCCAACCTGGAAACACTGGAATAATCCCAAGAAAATGGGAGATCTATGACAGTCTCAAGAATAAGGCCCAGAAACAGCAACTGGGCTTTAACATGCCTTGCTGTTCTTAAAATTGATATCAGAACACAAAGGAAAAGAACACAGCACGAAAAAGAAGTGAAGGTCCCATCAGAAGGCAGCCACTGACCATCTGTGTCATATGATAACTGTTAGAATCAATATATTACATGATTATCAAACATCTTTAGGATAGCAAGCATTTATTTTATTTTATTACCAATGAGAAAGACACAAACTTGAAACCAGTTAAGTAATAAGAGAAAAACTATGCTAAGCTATAAACTATGTAATTCTGTAAAAGACTGAAATATTTTAGTTAATTTAAAAGAAATCAGTGATAAAATAGTCAAACCAAGGAGTCTGGTCTCAAAGACATCAAAAAACACAAAATAGTATTTGTTTTTAAAATACAAAAAATACTTTGCCTTTCTTTTCTGTCTTGAAATATTGTCTGCACCTGTTCACCATGTATGCACAACTTCTATATTTGCTGTAGCCAGCACTTAAATGTAAGATGTTTCAGTTTTGGCTGTGCTAATAGTAACATATATTTTATCTTAAATTCTTATCTAATGATTTTTCAAGATTTTAGGATTTAAAGTGAGAAAGTAACAAACACTGCTGACAGAGAAAAAGAAAAATATGGGACCATATAAGAATAAACTCCAGAGGTGGGAAAAAAAATCATAGAGCTCTAATGCTACATTAATATTTAATAATCTTAGATTCTCTACCATTAAGAAATGTTACAAGGTACATACATAAGGCCTGACATAGCATGGAAAATAAGTTTTGTAAGAAGAAATAATGTAAGATGAAACAATATAGCTGGGAAAAGAACCAGACAAGCTTGCAGGCTGAGACACCATTCAAAGCTGAGGACAAGGCCATTTCCGACTAGAAGAAAATGAGGTCTGAAAAACGTGTCTATTCTTTTCTCAGCTACATCAATTGCCTAATAAAAGATGTCAACTCTCCCTTTCATTTTTAGTCTGTTTTGACAGCAACAAGCCACCAAACAATAGCAACAACCAAATCCCCACGAAGGAAAGATCCTTTTCTATGACTGTGTCATAGCAATTCCATTACACAGTCTACTTAAGGATTATTTCCCAGTGGTAATGAAAACACATGCTAAGCCAGAGATCTAACTGTGACGCTTCTGGAACCACCTCTCCAAAAAAAATCTCTAAATGTGCAGCAAAGCAAGAGTGTACATATACACTGTAGACGTTTGAGAAAAAATGTGTTTGTAGAGATAACTATCAGCTGAAACCCATTTTTTGTTAACTCATATTTATACACACAAACGCACATACAAATAGAGCCTTAGCACCACTGCTTGGGCCTCAACAGCATTTATTGCTACAGGATTTTAATAAATGATGCCAAAACATTAGCTTAAAAAGATTGGGGGGGTGGGAGGGGGTGGCAACTCATATTACACATCCTCAACACTCATGTGGTGCTTGGGATGGCAAAGATCTTAACTCCTCTTGCAAAATGGAGGTGTTAACTTCACCTGGCAGTCATGAGGCAAACTAGGACTCTCCTTCTCAAAGTATCAAACCACCCCTGGAGTATAAAGCTCTGAATCATGTGGTTCTTCAAGAGGTTTGATTTTAAACTATCCCCTATTTTGAGCCAAATCTAAATTTATCTTCGCAAGAAACACAATCCAGTAAGAGGATAATGGTTTATTTGTCTATAATCAGAAAATGTGATTTTATTTTTATTTTTTAAAAAATGTGTTATTCATTCCTGTAAATACCTCCACATTTTGACAGCTTGTGAATTCTGACATAAATTATTAATAGTTCTTATTAAGAGCATTGAAATTGGTGTATACAACATCAGACACAGGCTGCATAAAATGTCTTGTGTCTTTATTTTGATGGCCCTTTAATATTTATATAAAAAAAAAAATCAGACAAACAACAACCAAAAAGCTTTTAAATGCCCAGCTCCTATTTGTGTCCCATTCCTATTATCTTTGTATTCAAAACAATTTAATGCCTGCAAACCACAGTAATTCTTTTTTTTTTTTTTCCATGTTTCCATTCCTGTTAATCTTGGCCAACTCCTGCAACACAAAATGCAGACAATTAAGAAAATAAATAAAAATAATTTAGGATAATTCATCCACAAAATGAACTCAATAAAAGTTACTTACACTGCAAGTTTATCAGAGTAATTCCCAAATCAACTGCAGCTATTCTTAAAAGTAAAAGCTGTGTGGGAAGCAATTTTTGGAGCTAAGTAGACAAAAGAGAGCTGATTCTATCTCTGCTTGGAAATGGAAAAATATTAATGAATTTACACTCTGGCAAAATTCTTTGGTATTTCCTGCAAAGAACATAAGTCTTCAGGTATGGTAAACTTAGTGTCAAACTGATCAAAACCTGAGCTACTTCCCCGTCCTAACCTAATATATTATCAGGTAAGTCTGGCTGAAAGTCAAATTAGTACATTTTGAAGATTTAAAAAAAAAAAAAAAATAGTGTTTGAAAAATAAGGCTCAAATACTGACTTCTGCACCTCACCAAAATGCTTTTTTTTTTTTTTTTTAAATAGAAGCATTGCATGTGGGAACAATTGTAACAAAACATCTCAAAGACATATCTTACAAATACTTGAGCTTCTGAATTAGAAAGAACAGGAAGCTAACATTCTTTTACAGTTATTTTCAGTGAAAACTCATTCATGGAAGGATTTGATGTAAGTTTATTGAAAACTAATGGTAGGATACAGCCTAGCAGAATACAAAACAAACATGGAAGAAGTCTAGAGACAACGTGTTCCAGGTTCTGCTTGGTAAAAGAACCAGCTTTTTTTCTTTTTAAGAGCTGACAGTTTTAAAAGCAATTATTTTGAAAAGAATGCGCTCACAGGAACAATGCGTTGCTAAGACTACCATTTACTTTAACTTAAAAGATGGTTGCTATCCGTAAGCTACTGTACACTTTCTGAAATGGAACGATATCACACCCATTCAAACAGAAATTTAACTGTTCAGTCCAAAGCCACAGGGCTGGCCCCTGAATAAGATGCCAGAGAAGTGATCATTAAAAAAGCCAAGCTCACTCCTCTTGAAAATATCCTCACTGCTCCTGTCATCAGCTGAGAATATAAAACTTCAGATGCCTTCTTCTTATCCAGAGGGGTACACTGCAGTTCATCAGGGAGACCAACTCAGAACATCTTTAGGACCACCAGTGCGAGTCTTCTTACCTCAAACATTGTATTATTTCTTACACTGAGCTCTTTGAACCGTGTTCTGGTCTTCACCATTACCTCAGCTTCATCCCAGTGATATTTTGTTCAACCATTTAATAAAATCAATTTTAATAATTCTGGCTTAATCTGAGGAATTACAACATGTCTAAAACGAGCATGACAGTAATCCAAAAGTAAATATGGGTGTGTTTTCAGACTAAAACTGCAGTTTCTCACTCATATCATCTCCGTTCAGCCATGTTCACTCAGATCTGAACATGATCATAAATGAACAATAATGAACATAAAGGACTTACACCTATAAAGGCTCAGGTGAGCAGTTTTATGTTTGAAAAGATATGTTAGATAGAGCAACACAGTTTAGGAGCAACTGCAATAGTCAGTCTACAGTTGAGATGGGAAGCTGCTTCTCCTTTACAGCTTAAAAGTAGTAAAAGAGGACAGTAAGATGGGTCTACTCTGTGGTTTCCTATAGGATCATCTCCACCAAAAATGCAAAGGTAACCACCTCCTTCAGAGGATAACAGAAATTAGATCCCTCTAAATGTTAACTCTTGCAAATATCAGATGCCATAATGATTTCACACAAAAAGGAACAAGCAGGTAAAAAAAGTAACTGATCCTGAGGTCTACATATAGAATTCAGCAGCGTCGTGGGTAACTTTAACATATTGCTCATGAATCTAACCAACCAAGTAGAAGGAGTGGCTTATGATACCTCTGAAAGTCTAAAAAATAAAAAACTCAATGTTACATTAAGAATTCGCCTCCTGCCAGGTTCACAAAGACCTTTCCCCCAAACCCTCTTCTCAAACCAAGACTGAGTTCCATTCTGCAATCACAGAATCAGAAAATGTTAAGCAATGAGGCCAGAGAGGCAGCAAATAACCTGTCTGGATAACTGTGCCATCTGATCACTTTAATGTAGGTGGTTACAAATCACAGCCTCAATGTTCACTCACTGCTGCAGCTGTAGCTCTCTGTCCTGTGCCATCCTCTGAATAGTAAGCAGGACCAGCAGAGAAGTCCCACTAACTGCAATTAAAGGCATACATCACTTCTTCAAAAGAAGGATAAGTTCCGAATTCACTTAAGATTAGTTGTAAGCCTAAGAAAGTGACAGAAACAAAGAAAAAATCCCATCTATGATGAAGCAAACTTCACAGTGCAACACAAAAATTACAGCAATACTTTTAGTTTGCATTATGTGGATTACAGTCCACTGGTTTTAAAATTCAGGTATAATTAGATCACCTCGTACCTTATCCTTCACTAAACTAGCATTGAGTGGGTACCTTTGGGGACAGAATGTTGATGACAAATAAGGATTGCTGATGTGTCTATAAATTAGAGAAGGGCCAACTTCCTGTGTTGTGTCCACACATTAACAAATCTACCATAAAACACTTAAAAACTTAAATTCATTGTACTATGGCCTATGACAATAATGAGCTTCTGCAAATGTACAATCAGAAAACCAAATGGTTCTTCCTACTCACATCTGTAATATTTTAATAGGGAGAATGGGCAACTGCTAGTTATTACTGCACAAGACAGTTTTAACATCTGCTTGAGCTTTTTATGTTCACTAGCTGTTAGTTTCCATTCTGCTAGGAATTTTTTTAATTATGGGTTAGACTGACCATGTAACAGAATAACTTAATTTCATGCTGTGCTAAAGTTCAACCACAATCTTCTTTCAGAAGACAATTCTTACTGGGTGTGAAGCCCCCTTCTATCCTCCAGTTCTTTTACTGATTCCTTCCTTTAACAGGGAAAGGTCTGGATAATAACCAGTTTCATGAGTTTTGTCAGCAAGAGACGGGAAAAGAAGGTCAAGAGACACACAAGGGCTTTTCCTGGTCTGACGCCTAATTGTAAAATGTCACTGTTAGTAAATATCATATTCAGCACATCTAACAGAAGTGTTATCATGTATGATTTTATTTTCAAGCTTGTGTTCACATATGAAGAAAAGGTCTGATCTTTGCAGTATGACTACTTCTCTGACATAAAATTTGTCAAAACGTTCCCTACCTTGTCTTGTCAACTTTGACCCCATTTTCAAAAGATATAACAGATATATATTTTTTACCCCCTGTTTATGTTACTTTCCAAACCATCAGTAGCTGGCAAACAAGGTTTAATAATTATTTTCTCTATCCTTGTCCATCTAAAACTGCTTTGCAGAAGTACAACCTAGAGAGTTCTAAAATGTGTCAAGAGGTATGAATTTAAAAACTAGCAATGTAGAATTCAGAGAGCCATTTCCTTAGCAGGTAAGTAAAGTTGTGCAGAAAATTGGGTTGCAGCATGCCAGGTTTCAAAGGGAAGTACAAGGGCTACATTCAGTCTTACAGTGTACAGAGAAAAAATAAAATTTACCAATTATCATTACAGGAAGCACACTTGGTATGTCTGCCTATGTTCAGCTGAAGGGTACGATCCCCCTCTTTCCCAGGGTAATCTATCTCCAGGGAAAAGGAAACTAGAGAAAGCAAAATAGTTAGGTTTCCTCTAACACTTTTTTTCCTTCACTCTCTTCTCATCAGCTTGACTCTGGGGAGTTCGCACCTTGAATACTGTGTTCAGCTAACATTTCTTATTATCTTTATAGAACTGGAGAAAAGGCTCTTACTTTAGAGGTCATAATGAAGGTTAGAATAAGGGCTACAAGTTAATGTGTTAATTTTGCAAATAATACTTTAAATTAATATTTTAGGTCTGTTTTTGCTACTTCAAACATCTTCTTCGGGGAATTTGGAGTGTCAAGTATTACTAACCCCACTTATGAAAGTGTGCTGCTTGCTTTTAGAAAGAACCACGTATCATGTTAGTCTAGGGTAGTTGGTGTAATATTATATCCACTAGGTAGCTACACAGCAGCTGGATTATGCAAATCATTATCTTTTTTTAATTAATTTAGTTTGTTTAAACAGATTTTTTTAAACCACCCCACACTAGTGATATTGTTGGAAAAATAATAATTGCAAGTCCCACTAAACGAGTATTTGAGCTGCCCTTCTTAGGTACAGAACAGAGTGCCCAGATTCCAGATTTCCCAGTATTCAGATTCCTTCCTGTAAAGTTTTCCTGCAGAATTTGGAAGTTTACAAAAAAGCATTTATGTGTCACTGGAGCAAAAAGCTTTTTTTTTTTTTTTTTTAATTGTTACATATAATTAAACCCTAGAAAAGAAGGAAGTGAATTACAATGTATAATCTCTCTCTTATGCTCTAGACATCTTGCAGTCTACCTTAAAAATTATTTTGGTGCAGTATAAACACACCTAGCAAGCAAAGCACTTGGTGGTGAGGATAAGAAATCCACACCTGTATATCTGAGGGTGTTTCATTGTGGACTACCTCTAATCTGGTCTTGCAGACTGGATATTTATTTGTGGCTCTCATGTATTTTCTGGTTTAGTTTCAAAAGAATCCAAGTTTGTGTGTTCCAAGACCACTCTGCAACAGAAACCAAAGCATATCAAGTGAATAAAACTGCAACTCACTCAAAAAGCCAATTTCTGATTCAATCAAAATTAAAAAGTAGGTTCAGGTCCCAATCTCCCTTTTTGAATGGACCATAATCACACACTTTCTTTAAGGAACTGACACAATAGGATACGTATTACCCATTACTGTAGGCAGGCCACTCAGGAGGACTACAAAGATGTCATGAGGCTATGCAGGGAGAAAATTAGAAGGGATAAAGCCCAACTGGACCAATGGCATCCACCCAAGGGTATTGAGGGAGCTGGTGGAAGTTCTCACCAAGCCGCTTTCCATCATTTATCAGCAGTCCTGGCTATCTGGGGAGGTCCCAGTCGACTGGTGACTAGCAAATGTGACACCCATCTCTACAAGAAGGGCAGAAGGAGGACCCAGGAAACTACAGGCCTGTCAGTCTGACCTCAATGCCAGGGAAGCTCATAGAGCAGATCATCTTGAGTGCCATCACACAGCACTTATAGGACAACCAGGTGATCAGGCCCAGTCAGCATGGATTTTTTGAGCAGGTCCTGCTCAACTGACCTGATCCCCTTCTACAATAAGGTAACCCTCTTAGTGGATGAGGGAAAGACTGTGAATGTCTACCTAGACTTTAGTAAAGCTTTTTATACTGCTTCCTACAGCATATCGTGGAGAAACTGGCTGCTTATGGCTTGGATGGGCTTCTAAGGTTTCCCACAGTATCCAGGCTCATTAGTGTCATATAATTTCCATAGGTGGAATATTGACCAAGTGGAAAATTGGCTGGTCCACCAGACTTAAATGGCTTAGACTGCAGAGCAAAGTCCAGCAACGGGTGAGGTATGAGTATCTCACAAAGAGGTCAGTGCCGAAGTCAATACTCTTTAATGCTTTTATTACCGACAAGAACCCTGGGAAGGAAAGCACTCTCAGCAAGCTCACAGATTTTAGCAAACTGCAGGAACAAATGATATACTGGAGCACACAACTGCCAGAGGGACTTCAGCAAGATGAAGAAACAAACTGCATGGAATCTCATTATGTTCTAAGGAGAATGCAAAGTGCGTTATTCAGGACAGAATAGCCCCATATGACAGTGTGGGCTGGGGTCTGCCTAGCTCGAAAACAGCTCTGCAAAAAAGGATGAGATTGTCCCACTGAACAAGTCAAACATGAACCAGCAGCACAACCTTGGAGCAAAGGCCAGCTGCATATTGGGCTGCAGACTGATAAGCATATAGCCAGGAGATAAAAGAAGTGATTGTTTCCCTGTACTTCGTCCTTGTGAAACTGCATCTGGATTAGCATGGCCAGTACAAGAAACTACTGACAAACTGGAGTGAGTCAAACCAGGAACCATCATGCACACAACATACAAGGAGAAACAAAAAAAAAAAAAAAACATTTTGTCAGTCTTAGAAGGATGAGCGGAGAATGTTTGAGTTGTTTTCAACAGGAGGGTGGGGAAAGACTGTTCTCAGAGGGGAACAGTAAAAGGATTAGGCTAAGTAATAAACATGATAAAGAAGAAAATACTGGAACAGGGAAACAGGCTGTGGAATCTCCAGAGACCTGTATGATCTTCAGATCAAAGCCTGGAGCAATCTTATCTAAAACTGGATCTGTTTTGAGAAGAGGGTTGGACCAAATTATCGCTAGACGATCCTTCCAATCTAAATTCCTCCGAAACTTCAATAATGCAACGATTTCTATTAAAAACAAACATCCAAGGTGTCTCACAGCCATGCACAGACACTATAAACTGGAACAGTTCTGCCAGGTGAACAGAAATTAGTGCCCTCCATAATCTTCTTTTGTTTTTGCTCAGTGCTTTGCCATGATCTGATCAGAACAGATTTTCATATTCTGTTTGATACAGGCTACATACATCTTAGGTGATAATAAGGAGCTGCAGACAGAGGGTAGAATAAAATCTTCAAACTAGTAGTCAGATCAGTGAAAGGACATAGGTCATGGCTTTATTATTTGTCAGACTGCAAATCTACAGTGTGGGTATGTGCTCCCTAGGTGGGCTACTCAATCAAGGGGAGAGATTACCTCATGAATCAACACTAGACTGCAGCCTCAAAGGCCTCAAGTCTCAGCTTGACCAAAGCTTGAAGAAAGCATAAGAGTTACATGTCAGACCTGTGCAACTATACAACTGAACAGACTATCAAATCGCTAACATTATCCATTTATCACGCACTTTGAAGGTAGACACTTAAATCACCACAACAACCAGCTTGACCATCTTGCAGAAATAAGAACTGAATTGTATTAGAGAGATTCATCTTGCACTTCAGCCAATGGAAAATGAGGCACTCAGCCAAGCTAGTTTTCCAGGTTTTCTTTAAGGCAATAGAGCAGTTGATGTCAATGTGTTGCCTTAAGTTGTCTAAGCCTCTTTGTTTACTAGAATAGGTTACAGACAAGTTTCGAAGGTCAGGTGATGTCATTCATACCTCAGATGTATATTTCAAGTAAAATCCAAATTAAAAAAAAGGCAAAAGCATGTTTCACTATGATTCCCTTCACTACACTCTTCAATCTCAACATCCTTGGGTGGATATTCTAACTCTCAGAAGAACCTCAGATTACTTACCTAATCAGGAAATGCAACAGGTGAGAAAAGAGACAGTTATCAATAAAGAAAAATAACTGACTTTTTATTAGCACTTCAACAATTACCTGGTGTTCCATGGTAAAGCACAGTTTTAAAGATAACACTGGTACCTCTGATCCAACTGTACATTTTGTTGTCAAATACAAAGAAAAAAAAAATAGTCTCCCCACCGTTTTTTTTTTTGTTTTTTAAAGAAAATCTAAGTCCGATATTAAGTACTTACAAGCAAAGACATGTTGCATACTACAGTAAGATACCGGAAGTTTGACAAAACAAAAATTAATGCTTTAGGATGTTAAATCCCTTCAAATCCCTTTTTCACCTAGTTGTGAGGGAGAGAAAGGGGATCATTTCTTAACTCTTCCCCTTTCTCACATTTCACCTCTTTTTTTTTTTTTTTGCAGACCTAAAAGAAAAGTTGAATACAGTGAAATTAAAGTGGTCATACATGCTACCTTTACACATAGCTGCCACGATGTTTTAAATTACAATTTAATTTCAAGTATTTTCCTGCAGTGTACAACACGTTAATGCTTATGTGGTAATTTTTGTTTTCAAATTATATACAAGAGATTTGCAAAAAGGGTAGCTTTCATATTCTGTTACATTTCCAATGCATTACCTGTTCAAAGTCTGCATTTTAAGTGATCTTCACATAAAAACAGAGGTAGCTACGTGGAAATACTATATTTTACACGAAGTCTCAATACATGGTGTAATAAAAAAAATAACATTTGTTCTGTCAGTCAAGATGGATTAATTTCAAGACTTACTTGATAGCAGTTTGACTTCCCCAGATATTAATGCTTTTTAACACAAGTACAACTATTTGTTTAGCCTTTGTCACCACAGACAGTTGCTACATCATTATGCAAACATGATAAATTTGTTTTATTAGGCAAATATTTGAGTTCCACTCAAGTACACTTAACATAATAAAAATAAAACAGCAATCTATGTCAGAATTTAATTCTTTGCTGAACTTATTGTGGGAATTTAAACAGTGCTTTCAATTGGATTAGGGAGAAGTCAAATAATCAAAACATTGGATTTTAAGTTTGGTATATTTCTGTGCTGTCCAAACAATAGCTTATTTAAAAAAATTCTAATAAACTCCAGCATCTTAAATATGTTCAAAAGTGCCTTTTCCAGCATCACAAAAATGTTGATTAAGAAAGCATCACTAAATTTTAAAATAGCAAATACATTTAAACGTCTAAGCGAATAAAAACTGAAACACTGTGGTCCAGATTCTGTGAACAGAACATCTACGCAACATGTTCTGTGCAGAACTGGACCTTTTTTATATAAAATTTAAAAATGCAACAACTGGAAAGATGGATAATCTAGCAGCTGCTGAAAATGGTTAAGCAGTACAGGTGTACATTTCCTTGTCAGGCTTGAAGATCACTTGGTAGGTCCCTGAAATCCCATGTTTCATTTTACATAAGTGGACACTACGAAAATGCGGAACTGTATTTTAAAGGAAAGTAATTATCCTAAAACGTTCCTCATTCACAGCATCCATATATCCCCAAAAGGAAGAGTTCCATTTTTTATAGAGATTTAATATAGTATTATGTTTAGAGTCTCAAATCATGCAAGCACTCATTTGTGTCTGTTCACAGCTGTTTGTAATTTTGCTTTATATTTTGAAGAAATAAATAGTTATTTTTGTTCATACTGGCCAAAGAACAGCTTTGATGATAAGACAGAATACAATTTTGGCACAGTACTTTTTAGTGAATTTCCATGACAGAAGTATAGACAGTTGGCAAGAGGAAGCCAATAACCATTTAAAGATGACAAAGAGTAATTACTTCCTGCTTCCAACAACTCAACGTTAACATTAAAAAGCACACTTTCATATTCTAATGCATTGTCTCATAGGAGGTTTAGTTTGAAGAGCTAATGTGTCCATGCTTTCATAACAACCTAAATCCCTGACTCAACTACATCTCCTAGGAGTCAATGCTGTGTTCTGCAAATGCTGACTGAATTTTGACAGTAAGAAATTTTTCTAACTCTTGTTTTCCATGACCTCTGTGACAAAACTGTAGTCGCAATTACGAGTTGAACATAAATCAGTATTTAGCTTTGATATGATTCCCTGACTTTGGCCTGCAGGGCATCACAAGTCTTCTTAGCATCTCCCAACAACATGGCAGTATTGGGTTTGTAGAAGATTGGATTGTCCACAGCTGCATAACCGACTCCCAAAGATCTCTTCATTACAATGACCTGCATATAAAGAGCTCATGTTTGATACAGGAAAAGACAGACATCACCCCCACTCAAATACAGAAGACAAAACCATTTTACTTTACTCACACTTGTGAGTAAAGTACGTTCGTTAGGTTTTTTTTGACTGCAGTCATCACTAGTCTCACTAAAGCACTCATCAGGGATTATAAAATTATGAGCACTGCATCATATTTGCAGAGTACTGACTGTTTTGTTGAACATCTTTTAGAAAAGCTTCTCATGGAAAATGAAATATTAAGAAAATCTTGCCAGCTTCTCCTATAAACCATATTTTTAAAAGCACACTCTCTATAGGTAGGTAGATGCTGACACGATCCAGTTAATCTCACCTGTTTGGACTTCCAGACCTCAAGAACTGGCATTCCAGCTATGATCGAGTTTGGATCTTCCTGAGCTGCTGAATTAACTGTATCATTTGCACCAATTACAAGGACTAAGTCAGTATCTGCAGCAAGAGAAAGAAAACAAAAGTGAGAAAAAAATTATGTGAAACCTGAGCACTGAGGCACTGGTGTACATGTTTGTGACAAATCTGATCTTTAGAGGCAGAAGAACCCACTGTGGTAAGTACTCTACAAACATTTACGAGGACTTCATTCACAACTATTTTACAAACTTAATCAGGCAAGTTATATGTGAGAGCCCAAGTGTGCTACCAACTACCCCCAGCAAGCTTATAAGAATCCAGAAACCCACTCCAACCAGTTCATTAAATGATTCTGCCACGCAAAGTTAAATCCTTCAATGTGACTTCATACATACATAGTACCAGCACTTTCAGATTTCTTTGTGCCTGGTTTTTCCTTTAAATTTCTCCTGAAAGAGCTTTTACCAGCAACTTCCTGATTTTTAAATAAAGCTTTAATACATCAATAAGTTGTCTATACAACACTATTCTGGCTTGCAAGATATGACAGGGTCAAATCATCCACAGCATCTGACCTAAAAAAGTAGCAGTAGTTTTCCTGTATGGAGCAGTAACATGGAGGCGGGGGATGGTGGTGAAAAAGAGACACAGCATTTGTCATTTATCCCACATCTACAAGCAAGAAAATCAAAATAAAACTATTCTCTTAGTTCTGGACGATACAAGTTCCACAGGCCTATTTATCCCTCCCCCTTCAATGCCTACTCTTTTTCTGTACTCCTCCATTCAATACTTATTTTTGCTTTACCTGTCTGTACTCAGTTTTCTGCTTTTGAGTCAGGCTATTTCTTGTATTCCTCTACACTCACTTGCCATCAGCTGCGAAACCAGACAGGTTGAAAAAAAAAAAAAAAAAAAAAAAGACCTCTGCTCACTGACTGACTTTTATCTATTTTGAAAATCTTCATGCAATGTAAAAACAATCAAATGAAAATTGGCAAGAACAAATGAAATCTAATAGAAGCTTATAGCTTGCATGGTAACCTGGGAAGTCTTCATTGATCTCGTCCATTTCCAGAACAATATCATAGGGAACACCAGCTTCCGCTAGGAGTACATTCAGCTGGCCAGGCATACGGCCAGCCACAGGGTGAATACCAAACCTAAAAGAAAAGTCCAGTTCTATTAGTAAGTAGTGATCACTCTGTTCTACACAATAAAACTGCCACCTTTGACTTCAAAAGCCAAGAAGTTCTTCGAGTGTAAGTGTGTGAGAATTAATAAAAGGAAATGGTTACACTTTAAAAATACTAGTTTTCAAGTGCAGCAGGGAACTAAATGGGTGGAAGAAGGAACAAGGCCCACTGATTTGACTCTTCACCTAGACAATGGTTGTTCCTATTCAGGAAAATTAGAAGTATAACTTACACAACAGCTATGCAAAAGAATATGCTGAATTTCCAGTAAACCTAAAGAGGCTAGGAGAACATTTTCAACCCTTCCGTCATAAGATTTTAAGAAATTCATTGCACCTGCAAGAACAGTGGCTTTGGAGAGCCTGCTGCATTAACAGTGCCACACACACTTCTAGCAACAATGCAGAAGCAACTAGTGGCCACAAATGCTGGCAAACACATCACTGCAGGATGGAACAAGAATGTTAAGTTTTCCACCCAGCAGCAGCTTATAAAAACAAACTTGGTGGTTGTTCTTCAATTACTTTTGAAAATAATAGGTCTATTTTACCATTTACTAGCTACAGCCACCAGCCTGAGCCACAGCTCACACAACAAGCATTCACATCCACCTTCCAAGCTGTACCATATTTAAAAACTTGTGACTGACCTCTTTGATTCTTTATGAGCAACGCTGCTTCGTGTGAAAACAACCCTTAGTATGTTTTGCGTGTCCCTTACATTACTGAAAAGTGAAAGCACCACAAAGCGAACAAGCCAAAATATAACACTCTTCATGAAAAGTCTGAAAGACTGTGTAGTCTTCCTGAAACAAAAGGACTCCTACACCTAGAAATGTCCTTGGCAAATAACTTAGTGAATCAGGTATCTCTAGTGCATGCGTGATTATCAGTAGCCTAACACTGCAGTCCAACAGGAAACTTAGCAGGGACTCCATGCACAAGACAATGCTTTACTGAATTTGGGTAACATGCCACTTTCTTCTCATGATTCATCTTGGGAAGGGAAAAAAAAGGAGGGGGAACAAGAAGTTAAGCAGCTCTACCAGCTTAAGCATAATGATTGAGAAATGTTTTCTGAACAGCTTAAAACCAATATATAGGAAACACATTGCTTGTGAGTTACTAAATATTCAGACAGATGCACAAAGCACCAGGGGGGACATTAAAGCATGTAAGACTATTAAACTGACAAAACTCAGAACAGAGGTGTTACACTGGTTAAGTTGCAACTCCCACAGACATTTTTGTTAGTAGCAAATCTATTTCTTGTTGGCAGAGTGTATTCTTCTACTCATCTACTGTCCCTGAATAAACTAGGCAGATCATGTCTACTGTCGTACGCATTTTTTTTTTTTTATCTTTCCAGTTCCAGAGCAATCAAGCATAATGCTGACTCAGGCACAGCAGAAGTGTCTGGGATGAATGTTGTATATGGATGAAGCTAAATGTTTAATACAGAAGCATACATGTATTCTGGAATAGACAGAAAACACCCAGGAGAAAACTGTAAATTCTTGGATTTCTAAAGAAAAATTTCAGAACAGAAATCCAAGTGAGTCAGGAATGCAATAAAAGGACTTCATACAGAATTTCTCAGAAAGAAATGAAAGACTGATAAATCAGCTTGCCACGTCTGAGGGATTGCCACATATTTCTATTTTCAACTCCACAGAGATGGAAGTGGATACCACATGACTGAGGGTCCACAAGTCACAGTACAAATACATCCTTAAAAGGGCAACTGAATGCTCCATCAGCAACACAGCATTAACACAATGCAAAGATGAGACAATTGAAAATCCTGAAAAAATTAAGGACATATGATTAATCCACATAAAGCTAGACACACTGCAGCTTTAAGCTCCAGGTCAAAGAGCAGGATAAAAGTCAGCTTTAAAAGGAACGTTTCAAATAAATTAAGAGAACAGACTGTATTCAGCTAGCAAACATTTGGGATCCTGATGCAAAGGATAATACCTAGAATCAGAGAAAGGATTGCAAATACACAGGACAAAACATTAACAGCTTATGTTTCACACCAATCTGTCAGTAACATAAGCCATGCATAAGACATGCAGCTAGTCCTAAACTGTACCAAATTCAAACACTTACAGTACACTAGGAGAACTTTTATTATGAAGTATACCCTAGAAAAACCATCACTCCTCTGGCAATGAAAATAGATTTTCCAACAAAATTCTCTTTTGTTTCTAATAAAATGATTTGAGCTTCTTTGTGACCAAAGCTGCTTTGGCAAGACACAAAACAAAATACTCGTGAGGTTTCTATTAAGTATTATATACATATACAATCTTATTTCAAGAGCTGGAAAGCCAAAATTTAAGCTGCCAAGAGAATGAATTTCACCTTTGACTTCACCATTCCTGGCAAGAGGCAGAGAAAAACAAGAAAAGAAAGGGACAAATGATCTTCATTCAGGAAGAGTTATGGCATGAACAATCAGCAGTTAAAATCTTCTGACAGACTGTTTGAAACCACACACTGTGTACTCAGAAAGTTTGAGAAAGCTGCTCATACAAAAGCTTTTTGGACAAATATTGAAATTACTCCCAGAAATCTGTTTCTGAGAGCCTGTTAACCAAATATGACAGTAGCAGCCAGTACCTCATGAAATTCGACATGCAAGCGTGTCAAAAAGAATCATTAAAAATATACGTTTATCTAAAGGCTTCCATAATTTCCCAAGATATACACACATCTGGAGTAAAATTAGCCAGTCCAACTGAAAGTAGAATTCAGGTAAGCATGGAAAAGAGATAGCTAAAATCCTTGATGGCTCACAGCATACCCAACAAAAGCCATGTATCTTGCTCCTGACTCAAAACAGCAGCAGTTCTTCAAAGCTATGTGCTCTACAGCAGAAACCATTTGTCACATATGCTCTCCCAGATGTTCAAAATATGAATCACATTCATATTTAAAAATTTAAAACATGAATGACATTAAAAAAGAGGTATGTTGTAAGGAAAATGTTTTGAGGTGGAAAAATAGTTAAGTTTCTCTGATATGTTTTTAATATAAGTGACATAAAAACTCCCTTAGCTATTTTTTCTTTTAATGAGAGCAGAATCTTACACTCTTGATTTTCTGTTTACCTGGCATTAAGTTTTCTGTCTACACATACTTTACCCAAAACAAAGATGCAAAATCATGTTGTGGCTGACTTGAAACCTTATTATGGTAGTTCATGGAAACACAGATCTTCCAAGAATTTTCTATCTCAACCCTGACTCAGACTGTATAACATGGGGCCTGTTTATGATGCCAGTTTTCAGATACACTGAAATTAGCAAACACATCTATGCTACTGACAGACTTCACACCTAAAAGTATGGGTACTAGGCAAGAACATACAGCTTTTTTTTAGCCTCTTTCAGGTAGATTTTTAGCTTCAGGAAGACAACACACCACACTGAAAAAATCAGGACGTACTTTGAAGCTTTTCTTTTAACGGAACGCAACATTTTCTTTTAAATTTAGGCTAATGATCTAAAACCTCTCACAAACATGTGGCATATCTGGGACAGCTCTTTCTAGCACAGAAGGCATTTCAATTCAGAACTACTGCACTGAAATTAT
Organism: Cygnus olor; assembly: GCF_009769625.2. NCBI lineage: Eukaryota > Metazoa > Chordata > Aves > Anseriformes > Anatidae > Cygnus > Cygnus olor. Next base: position 15,560,092 of record NC_049198.1, on the reverse strand, counting down.
TGAAAAACTCAAGATGGAAATCCCATTTTCTAAGTTAATAAAGTCAGCATCTTTCTGTATTACCAATGGCTAGATAATATTCTCGTCATTAATACTGAAAGAGCTAACACGTACCTAACTCAATGCAAAAAGTATTTCACGATCACTTCATCATGTAAAGGAAGGATTCCTGCCATTATGCCAAGGCCGAACAGAGTGATTAAAGTATGTAACATCTGGCTGGTGCCTGATTTAGCTTGGTCAACATTTTAGAAGCCGTATACACAGAGAATAATCTGCCCAAGAGTTATGCCTCACCCACTCTCACCACCCACGAGCCGCCATTCACTTTACTTATCCTTTGACACAGGATTCCTTTATTTCTAGCACAGACAACAATCTGTTATTCAAGGTAACAGGAGACAACAAACAAAAACTAGATGGACAGAGGACTGCACCATTCAGACAGCACCATTCACACAGCACGCAGCTTAAATCCTGACATATTATCATCTGCAGTGCAGCACGGCTTCTAAGTATCACAATATAGTGCTCCGATCACACATTATGGATGACTACACAGAGCATCGCTAAGCAGCAAAGCAGCACATAGCTAGCTCAGGTCTGATTACATGCCTTTTATTACATGCCTTTTACAAACAGATGACCCCAGAAACAGTACTTGAAAGAGACAAAGCTCGATGGCTCTGCTGGAGTCAGGTTAGCTAAACTGAAACGGAATTAAATCACTTAAATTAAGCATACTTAAATGGAGGCTGGTACTGGCTCTGTATTTCCAACTACTCCAGTGAGAGGGTTTATCAGAGCAGGGGCAAGATCCAAGTACATGGCATGGACCTGGCTCACTGCAATAGACCTCCCAAGAACCCAGCAGTAGGGAAATCTCTGAAAAGCATCACCAACTGACATAAGAAGGTCACATGGAACTGAGCTGATGCATAATGAACCATTGACATACCAACAATACACCCCGAGAATCGTGCAGCCACACGTGCACATCTTTACAGAAGCAGATCAGGTGCTGTAAGGTTTGATCATTCTCTCTAGCTACACTGATGCAGCACTTGAGCTAACAGATCTGTCAGACATCATTTGTCCCTCCATCTGCAGCACTAATGATTCAGAGCCCAGCCAGTTAATTTGACTACAAGAAACAGAGAACTGACGTACACATACCCACTTAATTTCTTCCTAGTGAGCGTACTTCAGTTTCCTAAAAATTTGCATTAACACGCACAGTGCTGCCATTCAGCATTTTGACAGTAATCTTCCTCTCATGTACGCCTGAGTTATGCAATGTCTGAAGGTTGATTAGGACAGCATCTTAACTGTTCATGCTTTACAATTTTAGCATATTTTCTTGCATTACAAAAAACAATGTTTTTAAATTGAAGTAAGTAATTTCAGTAAGTTGATTTTATTCATTATGTTACAAAGACACGTGTAAGTGGTACCCATCCACGTGTTCTATCACAAACATTTAGCACCACTGAATTAAAAAACTGAACCTTAAATACATTTGATTAGAGCTCAGCCAGAGGTAAAAAGAAGAATTCGAAAACGCAGATCCAACACTAAATCCATCCTGTCACATTTTCAGATATGTAAGAAACCCATAAGTGTTTCCATGTGTTTAAAAATAATCAGGTTCTCCAGCACCAGAAGACAGAAATGAAAGTCCTGCAAGACATATACCTATACAAATTAGGTTTAAAAAAAAATACAGCATTTTAACATCTAATCTAAAAGGCTGTTAAAGAAGTGATCTGTATTTCCCTCAACTATGAGAGGGAAAAGAAAACCATCATACCTTAATTATTAATTAGTTTTTAAAAGTCCATATAAAGCATAATTTTAGAAGCCCTTTCAACCTGGAATTAAATTTTCTTCTCAAGAGTACTATGCAGGAAATTAAGACGCATTGACTGAAAAGGTCTTAGGAAAGCAATACTATGGCAAAAGCTCAGCATTTTGGTGTGGACATGAAACTTGTCAATTACCCATCTACATATGAGAATGTATACAATTTTTAACTGTACTATAATACTACAGAAGAATTATACACTTTACATATGGAATTATTATATAATTAAATAAAAGAAATCAGAATTTCACAACTAGGGGCCTACAAGCAACACAGCATGTAGTTGAAGTTTGTTAACATGAGAACTTTCCACAATTTACTCAGTTGTAACTTTGCAGAAACACAAAACTAGTTGTAAAGCAAGCAACCTTCCCTCCAAGTCCCCCAAGTCCAATGAATTCTGGAGACTGTGGGATTTAGACAATAAAAAGTTTTGTTGTTTTGGCCATCCATAACTAGGTAACATTATAATTGAGGCTCAGCAATATCCAGTTTTGTATGTGATCCTACTAATGCATTAAAGATGTAATCTACTTGCAATACCATCTCAAGTAAGTGATGATGTGATGTTAGCTATGTTAGCAATTTAATAACTAAAGCAGTCTAAAGTTTCTAAACTCTGCTGCAATTGTGAATTTAAGCCCTAGTCATAAAAGGTTACGCATCATTTTATACAATCTGTGCTTTTCACTGAGAACGTTAGGGCTATAAGCATAGTTATTTAAAACAACAGTGTCTCTGGATCAGTCATGAGCCATGAAGGGAAAAAAAGACCATATGACAGATGCAATTTTTCTTGGCACAGTATGGGCATTACAAATTGATGACAATCGTATGTCCATGCTGGCACTCTTCCACAGTGGATGTGTTAGAGTGTCACTACATCTGGATGGTGAGTGTACTTAGGGTCCCGAGGCGCTCCAGCCCTACTGAAACCAGAGGGACAGCAGCTGTACTCAATGAACACCGTGGGAGCTCCGCAAAGTGAAGAAAGGCCTAAATTACCACAAACTGTAAATACAGATTTATTTCATTAAAATGCTAGGTAACCACTGCAGTGATCCCTTCCTGAAATTCACTCATGTCAAGTATAAGCCAGTTATTTCAAGGATTCATTCATGTTTCTCCCCTGCAAAGCCACCATAAAAAGGCAAAACCAACAATCTTTTATTAAAAAAAAAAATAGCTCCCCCACACAGAAGCTCTAAAAGGAAAGCTAAAAGCTTATGAAACTGTCATCAATCACATCAGTCAAGAAGGTTCATCTAGGTTCTTTTGTTGCACAATTAACAGGTCTTCAAAAATTTTAATGCAATTTGGACACACATTCAGCTTTTTGCTAAACATGGAAAAATAAGGAGTGAAGAGAACTGCTCCAGGAAGTAGATACACGAGCATGCATCTCACTTCTCACATATCCAAGCAAAAATACCTTGATAAAGCAATTTAATATGCAGAATTGCAACTCTGGATAAACACTAACAAATAGTTGTTGCTAAACCCTACAACAGCACTGCTGTTATCCACCACAGTGCATGCTGTAAAACACTGCAAAGACCTATACGCATCTTTCCAATGAGTTTGAAAAAACAGTGAAAGAAAAAAAAAAAAATCAAAAAATCCCACTAATTGCTGGAGTATAGATTTCAAAGGAGAGTCACCATCTAAATGAAATGAACACAAGGAATGCATACAGAATGAGTATAGCTAACCAGCATCTGTCCAAATATCTTGTTTCAAACGAAAGCTGACCCTTGACTAATTTTAAGATATTATGTTACCATAATTAGAAGATACTTTCCCAAACAATTAACAAGGGAGGAATGATGCTAGCTTTCCGGTATTTTCAATACCTCTAAGGTCTACAAAAAAAATTGAGGGAGAAAAGGACTTGAGGCCAGTACTAGCACCTAAGAATTCTCTCTCAGCACTGCAGCAGAATAAAGTAAAATAAATAAAATCTGACAGTGGCCACATGCTTTTCCAATAATCCTTCCATGCAATACTCAATGGACTCTAATTACGGTGTTACTTGCAATTGCAAAAACTTAAGCATCTTAGACCTATTTTTTTGGATTCCTGTTAAGGGATTAGAGTATCTGTCATGGGAGAAGGTCTGAGAGAGCTGGAATCTTCAACCTGGAGAAGAAGAGGCTCAGGGTGATGTCACTGTGTAAGCACCTAATAGAGAAGAACAAAGACACCACTGAGAAGAATCTGGTTTTGTTATCCAGTGAAAGGACAAGAGGCAATGGTCAAGAACTGAAATACAAGGAATTCCATTTAAACCTCAGAAAAACAAACTGTTTTACTCTTTCCCAGATAGGCTGTTAAGTCTCCAGCCCTGGAGACTGAATACTCAAACTCAACTGGACAAGACCCTAAGCAACCTGCATCCTAAGCTGACTCTGCCTTGAATAAGTGTACTGGTTGAACTAGATAATCTCCAGAGGTCTATGACTCAAACCATCCTGCTATTCTGTGAAGGTTCAGGTTACATTAAAATAGTGATAGAAGTTTATACACCTTCCTGGTTTCATTGACTGCCTTCTGAACAAGTGAGACTGTAGAAGCCTTAGAACTGTGGTGTGAGAAAAGATACCACAGCCCTAAGGCTTGAAGGAGGCAAAGGGAAAAAAATCAGGCAGCATATCTTATGGAAGTCCTGCTGCAAATTTAAGATCACATGGATTGACCTATGAGGATTTTGGAGGAATCTGGATATCTACGTGTAACTGAGGGACTGTCTGCAGCACATTTTAGTCCAAACACAGGGCTTTGAGCATCTGCAAGACACTTCTTAACAGTACACACTGACCATCTTTAGCTACCCCAGAGCACAGAAGGTATTAATGAAAGTCTGCCTTCTGTGCTCTTTTTTTTTTTTTTTTTAAATCTAAGAAGGGCATCTATCTAAACATGCCCATCAGAACTGGATTTTACTGTCGCTATTATTTACTACTGCTGCTGAGTAATTGTAAGCATTGCTATCATTAATGCAAGTCAGTTATCCAATGAAAGAAATAAGTCCTGTGTTCTTGGTGCACAGGCCACTCTACCCGATCTATTCTTCCACTTCACATACGACTGACACAAGCAAAAGCACTTTCTCCATACTGCAAAAGGCCCACATCTCCTTCTGAGGATCCTCCACTATTCTCACTGCAGCCCTTCAGCTATACCCCAACAGTTTCACAAGCAGAGGGATGAATTCCATTAGGAAATTATTTCTTAGAGAGCCCAGCATAAGAACGATTGCTGAAAGAAAAATTAACCAAAGCATACACTTGCTGCAGATTTTAATGGAATGAAAAGAAGTATAATACTTTTCATCAAGGAAAGTCCTTACCTTACATTTTTCCCTTGTTCTCTCAACATCTTCACAAGATCAGCTATAGGGTACTGAGCTTTTGCTGCACACAAACCGTAACCTGAAAGAAGAATTCCAATGTTTTAAGCTGTTTTTCTATTTCAGTGTAGATAGAATAGTTACAGGGAGTAAGCATACCTTCCACACAAACAGCAGCTGTCTGCTCATATTATATATTATAAAAAATAATATATATTTTAGTTAATATATAATTAAAATTGTATATTTATACACAAACATATATGTGAATGCATGTATCTCTGATACTCATATAGTGGTCAGGCTGCAACTCCCTACGAATGTAATTCATCTCATCTTTTTGGTCTCCCGACCACTAACAGTATAGTAGTTTGACCAGCCAAACTACAAAGTAACTTGTTTCACTTTCACTGAAACATGTTTTTCCTGCTCTATCAGAAAAGGACAACTTTGTTTCCTGCATTCTTCCCATTCCATTGCAAATATATGATTTACATGATTTAACACAACAGTGCCATTCAGTTGAAGAGAACATCTTCAACCATTCCTCATCTGATCTCTCCTAACAGGAAATATACTATTGAACCATATGAGCCTATGGCTCAACCCAGAACTCAGGGTTTTGGTTTTCGGGTTTTTTCCTACTTGAATTCCAGTATTTGTTGGATACTAACTTAGATTCAAATGTTTTCCTGCAGGTTTTCCAAAAAAAAAAAAAAAAATGCAGAATTAAGCAAGCATAGAATAAGCACAAATACCCTCAGTAATGTAAGTGACAGATTATTATTAATTTTCTCACTGGTATCAGTGGTACCTTGGAAACTTGCACAACACCTGTACACAAAATTAACTGTAAACATAATTTGCAGAAGACAGCCTCTGTCCTTATGAATTTAAAAACTACATAAGTAGGAAAAAGTGGGAAGAGATGCCCACACAGAAAAGTGAAGTGACATACACATGTTTACACAGAGGAATGACAACTAACCTGGGAACAAAAGCATATCCCACAACTCCAGACAACACTTCAGTTTTTTGTTTTGGGTTGTGTGTTTGTTTTAATAACACATCCTCAGAACATCTTGCTCTATAAGTCAAGAGTGTCTTACCTGGAGTAATAATAATGCTATTAGCTTCCTTTATCATTTCAATTGCATTGTCCACATTGATTTCTGTGTGGGTTCCAGTAATTTCCATGGGCTTCCCACCAGCTGTTGATGTGGTGCCATAGCCCCCTAGAATCACATTTGCAAGGGAACGGTTCATAGCCTGGAAGACAAGAGGTTTTCGATCAGATAAGATGAAATGGAAAAATAAAGCAGAGGAGACGTCCACAAAGTAAACGTCTGGAAATATTAAAACCTTCCTGACAATAGTCTTTATCTGTTGGTTTTGCCTGCTGACTACTCAAAGTTCTTAAAACAGGCTCCTTAAAACAGAGACACAGATTACAACAATAATGCCGAACAATAGCTTCTAACACGTAATACTACACAGATAATGACAGATAAACAGCATTTTTCCAAGGCAAAGAACAAAACAAAACACACAAAAGAAAGCTTCGTCAAATATTGGTCTCTTTCTGTCATTAAAATGAAGATATAGAAGAATACAAATTTGATGACAAATTTTATATACATACATATAATTTTTGTAAGGTATTTCTCTAATTCTTGAGCAATTCAAGATGTAAGCACAGAACTACTGCATGGAAACCACATGGCTCTTACAGGTAGTACAGAAGCAAAGCTCCTACAGGATCACAACAGAAAAGAACAGGACAAAGCTAAGCAGCCACACAAAACTAACCAAATGCTAATTGAAAACAAATTTGAATGTACTAAAGGGGGCCATTAACTTACTGGCAGAGTACCAAGAGAGAACAAGAGATCTTAAACTAGGAGCTTTAAGAGAAGAACACATCCTGAAAATTCGGCTCTGTAGATACACAGCCAGGAAAGGCCACTGGCTAAATGCTTTCACTGGCATGTCTCCTTGTGAGCATGGTCCCAAAGCAATATCTGGAAGTAGGCAAAACTTGTAATTGCAATAAACAAAATTTTAGAAGCAGGGAAGGAACAGGCATAAATTTCTTTTTTAATTAAACATGTGTGTCATTTACCTGCTGTGCTAGCTCATAAATCACAGCAGATTTTAAGAATGGATCTGGAGAGACACACATATAAGTGAAAGGAAACACCCACACAAAAGTATGCTTCCAAGTCCATTTTCCACTGATACTTAATCTCATGCAACTCCACAGGTTTTTCCTATAGCCTGAGAAGATGTGCCACTCTGAAATTCAGCATCTAGCAAAGAAGCACAGCAAAGATGTTAGAAGAACTTTTGTTTATTCTGATACAGATACTGTAAGGATGGTGCACAGTAGGGCCCAAATGCAGGTTTTGTGAAATCTGCATTTTTGTACAGACTGCAGTAGTTTTATCCTTTAAGAACACACTGCCTTTGATGTGTATCAAAACATTAAACTTTCAAACGGGAGAAGAGACTAGTAAGTTATAGCAGTTTTATCTGGCAAAACAGTCTAGGCAGAAGAATACATTTTTTAGACGTTGCACACTGTAAGACTACAAGAAGCTAAGCACTTTCAAGTCTTATTTAAAACAAAAGACAACAGTAAGACCAGGACAAAGCAAAAAAAGGTTCAAGTATTAGAAATCTGAGAAACCACACAAAGCATGCATGAGATTGTAGCACCCTTGCCTGGCTATGAACCACAGACGGCTTCAAAATGAGTCAAGACCTCACTAAATAAAATTAACCAAAGCAGCTAAGACCTACCCAGCACAGGGACAGTATGCTAAGTCTTCCATAGCCTCCTTCACCTTCTTTACCACCACAAACATATACAAATAAAGAGCAGGCTTCATCACTGCTGTTATTCAAAGATAACCCAATTACCAGAAGAAAACCCCTTCTGCTGCATATATATATATATATATGTATACACAAGTGACACTGCCTGAGGCTTCCAGCCCAGGTAAAACCAAGCCCTTGATCGCTGAGAACGCCAAGCTCTTCCACACTCACTGTGCCCACATAAACAGCACAGTTAGTACACGAGAAGGCAGCATACAATTTGTAAGACTAACACAATCTGTGCCTTCTCTTGCTCTGTTTCATCACCTCAGATTATGGTTCCTCTCCCACCTGAAGCATCTTCCCCATCCCTAAGCATACTGATTCTAATACTACAATTGCAATCATCAAGTATTCACTCTGAAAAAGACAGGGAGAAGGAAATGTTAATACAATCAAATGTTCTGTAAAAAGGCATGTTGCATTAGTGCTTTAAAAGAACCAAAATCCACAAGACAAGTGAACAAGTACAGGCCTTTGCTTTTTTGTTTGAAAGTTAAATTCTTTGTCCTTAACTCACCCTAATAATAGGCACAAAACAGGAATGGTTGGAAAAAATCAGTCAATAAGATATGAGTGCAAAATTTTAAGGGATTACCTGAATACGTGTTGGCCAGTTTTATTAACTCGTGTAAAAGCTGTAAGGGATCACGTGGATACAGTGTTATCACAAAAAGGCAATTGGAAATGTAAAAAGCTTGCAGCCATTATGTTTCCACAAATACCTGCATGTCTGCACTAGATGAGTTTACATATCCTGTTTTGTATGGAAGTCATATTGGAGGTTAAAAAAAAAAAAAAAGGATGTAGGGAGAAACTGCGCTGCTTCATTAGCACAGGTTACAACAGCCTAAAGCAGAGACCTTTATTGGAACCACTGGAACTCAGAAGCATTTTTTCTTCCTGAAACACAGCTTGAAGAAGGCAATGATAATGAATCCCTTGATTATAACAAGGCTTTAGAAGTAATGTTTTCCATTAAAGGAAGCAAAGCACAAAAGAAAAATGTTGGGAGAGAAATAAGTTATTCTGTGTATTTTATAGAAATTATACAAACTGATTTTAATTTCACTGGCTGATCAACTTTAATTGTCTAAGCTTAAGTGAAGCAGCACAAGACTCTTAGAATATTATCTGAAAAACTAAGCTTCCTGAATGTTAAGAAATACATAGAGAAAAACCCCTCTGTCACTGCATAACTATTTTGTTAATTGAATCCCTAGGCTTCTTATTTACCTGCATTACCCCAAAAAACACCAGCAAGTATCTCAAAACTCTGAGTACTGAAAGGAACTAGCAATAAAAGACAGAAAAGGGTCAGTAACAGAAAAATTAAGCTGTAGAGTGACTATGCCTGTGGGGAAATATATATCCAATAGATCGTATTTTCACCAAGACTTACAAGAATCTGATATTTACTTTAAAGAACATACTTTGCACAACTCTGTTGCCCCATAAGCATCATCCTTCTACTGATACCGCCCAAATTGCTGATTGTACGTGTATCAGCAATTTAGGTGAACAGCTTTTGTTTTGTTTTTTTGTTTGTTTGGTTTTTTTGGGAAGACAAGAAGGACTTCTGAGTAAACGATCCCCAAAAAAAGGAAGTCAATTACTAATAATACAGTAGGATTACACGAAAAGTTAAAGCTCAAGTTTGCTCTGACACACACATTAGTATCAGCAATAAACTTATGCAAGTTTGCTGCCACCCTGTGGTACTTCACAGTAACTATTTTCTGAAGAAACTATTCAAGCACACTGTCCCACACTCAAAAAAAAAAATTTACTCTCTAAACAAATCAATTTTTTTTTTTAAAAAAAAGGAAGTCACTCCTGCTGATAAACTTAAAATTTAGTTTAAGTTAACAACACTGCAGAGTGACATAACTAAAAAGACAGTTGAGCACGAGCAATCATACCTATTTGAGCTTAGATTCAAACCCCAATTGTGCAAGTCCAATGCAAAGGCTTCCCTTAGTTCCGAAGTGGGTGTCTCTCCAAATTAAGAGGTATGACTTACATCTAGTCCAGGAGTTTCAATTAAAAATTCTAGCTTCTAATACCTAGCAGTCTGGCCTTCTGATTGCTAATCTTTCTAGCAAACATTCTGAATAAGGTTTTCCAGCACTTGGAAAACAAGCACAATTTCTGCTCACTTACCACACACATGATATAAGAGAGGATGGCCCCAGAGGAGCCAATGAGTGCACCAACAATAGTCAGCAAGTTGTTGTTTAGTAGAAAGCCCTCAGCACACAAGGCCCATCCAGAGTAACTGTTCAGGACAGTAATAACTACAGGCATATCAGCACCTCCAATGGCTGCTGTTAAAGTGACACCCTGAAAAAGGAAAGACAATGCATACTTCCAGTATAAGCTACGACGAAAAAGAACATGCACAAATGACAGTCTGCCTGAAGCATTAAAAAAATAAATACGAAGTTACTTAATAAAGAATCCAAGTATTTTTAATATTTTAAGTATTTTTAATATTTTTAATATAGGAGACATCGAGGAGGAGGAGAGGAAGGCACTCCATTGTCCTGATCTGTGTTAATTTACGTATCTCTACACATAAAATCAACTGACCAGTTCCATGGATTTTTTTAGGAACGAACTTTCCAAAAGTCTTTTAAATGTATATGAAAGGCTCCATTAAGTCATAGCTACAAAAAGTAATTAGATATATCAATGCCAGTTCTTCAGAACATTTCTGTTTTACAGCCAGATTTAAGAAAGTCAGTTCAACTTGCTACTGAAAAGTCAACATATAGGCACTGTGTATGATGATAGTGACTCAGGATGGTAAAATATAATTGTTAAGAGTAGACTTGAAAAGATGAAAAACAAATATTTGTTTTGCCTTCTATAATTTCCCAACTTACCATTATGGCTGAGAGAGCTGACACAGAACCTAGGCAAGTAATTCCTGTAGTATAACTAGGATCAATCATGTATGGAACCATTCCACCAATGCTAGCAGCCAGCAACCCTGCATTCAATGCATGTCGACCAGGCAAAAGCAGTGGTGCAGAATTCAGGATACCTGCAATCAAATGCATGTTGAGAAATTGAAACATACATGTAGGACAGTCTGTCTCTAGCCCCAGACAAGACTGAATACCTCAACAAAAGAGAAAAAGAAGGAGGGAGGGGGACGGGGATAAGAGACAAAAGTTAGTACAAACTGAGACTTTGTACTGACTCAGTATTGCAATGCATTCAGGTGTATTCTAGATTCTCAAATATTCCTGTTTAAACTCATTTTATTTCCTAATCTTTCTTCAGTGCTTCAGAATAACTTACCTAATCTAAATATCTTTTTCTCTCAAAAAAGCCTTCATTATGTGGTTCGTTTGGTTTTGTTTTTGATTTTTCAACTTACATTCTGGCCCCAAGACTTCACATGCTGTATGTGAAGTTCTGTAACAGGAAGCCCCTAGCTAGAACTTCTTAGTACAGGTATTATCAGACTCTCAAAAGGTGTGTGCTTACAAAAACACGACTGCACAGATAAACCCCAAACATACAATACTCCTGCTTGAAATGCTTTAATTTCACCAGTACTCTCAGTCGCACAGAATTCCCACAGCTTCCTATGTTGGCAGAGACTTCACTGGAAAAAAGGTTCTGTGATTCAGCTTAAAAAGACAAACATCCTTATTTTCACCTTAGGGGGTTGGTGGTTTTTTGTTTTCTTTTTTCTTTTTTAAAATAACACAGCGACGAGTGAAAATAATGCACGTTTATCCATTATTATCCATTAATTTTGATTTACATAATTAGATGCCAAGTGTCTCATTTAAATTTATGAGAATTCAGGGGAAAGAATGAACTGATAGTCTCAAGACTTGAAGACAAAGGGTGTGACCTACTACCTCTAGTTCAATAGGATGATGTAGAAAGGCTTATTATTATGATGCTGATCTGAAAATGGAAGGGGAAAAAAACACAAGTGGGCTGAAATAGGCAGTGAAGCTCACCAAGGACATGCACGCGTATCACTGGGGAGCATGGAAGTGAGGCCAAGGATGGAGACGTGGAAGAAAATTGAGAACAAATGAGTAACTACTTAGCAGAAATACATACTACTGACAAATCCTTCAAAAGGTTATTAGAGAAGACAGCTTTCCATCAATGTCATGCTTCCTCCTTCAATGGTGGTCTGAAACACTGAAGAAAGCAAACAGATGTTTCCCAAAGGAACTACTGCAAGGCTGTAACAGGATTAGTAATAGGAAGCTCTTCTCTTCTCTGGAAGTTCTTAGAACAGATACTATCTGTCTCTCAAAAGCTGTGTGCTTACATAATCAAAAATACATGTAATAAAGAAACCTTCAGGTGCCTAAGAATCAGGAGTTAGTGTGTGTTTACGCACATTTACTAAAACATTAAGAGGCATGGAATACGGAATTTGCATGGTAGGTAAATAGTAAAGCAGATGGTTTAAAGTAAGACAGTCTTAACTGATACTGCAAAACTGTCTACCTAATGAAGCCTGAATGATGCTAAGAACAAAATTTCACAAATACTACTGGTGCTCATAAAGTCCAGCAACACAAGGGTTTCAATTAATATATCTGTGCAGGAAGATGAAGTTGCAATCATAAGACTTCAATAAAATAAAGAAAATGTCAGGTACAGTGTCTTAATAACTCTATGGCAACACTTATTTCTAGACAAGATGAATTGAGAGAAGCTTATTACCACTATTAATTACCAAGTCAGATATGTCCAAGCACTGAAGACAAACCTTTCATAAATAAAGCTGTACACAAGCAGGAACAGAATTAAATAGAAAACAGTACAGCCACAAGAATTAAACATACAAAATTTCACCTGATGCAAAACACAAGGTTTCTTTCCAATTACATAGCAGTCTACAGGCAGAGCTAAATCCTGGAGGGGGAGAGGTAGGCAAGCCTTTAATACTTAGTTCTGAACAAAAAGATCTCACCTTGCAGCTTTCCATAAGCAATAAGAGAGCCACTGAAAGTCACTCCTCCAATGTATGTGCCAAGGTATGCCACAACCTTTGTAAGGTTTGCAGCTGGATCAGTAGCAAAGTGAGGATACTCGATCATGTATTCTGCTACACAGGTGAGCACAGCAGCCAAACCAACCAAACTATGGAAAGCAGCCACTAGCTGAGGCAGATCTGTAATCTGGATGCGTTTAGCAATCGTCAAACCTATTAAAGAGTTGAAGACAGAAGCGAAGTCATACAAAAACATAACCAATCTATGCAGCTAGAAATTGATATACCATGGTTTGCCGTACAATGAATACATGCAAATACACACCTGCTCTAATGGAAAAATACATTCTATATTACAAATTGCTGAGTAGCAGAAAGCTGCAAATGTGCAATAAGGATATGATACAAATTAGGGAGATGATTAAAGCACATTTTGTTCTGATAAGCCTAGTTAAACACTGAGAAATTCAACATTTTATGTGAAGAAAGCACAGTTTGAAAAAGGGAATTTGGTAGCATTCATTAAGCAAATCAGCTTGGGCAAGTAAGTATGAACTTGGGCAGGTTCATCTGCTTCTTTATACCCAGATTCCACAACATAGATGATGTACTCCTGCTTTTCCACCAGTCTCCCCATTCTTTATCATATCTCGATGCATTAACAATAAATGCCCTGGGACTTGTAATTTTTCATTTACATACTTGCAAAATAATATAAGCAAGCCATAAATTAGTCTATTGACCAGGTTTTAGTAGCAGGGGGACTGCGCAGATGCCCTCTGTGAGCAGAGCCCAGCAGCTGCCCCTTGTTAGACAGGAGCAGCTCCAGGCAGCTCCAAAAAAGACCTGGCTACGGTCCAGAGCTGATCCAGCAAGTGATGCTGGTTGCATCTCTGGGAGAGCAGATTTGAGAAAGGAAAATAGGAAAAAATGCAGCCAGGAGAGAGGAGTATGAAAATGTAGGGAGAAACAACCCTGCAGACACCCCCACCCAGGGGGGGTCCATGCTGGAGCAGTTTGCTCCTGGAGGATGGACCCCGCGGTACGGAGCCGTGTGGGAGCAGTTCTTGAAGAGCTGCTGCCTGTGGGCAGCCCCCGCAGGCTCAGTTCGGGAAGGACGGCATCCCGTGGGAGGGACCCCACGTGGAGCAGGGGCAGAGAGTGACCGTGAAGGAGCGGAAGAGACAAAGTGTTAAGGAACAACCGCAGCCCCCATTTCCCTGCACCACTCGGAGGGAGGAGGTAGAAAAGGGTGAACAGGGGGCAAAGGTGTTTCTAGCTTGCTTTTAGTTTATCAGTGCTCTAGTCTGTTAGTAATAAGCAATAAATTACTTAAGTCTTCCTATATTGAGTCTATTCTGCCTGCAACAATAACTGGTGAGTGATCTTCTGCTTATCTCAACCTTTGAGCCCCTTTTCATCATATTTCTTCCCCCTGTTCTTTTGTGGAAGGGAAGCGAGAGATCAGAGTGGTGGAGTTTATCTGGCCATCAGTGTGAAACCACCACAGTAAGTCAATTCATCTGTGACCTTTACAATATTTTGTATCTACAGCTTGCATAAATGCACGTACGGAGCATATATTCATTAGTTTATAGTAGAATACACATACCTATGGTACCACCGAGTGCCATTGCACCTGACATCTGAGCCAACAATTCAGGTGAGGGTTTAAGGCCTCCAAGAGTGGCTGCTAAACCTCCTGCAACACCAATCATACCCAAAGCATTTCCAAGACGAGCTGTTCCTTGTGTGGACAGACCAGCCAGGGCACCAACACAGCATAAGCCTGAGCCCAGATACATCATCTTTAAAACAAGAAAAGCATGGATAAGAATATATGAAGTAGAGGCACGTAGTGCACAGCTGATGTCAAAAGCTTTCTGATTATTACACAATACGGTTTTCTCCAGAATGTGTGTAAGTCACCAGGTGACTTGCTCTTAATTGAAGTAAAAATCAAAGCCTTGACTGTGAGAAATTGTTGTAAGAGATGTGATTTTGACGAATTAAAATGTGATCTTTATTGAAACTTTTTCCCCATTTTATGAGCTTAGTTTATCTTCACCGTGAATATTAAACTCAAGTCAAACCAACTTTCCTCATCAATTCAGAAGCAAGTTTTTCTTCAGTACTACTCCATAGCTGAACTGTCCCGTTCATTATAGGAATACTTTCAGACTTTGCTCACAGTGTCCCTGAACTCCTGCTTTCATAAAGAATAAGCAAACTTAAATGAACTGAGCTACACATAACATGTCTAGATAAGTAAAAAATTGCAATGTATTACAAGCACCTGGAATAAAACTATGCTTGAATTTACTTTTTTCTTCCAAGCATAAAAGGCAATATACATTGATTTTTTTTTTATTGAAACAAATGCAAACAAAAGCCTACCATAAAAGATTCTATAGGTACAATCTCTGCATATCCCTCTGCACTGAAATTTCATTCCTTACAGACGTCATACCTCCTTTAATTGTCATTCCAAGTTGAACTTTTAGAAACATTTAAACCAAAGACTGGTTTCCTACAGTCACTTTAACATTTAAGGTGTAGCTTAGGAAAACTATCCAATAAATAAAGTATCTGTGGGCTCCTGAGTAAAAAAAATTAAGCTTTTAAAATTATAGATTCAGTATTTGGGGTATGATTGCAAGCTTAAAGTCAATCAACTTTAGCTTGGCCTTGGGAGAATACAAACCTGATAAAAACACAGTAGCTGATCTGCTATTTACACCTCAACAGAGTAAGCAGTAAAGAAGCACACCACATTGTGAATAGTGGGCTGAACGCCACAAGGTTTATGTTCTTACCTGTTCAATGCTATAGCCACCATTGAGAGCGGCTGCATAACCTCCTACAAATACAGCACCAGGAAGCAGGTACAAGTAGTTGTACTCAGGAGGATCAGTGGGACGTTTGAACATATCCAGCATTCTCTGTGTAACTAGAAACCCACCTAGCCAAAAAAGAAAGCAACAACTTTACAAAAATAAAGTCTGAAATTAAGCATGTGCCAAGCTGTAAGAGATATTTAGTTAAACCATATTACCACAAAAAGCTAGTAACTGACACCAACAAAACTTCTGGAAAGCTAGTAAGCTGGAAGACCACCTGGAAACAAAGGTGGAATCAGGGTGAGATCCTGCTGTGGTTTTTTTTAAACCTTCGAAGTGAATTCATAAAGAGAGGAGTTTGAAAGCCTGGAGGACTTGCTCTTACTCCGTACTCTCTGCTGGCTGTAAGGTGCAGTCTGGTTTATGATTCTGCTCTTTTCCCTGTCTATTCTAGCAAAAAAAAAAAAAAAAAAAAAAAAAAATGTATTTCTAAGTCACACGCCTTATTTTCACATCTTTTTATTTTGAAGCTGGGACTTCTGAAGATCAAGCAAACAGAATTTCATTCTATTCCAGGGGTATATTTTTCAAGTGGAAAAAGGAATTCAAGTTTAAATGCAATACCATCTGGAGGCATACTGGAAAATATATTTCATACAGTCATCACCCAAAGAATACTGTAAGAAAAATGCACATTTAAATACTTAAAAAAAAGAGAGGTTACTCCACAGGGTATACAAGCCAGATACACTAGCTACCACGAAATTTTGTGTTTTGTTTTGTTTTTCCCTTTATGGATGTTCTTAGACATTATTTCCAGAATAACATTTCTCAAGTCTATCCACTTAAAGATCTAAAAGAAATAAAAGAATTACAAAAGTACTTTAAGTTATCCTTAAAAAAAGGCTAACATTCATACCTGCAATATTGACTGAAGAGATGAAGGCTGAAAGCACTGCTAGACTTTGAGGAGCATTTTCAGGGAGATAGTTTCCTCCCATCAATACCAGCCCACCAACTGCTGTTAGTCCTATTTAAAAAAGAAAAAAAACGTTATTGAACCTTATAACGTCCTATATCTATAGAAAGCTTTCTTCCAGCTGTCAAACAGAGTGAAGTTTTGACCCCTAATCTAGTCTCTATTAGTATTTAAAAAATTGCCATGATCTTTTTCACTAATACAAACATGTTTCAAACGAAAACAGTTAGTACACAAATGTAGTTTTAACATACGGTGCTTCAAGCACAGAGTCAGCCTTTGAATAACGGTTCAATAAAGAAACTGCTTTTAGTGTCAAAAAAGATCAGGCTTGTAGCCTGTCACACAGGCACAGACAGCCTCTCTCCCTTCCTGAAATTTTTACATGATATCAATCTTACAGATCACTGTCAGAATTTTCCCCCCACCTCCAAAGAACGTATTTTGAGGAGAGGAAAATAAAAGCAGAAGACATGAAAGACATGTTATATTCAGGTCAATACTTTGGACACAAGGGAGAAAAGGTGTGTTGTATGAAAGAGGAGACTGCAGCACTCCTGAGTGAAACAAACTTTAAAGCAAGGAGTTTAAGAATGGAAAGTTTGTTAAAAATAAAAAATACGCAGCACCACATTTGCCTTTCTTTTGAAAAAAAAAAGGCTCTTGGAAATAGTGTTTTAGTTATCCTTGTAACTGATGAAAGTAGAGATACTCTTTGCCATTTTAAAAGACAAATCAGACATTTGTCTAAAGCTCACATAAAAGGAGTTGTGCTTCCTTCAAGTAGGAAACAAGCAGCTGTATGACTATTACATACCTGAGATAGCATTAGTCACTGACATAAGTGGAGAGTGAAGAGCAGGAGTCACGCCCCATACTGTATGGTAACCCACTATTCCAGCTAGGCCAAATGTCGTCACCATTTGCGTGAAAGCAGTATTAGGAGCTACAATGCCCAGTCCTAACATGCTAGCTAAGCCTAGAAGAAAAGCACAGGAAAATTATTTTGCAACTTTTGAATGGTTTCCTGCATTTAAACTTATGGGTATTTAAGTCTCACATAATACATTAAAGATTGAAGATTAAGCTAGTTCTGCTGCAAAGTATGGACAATTCCTAGCAAGAGTTCTTCAACAATTGAAATGTTTTACAGATAGTTAGAAACAAAAAACAAACATACATACATGCTCACTGTGTGAGTCAGCACTGTTTGAAATGTTAGTATTTTTGGTTAAATTTCTAAAACTTTATTCTCTCAAAACCAATTATTACACAGCACTGATTTCGTGCTAGGATACACCAGCCAATCAACTGGTCTCTGAGCTAGTTATTAAATTCAATAAGTAAGATGATGAGTCACTTAAAAGTATTAATTAAATGAGGAGCAGTCTACACTGATTCTCCAACTCCGGAAATTGCATACCTGCTGTGTATACAGAAGCGCTAGTCATAGTTTTTCTAAAAGGTGTAATAGTAGCTGCTTTTTCCGCTTCCAGCTCTGCTACAGTCTTCTGTTTCACAGGAGCTCCTTGAGGAATGTTATTTGGTGGTGGTGCTGGGAAAATCACCTTGCCATCCTGACAAGAGATATTTACAGTTATCCCTAACATAGCAGACGCTTTATAACTAGAAGAGTGTACTATTCTTAATCTTGTAACTCAGTGAAGTCTTAACATCCTAGAGCATCTTCCTTTTTATGCATCAGAAGTTTAAAAGGCTGAAGGAATAGTACGGCCTGACTAAATTAACCACATTGGTTCGCACATTTATCAGACACAACTTAATGTTGGGGTCCAAGTGCACCAGGTAAAAGCACAGCATGTGGCTTGAAAGCTGGACCCAAAACAAGGAGGGAAATTTTCTTAAATAGAAAAAACTTATCCAAAATAAAATGGGGGCTTGGAAATAGCAAGTTCTACTACAGATCAGAACTGTAATCAGTCTGCCAGACCTCGGAAAGGGGCCAGGCATGTGCCTCAGATTTTTGTGTTCCCAGGTCTCTGAAGGAGAAACTACTGGAGCTTTCAGACATGAAAATTGTACATACCTCCTCAGTAGTCTAGAGATCTGAAGTCAACATAAGCCTCCTCCAAAGTAGATATTTATAAGCATTAAAACATCTTGGTAACATTATCCAACAGAACTCAACAAAAATTAATACCTCTTCTTTCCTACCTAATAGAACTAAAAGTGTTCTGCATACTATCATTGCACAAGGAAAGCCCATACTAGCCCATGCCCAAAGTTTCTATTTTATTATTTCTTAGTAAAACTTAAACTATCCTGCATATTCTAATTCCACTATTTTTTTCGGAAGTTTCTCCTGTATAAACAAAAAAAATTGTATTTACATATTAAAAAATAGTAGTAATAAAGGAGGAATGTTTTTATGGGCCTGTAATAGTATTTCTAAACTGTTTTAAATAACTACTTTTTATCACATGAAAACAACATGAAAATTTAATATTTTTCTCTTTTTCAACAGTAGACAAAGGTATTTGTTTAACCATGGTAAGAAGACAGAACCAAAGAGGTTTTCCTTCACAAAAAGGGACAGAGGAATATTCAACTGAATACAAACATGATTGCCCACAACGTCCACCAGAACACTTCTGAAGTCTGTCAGCATGCAGTTATCTTTGAATATGTTTTAAGGAGACAGCACTAATGAACACGAAAATATGTACCCGCAAGTTAGAAAGGGAATATTTTACTGACTTACCTTCATTACTACAGTTCCTCTAATTACATGATCCAGAGTGCCATAATCAAACTCATCTTTTGGATCAAAGTAGAAGTTCTCTTTGTCAGGACTAATAGCCTTTAGTAGTTTGATAATGTTATTAGAATATAGAGTACTGGCCTGAGTAGCCATTCTGCTAGGCAGGTCTGTGTAGCCAATGTGTGTAACACCCTGAAAAAGATTCAAGCAAAATATAAGGACTAGTCTTTCAGTGTTCTGAAAAAGCAGCATCTCTTCCAATACATCCTTCTGGAAATATGTATCCAACCAGTTTCATTTTTTTTCCTGTTACCTGCATCTCTAACAGAATTAGCTGAGAGAGGGTTATTTACAACAGTTAGAAAATTCAACATGATCAAAGCCAACACATCAAATGCTATTAGCAACAAGCCTACACAGAGACAAGGTCATATTGGTACAAGAGATTGACTTCTCCAAATGCTACTGTTCTCTCAGAACTTAGATTCTCTTAAAGCAACCAGGTAAGAGATTATCCTGCTCAGTGCTTGGCATCTTCTCAGTCCTTCCAGAGGGCATACACTAGAGGCAATTTTCTATACCACAGATGAGTGAAAGGAGCTTCCTCAGAGCTAGCTAGCTGTCCAAGTAGTATGCTCAGGTTCACACTTATGTAGAAATATAACACAATGCATCCACACTGCTCACAGAACAAGTGTGAGTATACCTGGCTGTCAGGCTCTTGAGCTTTTGGAAGATGCTGGAAACCAAGGCTAGCATACACCCTTCATGCTCAAGCAGATTCACATTAAAACACTGCTCCTGCAGCTTACAGCTAAGACCTGTGCATACTTCTAGGAACTCCAGCTTCTTGACGCAATGCCGTAGAACACTGCTAATAGTTCCGCACTGCTGCTCTGTTCCACAGCTCAGTTCCAGTACACTATACTCAGGGGTAATATGCCTCTGACTAAAAGCACTCCACATAACTTCTTCAAACAAGTATTTGTTTATTTCTGTTCTACATACTCTAAGTTCAGCTTTTAAACAAAGACACCAAAAGTCTTGAAAACCACAAATACAATGTATGACACGCAATATATGTGTACAGCCCTGTTTATATTAATGACAACCATGGTAGCAATATGTTCTAGAGGCTTCCCTAGAGTACAGCACTACTGGCAATATGCCCTTATGTTCACAGAATCAGAGGATAGTCTGGGTTGGAAAGGACCTTAAAGATCACCTAATTCCAAGCTCCCTGCCATCAGCATGGACACCTCCCACCAGACCAGGTTGCCCAATGCCCCATCCCGCCTGGCCTTGAGCACTTCCAGAGATGGGGCATCCACAGCTCCTCTGGGCAACCTGTGCCAGTGCCTCACCACTCTAAGTAAGAATTTCTTCCTAACATCCAATCTAAATCTACACTTTCTTAGTTTAAAACCATCACTCCTTGTCCTACCACTCCACTCCCTGACAAAGAGTCCCTCTCCAGCTTCCCTGTAGGCTCCCTTTACGTACTAGAAAGCCACTATAAGGTCTCCCCGGAGCCTCCTCTTCTCCGGACTGAACAACCACAGCTCCCTCAACCTGTCCTCACAAGAGAGGTGCTTCAGCCCTCTGATCATCCTCATGGCCCTCATCTGGACTCATTCTAACAGGTCCACGTCCTTCCTGTGCTGGAGACCACAGAGCTGGACACAGGACTCCATGTGTATGTTACCAAATAACAACCTGGGAAATCTGCTACTTTGAACATATTTCAGTAATCACTAATAGATTTCTCACATGTACCAAAAATAAAACCTATGAACTGAAAACAAGCACTCAACTGAGTCAATGAACGCTGGAGCAAACACGAAGTAGTTAGTCCAGCGCAGGTCAAAATTGCTTAATTTAATGCTACTTCTAGTTTGGTTAACAAGTGGTTTGGATACTCTAGGGGAGATACAGTCATGTTGGCGAGGCTGATGACATATCAAGATGACACCCTTTTGAACCTTAAATTGCATTGAGCTAAGCCAGAGATTGCACTAAAATACACACTGATACAGTCTGAACCTATTTAGTTGTACCTGTGACACGGATTATAACCTCCAGTTGTGAGAGGTGATGAGCAAGTCAAAGAATCTCTTGCTACTGATGTCTCCTTAGGTAGACCAAGAAGCTCAGCACAGACAAACCACTGAACTGGAAGCCTAAGAAAAAACGCTTCCTTACTTACCAGCCTAACTAATACTACAAAAAGGTATTTGTTTCTTTAAAAATCTTCAAATTATTATACAAATAGATGACTTTCAACCAAATGCAAATCTACAGGATTACTTTAGTCCAAACAGACAAAATGGCTACTCGTTTTCAGCATACAATTTATAAAATCCTATCTTCAAATTAAGTATGAATGTGAATTCATGCAAACTGAGAACAACGTGCAGACCAAAATACTTACCTTATGAACATACAATTCTCCAGGCTTTGTAGTTTCAATGTTTCCTCCTGCTTCTGCAGCTAAATCCACAACAACTGAACCTTCCTTCATCGATTCAATCATATCTTTCTTAAACAAGATAGGAGCTCTTTTACCTGTCAAGACAGGACAAAGCAAGTTAAAAAATACAGCTTTTTTCTGCACATAGTTTGTGGAGAAAAAAGGTCACTTTAAAGACAGATGTTTATGAGGGATGAGGTACATACACAGAAAGCATCTAACACTTTCGTTTTAACAGAAGACACAGCTCCAAAACATGCAAACTTACACAAGCTAAAAGAAAAATTAGCATATTTTGTGTAAAACATACCTGGAATAAGTGCTGTAGTGATGATAATATCAACATCTTGGCACTGTTTGGCAAAGAGCTTCATTTCAGCTTCAATAAATTCTTTGGACATCTCTTTAGCATAACCACCTTGGCCCTCTCCAGCTTCCTTTATGTCTACTTCCAAAGGCTCTGCACCAAGAGACTTGAACTGTTCCAGAGCTGCAGCTCTAGAGAAAGAAAATTGTGGGGGGAAGGAAAATACTGCATTTTCAGAAGTAGCTCGATCCACCATGAATTTTATGATCTTTTTAGTAGCAGTCTTCAGACACAAAATCCAAAGCTTATCCTAGTAATAAGGAGACTGTAACTGAAGTCCTCAATTTTCTGTGTTTAGTGAAAGAAGTGTTTGCATCAGTAATTTTAGGTCCCTAATGATAACTCTCGGATAAGAAATGTAGGCAGCCTTACAGGCAGGTTTCCTGTACAGTCAGTGGAGTTGCTCCAAGAAGCAGAGCTGGGAACTTAGCTCTTTTGACTACACCTGCTCACCCAGTTCTGTTGCCTTGACTAGATAAGTCTAGAGCCCTAACTTAGATGACTAAGGTAGGTGAAAAATAGACACCACAGCTTGTGGCCCTGTCTTTAGCCTGTGAAATGGGAAATACCGGTAAGTCTGGCTTTCACAGCGAGAATTGTTTTTAACAGTTATTTGTACAGTATTATGTTTTTAACAGTAAAACTGTAATTTATGTTGCATCACATTATATCACAGTAAATAACATAATTCCAGTGAGGTGAAGATTCACAACATGCAGAGGATTTACCACAAACATTCTCATACAATGAGATAAAAATATATGGGATGCTTAAAATTGGAATTAAAAGAAAAATTTGAAATGCTTTAAACAGATTTTGTTCTTTTTATGACATACAGTTTTTCTAACAAACTAGAGTGAAAGTTTTTTTAATAATGCACGTCATAAATCTGGAGCATATTCATTTTTATTCTTTCATGTCAGATACAGCTAAGTAGCACTAGATGCCACTTCTGCATAAAAACAAACAAGTAATTTAACGTAGATACAATATTAACCACGGACAAATATAAGAAGTCCACTTAACTGAAAAAAATTTAATCACATTTGCATTTCCTGTATCAATAAGAATGTTTGTCTGTAATTTTCCCAGTCTATTACTCTAAAAATGGCCATTGGACAAAGTAATACTTCTGAACGTAAAAGAGATCCCCCAAGAAATCAGCATCTAAAGCAGCTTCAGATGCAGTTCCTGCTCCTTCACCTTGAGTTTCATAAATAAAATAACTTGATCTCTTTCTTTCCTTCAGCAGACTGAAAGAAGTTTGCCTCAAAAAAGTTCCTAGAGAAGTTCTCTCTGGGATCAGGAGAGTAGACGTGAATGACAGTATGCAGCTATAAACCTGGATCAAAGCAAGCTATAAATGAGAGCATAGAGATTCTTTCTTTACTCTTCTTCCCTGCAACCCAAAAAAACAGACACACGCAATTCTGGACAAAGGCCCTGTCTTTATCATTTTCATAAAGTGATTTTTTTTTTTTATACACATATAGTTATGAATGATTTAATAAGATCTTTGTAAAGTTTCAATTTTGGGCGGAATAAAAAATGAAGATATAATGCAGGAAAAAAATGGTAAGAAGGGAATTGTGATTCAGTGCAGAAAGAGTGCTTTCACTGGACTACTGCTGCAAACAACCTTAGCTGAAAACCATTTCAGATTGCTATTTCTTTTTTCACACACCCACCTTGTATCAAATCCACGAACCACTGCACCCATCGATTTCGCTGCTCCTGCAGAAGCGAGGCCAGCAACTCCTCCTCCAATTATCAAGACCTAGAACGATACCATTATCCTGCTTTGAGCATAAGCTAAAAGTAGAGCTGATTAGATGAACAGCAACATTGTACCACTTTCACAACAGCAGATAAACCTCACTATAAACAGTCATTTAAATGAGTTAACATAGGACACAGAACCCAGAATGACTGAAATTGCCCTATAAAAGTAACAGTTTAAAAGCTCTTAATTTCATTTATCTGAGAGTCAACTCATCTGTAGCTAATAGTTTATGGAAGCAGATATGGGTTTTCCCCTTAATTTCTCTCTCACTGTTTTTTTTTAATCTTTACTTTCATTTTTCTTCATCCTAATCCAACTGCATGCAATTCCTTCAAGCAAAGCAACCCCTTCAAGCACAGCCTTCAACACATCAGAAATCCCTGCATCTCTGACTTTTCCTAACTGCGTCCTTGCCTTCCACCCTGGAAAAAAAAAAATATATAGATAGATAGATAGATAAAAACATCCATGTATATCTAGTCTGAAGTTTAAAACTAAGCAAACTTAAAACTCCAATTACTTTATTCTTCCCCCCCAAGAAAACACTATAAGTAGTTAACAAAAATCCATATGGGAATACTAATACATATTTCTGAAGTCTATAGAACTATCCACAAAGAAGGGAAAAAAGCCTCGAACACAGTTTTCAGCAGTGGTTAACTGTGATCAGGAACTCACATATTCCCCTGGCACAGTATCTGCTTAATTGCACTTACCTTGGCCGGAGGAACTTTACCAGCAGCTGTGATCTGACCCGTGAAAAACCGACCAAAGTGATTTGCTGCCAGTACAACAGCCTTGTAGCTGTCAAGCAAGGAAGAAAACATTCAGTATTTTCCCTGGCTCAGCACAATTCCATTCATGACAGCCATCAAAAATATGCACATTTGACTATAGCATACACAAGACGAAACAAGTTTACTATTTTACTCTTGGGCCCAAGTTTAAGTCTTTCCATCTTTGCTCATATTTATTGCCCTTTTTTTTAAAAAAAAAAAAAAGAAAAACGATCATGCATTGCATTTTCAGAGAGGACTTTTGGACTGCAGAATACTGGATGTCAACAACTATTCACTCTCAAATAAAATTTTCAATGAATAATAAATACGTAACTTGCCAAATGTTAAGTGTTGTCTTTGAAGCTACTTTCAAAGGCTACAACCCAAGGTTCATTAGGGAAGGAACCACATACACGCATTTGCAAAACCCAGAGTAATTTTGTAGTAAGCTCACTCAGACAAGCAAGCACACATTCAGGAAAAATAAATAAATAAAAAAGAACAGCTAACTCTTCAGATTTATATACCTTAGGGCAAGGTGCTCAACTTTATTTCTTTTACCCATCTGCTTTCATAGCCTTCCTGGAACGGGTGACTGGACACCATGTTAACATCACAGCAGCTATCTGAAAATGCAGATTACTATGCAATTATGTCTCTTATTAATAAAAAAAAAATAAGTTTCATACCCAGCAATGTTGGCCATGGAGCTAAGTGCATCATATCCCTGAGCAATGGTGACCCGTGGAACCTGATCCATAGCCAGGACAGTAGTTTTTTTTTCTGCAAGTTTTTTCAGAAGGTCTGGATTTTGTGCTGGGTAGATAAAACTAATCAGGGTAGCCGGTGTCTTGAAAAGGTCTGCTTCATGTACACCTAGAGCCGGGTTATGTATAGGAGCCCTCACCTGAAGAAAGGAAGAAGTAAGAAAGAAGTTTCCATATTAATCAGTGGAAATAAATCACTGCACACTCTGCTTCCTTTCTACAGCTTGCAGTCTGTTCATTTCCACCCACAAAATACACAAGGAAGTATATCAAAGGCTGTTTACACAACTAAACTGAGTAACTGCATTTATTAGATGCAGTCCATGTATTAGAATTAGCTCCATGTAGATGGGTGACAGAGCAATAACAGTCACACTTTCAGAAAGATCTCACAGCTTCTAACCAGCAGTTACTGGCTTTCATGACAGACAGCTGTCTCAAAACCAGCCATTTGCAAACAAAATGAGTACTGAACATAGGTGCCAGTTAAACTCTACAGGCTAAGAATCGCTAACCAGTTTTGCAATGCACTACCACAAGCAAGAAATTACAAGAATGAACCCCAGCAAATACCCATCTTGATCTGTATTTAATTTTTATTTTTTTTTAAATAAATAAACCAACTAAAAATGGTTGTTCGCAAACTAACTCACAGAAACTCTGTATTCAACCCTTACGGAATAATTTCAAAAAAAAAAAAAGAAAACATTTAAAGGAAGCCTCGACATCAACATGAAGGCCCATTCTGTCCCTTCAGGACACAGCATAACCTAATAGCTGTCAAGTAACTTCACTTTTAGCAGTCTTCACTGATCAATTACAATTCCTCTAGTTACAAGTACTTTTGAAACACACTGTTGCTGCACAATTTTTGTATGTCTGATTGAAAAAACTTAGAAACTCGCACCTTCAAAATTCCAAGCAACTCTCCCTGAAGAGTAACTTGGAGTTGTGCGTTGCTAATCTCGGAGTAGAAGTTTCTTAGAGCATGGATCTCGTCTGATTAGAGTCCTGAACTAGTCTACCTTTCTCTAGAAAACAAATCCTCCAAGGTAGTTAAAAACTTGACAAGAAATTATCCTCAAATTTTTCAATGCTGTTGTTTGCTAGTTAAATACTATAGCTCCACACATGAGCTATAAATAAAAAGACTAAATTAAATCAGAACTTAGAATGAAACAAAAAAAAAAAGAAGGAACTTCTTTACTGAACTTTCAGCAGACTACTGGAAAAATTTGACCTATGTGTTTCTCCAAAAAGAATGTAAGACAAATATATAAATAAAGCAATTACTTTGACAACCAAATCAGAAGCCAGGACTTCCTTGGTCCCCTGGATCTTTGCTCCAACTTCTCTGTAATGGTCATCAGAAAATTTGGAGGCTTCTCCAGCACCAGATTCCACCACAACATTGAAGCCTTGCTTAACCAAGGCTTGAACTCCAGCCGGTGATAGAGCCACTCTCTTCTCATTCTCAAATATCTCCTTGGGGACACCTACAGTCAGCTGTTTATAAGGAATTCCTGTAGGAATAAGATAAGATAAGATAAGATAGCATTAGCTGCACTGAAGATTATTGAATTTATATTAATACTCCTCAGTGTTGTACAGAGACATGCACATGTCACATTTAATGATTCTCTTCAGGGAAAGGGAAGAATTACTGTTTCTAGCAGTGCAGTTTACATTTCTTCAAATTATGCCATCTTTCTAAATGTCCCTGTTCTCTCAGGTATCAGCAGAGAAGCACAATCATCCACGCAAGCACTAACAAGGGTTTACTGCAGTTCATACACATCTGATTTCATACAACTCTGGTTGTATAAATCAGAATAACAAATATACAATATAAGGTATTCTGGTGATAACACATTCAGTCTGGTGTAAGATGAATTTAAATCCCTCTCTAGTCACTTTAACTTTACTATGAAGAAATACACAAATGAGTTTTAGTAGCAGAACTGTGTTTTAAATAAACATCAGACACAGACACGGATTTCTAGGTTGGAAGAGACCTCGAGATCATCGAGTCCAACCTCCGACCTAACACTAAGTACTCCACTAAACCATATCGCTAAGCTCTACATCTAAACGTCTTTTAAAGACCTCCAGGGATGGTGACTCCACCACCTCCCTGGGCAGCCCGTTCCAATGCTTAATAACCCTTTCGGTAAAGAAGTACTTCCTAACATCCAACCTAAAACTCCCCTGTCGCAACTTTCGCCCATTCCCCCTCGTCCTGTCACCAGGCACGTGGGAGAACAGACCAACCCCCACCTCTCTACAGCCTCCTTTAAGGTAACTGTAGAGAGCGATAAGGTCGCCCCTGAGCCTCCTCTTCTCCAGGCTGAACAAGCCCAGCTCCCTCAGCCGCTCCTCGTAAGACTTGTTCTCCAGACCCCTCACCAGCTTGGTCGCCCTTCTCTGGACTCGCTCGAGCACGTCCATGTCCTTCCTGTAGCGAGGGGCCCAAAACTGAACACAGTACCCAAGGTGCGGCCTCACCAGAGCCGAGTCCAGGGGGACAATCACCTCCCTAGACCTGCTGGCCACACTGTTTCTTAAGCAAGCCAGGATGCTGTTGGCCTTCTTGGCCACCTGAGCACACTGCTGGCTCATATTCAGCCGACTATCAACCAATACTCCCAGGTCCTTCTCTGCCAGGCAGCTTTCCAGCCACTCATCTCCCAACCTGTAGCTCTGCTTGGGGTTGTTGCGCCCCAGGTGCAGGACCCGGCACTTGGCCTTGTTGAACTTCATACAGTTGGCCTCAGCCCATCGCTCCAGCCTATCCAGATCCTCCTGCAGAGCCTTCCTGCCCTCGAGCAGATCGACACACGCACCTAACTTGGTGTCGTCTGCAAACTTACTGAGGGTGCACTGGACGCCCTCATCCAGATCATCGATAAAGATATTAAAGAGGACCGGCCCCAGTACCAAGCCCTGGGGGACTCCACTAGTGACCAGCCTCCAACCAGATTTGACTCCATTCACCACAACTCTTTGGGCCCGGCTATCCAGCCAGTTTCTAACCCAGCGAAGCGTACGCCAGTCCAAGCCCTGAGCAGCCAGTTTCCTGAGGAGAATGTTGTGGGGAACAGTGTCAAAAGCCTTACTGAGGTCAAGGTAAACCACATCCACAGCCTTTCCCTCATTCACCAAGCGCATAACTTTGTCATAGAAGGAGATCGGGTTCGTCAAGCAGGACCTGCCTTTCATAAACCCATGCTGACTGGGCCTGATCGCCTGCTTGCCCTGCAAGTGCCGCATGATGACCCTCAAGATAATCTGCTCCATGAGCTTTCCTGGCACTGAGGTCAAACTGACAGGCCTATAGTTCCCCGGGTCTGCCCTCCAGCCCTTCTTATAGATGGGCGTCACATTGGCTAGCCGCCAGTCAACTGGGACCTCCCCCGATAGCCAGGACTGCCGATAAATGATGGAAAGCGGCTCGGCCAGCTCCTCCGCCAGTTCTTTCAGTACCCTCGGGTGCATCCCATCCAGCCCCATCGACTTGTGCACATCCAAGCTCCGTAGCAGGTCGCCAACCATTTCCTCATGAATAGCGAAGGCCACATCCTGCTCCCCATCCCCTTCCACCAGCTCAGGGCACTGGGTATCCAGAGAACAACCAGTATTCAGTTCTAAATATCAGTTCTAAATGTCTATCAAAACCATATTACAGTTGTCCTAGGTCACCACTAATGAATGTAAAAAACATACCACAAAAGCACATTGAGGGGCACAATTACATTAATATACAGCTCTAAAGGTTGCTAGAGGAAATGAAAAAATGACAGTTTTTTGAAGTAGTTGAAGAATAATGAAATATCGGGCTACTGGTTTGTTTAATTATACCTCTCTTTAATTTTATCTCCTTACCTGAAGTTCTTCCAAGTTCTATTAAATAACACCAGGAAACCACAGAAGCTTCAATTTGCCAGTTTTAGCTTTGAACCATAGAATGGTTTGGGTTAGAAGGGACCTTAAAGATTACCCAGTTCCAACATCCCACACCTTACACTAGCCCAGGTTGCCCAAAGCCCCATCCAGCCTGGCCTTGAGCACTTCCAGGGATGGGGCATCCACAGCTTTTCCGGGCAGCCTGTGCCAGGGCCTCACCACTCTCTGAGTAAAGAACTTTTTCCTAACGCCTAATCTAAATCTATCCTTTTTTAGTTTAAAGCCATTCCCCCATCCCATCACTCCACTCCCTGACAAAGAGTTCCTCCCAGCTTTCCTGTAGGTCCCCTTTAGGTACCAGAACACCTCCGTAATGACTCCCCAGAGCCTTCTCTTCTCCAGGCTGAACAACCCCAGCTCCCTCAGCCTGTCTACACAGGAGAGGTGCCCCAGCCCTCTGACCATCCTCATGACTCTCTTCTTGACCTGCTCTAACAGCCCCACATCCTTCTTGTGCTGGGGGCCCCAGCCCTGGACGCAGCACTCCAGGTGGGGCCTCACAAGGGCAGAGCAGAGGGGCACAAATCCCCTCCCTCCACCTGCTGCCCACCCCTCTGTTGGTGCAGCCCAGGACGCAGTTGGCCTTCTGGGCTGCAAGAGCACATGGGCTCACATTGATCTTCTCATCAGCCAACATCCCCAAGTCCTTCTCTCAAACTTAATGTTTCAAGTTACAAACATCTAACTTTGTTCTTTGTAGTCCTTCAGTCTGACAGTTAAACTCTGATCCAATCAAGTGTTTAAATACATTTATAAATACAGTCTCAGGCAGAACAATCATACATCACACTGCCACATTGCTAGACAGCATGCACACAGGCCCAGTTCTGCAACAGCTTTCACTGATGTGTATGCAGAATTTAAATCTGGATTCTGACATTTATATGAAAGGCCTACACTGCATATGTGTCCTTGAAAAATAGCTTGAGCCACCTAAGCAGTTACTCATATTAAAGGTCAAGCAAACAAACAACAACAAAAAGCAAACAAAAGAGGGTGATAGCCTTATTTTAAATTGTAAATCTGATTTTTAATTGGCCACCAATACTCTGCATTTTGCTATAAAAACTGTGCCAGACTAGGAAAGTGTTGCACATTTTAGGAAGGCCTCCTTTTCACTTTTTGTTTGACTGTGATAGAAACAAGTAAAACAAAACCAAAGTCATATCATACTATAAGAACTTTAAGGAAATTAATTATTTTGATATTTTTAAATCTAAACCTATCTATGAAATAAAACTGGGACTGCACTGTGCTTAAAGCTGAACATCTGAAATTTTTAGATCAACAACTCTCAAGATACTATCAATTTGATAGTAATTTGATTGAAAATACAGTAGAAAGAGTTGCTAAGAGCTGGTACTTAAATATCTACCTGTACTTGTCTCATCCATTAGAAAAATAACTAAATTAAACACAACCAATAAGAAGGCAGCAAGAAAGATAATCAAAGAACTACTTATTATTATTACTTTTTATTTTAGCTTTTTCTTTAATTTAAACTAATAAAACTGTAAGACAAGTGTTGTGATATTTATTATGTTGGAGAACATTTAAAGTTTTTTAAGGCAAAAATCAATTTAAAAAAATGCTATAAAGGAAAAGTAGTAACAAGTACAAGAATGCACATCTGAAACAACAGACTCACAGAGACAACAATGCCTGGCAAAGATTTGCTTCACCAGCACACGCATCTAAACAGCGCTGTGCAACTAAGTGCATCCTTATCACTTATGTTTATGACTTTCACGAAATCAACTCAATGGAAATGAACTCTGTTGTCTTTTAAAAGCATAAATGAAACCAAAATGACTAAAATTTGTTAGAGTGAGAGATGAGCCATAATTTCAGGAAAGAAGTATCTCCAGGACTGGAGGCAAAAAGCTTTTCAAGAAGCACTGAGAAAATAAAAACTAGGGTGCTACACATTTGCATTCTCCTTTTGGAAGTTTTTTGCAGTGGACAAATACAGAGAGAGGAAGGAATGAATTAGAGCACATACAGGGAATAGAATGATGGCTGCAAATTTAAAGGTGCACAGACACTCGAAATATATTGAAATTGATGAAATTGATGAAATATATACTAGAATATATTTCTATCTGCTAAGGCCCAAGTTCTTATGAAAAATGATACTGACTTATTTTTTTCACTTGCTTTTGTGTGGAATGCCAGAGCAGAAGAGGTAACAGCTACAAAGGACAGGACATGAATATGTACTATGTGCCGAACATGTTTTCTCATTTCCTTCTTTCACATTATTGTTTCATGCAATAAAAACATGTAAAGTGTTTGTTTGTTTGTTTTAATACAGAAAGGATTTGTACCGCCTCTACTAAGCAGAATGACTGGAGACCAACACTGAGGACTATGTCCTTCTCCAATGCTTTGGGAAATCAAATCCAAGAAGAACATTCAGCAAGTCTCGTTGATCTATCCCCTTTTCTCCTCTGTCCCACTGCCAAATATCTAGCAACCAGAATTCAAGTGAAAAGTGAAGCTAACAGGTGTCAGTTTGACAGCCTTTACCCAGACCAGTTAAAAGACACTTTTTTAAGGACACTACCCTGAGCTATCATATCACTGAACACAAAAACGGAGCACACTGAACACAAAAATGTCTACAACTGCAAAGTAAAGATCTATGTTGAAACTTCAAGAGAGGATACAATGAATACTAGGTTTGAAGGAAGCTAAACTATTAACACAGATCTGGTTTGTTGAATCCAGCAGTTTCAATTATAAAACTGGAACCCTGATTTAGTTTTTAACTTGAGAAAGCACATCTGCTAACTTTGTCTTGGGTTTAAAACTGCATGAGTGAAGCTTCCAAGTTGCATTTTTAGGCCTCCATGCAAGATAATCTCTTTATGAAGTGCCTGGCCTATGTTTTAGTAACTTACTGCTTTATGACATCAAGAACATTTCTCAAACACAGACCAATTTACACATACCTTGACCACTATGAGTCACATGAAGACTTCAAATGTGCTGTTCATCCAGTAAGAGATGCACAGTACTTTTTCTGATATAAAGAATCAACACAAAAAGGATTTTGCCACTATCAAAAGTAGAATCATCAAATTTCACAGACCTTAGAATCTTAGCATTAAACGTGTAAATTCGAATTTAGAAAAAATGAGAATACTGTAATTTTAAGTAAGACACCTATTATTATGCTTTCTCACCCCCCTTAATATAATCTGCACGGTGTAAGAAGAAAAGTGGAAAGCACAGTCTTGAACTTCAGGTAAACACAATACACGCAGGTAATCTAGATCTCCAAGCTTCAGAAATCAAACAATTAAGAAGTATTATAAAAGCAATCTTTTCCACTTAACTTCCATTCACAAATTGGGTATTTAAAGAAGATCCGAAATTAAAGCTATCAAGAAAACCCAGCATATTTTATGCAGAAAAAAAAATGAGAAAAATACATTTATCTGCTTAACCTGATTTCATGAAGTACCCTGTAGCAAAGCAGAATCAGCAAATATCACTGACTGACTGAGACAAAACGGAAGGGAGAAATAAGCTACATTTTCTGGAATGAGAAAACAGGATATGAAACCTTCCTAACTGCTAAATTACTCTAACAATAGCTTTAAACAAACCATCTCACCTGTTCTGAAGATGAGGACAAATTCAGCAGAACAGCAATATGATGTAGGCAAAAAAAAAAAAAAAGAAGAAGAATGATAAAGAAGATTAAACAAACACCTGAGCCTTGCCTTTACATGAGAAGAGAAGAGAGAAGAGGTATACAGTTTATGAATAACGTACAGATTAGCTATAAAATTAATCGTCAATGAACTGTTATAGGTTTAAAGTCTTGCAAGATTTAGAAAAAAATAGGAAAGAACAAAAACAGAAAGAACATTACAAATCCCAAGGTAGAGGGGGTTGAAAGTCATATATTTGTGGACAAGCCAATCTGGATGCATAATAAGAAACTTCAGTTGGTCACTCTGTAAGCACCCATTAGCAGGGTCTAGGAAAAGTTTTGCATCTTTTTCTGAAGAACCTGATGTTGGCAACTGGTTGAAATAGACCATTGGAATACTTGTTTATTCCTGTATGAAAATACCTGTGATTTTAAGAAAGGAAAAAAATAGCAGCAACATAAACAGCTGTAAGAAACGTATCCATCCTCCAAGTTTACTTTTCAACTGACTCCAAATCTCTTCACTGTGCAGGGAACTGTTATTCCTGTACTTAAGACATCATGGACTAAATGAAAGCTTATTTGAGATCGTGGAAGTAATAACTACAGGCTTACGAAGAAACACAGCATCACTAGTCTTTTCCCAAAACTTATTTTTCTTAATCTTACGATGATTTCACCAAGCATCACTTTAAGCAAACAATTTCCTAAAACTAAGAATAAAATGTAGTTATTTTATACGCTGTTGAATTTTGATTCAAAAGCACGTAAATAAGTATACATAGGCAGCACTACTGTTACTGATTTGTCCCTCAATTACTGCTTTATCCTTGATTTGTCCTCTGCTGAATGACAAATCTCATGTTACCAAAATGAGCCATAAGGACAGCTTAATTATCAACCAGAAGACTTATGAAACTTAATAATTCTCAGTATTAAACAACTATATTGCATGAATATAAATACTACTCTCCCTTAAACAAAGGCTTCCACATGAGGGTGGAAAGGACAGCACTGAATGCTTAAACATATTATGCTAACAAGACTTATCCCTTCCTGTGGAAAAGTTTATGAACATCAATTCATAAAAACAAGTAAAAAAATATATATACAGACATAGTGATTTTGAAAAAAACAGAAGAGATCCTTCGGTTTCATGATCAAATTTGCAGTCAAAGCCAAACACAAGAATTGATTACAAATCCAAACAACAAGAGCCCTTACCTGGGATATTTGAGAACGAACTTTGAACCTAGTTTCCTATATCCCAGGTTAACATGCTCAACCAAAGGATAATTTGCAATATCCAGACAGTTAGATGTCTCTTTCATTCAGATAATAAATATGGGAGAAAAAATTGGGAAAAAAAAATCATGGGATATCAAAACAATGCCCTGATCAGTTTTCACAGAACCCAGCTCCCTGGGCTGTCAGTCAAAGAAATTCAAAAAAGAAGACTCTGAAATTCAAAGAAATTTCTCCATGCAATTTTGGTAAAAAGTCATGTGATACAGATTATCAGAAGTTGTCAGAATAAACAAACAACGCTCTTCTCCCACCACATTTCTTCAGAATCCCCAAACACCATGTCATTGACTTGAAAGGACCCCAAAACGCACCAGCCACTAATGCAGTTTGACAGAAATTCCACACGGTAAAGGTGTTTCTAAGTTATATGTTATGTGCTGTGTTTTCTCAGACATTTCTGTTCACAAACACTGATGCTTTTCTAGACCTCCAAAAGATCTACTAATGTGGCACCTACCGTGCATCACATGTACTTTTTTTCTTTTTTTTTTTTTTTTTTTTTTTTTTTTACACAGAATAACTACATCCAGATACAATCATGCTTTCAGATACTCTCTTTGTGAGGAAAGTATTTTCCACTGCATGCACACAAAGCAAAATTCAGGGGGAACTCAGGCTTTTAGCTAAGAAAAGCATTTAAGTACTACCCTCAAGCAAAATAAGCATCAGCAGCAGTTCTGACCACCCACCTGTAAAGAGTATTTGGATCCACA
Source organism: Cygnus olor (assembly GCF_009769625.2). Lineage (NCBI taxonomy): Eukaryota > Metazoa > Chordata > Aves > Anseriformes > Anatidae > Cygnus > Cygnus olor. The sequence goes on along the minus strand of NC_049198.1, from coordinate 15,524,663 downwards.
TTATTCATAACAAAGACAAATACCTTCTACATAAGCTCTGTAAACTAGCATAAAATTGCTAGTTTATTATTTCTTTCATCAACTTCAATTTACTAAAGTAAGCTACAGGTATGATTTAAGGGTGTTCTTTTTTAAGACTGTAAAATAGACCATATAAGACTGTACTAGCCTATTCGAAAGAAAAAAAAAAAAAAATCAAGCTATCTTTTTATGTTAAAATAAGAGATTATTTACAACAGTTTAATCAATTTACCTGGCTTTGGAGTTGCCTGAGACCAGAGTACCTGGTGAGTTCTAAACATTCGCAAACATGGCATCTTTGCAGAATGCACCTTAGGTGGTAAGACATTGCCAAAAACAGGAGTGGAGCACCCACTAACAGCAATACGCAGGAGGCTCGTCATTTCGCCCAGACCTCCGAGCAGACTCCTTGCCACGTATGGAATCCCTGCTGCGCGTGTGAAAAACAGAGCAACGATTATTAATGACATCAGACAGGAGGTATGTAAACTCGGCAGCCTGGGCCTATGTGACTGCCACCAGCCAGGCACAGATCATTTCTCCCTACCTTTTCACCCCAGCTAGAGGGCAAAACACACTGTTTGTCAAAGCAGGGCGGCTGAGCAAAGCTATGAAATTAAACAAAGGAGAGGGAACCGTGGCTCCCCACGAGCAGCTCCAACACCCCGCAGCTCCCCTGGGAACCTGGGGGGCGACCCACGGCCCTGACAGGGCTCCCGACAGTGGTCAGTGAGGGCACCCCGGGGTGCGGGCAGGGCAGGGCCGGGCCTCCCCCTCCTGCAGGTGGCCAAGGGGGAAAAGGGCTCCTCGCCCGCCCGTGCGGAGGGAAGGAGGCAGCAAGGTAAGGCGATGAGGTCCGGTCCGGTCCGGTCCCGTCCCGTCCCGCCGTGCCGGGGCTGGCAAAGCAGCGGCCCCGCCGCTATTTATAGCCCGCCGCCCCGCTGACCTTGGGCAGGCCGCTCGCCCCCGCCACAACGCCCGGCGGCCATGGCGCCCGGCGGAGCCGCGCTGCCTTCCCCTTCCTCTCCCCGACTCCCTCAGCCGGGACCGGCGGCCGCCGCCGCCCTTTCCCCTCCCTCCCCGTCCTTTCCCTCCCCTCCCCAGCGGCCGCTCCGCCACCGTCCCCCCAGCACAACGCGGCTCCCCCAGCTCCCCACCGCGGGTAGGGCAGCGCAGGGCTGGCCCCCCGCTCTCACCCCGAGCCCCCTTCCCCCGGTCCGGTCCGGTCCGGTCCCGTCCCGTCCCGTCCCGTCCCCACCGCACCCACCGGCTGTGCCGCCGGCGCCGGCCCCGCCGCGGCACTGACCGACCTTGAGGCGAGGCGAGGCGGCGGGGCCGGGACGGGGGCGGAGCGGGGAGGGGACCGGGGGGTGGGGGTCCCGGCTGCCGCCGCCGCCGCCATGGCGGAAGGGGCGGCCCGTCGTAAGGGGAGCGGTGCGCGGTCGGGTTGGGGAAGGGGAGGCCTCTGGGTGCGGTGTATCGCTGAAAAGCACCGGGAGGGCGGACGGGAGCCTCACGCTCGGCTGCCGGTGCGGAGGTTGTTGGTGCAATTTGTAACTGCAAGGTGTGGAATTAGGCTCGAGTTAATTTACGGCTGTGCGGCTCCGTGCAGAGCGCTCCCCCAGGCCGTCCCGTGGTGTCAGGCGGTGAATTACGGCTGGAAGTGAAGTTAGGCAATGAAAGCGTGAGGCTCCGAGAGTGGATAAGAGGATACCGAGCGCTGGTTGTTCAGGAGACAACCATTTTTAAATGCATTTGTGAGAAGGATTCAGCTCGGAGTTCAGCCCATGTGCTGCTGTGTCCTTTGTGTTTGGGGCTCCGAAAACTGGTGCAGCAACATACCTCATTAATATAAATATATTAAATATAAATTAAATATATTAATATACATTATAGATGTAACAATATGAATTAAATATATAGATATATTGATGTAAATATAAAGGTAACACTATATTTTTAATTATTAAAGTATATTCAGTTTTAAAACACAGCAGCAGTCACTCCTCCCTTCTTCTCCCGAGGTAGAAACATGTTGTCACCTTTAAAAAAAAAAAAATGCTTGCGTTCTGAATAGTGATGAAGTTGCATTTTGTGGTTTCCCAGCACCAAGCACTGCAGGTCTGTGCAGGATTGCTTCTGAATTAAATTTCTGGCTGTTAGGTAACCTGCTTAGGACAAAGCAGGTAACTCCTCTAGTGGATATTTATAAGTGGCCATAACTGCACTTGTTGAAAGTTTTAATCTAGTAGGATATATCTTGCTAGCCTGGGTATGTCAGGTTTTCAGCTTGTTGTTCTCAAGCGTTGAAGTAACCCACAGGACTTCAGTTCCTCAGGCCAGAACGTTGTAAGGAGAACTTTAAGCATTGTCTAAAGGGATTGAGTATTGCAGGTAATATTTGGGGATTGTGATTTTTTTGATTTAATCACCTGAAAATACTTTTTTTTTTTTTGGTGTCTACATTGGGAAGGAGAAATTGGTCTCCCAGTCACAAACAACTATTCTCTTGCAAACTTCAGTTGCGCATCTGTAGTAAAAAGATGGATCTGGGATTACACTCCACTCCACACCATAAGTAGTTGCAAACAGTCACTATATTAAAATAATATAGAAGGTCTGCTAATTGGAAAGAACTCACATTTATGACCAAAAATGAAATGTTGTCTGGCATAATAATGATAACCTGAGGCATTTAATTCATCATAGGTATATACGTTGAAAAAGAGATATGCTTTTTTGAAAGATCGATGTCTCAAAAAGTGGTCGCAGGATATCCTGATGATTTTCTTAGAGCCTCTGCATCCTTAACCAATGATTGAGAATCTCTACTTCCTTTTTCATGTTGATTTAAGCTTTTAATTCTCGTCATGGTAAGACAGTTTACAAATAGTTTTACAAAAAGTTTACAAATGCAACCAGAGGTCACAATATAGACTTTAAAACCAGGACTGGAATAATATAAAAATATATTAATTTTTTAATTTTGTTATTTTAGTAGCTTCTTTGTGATCTTCAAAGGTTTGATAATACTGCTCAAATCTAGTTTTAATAATTACTTACACAAGTGAAGTCTTTTCTGAAAACTCTTTAGTCTCCTATACTTGCTCTCATTTCAGTTGTGCAGTTTAGATTATTTAGTTTACCAATCTTCACTTTCAGCAGTAGGTGCATAGGAATAGTTTTCCCATGAGTCCAATTAATTCTGTGTCACCTTTATAATCTGGCCAGCTTTGTCTAACTAAGAGTCAGTCCATTACATGCCTCAGGAATATAAAAAATCAACACTATATGTTGTATTCTATATCCTCCATTAGTAATTTTAAAATAGTAAAATGTAATAATAAGCAGGAACAGCATTTATAAAGTTTTACAATAGTCATATTTTTAAAAAAATGCAGGACAGCACTTCCGATTTCGTGCAGCGTTTCATACACACTTGCCTATTTTTCATCCTCTCATGAGTCATCAACGGAGTTTGAGCCAACAACACACAAGCGTTTGGCTTGGGCTTTGGAAATAACAGGTGGAAAGGTCAGCACAGGCCAGGCTGTTCTGGGAGATAAACCACAAATATCACCGGCGCGGTCAGCTGAGGTGCACCCTTCCCGAGTGTGAAAGCAGGTTGGGCTCTGGATTTCGCAAAGCAAGGAGAGCAGGACTGCCAGGGCAGAACAAAAATGGTGAATTAAGTTGCGAATGGAGGTGTGAGTTGAATCGTTTGAGGCTAATGAGAGATCAGCAAAATGGGCAGTCTCCTATTGTAGGTTTATGTTAGTGTGGAGGGCTTTATATGTGAGCGTTTAATAAGAAATTTCGTGTATAGATTGTACGTGAAAATACATTATCACTTGAAAATATGTTATCACTGACCAACCAGTAGGGTTGGTGGTTTTTTAAGTACGCCTAACTGCGGTAACATTGTCTCAAGGGAGGCTTAACCGTGGGATTACATTTACACCGCGGTTTAGCTCGCAGTTTGTGCCCCTTTTTGGGGGTAGAACAGCCGCCGGCGCGGGGCAGGCACCGTACCGCACGTGAAGCGGCGGAGCGCCGCGCTGGGAAGGCCGCCCGTGGCACGACGCCGCCGGCGGAGGAGGGCGGCCCGCTGCCGGGCCGGGCCGGGCCGAGGCGGGGCTAGGCCACGGCAGCGCCGGCGTTGCCATGGCGACGGGCGGGCGGGCAGCCGTCAGGGGGCGCTGCGTGCGGGGCTCAAACAGAAAGTGGAGGCTGAGGCTGCGGTCAGGCGGGACTTGGCCGCCTCCTCCCTCCCTCCTTCCCTGCCTGCCTCCCGGCCTCGCTGCCTCCCGGCCTCCCTCCCGCGACCGCTCGGAGCCGTCCCGGCCCCAGCATGGCGGATCAATTCGACCGCACTCCGGGCGCTGGTCGGGGCCGCGGAGGCGCGGCGGACGGCGGCGGCGCGGCCTGCCCCGGGAGCGACGGCTCCCCCGGCTCGGAGGCGGCCGAGGCGCCGCAGAACAAAACGGACGGCCCCCCGCAGCAGGAGGGCCTGCGGCCTCCCAAGACGGCGCCGCCGGGCAGCGGAGGCGCAGGTAACGCAGGTAGGGCTCCCCCCTACCTCCACCTCCCCCCCCCCTCCCGGCCGCGGCCCCCCTCGGCTCCGCGGGCGGTGGTCGTGTGTGTGTGTCTGCGGCCCCGTCGGCGCTTCCCTCCCTCCCGGAGCGTTCTGTTCGTGTGGTAATCCGGCCGCGGCTGGGCCCAGCCCTCCCCGTGCTGGAGATCCCCTGGATCCGGCCTAGAGGGTTGCCAGCGCGTAAACACCAGCCTGCGGTAGCGCAGAGCCGTGTTTGTCGGCAGGCTTGGGTTTTTTTTGGGTACATGTCGGGGTCCCTTGTCAATAAACTTACGAGCTGATCTATAAAGACTTTAATCTATCTTTAGAAAATGTGCAAAACGTGGTTTAAAAACACGGTTTCGTTGATTTTTTTTTCGGCAAATTATGTACTAGATGGACAATAGCTAGGTGTCTTTGGGGAGTATATTAAAATTAGTGGTGTCTGCTATTTATTGACCTTTAAAATATTGCTTTTGCATTTAAAATTATGAAAAACCTTTATGAAAAACAAGCAAGGAAACCATTGATTTACTACTCGGGTTAGCTCACTTAGAAAATGTGTTGGAGGCGGTCTCTCTTTCTCCTCTTTCTCTCCTCTCCTCCTCTCTTCCTCTTTCTCATCTCTTTCTCTCTTCCATCACTTCCACACGAACATTTGTTCACTTTCTATAATGTGGAAAGGAAAGGAGTCTAGAGTTTCCAAAAGTGAAAACTATTCATGTTTAAGAAAATCAACTAAAATGGCGTCTAAATAATACAAGGTATGTTTGAAATTATATACTGTGATTAATGTTGAAAAAATACGTATTCCTTATGTACTCTGTGAGAATGCATACCAATTAAACAATGTCTAAGAAAGGCTGTTAATAAACACTTTTCAGACCACCTGCAACAGACAATAATTCCATCTGGATCACAGGATAAAGCTTCAGTTCCTGATTCCGGACCAGAAATGGCTAAACCTCAGGTGGCTGTGGCTCCTGTGGTAGTATCAAAGCTGTCGGTTAAAGCACCTGAGTTCTATCCATCAGGATACAACCAGAACTTCAGTCAGAACTTTGCAGTAAGTGTTTATCTTTTCTTCTTAGTATATTCTAATTTACTTATTTTCAATTTAACAATGTATTCTCAAGGTTTTGTTATCTTAAATGCTCCCTAAGAAATTCAAAAGATTCAGACAATAGCCTCTAGAGATAAAGCTAGAAAATTAAGTGATAGTGGGGTGAATATTATGGTGACCCTGAGAGTATTTAGTGTGGGATGTTTTGCTAAAGCTCGCTACAGATAACCACATTCCTTGTTGATTACTCCAAGCATTGACTTCAGCAACATCCGAATAAGCAATCTTTTTGGAGACTGACTCTGCTGCGTTTACATCTACAATGTATTTTAAGTAAAGGCTTGGCTGCGTTTTTGTACTGATTTCTCAGGATTTTGAAGTATGTGTCGGAAGAGAAGCTTCAACTTAAGCTTTTACAAATATACTTGCACTTCTACAAATAGAATCAAATGATAATAAACAATTGCACTGAAACAACTAGATTTTGAATAACTAAAACAAAAATAATTGATTTGAATCTTAAGTGTAGTGTTTGATTTTTTTTATTTTTTTTTTCCTTCTTGCCAGTAAAATCATGTTATCTGATGTTAACAGCTTTGCTGGCTTGCTGAATAAAATTACTGTCCTGGGTAATGCAAGCCCATGCCAATATACAACTGTAAAAAAAAAAAAAAAAAGCCAACATGAACATGCTTCATGTTGAATGAATAATTATTACTTTGCCCCAGTACGTTACATGTTCTCTGTAAATACTGGGTTTCAGTTTCAAGATTAAAAAATGCCATTTAGAATGGTATACATTTGCATACATGTAATTACAAGCTCCAGAGGCCAGCAATGAATGTTGCTTTTCAGGTGCTTTGCAAAAACACACAAGCATGTGGGAGCTCCTCGTTGCTATGTTGTAAGAATATATTATGAATATGTGTGACTCAACTATTAATAAAAATAACTCTGAAGTGCCAGCAAAACCTAGGCTTTCATTTGGATGTATTTGGTATGTTGCAGGGACCTTAATTTAATCAGTGCACACTAGGCATGGAATAGTGATATTTTTGACCATGAGTTTTAAATTGGAATCAAAACAAGTTACAGGAAACTTCTGTTTCTTCAACTTTGTATTTCATAGCTTTCATTTGTAACATTCCCTGGAGTTTTTAGATGCAAAAGCTCCCATTTTTCTTACAAAATACACAGTGCTTTTGCTATTTATTAAACGTTTATTATTTTAAAAATAACTTGTTAATTCCTCGTGTGGTAGTGCATTATTGTAATTACTATATGTGTCCATATTCAGTTCATCTCCAGTTAGGTCATACTCAAAACTGTCAATTACTAGTCAAGATGCTCCAAGGCCTATTAGAAATTTCAGGAAATTCTGAAGAATTCTGGCAAATTTCCTGTAGAATGTAGAATTCCTGTGGAATTCTCTGTTTGTATACAGCTGTCAGTAGCATAGGAAGATGTGGATGTCTGCAGTAGAATTGGTGACTAGATACAGGTTTGGATTGCCAGTAGGAAATGTCAGACTTGTTCTTTGGACAGGGTATATGAAAACAATACATCCTTCCATCCATCAGAAGGGCGTAATGTCCTCATGCCATAGTTCCAGTAGTAAAATTTGTGTTCTCTAGGTTGGAAGCTTTTTTTTTTTAACCCTTGTTTTTCTACTTCAAATAATTTCCAGTTAGAGGCTGAGAAGCCTCAGTGGCTGTTTTTATTCATTTAGCCAAGCATAAGAGTGTCACTTAACCTCATATATGAACTAAAATTTGCAGCCTCGTACATACAGCATTCTTTGTACTTAAGTTTTTCAATAATGTTATTGTAAACTTGATGAGTGTATATAATCTGAAGGAGGAAAAGCTTGTTCCTAAGAAGTCTGAAGAGAAATCAAATCAATGATAAATTATTGGTAACTTAAGTTCCTAAGTGGAAATGTTGTGAGTACTTCTCAGGTATAGGAAAGTGTTATTTGGCACATTAGCTGAAACAGCCTGAGAGCAGCTCATGCATCTTTTCTATAGAGTTTCTGATTTTTACTGTTATGTAAATCAGAGGGTAGTACCTATTTAGCCTGTCAATTGTTATGGCTTTAAATTCGTGAACCGACTCTTAGTAGAAAAGAGACAAACCAACAACTTTCAAGTTAGCGTCTCTTCCTTTTTTGTTGTGCCTAATCCAGGGTCTAGTCCTATAGCTGTCAAACATAAAAGAGAGGGATTAGGCAGTGTTGGCCTGACTGAGAAATCATTGAAATTAATGGAAAATTTCTAGTTGACTTTCGTGGCTTTGAATCATAAATTTGTAATGAATGTGTAAACTTATAGCCTTTTGTTCGCTAACTACTGTTTAAAAATAACCAGGAGGAATTTGCTTTGTTTTCCATTAGTTGGTACAGTGCATGGTGCTGTATTCTCTGTTAAATCTTAAAATCTGCCAATGAGAAATGTAAGTGACTTATGTCTAGAAGTTACTGAACTAAATATAGTTTTTAAAGTATGGAACATTACTAATTTAGCAACAACATACATTAACATTTTAATTACTCGTTTTTCCTTCAGTTTATTCTGTTCCCAGCATAGTTACTGAAACTTGGGCTGCTTTTGGAATTGTGTATTTAATATAAGTAGATGAATGTGGTGTTGAGTTTAGCCTCTTAAATTCAGAATGCAAGGAGGAGCATGAATACAGGGACACCAATTTACCCTTTCCAAAACAAGGACATTCTTTTCCGAGACTAAATTCTTTACAGTGAGGATGAGAAGATACTTTCTCTGCTGAATGAGAGTGACATTCACCAGGTTGTTAATACAGAACGAGCAGATGCTTTTTCCAGCTGCAGCAATTACTCTCCCTGCAACCTGGCTGCAGAATTTCAAAACAGCTTGTTTGCAGAGTAGGTAGTTTGGCTGTATGTGACTAAGCTGCAGTAGTTAAACAATAATGTCATGTTCATGTGGAACAAACTAGTTTTACTTTGTACAGTACTTTTTTCTGGGCTGTTCGATTTCTTTTAGAGGAACAGAATACTAGCAAGTTATAGAGAGGCCTATTAGCTTTTACTCCCTGGCTCCTTAGGCACCAAACTGCTAGAGTCATAAAATACTCAAGGTTGGAAAGGCTCTCCCAAGTTCATCTAGACCAATTGCAAGCTTAAAGCAAAGCAAACTTGTGTCAAGTTGTTCAAGGCTTTATCCTTATGTATAGTAACAACTAGCCACCCTTTCCTTAAAAACATATTTTTATCCTGTTTCTGGTGTGCAACTTTAAGTAACATTGTCTTCAGTGTCATCCATTGGTCAAATATTCCACCGAATAAAACATCACAAGAATGTCTTTCTAGTTTCTCTTCTGTTATTTTCATGTGTGCCTCATTAGTTTAAGTTGTATGCCCTTATGACATGGGGTCTCTGAATAATTTTGGAAATTATGCACTTTTACCACACATTCCTAACAGGTCCTGAAATTAATGTCAGTACTTGATTTTTAGCAATGTGTGTCTGTATTTCCCCGCAGTTCGTATACAGGGCTTTGATCTTTTGCAGGTCCATGTTGCTTCTCAGTCTCTCCTCTACTGTGGCATTTTGAAGCCAGAAAGTAAAGGACATCTGCTCACTAAGGGGGGTGGGGAGAAAGAAAATAGAATGATAAACATAATATATGTAAGTCCACTAAAGAAAGGAAGTCTTACCGCTTTACGTCAAAGTTTCATTATAGTGTATATATTTTAAATTCTTTTATTGTTAAATAACAAGCAGTTGAGAACTCTGATGTCCTGACTGTTACCCTCATGTCTTGAATCAGGCTCCTGCTTGGACATCTGAAACGTCATATGAGATGCTCACAATCCCTTGGGTAGTGTGACAAAGTGAATTATTTGTATGTGTTATTTCTAGTGATGTCACAAAGTATGTTGCTTCCTATGCTATTCCTCTCATGTACTTGCATTGTAATCATCCTAGAACAGTACTGAACTTTAAAGTGTTACATACATTCACTTTTGAATGGGCAAAATTAGCAGTCTTTTCTTCCATCACTGGGAGCATAAACACTGATAAAGTGCTATTGTGCTAGCCCCCCACTTTCTTTAGGGAACAGGTGTGTTTACTGTCTGCACTTTAACCTCAATAACTGTGAATCAATGCAATACCACTGAAATAATTTTATTTCATGTCATGTAATCTTTCATCTATTGCTAAAAGATGGGCTGTGCTAACTTCAGAAGATCAATTTTCCTGACTTAATTTTAAGCATGGGAACACTATACTGTATTTGTTATTTCTGTAATTTCTTTCCCTCCTGCATATTTTGGAGCACTTTAGCACTTTCTGTAAGTGCAAAACATTTTGTTTCCTATTTCCATTTTTTTCCTTCTACAATTCATTTATCTACAGCCCAGTGTGTGTGCACATGAAGGGTTTTTAATCTCAGTTGAGTAGTTCTATTCGTAACAGGTATACTTACACGTGAGTTAGTTAGTTAATCTTACGCTCAGTTTGACAAACTGTTTAATTCTCCTAATTTAAAAAAAATAAATAATTGTCTGGGAGACCCTAATCTCTGTAAAAGTTTGTGACTTAGTTCTTAAGATGATAGGACTACAGCAGCTTTCTGATGCATTGAGGTTTATGCTCTCTAAAAATGTCTGTAAACCGTGTACTAAAGATCACTATGAAGTATGCATGCAAAACATCAGGAGTTATTCATATTCGCATCAGGATGTTATTCATATCTAAGGGCTGTATGGTTACTTCTGGAGCTGGTAAGCGTAACAAATTCATCTTAGGTTCTTAAATGTTGGTATGCTTCTTCACTGCTGTAGGATTCTTCCTATGAAGATGGATATGATGGCTATCTGACTTTGGCAGAATATGTACAAGACTTCCTAAACCACCTCACTGAGCAACCAGGTTGTTTTGAAACTGAAATAGAACAGTTTGCTGAAACACTGAATGGCTGGGTTACTACCGATGAAGCTTTGCAAGAACTTGTTGAGCTCATCTATCAGCAGGTAGCCTATGTATTCTGTCTTATACCATGGATAGCATAACTCTCGTTACCTAGTGCCCAAGAATAGACATGGTATTATTAGTTGTTATATAATTGTACCTATGTAGCATTTTAATGGTTTGAATTGTCTTTCTCTTTAGACTGAAACATACAGCAAAAGATTATGCTTGACAGATTGAAATGATAGCTCGGTTGTGGGAAGCTTGCCTCATTGACAAGTTTCACCAGTTATCTCAGTGGTCTTTGCTGTGTATTTGAATCTCCCAGGTCATATAGTAGAACTGAAACTGTAGCACCTAATTAAAAGGGTTATATTTGAATTGCTGTATTTATGTAGTACAGATAGAAACGACTCTTAAGCCATGTCTGAGTTCCATGGTTTTGTTTTTTCCTACAAAAAATATTCTTCATAATGCTTAGATGTCTTTTACTCCTTGACATTTAAAAAACATAGCTAGATACCTATTGTACACATCTCCCTTCAGGAAATGTTTCTTCAATGGCAGGCTTTGTTCTTCATTGCTGGTCTGATGGTTACTGGGTCCAGTCCCATTGATGGCCACGGAAATGAGGACAGAGACCTTAAACTGAACTCTGTACTAATTGGGGGAGCCGCTGGAAAGAACAGCTTAATCTGTGTTGCTAAGCAAATGAGCTGCTGTTTCTGTCTTTTGGGCTTGCTGCACAGAACGAAGTCACACTTGCACTTGCTATTTATTACATTGGGTGTCTCTCACTTTCCTGGGTTGGTTGCTTTCAAACTCTTCCTTGAAGGATGTGAACAGCTCTTTTATTCACCTTTTAAGTGCAGGTACTTGCTGAACTTTTTTTTTTTTACTGTGGAAATAATCTGGGGTATGTAGAAGCAGCATGACTGGTTGGTTATCGTACAGGACTGTAGAGTCTTGAGTTTCTTATTATCATACAGCTGCCAAACCTGTACTGTGTCTGGCAGCATCATTTTCCCTTTATTTGGATACGTGGAGGATAGTGATAAAAGACTACAGCATTCAATATAACTTTACTGAAAGAAAAAACAGGAATTTATCCCACTTAAAAATTTTTGTATACATTAAATAAATTGACTCAACATTTAATGCAAATCTTTAATGTTACCTCTTCCTCTCTCTCCCTGTTTAAAACAGGTCCAGTGTTGGGGTTGGCTGTACCTTCCTTAACTGAGAAGCACTAAGTGTAAACAATCTGAAATACAACAGTTTATGTGGAAAGTGAAACTCAGCTCAATATTTAAAAAAAAAAAAAAAAAAGCTGTCCTAGTATCCAAAACATGAGGTTTTAGGTTTTTTAGGAGGTGATGGCATTTGAATGTCAGTCAAGTCTGCTTTATTATTTTTGTCTTAAGCTTCTGCTCAAGTATTTGTGCTTCTTAGTCCTAGCTTATCATAAAACTTTAATTGCAATAGCCACAATGTGTTTTTAAGCATCTGCCTCAGTGATATTAATTTAACCTAATTGTGCAGATTTACAGATGCTAGACTTGTGACGGAAAAATGCTAAAATGAAAGAAAAAAGCCCTGTGTAGTTTTCCCTTTTTTTGGGTGTCAGGTATCTCAAGCTGTCTATATAGAGTAATGATCTACTTTCCCCATTCTTCCTAATCCTTTTATGTATTTATTTTTCCTTGTCATGTTTTTGTATTCTTTCTCTGGGCATCCACTACTGCCAAACATAGATTCTAGTATAGATAGCACTCAGACTGAATGAACGTGGGTTTTTTGTTTGTTTTGTTTTAATCACTTACTGCTCTTTGAGAGAGTGTGTGTCCTTGAAAAAGCATCTTAATGCCTTCTATTGACTTCTGTATAAACAGCTTGTAAGTGACTTTCAGACACTCTTTGGTATAGGCTGCAATGGAGAAGTAGAGTTGAGGACACGTGGTGTAATGGCAGTTGTTTTCTTAAAGCCACATTATCACAGTATAATAAACTTTTATGTGCCGAAATGCATGTAGCAAAGTGTTCATGAGATATGAAAGTTAACATGACAAACAGTAGTTATTAATCTTCTACTCTTCAGTGACCTAGTTAACTGTTGTTAAACACCATTTTCTAAAATGCTTTTAAAAATATTTCCTGATAACCTAATAATTACTTGTACAAATAATTTATTATTTTCACTTTTATTTTGGAAGGCCACATCTGTCCCAAATTTTTCCTACATGGGTGCACGGTTGTGTAACTACCTATCTCACCATCTAACGATTAGCCCACAAAGTGGGAACTTCCGACAGTTGTTACTTCAAAGGTCAGTATCTGCATGTCACTTTAAACCTATTACTTCCTGAGATTTCCTGTCTTCCTCTTTTATGTATAACTCTTAAATTACATAGCATAGAGGAAGTACATATTTAAAATGGAAATTTATAATGAGGGTTATTAAATCCTCAGGTGCGTACTGCATATGGAATACATACATATATTTATTTTTTTAATATGAAAATAATGCTCAGTTCAGGTTCTGTAGTCTCTTCTGAACTCAGTATGTTAGGCTGATACCAAATTACAGGGTAAATTTCAAAGCTAGTCAACTTCAAAAGTATCCTAAACGTACATATATTCTTGTCCTTTGACTCATGCTAGACTTCATTATTCTGTGTTTTTTTTTCTTTAATTACTTTTCTGGCTGGAGATCCTGTGGGAAGTTCATTTGTTGATCAGCTAAGTGACTTTACACATGTGAAATAGATACATAAAATGCAGGAGGGTAAATTTCCACAATTTTTAGAATTTTGAGGGCTTGCAGTTTAATGATTAAGGCTTCATAGTTGATAAAAATACAGTGTTTTTTAAATAGATATATTTCCTTTTAAATCTTACTGCATTACATTTGAAGGAGTAGTACACTTTACTTTAGGAGTCAAATTATCCTTTTACCTTTAAGGACTTCTGGCTTTATAAGCTTCAGACTTATTTAAAAGTTTCACTTAGTCCGTGTATGTTTAGGAAAAAACAAAGTTTAAAAGATGATCTAAATGAATTTATGTTAATCAGGAACAGTACTCTACAGAGAAGCTGAAAATGCTTATTTTTTAACTTGTTCCAAAGCAGATGAGTCTTTTCTAACTCCAAATGACACTACAAATTATCACTTTTTATCTTGTCACGTTATCTACATTTCTTACTTGAGCAACAGCATGAAAGAAATCCATGCTAATATTGGATTACCTGACTCCTGGTTTTAAAGCCAATCCAATAGATAATGTTCTAGCACCCTGAAGCTGTAATATTAAGGTAGTTATTGTTTTGCTGCTAATATGGATGGAATTGGGGTGTAGATAAAAAGGCCAACCATACGAATACAGAAAACTCCTCTTTCTTTCTAAGCCCACATCTTTACTTAAAATTTGGTATTTCAACTCCTTATATTTTTCAGTTTCCTAGATACTTCTTAATCTGTTGCATAAGCATTGAGAATACATGGGAGATTGTCTTGTTCTCCTTTTGTTTTTGAACTGATATGCAAACCTGCATATTTTTGACACTGTTGTTGAAGACTAAAAGTACTACATAACTATCCTGTTATCTTAAACTATATTATTAAATGTGTTCACTTTTTTTAAATGCTTGTTTGTAACTAAATAATGCACAGCTGTTGCTTAAAATTGCTGGATAAAGAATTTATCACACAAGTGTAAAGGCATCTATGGCAATGTGGGAAGCACCCTGAAATGGGAAAATATCATTTATGACTTTATTTCTGTTGACATTTAGCTACCTTTGTTAAACTTATTGCACCCATGTTATAATATGTGTATTTTTAAATCTCATATATCTCAGTGCTTGAAAACACAATCATGTAATCATATTTATTCACCTAGTGCAAAATCCACAGCCTTTGTAAAGCCCTCTCATTTCCTTCACAAATCATACTTCCCAGAATTCAGCATTTAACAATTTTAACACAGTTCATACGTTCTTAGCATTCTACTAAATAAGTAGCATGTTATATGTGTTGGGATGTCTACAGATGATAACTATACGATTTTGTTTCAATTTTTCAGGTGTCGAACAGAGTTTGAAAACAGAGATGAAGCTGCAAAAGGAGATGAGGCTACTCGAAAACAATTTCATGCCTTTGTGCTGTTCTTAGCTGAACTTTATCTTAACCTAGAGGTAAGAAGAAAGTTGTGTCAAGTGGTTCTTTGTTAATTTTTTGTTGTGTTTAACTAAACACTGAAATGGAGTATCATTTGAGGTGTTGCTTTTTTAATGTAGAGGTGAATAAGTCAAAGAACTTGAGAAAACTTTAATTATAGTTGTGCATCAAAGAAACAAATAAGCAAAAATAGACAAGATCGTTAAAAGAGAAATGTAAAAAGATATTTTTAGAAAATTATAAGAATTCACTAAAAGAACCAACCATAAACCACCTTTTCCAAAATTTGTGTCTGGTCACATATTTTCTCTGCTGGAAAAAATGGAATGATATTTTTAGTATTTTCTTTTGGCTTGCAAAACCATCAGGTTACTTCACTTAACCAATGTAAGAAATGTTACAACTTGCAGAAGCAGATCAAAATCAATAAACCATGTAATTCAATATTTAGCCACTAATCAGAGGTATTATAAGATGCTTGAGGAAGGTGTGGGAATCTTCAAGATGAGCAATTAAAAATAGAGACCTTTAATGGGATTTCTTCTTAAAATTGAGTCTTTGGCTCATGCATGAAGCATGTAATCTTGTATTTAGATCAGGTTTTTGTATCTATGATGTATACATACACTTTTTTTGTACATTAAAGAAAAAACAACTCATACCTGTGAGTTCGATAAATTCAGTAGCTTCTGTAGTATCCTTAAAAAATAACTTTTTTTGACTGGAGTATTTAAATGTTGTAATCTATTCGGACACTATAAAAAATTTGTGTCACGAGGAAAGAAAATAATTCTCCAACTCTTTCATGTTTGTACATAAGTGGGCCTTGAAATATACTTTTCACTTGCTGAAATAAAAAGGAAGCTTCCTAAAGGGCATGGAAGGAGAGGAGCTTGTCTGGTTTTGTGAAGTATATCCTCTATTTTTAATCCATTTTCTGTAATTCTAAAATAAATATGCCTTACAGAAGTAAGTCACTCTACAGCTGTAGAGAGTGCGTAATGTAATAGGGGGGGAAAAAAAAAAAACAATTCAGGTTATTTGCCAGGCATTTTGCAGCCATTCTCAGCAATTTATTGACAAAGAAACACAATGCTAGAAGAGCGTTGTTATGATTTTGTCAGATTTCTAAGAATGTTACTCAGTCTGTGTTTTAAATAGTTGCAGTACTTGATATGGTCTTCCGTCTGAAGAGTTCAACTATGTTAATCACCAACTAAATCATAGAGCATCTAAAAGAAAAAATGTGACTAAATTTCTGAAACTTGAATCTTTTAACTGTTTTTGTTGTTTGTTTTGATTCTATGATTTTTTGGTTTTTGATATTTTGCAGATTAAAGCAACAAAGGGTCAGGTAACACGAGCAGAAATTCTTCAAGAAGGCCTTCGAGAATTACTAAATGCACTTTTCTCCAATCCTGTGGACAATAATTTGATATGTGCAGTGAAACTGCTGAAGGTGAGACAGTTGTTTTAAAAGAAGAAAAAAATAATCAAGTTCTGTAGTTGAGTTGGAAAATCTGGTACTACTTATGTAATTATTATGTCAATCATGGTATAGTTTAAACACAAATAGTAAGTTACTTTGCTTTTTCTTCATCTGGGATAACTAAAAACAGTGCATCACATGTAGTCATGTCATAGTGGTTCCTGCTGGTGAATTGGGGGTGGGGGGGATAACAAAAAAAAAAATGGGGAGGGGAAAAATCTCATGAAAGCCTATTTCTTTGTGCCACATACCACAGTGGTCACAAATATGAGATCCAGGCTAAGAGAGGTAGCCACATCACACAGTTCTTTTTATAGGTTGATGCTGTAGTGTGTCGTTATTAGCTGTCCTTAAATAACGTGATAAAGAGAGGTTTCTAATAGTGGGTAATTAGAAATTCAGAATTGGTAAGGTAAAAAGAGAGAGGGTAGTTTCTTTTCTTAGTCAGCATGAACATTATTAGAGTTAAGCAGCTGTCATTCTTGAATGTCCCTGTTGTCATATTCTTCCATGCACTGGTAATGCTTTAACTGAGTGCCTCAAACCAGAAATGAGCAGTGCATAAAGTCAGTGGGATGCGCTTCTGTAACACACAAAGTGCAGGCGACGTGTCTTCTGGAAGTCTTTGTCTTAGAACGATAAGAATTTTGGTTATCTAAAATAGAAAAAAAAGTGCTTGAAGGTTGGGCAGAGAAAATGGATAACTGAAAAAAATACTTTTAAAAGCCATACTAGATAAGGAAATGTATGCGTAGAGCATTATATGTCTTTTTGAGATGATGGATGTACTGTCTTACTTTTGGTAGTGGTAGGGGAGACAAAGCTGCAACAGAGGAAATGTTTGTGGGATTTTATGCTCTACATTATTAGTAACACAATTACTTTTTTCACTGCGAACTTGAACAAACAAAAAAGTGAAGTACTACTGCAAAAGTAAAGTGTGAGGCCGTATACAGTAGCAATGGAACTGAAGCAAAGGAGCAAGTAATCCTTTCAGCTCTCCTTTTTCAACTTCTGTTGTAGGAGAAAACAGTAACCAACTTGAATGAATTGCGAGCTTTGGGGTATATTTTCTGGTTTGAAAGATGCTGAGAAGTTAGGGTGTATCACTTTCAAAAGTTCTTTGCAGCAAAAGGTTCTTTGTATCAATCACTTCCTACTGTGTTATTTGCATCATTACCACAGTATAAATAGGTATTTTTCTTTCATGATGAACAAAAAGTTTCTTTTGTCGTTAGTTTTACTTTTCCTGAAAAGAAAAAAAAAAAAAAAAACTATACAGGGAGAAACTTGTTTTCACGAGCCTTAGTAATATTTATACTTGGGAAAACACAGTTTATTTTGGGAATGAAGGTCAAAATATAAACTCCTTTTCCAGAATTTTGTTTCCGTGTTTTTGGTGCTGGTTTGTTTCTTTTTCCTCGTTCCTCCCCTGTCCTCCCACTCTATGGTTTTTCAGATTCTTCTCTTAAATTCCAGTTCTTCTGGCTTCTTTTAATACCGTGAATAGGGAAGAGAGCTTTTATATCTTCCTTGAAACAAAAGTTTGAATGTTGAAAACATTGAAACAAAGTTTGGATGTTCAAGCTGGTTGCTTCATAGCAAGTATGAGGCTGTGTTTATTGAGTACATTCACTCCTGCAGCTGATACTTATGTTCTGTGTGTCGCTACAGAAGTAATATATTTTTCCTGATATATTTTCTTCTTCATATAGAATCATTTAGGTTGGAAAATGCCCTTAAGACCATCACATCCAACCATGAATGCAACCCTAAGCGGTAGACACAAAGTCTACCACTAAACCGTGTCGCTAAGTATCACGTTTGCATGTCTCTTAAATACCTTCAGGGTTTTAAACCACCACTTCACCTCTTCCCTGGAATAGCGGTGGATACCGGAGTTTTTTACCTGTTTGCTTTGCAGTGCGGTGGTTTTTTTATATTAAACTTTTTTGGTACTGTTATCTAGGATCAAGGCAGGACCCTTATAGAAATCTGGGAATATGAAATAAGAGCTAAGATACTTGATTTTCTGTTACATTTTATTCACTTGTATGATGAGATGCCATTCCAAGCATTTTGGATTGTGATACTTATACTGAGTAGATCAGAAATTGCTATTAACTTTGACAATAGTAGCAAACTAATTCTTCATGGTTTAACTCATTACTCTTACTGTGCAGATGTTGGGCAGTGAAGTGCCAGTTCTTACAGAAAAGTCTTTTCATCCACAGCAGTTTTAGATTGTCTGCTGCTAAAGTGCTCTCAGCAGCAGTTTCAGGCCTCACAGATTTTAAGTATTAAAGTTCAGGTTAGTCTGGTTAGATGATTCTTGCCTCCTCTTATATACATATAGATGAAACTCTCTGCCATGTTTGATGATAGCTATGTTGATTGAGGTGTTTCAAAAGATTACTAATCTGTTTGTTGTTCTCAGGTAAACTAGTGGTATTACCTGCAAAAATATGGTCTCATTTTTCATAATATACAAAATGTAGTGCAGAGCATGCACTTAGAGCAATTAAGATCTGACAAATGCTGTTAATCCTTTTGAGCAGGATTCAAAATGCTGCCGTATTTCTGTGTTGTGACCCAGGTAACAGTATGGTCACATGCAATCTCCATCTCCACTGACGTCTGACTTCAGAGAGGTGATGAGATGTAATGATTTTCTACATGAAGTCACTGCAATGTTAATCGCAGAATCAGAGAATTGTGGTGGCTGGAAGGGACCTCAAGGAATCATCAGGTCCAACCCCCCTGCCAAAGCAGGTTCCCTAGAGCAGGTTGCCCAGGTAGGCGTCCAGACGGGCCTTGAATATCTCCAGAGAAGGAGACTCCACAACGTCCCCGGGCAGCCTGTTCCAGTGCTCTCTCACCCTCACTGTGAAGAAGTTCTTCCGCATGTTGGTGCGGAACTTTCTGTGCTCCATCTTGTGGCCATTGCCCCTTGTCCTGTCCCCACAAACCACTGAAAAGAGGTTGGCCAAATCCCTCTGTCTCCCACACTTCAGGTATTTATAAACATTGATAAGATCCCCTCTTAGTCGTCTTTTCTCAAGGCTGAACAGACCCAGGTCTCTTGGGAGAAGAGTTTTCTCTGTTTGGAGGAAAAAATGAAGAAAAAAAACACGTGTTTTGTTCTAATATGACTGGTTCGCAGTGTAACTAAATCATTGAAGAGTTATTTCAAATTCTGGTTTAAAGACAGACAGGAGGGAATTGGCTGTGGACTTTTAGGTAACATAAGCATTGGACATAGAGCTACCTTACTGTACATAGTCTTAAACAGATTATTTAACAAGGTCAATTTTATTCTATTTAGTAAGAAGATTTAGAAGATTGGCAGGTTCAACCTTCAGATAATTGGACAATCTTGCATGTTACAAATTGTCAACATAGGAGTTTTTGTAACAACTTGTTAATTTTTTCCGTGATTTGCTTTTTTTTAAAAAAAAAAAAGTGCTCATCCCTTGTCTTTAGTTAACAGGCTCAGTTTTAGAAGATGCCTGGAAAGAAAAAGGAAAGGATGACATGAATGAAGTGATTCAGCGAATTGAAAATGTTGTGTTGGATGCAAACTGTAGCAGGTGAGAAGATAAATTTGTTACACGTTTAGAATACTTTAAAAAAATAAAGAATACTGAACATGTCCAAAACACACTTTTACCAGCCTAAAAAACTTATATTCACAAAAAGTGATGTAAGTATCACTTTGCATCTAATAAGTAATATTTTTTCAACTAAGGGTGTTTTTTGTTTATTTTGTTTTGGTTTTGTTTTTTGTCTCAACAGAGGTGATTAATGACCTTTAGATCTTAATCTCCAGTAAGTGCTTTAGGCTCTCAGAGCAAGTGTAAATATAATAGCTGTGATGTCTCCTAGTTTATACTTTTAAATCAGAATTAAACATTTTTAAATATGGTATTTAAATTGCTGTAATTGTAGGAGTGAAATAGAATTCTTTTTTTTCTGAAGAACATGCCGTTTTGGTAGGGTCTTACTACTGGTTGCAAAAAGTAGAGGAAACAACTGAAAATTTTTTTTCACCTTTCTGAATGAGAACTCTTCTCCATGGATGTCCTTAGAAGAAGAAAACAATTTCTCTTATTTTAGGGAAAAATAGGTGATATCTAATGTATTGGAGAGATTAGTTTGCTTGTTGACTACAGAAATTCAATGTGATTCAGAGAGCTAAAGTTAGGACTATAAATTAGATGTTTGAATATCACCCCCCTCTTCCTGTATTCCCCACTACTATCCTTTTATAAGAAAAGGATTTGTTGCTCAAGTTGTGCTGCAGACTTGGTATCTTGATAAAAACTAGAGCTGTTTCTATTTCATATGGACTCCCTACATCAACACAGAGGAAGTGGAGTGTGAGTATTTCATAATTGACACATGGAGCATCTGGACTTGCAGAAAAAAGACTCAAAATTAACTCAAAATTACCTGCAGACTGGACCAAGTATTTTGTCCCTTTTGGGGACATCATTTTCTATGATGTAACTGTCTAGAATTTGTAGGATAAGAGAAGCCATTTTATTGCTTATCAGAAAAACATTCTAACTTCTGTACTGCTTCCCTTTATTTTAGAGATGTGAAACGTATGCTTCTGAAACTAGTAGAATTGCGCTCAAGTAACTGGGGAAGAGTTCTTGGAACTTCTTCACATACAGAAGCTACCCCTGAAAATGACCCAAACTATTTTATGGTAAGAAAGTACTGACACTTTGGTTCTTTAATGTTAATTTAATTTGATCCGTAGACATCAATATTGCTGAAAACATATTTTGCTGAAAACGTATCTGTAGTATATTTCATATTGCTGAAAACTACAAAAAGCTGCTTCTCTGAATGCATACAATTTACTGTATAACTTTTGTTCTTAGAATGAGCCAACATTTTACACTTCTGATGGCATTCCTTTCACTGCTGCTGATCCAGGTACATCACAAGCTTAATATATATCTTCTTTAAAAAATTATAATTAATTTATGCCCTTCTGAAGTATATCTGAAGTTGTTTGTAAAATGTCTGAAACTCGTGCAATTTAAAAGACAAAATAACGTATGAATTTCTGGCTTAAGTGTGCAACGCATGCCTTACTCAGGGTTGAAGAATGTAAATGTTTGAAATGGAGGATATGTATTTGAGTTCATACAGTTCATGTAGAAGAATTTGTGCCATAGTCCTCAGCACTTGGTCTATCCACAAGCCCATAAAACTTCAAGTTGTCTTTTGTCCGTTGTTAGAAACATAGAGTCATAATTAGGCTGGAAAAAAACTTCCAGATCATGTCCAACAGTCAGCCTGGCCTACCAAGTAGCATCACTAAACCATGTTCCTTAGTAACAAGCAGAAGGGTTTGTTTCTTTTTTTGGTTTCTGTCATCTGGGCACAACATGGCATGATGTTTCAAATGAAGATATCTGTGACTACCTTTGCAGTTCTGTGGTATCATAGGTATCTTTCTTATTCTTAAAGGTTGGTTGATGTCCTGAAAAAACACTATAGTAGTAGGTTTTTCTGTATTATGTTTTATGCCTTTTATGGTTTCATTACGTAGGCTACTTTCAGACTGTATAGATCAATGTTAATTTAGAGGACTATCCCTATTATATATACTACTCAGTCTCATTTTTACTATGCCAGATTACCAAGAAAAATACCAAGAGCTGCTTGAAAGAGAAGATTTCTGCCCAGATAATGAAGAAAATGGAACAGATTTACCAGGAGCTGACTATCTGTATGTTTTCTTTCAGAGTGATAAGTTTTTAGATACTAGTTATTTTTTCTGCAAACTTAAGAATGCAATCCTGACAAAAATGAAACCATAATAATATAATTGTTTAGCCCTACAGTAGAAATTAAATGTTTGTTAAGGTGTACGTTGTTATCATACAAGTTTGTAATAAATTTTTATTCAACAGGTAATGAAATTTTAGCATTTCCACACAGGTACAAATTTTTTAATGTAGAAAAGAATATTGCAAGCAGAATGCAGCAACAGAGCTTCAAGTATCAGAAAATGAGGCAACCTGTATTCAGTTGATTGATGACTATATATCCTACCTAGAGATGACCACAAAATTTTCAAAGGGGAAGCTGCTAAATTTTTCTCCTTAGGATAAATAGCATTCCCCCATGAAATGGCTGTTTAGTATTTTTGCAGACCAAGAAAAGCAACCTAATAGCAAAGGGAGAAATAGTAGATGGGAATACGGTCTGATTTTCTAACACTGGTTTATAAGAATTTAAAATTTAAACCAGTAGGAGGAATGTGGTCTAAAGTAAATTGTTCTGAGTTTTTTATTCTTCTGGTTAAAGGAGGACTTTCACAATAGGATTTGATATCTAAAAGTATTTTCAGTGTTGTTGTGTGTGCTAACAGTGCTGACCTGGATCAATATTTTTGTTAGTAAATTAGAAGACTAAGATGGCTGCTAGCTGAGGCTAGCTGCAGAAGCTGTGGAGGGTAAATTAGAGATGTCATGAGGAATCAACAGGCTCATATTGACGAAAAAATACCCATTTGAACTGTTGTGCTTAGGAGACCAAGTTAAGTGCAAAATGGAAACAGACAGCATTTTAAAAAAAAAGAAAAAAGAGTATTTGAAGAGTGGCCTGTGGAAGACAGTCAGCCTTCCTGCAAAGTGACTGTGGAACCCTTGTTGAAAGCTTAAGAAAAGCTTAGCCAAATGTGTCCTGATCCTTTGTCAGCTATTTCTTGTGGCTGTCATCAGGGAAAAGGGTTCTGTGTCAAGTCCCTTTGCAAGTCTACACTCCTGCAAGTGAGGAGGAACAAATAAATATCTTAACTACTTATTTAATGCACAATGCTCAAGAAAAAAATAATTTCCTTAATTATACTTTTTTTTTGGCACTTACTGAAGTTTTGTGTGAAACAATTATGGCCTCAGTGCAGATAAATCATGCTAATTCCCTTGTTTGGAACACAGGCACTGAAGATAATTTGGGCACCTGAAACAAAGGCACACTTATTG
Organism: Cygnus olor; assembly: GCF_009769625.2. Lineage (NCBI taxonomy): Eukaryota > Metazoa > Chordata > Aves > Anseriformes > Anatidae > Cygnus > Cygnus olor. The sequence continues at coordinate 15,501,381 of NC_049198.1, read as the reverse complement.
AGGGTCAATAGCTGCTGACTATTTTTTTCTTTATAAGGGTGTTTAGAATTACATACCCTATCATGTTCTAGCTACAACTCCATTGTCCTCATTTATAGTGGTGAAGACACCAGTTGGACCTACAGGGAAAAAAGTGACGTGCAAGTTACTTCCCAGTAGCTGTGGGAAGGAGCAAAGCTGTTACGTGATCCCCATCACATCTCAGCTTTATTTTGAAACTCTTTGGTAGTCTCCCCTCTGTGCAGTACTGATTATTGTTAACAGGATTTAGCCTTTTCTCTGGTCTTAAATGTAATATAAGAGATCTTTTTTTTTTTAAATAGACTGGTTGCCATATAATAGGAGGCATTATAATGCAGATGCAAAAGGGGGATGAATTAAGGTTGCCTTCTTCTGAGTATCAACAGATAGGATAACATATTTTTTTCTGACTCATGTGCGACCAAGATGGTTGATCCTGTATTTGAACTAGGATGATGACTAACCAAAAATTATGCTAATTATGCTTTCTGCATAAAAAAAAAATCAGTGCGAAAACATCATTAAGTTTTGGAAAGAAGTTGCTTTGCATTGCACTGTTGCTTTTTCTGTCATCTAAAAAACTCTTAACTGCTGGAGAGCATTAGACTGTCTAAAATGGTGACAAACATTATTGTGATTTGTACATGGCCTGTGCTTTGCGATCTTGGGTTCTTTTTGTAGCCATGATTTTGTTTTTCCCTCTTCACCCTCTTCTAGTCAATAGTTAACTACTATTTATAAAGGTCTGCTTTATATTTCTCATCTACGTCAATACATCACCTATTTACTGTTGCTGAAAGTATGTACTTAATCTTATTTTTGTGTGTTTTTTTGTAGGTATTTTGATGACACTGATGATGAGATGGATCCAGAAATTGAAGAAGCATATGAAAAATTCTGTCTAGAATCGGAACATGAGAGAAAACAGTGAGACGTTAAACATAAATATTAGTTTATTAAAGCAGTTTAGGCATGTTTAGAATACATGGGGATATAAAACTTGTAACATTTGTACCAAAATAAGGAAGTTGAGTTTCTCCAAGTACTAAAGATACACAATTTCCATTTTGTTAAACAGAATCTGCCAAAAATTGTAAACTTATGTCCTGTATCTTAAAATGTTGTGTATATATCATAGTTTATTTTATGTACAGGTATATGAACAATGTTTTGGCTGCAATAAAAATTGACTTAAAAAGTGTCATAATGGAAATTAAAATTTAACTAAAGGGGATTTGTCCCATATTTCCCTTTTTGGGAGAAAGGGGAAGAATAACGTGATCTAACTTTAATTGCTTGCTTGCTTATTCTAGTATACATTAGGAATTATTCATCCTTTTTGCCATATACAAGCTATCTTTTTTTTTTTTTTTTTTTTGCTAAGGAGAGTATGGTCCAAATATGGCTTACCTGTTCTGTAGATCATGAGAATTGGTTTGTTAAGGTTTTGTATTGTGTGGGTTATTTTGTGGTTTGTTTTTTTTTCTTCTTCCTCTCCCCAGACCTGTAGGGGTGAGGTCTGGACATTTTTTCCTGGAATAAACATGTGATATGTTGATATTGTGGAAAAGCAAGCAGTATTTTGAAAGTCAGGTGCTTTCAAGACATTTGGTTCAGATAAGCTTATTTTCTACTTTTACATGCAAAAATGATCCTTTTAAATAACTTGCTGTGTTCTTCAAGATTACATGAATATAATTACCGTTTAACTCATGCTCCTCAAAAGTATGTGCAGTGCTCAATATATTTTTGAATGTATCTAACATGTCTAACCTTCTGACAACCCTTGTAACTTTTTCCATTCTTCTAATTATTTTGTATAATTTGTCCTGATTTTGTAGTTTGAATACATTCATATATTTCACATATGTTAACATTCTGAAGCCAACTGCTCTTTTTTGACCCAATATAATCATGTTAGTGTCCCTAGGATATTCCATTGTTGTTGGTGTTGCCAAACTCAGTTGTACTGTTTCCTGTTGTCTGTTACTGGTTAGACTAAGTAGAACCCCTTGCAAAAAATAAAATAAAAAAAATAAAAATCCCAAAAAGTAGCTACTGTAAAGAACATGTTGTAAATATGCATGTAAATAATTCTGTTAATATTTCACTGTAATACGTTTGGTTAAATAACTTGTGTCTGCTAATACAGTGAGCACTGACTGTTTTCTGGATGTTTATTTAACATTCATTCAGGTTGGAGTTTTTGGAAAATAAAATTTAACTAGCTTTGTTTCCTTTGGTATATTTTCATTGTCTTGCCTTTTTTTTTGAAGTTTTTGGTCCATTCATCTGCTCATTTTCCTACCCCTAACACTCCTTTTTTCTTTAAAGTACACAGATACAGAGAAGATTATCTTTTAATATAGATTGGACACACAAAATCCATAAAATGACAATACTAGTCATAAGATTTATATTAGCACTTCAAAGCCTGGATGAAAATCCAGAAACAAGAAAAGTATAAATAGTTTTCAGATAGATACTTCACACAGACACATTCTCTGACTTTAAGTTGTGCATAATTTTCTTACAAAATTTTTAATTCAAATGTAGGTCAGTCTTCCTCGTTACTTCAGAAGTAAATGTCTTGTAGAAAACAGATTGCTGAAAATGGAAAATCTCAATAGTATGACCACGGAACAAGGATTCACCTGTGCATGATAGTAAGTTAATAGTGTCTTCAAGGGGCTCTGCCTTTTATGTTTAGTTTTACATTTCTTGTTTAGTGTCTTTCTATCAAAAGTAACAGTCTGACTCTAGATGTATCTAGATGATACATCCTGTCAGCTTTTGGGGACAGTTAATCTTAGATGTAGATGTAAGAAAGAAATATTGTAAGTCATCTTGTATAAAAATGTTCGAATTAGGAATTGTATATTTTAAGCAATTCAGATCAAGATTTGCAAAACAGGCTTTTCCTATTTTTCCAGCAAAAATATTGAAAGCTCTGCATTGGGATGTTAATTCAAAACAGTGGAGAAGTTGGTGTTCTATGCACACATGAACATTTGTAAGAGCTATAGACTTGTATTGCAGTAAGGAGAAAATGGTTTTAACTCTCCTCTACTGATTAAGGAAAAACAAGATCATGTTTGCCTTAAACATTTTAACCATCTTCCCTATTTGTCTTAAATCTCACAGGAGACTAATACAAATTAGTGAGGATGGGATGAGATGAGGGAGCAAATGAATGAAGCAGCTTTTGTATTGTAACAATCACTTTTTGCTGCTTGTCTGCCCACTTTTAACTGCCAGTAGCTCTTCTGTGTATCATAGAGATGCGTCTGTGGGGGTTTAAGGATGATTTCAACTACACTTTAGGATTTTCAAATTAATAGTGCACTGTGCAATGGTGCTTTTCATTTACTGTTCTGATGAAAAAGCCTTTGAAAAGATATTTTCTTATTATTTTTTTCTTCATAATGGCAAGCCAATGAAGTCACAGAAGCAGGGAAATTAAACTTCAGGGGAGAAGTTAAGCTAACTTTTTAAGCACTAGTTCTTCAAAGAAAGATTCTTTGCATCTGAGTTAATGCATGTGACTAAGCAGTTTCACACATCATGAAAAGTATGCACAATATTTGCCACTCTTGAGAAATCAATTGTGAATTAAATGTTTAATATGAGAAAATTTCACTGCTTGAAGTCACTTCATGCTGGGCTGAAAGATGGGTCACTTTGCATTCTGTTTGCTTTTGAATGAGTTACATATTCAGAAACCTTTACTCAGTAATTTCTTTTCACATCTGCTAAGAACTTTTGCTACTAACCTTCTTTTTTATTAGGAAAAACATTATCAGTAGGTTTTTTGAATATTGGTTTTAAGTGTAATTGTAGCACTACAGACAGAAGGAACTGGCTTAGTTACATCAGGTATCACAGATTATGTATAGTTGGGATTTTTTTTAAGCGGCATCCATTATGGCACTGATATTTAGTGACACTTGCTCTGGATTGTGATACTTGTTTTTATTTCTCTCAGGGCCAGTATTTCCATCTCTAAATGTTCTGCCTTTCTCTCCTTTCTACCCAGAACTCATTTATGCAATTAGCGATAGCTCAAGTTTGCAACTTTGCTTCTCTTTGACACAATTATGGTTCTAATTATCCATGTTATGTGCGTGGTTCCTACTAGTTGATTTAAGTACAGAAAAATGCCATTCCAGCCAAAAGTTGAGAACAGTACTGTATGTGTATGTAAATATATTCCTGAATTGCTTCTGTCATGTCTACTTCAGTCTACTTGACCTGCTTCCACAGCTCCCAAGTTTAGGGTTCCTACCTTAGCACTGAAATTGCCAGAAAAAAAATATGCATCTTCCATAGATAAAAAAAAAAATAGAGCAGAGAACTATTATTATTTGTGTTTTAAATGATTGAATACAAATAATTAAAAGCTCAACCAGGACTAGAATCTGCATTTCTGAACCCTAGTCCAGTTCCATCAAGTCTTATACTTGGTTACTTTAAAAGCAATTATCTTTACACTGCTAGATTTTACAATAAAAGGGATAAAAATAATTTATAATCTAAAAATATACTCTGAAACTTGCTTCAGGCAAGTATAATGCAGAAAAATAGTAATTAAAAACAGTATTACAAATAGAACCAGATTTATTTCTGTGCATGCTTGTATCTGTAGCCACTTGACTGGAAGCTGACCTTCCCTCTGAGGCTGCTTTTTCAGCAGAAGATGGAAATTTGTCCTGTATGCAATTCCATGGTCACATATTGATCTAAGAAACCTGTACTTTCAAAGGTAAGGAATGATTTTTACAGCTAGATGAACCATGTGATCTAGAGTGACATTTTATGGCAAAGGATCTTGAATTACATTTACTTAGTGCTTTAACCAGGCATTGGTAATGAATTGTCCTTTAACTGCAAACTGTCATTCTATTTAAAATAGCTTTGATTAAACTGTAAAGGTGGATGGTGGTGGTAATGTATGTGTCTTCCAAAAAGGCAAATTATAAATTGGCCTTTGGGAAGTTAATCTGTCAAATCTTTATTCAGCTAGGGCTTCTGAGATTCTGCTACGAGTAAGTACATGGATTAGATTTCAGTATATGTATGTAAAACAGCAGTCACAAGAGAAATATTTATTTGTAATCTGTCTTTGGGCTATGTTGTAGATCTGCAATCTGCCTTCTCAATCCTGTCACCCAAGCCGCCTCCTCATCTTCCAGAGATGTTAACATGCGGAGGAAATGAATTAACGAATTACTCAGCCGCTTACAGGCTGAAGGGGGGAGGGCAAGGACGAACACCAGCAGGTACTGCTGCAACAGTTCTCCAGGCAGCTGCGCTCTGTGCAAACACACGTGTCGAAAGATGCCCGTCTTAAAGTAGCACAATTACCAGTAAGCAGTCAGGGCATCCATTCTGCAAATTTTCATTTCTGGATTTTAACCCACATAATTCTCTTTCCTCGTTATCGAAAGCCACGACTTCAAACAGCAATAAGCTCTGTTTATAGAGCTATCCGTTTCCATTCTTGTCTTATCCGCCCGCTTTTCTCACAGCCCCCCTGCCAAGCCTGGAGAAACCGGCGCCTCAGAAACGCCGCCACAAACAAACACAGCGGGCGCGGCGGCCGCCTGGCCAGCACCGCAAGCGGGAGCCACATAGAGGGGCTGTTACCGCCAAACAGCCATATTAAAAATAAATAAATAAATAAATAAAAAACCAAAGAATTAAAGCGGCCGTATATGCTGAGGGAGCTGGGCGGCCCGGCCCTGCCTTTCCCGCCCGGCGGGCCGCCCTCCCTCGGTCGCCATGGCGGCGGCGGGCCTGATGGTGCTGCTCGGGGACGGCTCTGTGGAGGTGCGCTGCGCGGGGGGCGCCCGCCTCGTGCTGTCGCCTTGCGGCTCCGAGTACCTGTACGAGGAGGTGCTGCCCGCCGCCGCACACCCCCTGCAGCCGGCAGAGACCTGCCGCCGCCGGGTCGCCTTCGTCCTCAGCGCCCACAGGGTACGTGGCGGCCGGGGAGAGAGATGGGACGGGCGGAGGAGCGGGGTGGGGGGGCGCCTCCGAGAGGTGCGGGGCATTGCCTCAGCCCTCCTAAGTAAGGGAAGAGGGCTCGGTCTGCTAACGCCTCTAGAAAACCCGTGATAGTACAGTTTGGTTTTGTCTTCTTGTTTAATTAGGAACAAGTTGCACGAGCTCTAGATTTCCGGAACAAGTTTTCCTCTCGGCCATACTTACCTTCACGTCTTATATCCTCAGAAAGAAAGACTGTAAGTTTTATACACAACACTTCTGTAAACTGAGCTGCCCTGGTAGTCTGACAAAGTGGGCTTACAGAATTGTACGCACGTGTGTATGAGTACAGGCCTTGAAGACCAACAGCGTACAGTTTGGTTCATGCATTTCTCAACTCACTTAGAATACTGCCATTTCAAATTACAGTTTTAAATTTTGCTTAGTATTTTATCCTTAGTCCTGCATATCCTTTACAGCTGAACAGTACAGATTCCACCCAGTCTTAGTAAGACTAAAACCCAGATATTTCATGTTCTTTAAAAGACTGATAAATCACCTGGACCGATAAATCACCTGACATTCCATTAGCAGCACACTTTGTGCTAATGTTTATTTGTTAAACAATGACTATCAGTACATACTTACAGCAGTCAGACCTTAACAGTCATATCATGTATGCGCTGTGCATGTACACAGAGCTGATGCTCTGCTGCGTGCAATAGTGGGTAACCTCCCACCTTCTACTGGTTCAGGATCTTCTTCTATAACATGGCTGAGTTTCTAGGCAGTTCCTAACCATACTTTCCACCTGCACTATCTGCTTCAGGATGCTGAGGCATAATTTTCCAACGCCACAGTAAGTGGCTTTTTTTGCTGGGCTCTTTTTCTCTTGGTTTAGCCACAACTGCTTTCCTTAAAGCAAGAATGGTGTTTTTGTAGCTTCTGATGTTGTACTCCCTTTCTGACCAGTAATTTACAATCAGCTTGTTTTTCTGTGCCCTCTGTTCTTCACCAGTGCCCATATTTTCAAGGCCTTTGCTGTTTGCCACACTTAAGCTGTACAGTATAGCAAGAGATACCAGCTATCAAGCTCCAAGTACACACAGCAAGTTCACATAACAAGGTGGTCACGAGCCTAACAAGCCACTCTGGCACCTGGCACGAGTTATCTTAAGGCGCAGTTAGCATAAGGTCTGTGACCTGTTACTAGCAGTGATGATACTATTTTTATAGGGCTGCTACGTACAAAAATGCATCTACAGTTACACTGTATTACTTCACTTATGCTTAAATGCCGTTCACTTAGGCTCTGTTTGGCCATGCTGACCATCTGTATCTCTAGGAAGCTTGACAAGGGGGATCCTGTCAGTTAAGTGGATTGCTTAGAGCTGTACACAGTTTTGAACATGCAGATTAACCATAAATCTATTCAGCAGTAGTTGTATGTTTTGTTGTGTTTGTTTTTGTTGTTGTTGAAGATGATGATGATGTTTGTTTTGTTTTTAATATCTAGTTCATTTCCTAGAAATTTGTAGCATGTGATATATTGCTATCAAAGAGTATGTTTTCAGTCATTACACCAATATCTCATTCCTAGTGGTAATAGGTCAGAGCCCATCCTTCTGGATGTAAAGCTAGGATTGCTTTTCCTCACTTATATCACATTCCATTTATCTCCACTAAATAGTTATCTGCAGCCTTATTGAGCGGTCCCTTGAATTTTTTAGGGTCCTTTTGCAATTCTTTATGGTCAATTTTCATTTTTAGCTAGCCCTAAATACCTTTGGCAGATATTTTCACCTTGCTAATACACTCCTGTTTCATTTTTACTGGACTCTGGGCAGAAGTATGATCCTGGTTTGATTTAAGATCAGTGCTGTGGTTTAACCTGGCAGGCAGCTCAGCACAATACTGCTGTTTGCTCACTGTCCCCGCCCCCAGTGGGATGAGGAAAAGAATCAGGGAGAAAAACAAAGTAAAACCTGTGGTTTGAGGTAAAGACAGCTTAATAGGAAAGAAATGAATGAATGAATACGCAAAATAACTCATGCATAATGCTGTTGCTCAACACCTGCTGACCAATGCCCAGACAGTCCCCAAGCAGTCATGTTGTCCCTGTTCCCCCCGCCCTAGCTGACTCCCCCCTGTCTTATTGTTCAGCATGAAGCCAGAGGATGTGGGTCACCCCTTTGGCTATCCTGGGCCCGCTGTCCTGGCTGTGTCCCCTCCAGCTCCTTGTGTATCCCCAGTCCCCTTGCTGACAGGGCTGCACACGAGGAGCTGAAATATCCTGGGCTCTATGAAAACACCACTCTGCAGCAACTAACACATCGGTGTGCTATCAGCATTATTCTCATCCTAAATCCAAAGCACAGCACCACACCAGCTACAATGAACAAATTAACTCTGTCCCAGCTGAAACAGCAAACAGTCAAGTGGGACAAAGTTGATTAAGCTGAATGAATACTCTTTTGCTAAGAGATTTTTTTCAGACCTTATTTGAAGTGAGTTTGCATTTCTTTGTTCATGTAGGATCCAGTACTTTACCTGGAGTCTCCAAAGGAGAGCAGAGTAAGAATATTTCCTGTGCAGTGATCAGGCATAATGACAATGCAAACAAATATATGTCCTTTTAGGGCAGAACTTTGCAGATGCCTAGAAAAACACTCTCTATCTTGACTTTTTTTTTTCTTTCAGAATGTGATTAATGCATTTTCTAAATTGTATTTAGCTATACCACCTCTTTGGGCAAAGCTATAACCTGGGCATTGAGGTAGATGCAGTGTTTGTTTGGAGCAATTTGTTGAGAATCATAGGCTTCATCGTTACAGAAGAGATAGCACAAGGGTGTACTCTGTGAAAATGTTTCTTATTTATTTTGGACAAAAGTTCTAACTGAAGTAGCAAGCTGCGCTGTGAGAAAGTGCAGCTTACTGGAGTAAGATGAGGCTACTCTTTGGAGAATTCTGAAATCCTATATAAGTGTCTAAAACCATTGTCATATTTCAAATTATCCTTCACAAATACATTCTATCCACATTCCAGCAATAGCTGTGTAACTTTATCTTCAGTACTGTGTGATTAAGTAAGTTTACTGTGCTGCAAATGCTTTCCGTTTTGGTAAGAACAAATACCTTTCAGTTTTGGTAAGAGCATATAAAGGTACATTACATGCCATTTTACAGGCTTAATTTTATAAATAGAAGAATTCAGACTACGTGGCATTTCAGTGTACACAATTTTAATATGGACTTCGCATGAGCTCCACTGATAACAGATATGATCAGCATAATGATCTTGATCATTTCCTGATCTTGAGCTTTCTCCTCAGTGTTTCTTAAAAAGTTTGAAATAGCTGTCAGTGGGCAGTTATGCCTGGTCAGTTGGCCATGCATCTTTCTGGTTTATGAATGGGTATTAAATTATAAGCGTATTGCTAGAAATAATCCTGTTAGAACAGGAAGAAGATGATTTGAATAACAGATATCCTGAGTTCATGGGTACAAATAAATACAGACTAATGTTTCATGCCATACGTCAGCATGCAGAAGACATGAATTATTTCAAAAAATTCACAATCCCAACATTGTAATTTCTGGCAAGCATGTAAATTTTATTTTGAAGCACATTTCAACCCTTTTTCTTGTATTAGATTCTTTTCAGTGATATCTTAGAAGTTAGATGGCCTGACCCTGTTACTGCAGACCTGACGAGATGTATAAAGAATGGAAATGTGAAGATCTCCTCATTGGATGGTTATGCCCACCTCTACCTGTCAGAATTGCAGCAAGAATTTACTGTGGAGTTCTTATGCAAAGTCAGCCAACCATCTGCAGCATATTCACATTCCTCTCAAAAGAACAGCAACTATCAAAATGAAGACCAGTATGGAAAATCAAGTAAAAATTCTCTTCCTGAAATGTTATCAAAACAAACGAGAGTAGAAAATAGAAAGAATGAACATGGCGGTGCTGAGGGAAAATACAGAGAAACAACCAAACCAAAGGACCAAAAAGACAGAGATAGAGTTCCTCTGTTTTGTACAAATTGTTCTTATGAATACGCATGGGTTACACAGTGTTGGTCTGTTTCCTCGTACCCAGAAGAATGGAAATACCCTTTGTCTTTGGCATTAATGTGCTATAACTTACATACAGTTAAGACTGAAATGAAAACATGTGAGGGAAATAACCATACGTCTATAGGAGCAGATGTTTTAATAGACCCTAAAGCGTGTGAAGCAGTATCTCGTTTGCCAGCAGCTTTGCCACTAAGCTGCAGAGCACCACATTTACACAGGTAATTTAAACTTTGTGTCTTAGTTGTTAACATATGTCTACAATTCTGAACTTCAACCTTTAGCAAAACAACTGAAATCTAACTATAAGAAATAAAAGAAAAAATACCATCATACCTTATTTTACTAGCAACTTCTTGAAAACATGGAATTTGTGAAACTAGCATTCTTTATCCTACTGTCAAGGAATAAAAACTAATTAGTCCAGAGGGAAAAAAAAATATTTCTGACATGCTATGTAAATGAAAGAGAGTACTGAAAAAGAACACTGTGCTGGGGTTTGAGTTTCTGTTTTTGTTTCGGTTCTGAATAGATGATACTTCTGAAGTGGGACAGTGACATATATTCTCTGTCGGCCCTGCTAAAAATAGTTGAAAAAATAATTGTAGATTTGAGAAAATAAATTTGGTAACTAGGAACTAGTTAGTAGTTAGGTATCCTAGGAACTAGAGGACATTGGAAATATGTGGCCTATTTTCTTTTGAGTAGTTGTGCATGCATCTGTTTTGGTATAGAAAAATATTTCTGTTTAGGATACAGAAATGATTACCAGCCTAGAAAAAAAAAAAAAAAACACATTCAATCTTACTGAAGCTCTTATTGTATTTTATACAGGTGGAGTTTCTGTGACTTTTTTCTACAAAAGAAGCAAGATTCTGGAAAGTATTCATACCCTCAGCTAATTGAAATTGTATGGTGCGAAGGTATTTTTTATAGGTATGAAGGAAGTCATGCGTTTCACTTTTGGAAGACTTCATTTGTATGGGAATTAAACTTCAAGATAAAATGTCTTACTTTGTCCCTTTCCCATTCCTTTAGACATCGTACACAATTTTTATGGAAGATTCTATTAATTGCTGCCATTTGTTTGTTCTTAGAGCTTGAAGACAGAGCTTAAAATTTGCTTCACATTCTCTAATAGAGTGTAGTTCCAGGTCTGAAAGCAGGTATGCCTGAAACAAAGATTTTGAAACCATATTTAAGACTTTTAAAGAAGTGATCTGATTTCTTAGAGACTTAAATAGACAACTGTAACTTCCACAGACTTCACTGACAACTATAGTGCTTTTTTTTTTTGCCTTTTTTTTTTTTTTTTCAAATTACATCACTTCTGTTGATGCTAAAGATTTCACGTTTTAGAAATGCTTGTCTTGGTGACCTATGTAATTTCCATGTTACAGGCAGCTAAACTCTACTGTGGATTTTCCTGGCAAATCAGCTTGTCTGTATGTTTTTGTTTGTTTTTAAATAAGAATTTTTGTAAAATAGGCTCTTCAAATCTGTTATACAAACTTTGAAAGTGCCACAGTTGCTATCAGCATTCAAAAGTTTTTGGTAAGAATATAATCATTCTTTAAAGCTTTCATCTTTCTGCCATACACTCTGTTTGTGTTTTTTTTTTCTCAGTGGAATTTCTGAATTTTTGTCTCATCTGAACAAAGTTTTTGTCAGTGTTTTCAGTACTATAACTTATTTCTTTGGAAGTATGGTGAGTAGCCATACTTAGTCTTATAAGACCCAGTTTATAACACTTAGTTTTAAAGTCCCATTACTGAAGTTTTGGCATCTGACCACATAGTGCAGAATTGAGTCATTAAATAAGCTTAACACTCCAAGATCACAAGAAAAAGACTGGCAATCTTAATGAAACCAAACCAAACAAACAAACCAAACAACAAAAAAAAAAGAAAAGAAAACCCCAGGTGCAGCGGAAATGAAGTCTGGTTATTTAGGAAGCATTCAGTTCTACAGCTTTTTCTTTTTTTTTTTTTTCTGTGTACACCTGTTAGGACTGGTCCCCTGAGAATAATACCTTTTCCTTCTTGTGCATTGCTATATTTTGTGTTCAGTGGAATGGGCATTGGACATCTTTTGTGAGATACCTACCTTAACACAAAGCTCTCCTTCTGAACATGCTAATCCCGTCCCCACCTCCACCCTGCAAAAATGACTTGGTAATGCTAATCATCAAAAAAATAATTGGTATGCCCTGCTGTTTGTGAAACAGTAGAGTTTTTCTTGTGAGAGTTGTCGAAAATGTTTGTGTTTAGTGCTTTCTTCTGTACTGTCTATTGATACAGTATTTTAAATACTTGTTAAAAGTCTTGTTATTTCTCTTAGATTTATCCATGGCAAAAGAAACATTGCAGAAATTTATCCTGGTGATGAATCATTTTTCAAGTCTGAAGGAGCTTTTTTGGGAAACTACTTCATGCATTATGTAATCCAGAAAGGAACAAACAAGGTAGGAATAAAACTGTTTAAAAATATGTTCAGAATTCCTTCAATTTAGCAGCTGTGTTTTAAGACATTTGGATATGTAGTCTAAAGTCAAGACCCTACATTGTTGTTCAGGTAATTCTACTTTGTTTTCAAGTGATTAGTTTTTTTAGCATGGCTGTTACTCCACTTCTCTTTCTTAACTTTATCCTTTTAAAAAAAAAAAAAGTTTATTGAGTCGTGTGTGCTAATTTCAATGTTTATTTCTTCTGTTCTTAGATTTGGATATTTTTATTTTTAAAGCAGCATAAAGGATCAATGCTGTACCCTTTGAACCTAGCCTCTAACTTGTAGTAAAACTTAATTACTCAGTAATGAACTATACTCCCTGATAAAATAACCTATTGGTCCATGTTGAGTGTATGAAAACTGTGAATGTGCCTTAGACTTAAGGGATGGATGCAACTGCATTTTTTGTTTGTGTGTTTATTTCAACTTTTCAAGGAGATACCTGTCTTCTGGGAGAAATTTAAATGTGGTTAGAGTTGTCTGGGAGGTCAGAAATTTCATCTCTTTCAAGATTATAAATAGTTTTGTCATGCTACAGTACCTATAAATAACTCCTGTTTCTACTGCAGAGAGAAGAAAAGATGTATTCAGTAAACAGTCTTCCTCCTGATGTACCAGGAAGTCCATATTCTATATCCTCCATCATTACTCAGGCAACCAAGTAACTTACTTTTCTCCTTCATTGTTGTTACATTAACTCCTCTAACTGTGAAAGGACAGTAATTAAAATTACATGTGATACTTATTATTAAGTATGAAAATTAAACAAATTTATAATATCACTGGGGACATCTGTAACTTACAGAACAAAGATCACAACTGTGTAGGAGATACTAATGTAAGGACAAAATGCTTAATATTTAATACTTTTTTTCCTCAGAATCCTTCAGTACTGCTACAAGACTAAACTATCATTAATTCATAACTATCATCTCTGCTGCTGGAAGATGGTATGTAGCTGAAGATTTATAAATCTTTCCATGTCACAAAGATGACTGCATGTGCTATAGGGAGTAGGACCAGTTCTAGAGGGAAAAATCATGAGCATATCCTGTATGCAAAGATGAAAAGGTATATAACTGGAACCATCACCACAGACTGTTAAGGTGAATTGGTGAAGCAGAAAGCAATGAATTGCACGATAAAGAGAGATGCTTGTGGTCTAGAAAAACATGAAAATCTGGGAGAGATACAACCAGTTGTGACATTTCCTCTTTTTTTTTTATGTATTTGTTTGTTTCTAGGTGCCTGAGACAGACGGACGGGAAATATTGCCTGTTTTGCTGGATGAAAAGGTTATTCCCAGCATTGGAAGACTTCTTGTATACTCAGACTATAAAGTCCATGCTACTTTTAGGGATGGAATCACCTTGAATATGGTCTGGGATTTCAGCTCTGGCTGTAGAAAGATTCAGGTAACTCATGACTTACAGAAATGACTATTCTTAAAACTCTTCATTAAAAAGTGTTATTAGGAAACTAATGGGGAAAGTAAATCAAGAGTTTTTCTGTCTATAAAATACAAACTGAGCTCTTTTGATAGAGTCATGATTCAATGCAGTTTTCTGCCATGGCTTACTCTCAAGCTGGTGTAATAGACATAGAACTACATAGAACTACATGAAGATAGCACCATGTATTGCGAGTATTTTACCCAGAAACTGAGGAAGAAAAATATTCTAGTGCATAATTCATGCCTAAAAGATAAATAAAACTGTATCCTTTTAAAAAGTCACTCATATCGGTGTAAGATGGGAGTGTTTCTTTGGTGGTGGTGGTGCTGGTGTTATTTCAAAATATCTATAATTGAGCAACTGAGTAGTGAAAAATTGCTCAGGAGTAACCTTGTGGATATGGGATTACATATTTTTTCGATAATTTTTTTGATCTACTTAACATTGAAGTAAAAAGATTGTGTTGACTTTTGCATTACAAAGTGGTGAAAATGGCAATGGTGGTAAAATGGCACTACAGAGAAAATTATGTCAGAATGGAATTTAGAGTTGACTGCTGAGATTTTTGGCTTCCACTCTTTGCTTTTACCCTATGGTGACTAGACACAAAAAGATGTTCCTGAGGATATGTGTACTATAAACAATTAAAGTGTGATACTTTGTTTCTTAAAAGATACTGTAACTTTATGATGTGAGCCAGCTCAAATCTGTACACTCATTAATGATAAAAGTAGGAAGAAGCGAAAGTACTACAGGTTTGGAAACATCCCTACACATTTTTAGAAATAATTTATTCTCAAACAGCACAAAAACTAGTATTGGTCCATGCCAGGTTTTCCTTTTTTTCCCCCCACATTTGTGATAGTAGACTGTAAGAAACTTAGCAAAACACAAACTTTAACTGTTTAAAGTGGAGTGTTCACAGATAATTTAATTATTAAATTAGCAAATGTTATTCACTTGCCTTTTTTTTTTTTCTTTAGACTGCAGCAGAAAATTAATACTAATAATTTTTTTTCCTTCTAAGGTAAATGAAAATGTAGGTTGGTGTAAGCTAACTACTCCTGATGGGATACAGCAGCTAATAAAAATAAGCCATCCTGGAATCTATGAAAGGTATAAGTAATTTAAACAATTTAAAGTTAAATATTAAAGAATTCTAAGCAAACCCTTTTATATGAAGAAATGTTTTTTACTGGAGACACATTGGAGGAAAAAAAAGAAAAGCCCAAACACATAGTGATAAAAAACACATATCTGGCTAAGATTCAGGACCTGTATGACTCAGGATCACTGCATACAGTCATTTCAGTATAATTGTTATGGAAATGCAATGTCTTTTAAAAAAATAAAATCAACCAACCTCAAACTAGAGCTCCAACTTGGCACTTAAATCATTGGGTAAGCAAAAAAATATCTTTGTGCTGTATAAAGCTGGCATCTAGAGCTGAAAAGCACTTTATCCAATTTTTGCTTTATTACAGATATTGACCTCTGCCTACAGATTGCTTTCGCTAATCTGCTTGCTCTAATTGCAGCCTTATTATGCAAATCATCAGAAGCATTTTAGCAAGCAGATATGCACACACAAAAAATAACGTTTGTACAGTATTCATTTCAAATCAGATGGCTTTGTTATAATTTTCTGTGACTGTATAGATTTAAATATGAAGGATATTCTTTTAAAAAACTGTGAATCCAAAAAGGGCAAAGAAACATAGGGAAAAGGCTAGACTTTTAGTCTTTTTTTTTTTTTTTTTCCTGAATCCAGGTTCATTGCTTAATGCCTTTTTTGTTTGTTTGTTTCTATCTTGAATTAACAGTGTATCTCTCATCTAAATAACTTTTTTTTTTCATGTTAACAGATACATCGCAACAGTAATAGAATGGTGCAGAAGTTTGAATGAAAGCAAAGAAATTCCTGGATATACCGCACACTCTGTAACTGAAGAAAATTGGTACTCATTTTTATGCTAAATAATGTTGAAAATAAAACTCAAAAAGACTATAAACTCTGAATTTTATAGACAGCATTTCCTAAGGATCCAAAAAGAAAACTGTAAATCCTTTTATTTTGTGTGACTTCATATTTCTCTGTTGGAACTTAAAATGTACAGTAAGTTGAATTCTAGGTGAAGTTTGTTTCACATTGCTTCTGCCTGCCTTATTTAAAAAATAGAATTATGGTGACCTTGCCAAATATTACCATAAGATTAATGTTATAGAAATAACATCTTGCAAAGTGAAAATGAGAAACTAGACTAGGAAAGGCAACTTTTAACAGAACAGCAAGCTGTCCAAAATAGTACTTTGAACTTTTAAATGACATCTGGATCTGTTATGTATTTGTCCTTCTTAATAAATGCTACTGACCAAAGGTCTAGTGATATTGTATACTTACATAATCAGATATTACAAATGTGATATATGAATCTGATTACAGATTCAGTTATCACATTATAGCAGTTGCAGTAGATGGTGAAACAAAAATTTTATCTATTTTTACTCACATAAATATACAGCAAGGAGACTATTTTTAGAGCTGAGCCTTGATTTTTATAAACAAATGATTGACAAATGCAGCCACTGACTAGTAGTATGAAAAAAAAATGCTTTTTTTCACTTAGAGTTCTCTTTCTAATTTTCTGTATTTCTGAGAACTGAAATTAAAATGGTGTACAAAAGTACGGTTGAGAAACTTTTTAGATACTATGATAAAAATCATTATTTTCTTGGACAGGTCTGCTGATGCTGAGCTTGAAAAAATACAGAGATTTAACTGTATCCTTTTGAAAGCCGTGAAGATTTTCACTTTGATATTCAGTTGTTCATCTGTATTCATCTGTATCGTTCATCATGTATTCAGACCTGCATTTTCCGAACATAAGAAGCTCTCTATTCTGTTCTCACCTGCTTTTCACTGTTTTACCTGCTTCTTAAAAGCACCTTTTTAAGTCACTTACAGTTTTCTCATTAATCTTGTTCAATTCCTTTACAACAGCACTGGAAATAAAAACAAAAGCAGAGTACAAAACAAAAATAAAATCATTAACAAAGTAGGGAATTCCTGTAATGGTTATTGCATTTCACTATTCATTACATATAATATATACATTATGAATAGATTATATATTCGTTTCACTAAAACCATCTGCTAATCTGTTCTTGAAAGAGGGATGGTACAATTGCCTTTTGGCATGTTGTTGCAATAAGATACTGTCTTGTTTATTACCTACCTCAGGACTGTCCAACCAGCCCAGAAAGTATGCAGTGCTCTATTTTCTTAAAGGCAGTGTAAACCTGTCTTTATGCTAGCTTTTAATTTTATTAGGATGAAAAAACATACATGCTATGAAACTTTGCAGCGTAACATCAGTTTTCTTTAAATTAACTATTGGGCAAATAGAAGCCTTAGTTAAAGACATTTTCTAGAAACATTAGCATTTTCTAGTTTTATGTAATCACTGTGGTATGAAATGTGAGCCTCTGTAATGCACAATAATGATTACGATGTGGCAAAGTGTTTTTCTCATTATTAGGAGGGAGGCTTTGAATTTTTCTTGACAAACTCATGCTAGATTTATTGGATAATAGCAATTTTCCAGAAAGGACATCTGCTGCAAAAACCAATCCACCTACAATTGCCATTGGAAAAACAGAAAATAGGAGTGATACTGAAGAACTCAATGAAGGGTGCATCCTGAAGGCTTTGGAAAAAACCTCTAAAATAATTCAAGATATTGAATCTCTGCTTGCTGCTTCTGGGAAGTGAAGATCTGTAATACGTTGTATCCTCCTAGGAGCTGTCCCAGCTACCTCTGAAGAGGCTTTGAAGTGTAAGAGGGATGAAGGATGAGACGGCAGCAGTTAAATGCCTTGCCAGACCAGCAACATGTGTAATTTGTTATTGTAATACCGCAATTGTATAATGTGGATAGGCAAAAATTAGGGGCCAAACAGTGGGGCACCGCTGGATAAATATCAGGAAGCTGTCCTGACAGTGCTACATCTGAGCGTATCAGTGTCTGTTTGAGTTGTGTAGCTTTGTAGAGGTTTCTGTGACCAACCTGATTGAAACTTGTCGGGGTAACATGGGGGAGGCGTTTTAACGGTAAAAACATGCTTTTGTCCAGAAACTTACACCAGTAGTTAAGTTTTAAAGTCACCCCAACGACTCCATATTGGATAAAGTTGCCCAGACGATTTATACCTATTGTTTTCTAATAAAAGGCGTGTTTTTAGTCAGTAGCATTGTGAGATTTTTTTTTCGTTGTTTTATGCATGGTCAGTGACTAGCCTTTCGGCGTTGGGTTTTTGTTTGGTTGTTATTTTGTTGTTGTTTTTGTTGTTGTTTTACTCAATCTCGTCAAGAATACACAAAAAACCCGTCGGTAGCGCTCCGGGCTTCTCCACAGCCCCAGTTCCCGCTCTCCTCACCCCAGCGCGGGGCCCGCCGAGGATGTGGAGAAGGAAGAGGAAGAGAAGAAGAAAGAGAAAAAGGAGGAGGAGACGGAGACGGGCGGGGACCTCCCTCATCCGCGCTCCCAGCCTGCTCCGCGCTCGCGCATGCCCGCGGGCCCGGCGGCGGCAGGGCACCCGCCTCCGCTACTCCTCATGGGGTGGAGGCGGGACGGGGCGCAGGGGGCGGCCGGCGGCGGCCGCTCCTTAGGTGGGCGCCGGGGCCGGCGGGAGGCTCGGGCTGTGCCTCGCCGCACCGAGGCGGGTTCGGGGGTCCCGGTGAGCCGAGGGGCCCCGCAGGCAGGTGTCGGCATTTCGGAGGGGCGTACTCGGAGGGGGCTGCGGTGACGGCGGCCGGCGTGGAGTTCCCGTGTGGTGACTGGCGGGGAGCGCTGCGGGCGTCTCGTCAGGTGTAACCGTCGGAAAAGGGAGCGGGGTGCCGCCCGGCTCTCCCACGTTAGCTTCCGTAACGCTCCTAATTGCGTTTTTTTGTTTTGTTTTGTTTTGTTTTCTCCTTAAAGGTGACTACATTTGTGTTCCTTGATGACCGAGGAGAGGTCTGCGGGGCAGCCTTGGCTGTTCTGCCTTGAAACAAAGAGTACCCCCACCTCCAGGCAGAAATTGTTGCTGATCCCCCTAATTTTACATGTCTGCCTGCCGCATGCTCGTCTTTCCTTCATCCCCCAGTTCAGTTACACAGAAGGGCTGTATTTTAATCCTAAATTGGATTAGTTGTTTACGATCCAAATGGTATAGTAGTAATTAGGGTAATAAATAAACCTTAATTAATTTATTTTTTTTTTGATGTAGGATGACAAATGATATTTTCCTCCACTGGCTAGCACTGCAGTTTGTTTCCAGATGCTGCATACTTTTAGGATATTCCTTTCAACACTTTCTTTCCCCTCAAATTCATCTCAGTTCCAAAGTGCTGCTGAAGGAGTAGGGCTGCATTTTGGTAGCTTGGAAGGGCTGTTTTTGAACACTTTGACTTATGGTCCCTGAAAGAAACAATTTAATTAAAAAGTGCAGATTTCTCATTTTGTGTTTGCTTGCTTGCTCGCTTGCTCGCTTGTTTGTTTGTTTCCTCCTTTGTTTCTTTGTGGTTTTAATTCAGTTCGTTCCTCAGTATCGTGGTAGAATTCTGCAGATGTCTTGTGAGCTTTTGTCTGCTTTCCTCTTTGACCTCCTTCAACCCTCTGAGCCCCATAATGCATTATAATTATCAGACCCAAAATATTTGCATTATTAGTACTTCTGAGATCATTTTGCGCTCATATCTGCTTTTCCAGGAGGTAACACATTAACAGTTTGAGCATATGTTTTAAAGGATAATGATATTTTATGAAGTTTTTCATATAGATTAATATCCACTTTTAAATAATATTCTTGAGGAGATTATGGAATTCTAAGGGATCAATGTGATCTTTTGACTTCTTGCATAAAACAGACAATAGATTTTTAGACATTCAATTCCTATTTATATTCGTGTATTTTGCTAAATTGTAGCAAAAATTTTGGAGAGCAATAATATTTCTAAATGCTACTTTTAGCCATTGGATTTTTATTTTGCACTTACACCAGGAGATTGAAGACATCTTAGTGTCAGGTGTTTCCCCAAATGCATATTTGCAGCTTTAATATGAATATCTTCTTGCGTCAGTAATTTACAAAGACAACTATGCATTTGATGAAATTATCTTTTCAAATTTACGTAAAATAAATTAAATATGTCTTCAAAACTTAATTTGTGGAGCATAGACAGAGATCATACCGAATGCTTTATCCCATATAAAAATGTCATGAGCAATGACAGCTCTAAACAGCGGTACTGTATCAACTGTCATGTGCATGTGTTTTATGTAGACCCACCCTAAATCTTCAGTATGTTAGCTGGACTGACCACGCATAGACTTTATTTAATTTATTGATTTCTTTGATTTATTTAGGGACAGAAGAAACTTCATTTCGTCTTCCCTGCACTGGACTGGACTGGATTCAGCAAGCGGAGACGCTCAACTCTAAGGCATAGACCACATTTTCTACTGGAATAAAGCAACTGCAATGGGAAAAAATGTATTCTCCTAGTCCCATGGTGAGTTTGGCTCTGAATATCAATGTGTTGTTTAAAGATATGTTGCTACATCAGTTCTCACCAGATTGTATTCTAACACAGATTTTATGATAATTTTAAATAAAATCCAATCTGTCATGGTGGCTATGTAAAAGAAGCATTTTTTTGAGGATATTGTGATTTGTTCCTTGAAAAATAGTTTATTCAGAAATATGGAGTATATCACTCCTCAAAAAATGGCAGTTCCAGTGTTTCAGGAAGTACTTTGTATATTTATTCAGAAGAGGCACAGTCATGGTTAACAGGCTCTAAACTTGACCCACTTCTTTTCATGTGTATTGAAAGACCATGTATTATTCATGCTTTCTTTTCTTTTTTTAACCTTTTCCAAATAAATGCTTCAGTGATTTTTTTTCTGTAAAGATTAACACCAGTAGTCATGTCTTGTGGATAATTCTACAATAGATAGGCATGTAAATAAGCCAGAAAAAAAAAACATTTTATATTTTCTGGGGCTTATGATTAATAATTATTAAAATCCTAAAATACTGTCTATCTGTTGTTAGAAGCGTTCATTTCAAAAGAAGGTCTGATACATTCTGAAAAAGCATATTTAGAATAAAAATTTACCTGGTATAACTACTAGGAAAGGAATTATCAAGATTTAGTGTATTGCAAAGAAATAGCAGTGTCTTAGGATGCAGGCTTTGAAACTGTGCTCTGTCACAGAACCACAGAGCGGTTTGGGTTGGAAAGGACCTTAAAGATCACCCAGTTCCAACCTCCCTGCCACGTGCAGGGACACCTCCCACCAGACCAGGTTGCTCAAAGCACCATCCAGCCTGGCCTTGTGCACTTCCAGGGATGGGGCTTCACAGAAGTACATAACATCATAATAGTTGGAGTTAGAATTAATACTGTGCTTTAAAGTCTGCTTTACAGTGCCTGTTTAACAACACAAAGCTAGGGAATACATCGATTATATGTGGATATTTCTTTTATTTTTTTTTTAGTGTTATCATTACAACGAGTACTCTCTCTTTATAACCCAGGTATCTTGTAGTTGCTTCTTTGGTGAGGAGGGCCTTTTGGACCTCGGATTCTATTTGAAATTTCTTTTGAGGTGTCAACCAGTTTTTTTAAGGTCAGGGTAATTATTCCCAGAAATAATCTTGTGCAAGAGGGTTTCATAACAATTACATAAGCATAAATATTGTTTAAGGACTTTTTAAGTGATTATTAATACTTATAGCAATGCCTTTATTTTCAAATTACAGTGGTCAACTTTTGAAAAGTAAAATGACTAGGATTAGTTCTTTTATAAGTTCTGCAGAAAGAGCTGTTCTGAAGGTAATGTGACAAATAGTAGAGGAGTCCTAGAAGTAACGGTAGAGTTTGCTGCTGGAGTGCTATGGAGGTGTAGGAAGAACATACATAGTTTCACTCTGTAAGAAGTTGGTTTTGGTTACCTCTGCTTGATTGAAGGGTGTTGTCTTTGTGTTTGTCGTCAAAGGTGAGGATATTACAGTGTTTCTCTTATTAATGCTTATTTTAATTGCGAATCTTATTTACCCTGGAATAAACAAGGAGTAGCTCAGAGAGGGGTACCATGGCAATAATAAATATATTTACAAACTATGAAAAATATTGAAAATAGAATTATAGATTAGATTTTTTTTTTAACTGTTCTGGTATATAAAGATTTGAGATTTTTTGAGCGTCAGTCCGAGGAATCCTTAAAACTGATTTTTTTCTTCCTTTTGTTATAGTGGAATGGATTTAATTTGATGAATATCATGAATTTAAGGCCAGGAGGAATCTTGAAATATATTCAGTGTCTTATCATAGACACAACTCGAGTTATTTTGTGAAACTGCATTTCAAAAAGTGGAGTTAGAGCTTTCTGTGTTACAAAGGTGTGTGTGCTGATTGGAACGGGACAAGCATTTTAATTCAGAGTTGTCACCTAAATGAACTTGACTAAAATCAAAGCTTCTGTAGGAATATTAAATACAAATATTGTTTTCTTATGCTTATTTGTAGCTGTGATGACAAATGCTTTGTGGTAATGATTTTTTGCTTCAATACTTTGTTGTTTCTGACGTTTGCAGAACAACTGAAGACGCGTGGGACAATGCACAGTGTATATCCTGATGACATTTTGTGTGCTGTGACATGGTCTTTGCCATGGCGTCTGAGACTGAAAAGGCCCATGCTCTCCTCCAAACTTTCAGCACAGCTTCAGTTATTTCTAGTCTAGGTTTGGGAATATTCTGCTTTGTTGCAGACAGGCTTCTGCAGTTTTCCTTCATTCAGCAAAACGACTGGCTCCGAGCCTTCTCTGATAATGCAGTGCATGGTATACTGGGAATGTGGTCCTGGGCGATAGTGATCGGACTCCGGAAGAAAAGCGACTTCACAGAAGTCACCCTGGCTGGCTTCCTTGCCTCTGTCATCGACGTGGACCACTTCTTCCTTGCTGGCTCCCTGTCATTAAAGGTAAGTGAATAGATTGGTGGCAGCTCATTTTTATTGTTCGTCTACCATATCCTAAACAACAACAAAAATTAAACGATACTTTAATTAGATGCATTTTAAAAAGATATATGGGAATTCATATTTTTATACAATTGTTATGATTTTAAAATGAAGAAATACCACATCCCCTGTTAAGTTCTACCCCTTACAAGGCTCTGAAAAAAAGAGTTCTGAAAGCCTCTTTCCATGGTATCCTATGGTTATCCAAATATGGTTGTTTGGTTATCCAAATTAACATTTAAGTGCTGCCACGCACACTTTGTGTATAAAGTGGATTATTCCATTTCTGTTTAAGGTAAGGAGTAGAAATCTGGAAAACAGATCATCCAGCTGATGTTTTGTTTCATTCAACCAGTCATACTGAGCAGTAGGAGGTTTGTTTTCGGTTGATTCTATAAACATTTCTCCCGCAAACCAGCAATATGTGTATAGCCTGTTCACCTTTAAAAAAACAATCTGAGATTGACCTTAAGTATAGTTGGTTGTAAAAGAAAATCAAGCAAGTGTCAAACTTCTTAATAAAAGGAAAAAAGTGAATTGGCTCCTGCTAAGGAATATATGTGATCATCCTCCATTTGCAGAACTGCCTGTTAGGACACAGTTTATCAGCAGAACGAGTTTACCAGCTTGTGGCACTCCTTCTCAGGGGTTCTCCCGTGTTTTCGGTGTGTCCTGTTCCCACTCCCCTATTGACACACGTGCATATATCCTTGTGTGCTCCAGCCACCTGTTCTCAGCTTTCCCTGAAACAACAGTCTGTTCTGTATGCTCTCCAAAACATTTGCTCTGCCCACAAGCTCTGGCTGTACCAGCTCATGGTCCCCACCCCTAGAGCCATGCCACTCTGCTTGTAACCAGGAATTGCTACGGTGTTGCTAGCATATGTATGCATATGTGCTACTTTGTACAGAAGGGGAAACTTTTATTTATTCAACCAGAGCATAAGTTGTTCAGCGGCCAGTCTTGTCTTCTTTCTTCTCCTCCTGCTTGCTCAGAGTAGTGTTGAACTGCTCACATGGATGACAGAGGACATAATTCTTAGGACACAGAGGCAGGAGAGGAAGGAGAGGTGGGAAGGAAATTGCTGTTCTTTGCAATCCTTTATTTAAAGAACAACAATCCAAAATGTTTTACCTTTTTTAAAAAAATATGTAAGAGAGATATATATGTAAGAAACATTATTGTTTATAGTTGAGATTAAAAAATCAGACTTCCAGTGGGAAAACAGTTTTTTTTTATTTGTGTACAGTATCGGTATTTATTGTAAATAAAAGATGTTTTTTCCTATTGGTAAGTTTGATGGACCTTCTAATATGATCAGTTTTGTTCCTCTTTGACAAAGAGGACATTTTCACAGCATCATGGGATGGCTGAGGTTGGAAGGTGCCTCTGGAAGCCACCTGGTCTGATCCCTGCTCAGGCAGGGACACCACCAGCAGGGTGCCCAGGTCCACATCCAGGTGAATTTTCACCTGGATCTTCTTCAGAAGATCTCCAAGGAAGGAAACTCCACAACCTCTCTGGGCAACCTGTGCCCAGGGTTCGTCACCCGCACAGCACGGAGGTGCTTCCTGACGTTCAGAGGGAACCTCCTGTGCTCCGCTTTGTGCCTGTTGCCTCTGTTTTTGTTGTCGTGGTGCTGAGCCCACTGAAAGAGGCTGGCTCTGTCCTCTCTGCACCCTTCCTTCAGATATTTTTAGACCTTGAGTGAGATCTGCCCCCTTCGGCCATTTCTCCTCCAGGCAGAACAGTCTCAGCTCTCTCAGCCTTTCCTCCAACGGTAGCTCCTTCAGCCCCTTAGTTATCGTAGTGGCCCTTCATCGGATAGAGTTTTCCGTAGCTCCACCTCTCCCGTGTGCTGGGGCGCCGAGAACTGGGCACAGTACTCCGGAGATGGCCTTACCAGTGCTGCGGAGAGGGGGAGAATCGCCTCCCTCCGCCTGCTGGCCGCGCTCCTCAGTGCAGCCCAGGACACCCAGGGCCTTCTCTGCGGCATGGGCACACTGCTGGCTGCTGTTCAGCTCGCTTCCACAAGGACACCCGGGGCCTTCTCTGCAAAGCTGCTTTCTGCACCGTTGGTCCCCAGCATGTACTGGTGCCTGGGGTGGTTCTTCCCTAGGTACCTCCTGGTTCTCCCCTCTTATGTACTTTCTGCATGTGGCAATGCCATAAAATTAGAAAACTAGATAAAGAAAAGCAAAGTTTGTTTAATGAGTCATGTAATACTGACACCTTAGTACAACATGTAAACCTAATTATTCTCACATTTATTCCTTATTTTAAAATCAGTAAGCACAAGTAATGAATGACTAAAAAGTTATAAAAAATATTAAAATGTTCTTGCTACTTTTTCTGGTACTTACCACGGGTATTTTTTCTTGATAATGACGACTAGATGGCGCTCTTCATCAGTGCTAGTTCAGAAAATCGGGCATTGTATGGTAGGACTGGGAGGTGACCTGCCTCCTTACTGCCTCCAGTGAGGCAAGGTTAAATATGCTTACACTTTCCATGATGGAGAATGTTTGTGTAGCCTGCCCCTTGTCTCCCAAACAAAGTTAATTATTGGAATTATATCAGTCAATTTCTTCCTGTGTTTTTTCGGTTTCCAAGCAGTTATATATATATATTTTTTTTCTAGTATTGAACCTAAATTAATGATGTTGACAGTTAGATTTCGTTTTCTTTAATGCCTGTCTGGAAAAGATGTCTGGTTGCTGTGCTCTCTCCATTTTTTAAATTTTTTTATTTTTTGACAAATTAGGAATACAAGCGCAGCATACAGAAGAGTAGCCCTTGAGTAGCCACACATACATTGCTGAAATAAGGAGAAGGCAAGATGCCCAAAGGCCCTGTCAAAGTCCCTTGCCTACCTAACTCCACTCTCCTCCATATGTTAATTGGGTTAATAAAGGATATTTAGCTGTAAACTGTGTCCTGTGTAGGTTTCTAAATCAGGGATGTAGATCTGTAACAGTGTTATTTTCGCAACTTGAATAGACATTATGCTTTACAATAAGTCTCTTAACTAAGTAACTCACTGAGTAAAGGCTGAAGAGCCTGGATTTGTGATTTCTAAACATCCTGCCATTTTTCTGGTCTCCTCTGGATTGCCTTTTGCTTAAATTGTCTTTGAAGGGCCCTGTCGCAAACCACATACAGTATTTTAGCAAAAATACCCTAAATTTGAGCTAAGTTCTTAGTTTAATTCTTTTTTGCTAACAAATGCATACAAGAATTTTGTCTTTTTTAAAACAGCATAAAAATCCTGCTATGTATTTTGTCTTCTTGCAGTGCCAGCAGTCTTTTTAGTTTGTGATCTAACCTAATCCCCATAAACTTTTCTGCTGTGTTGTTGCCTGGCTAGATAGACCAGATTTTAATGTGTGATTTTTCTTTCCTCAGCTTAATATGATGCGACTTTTGGTTTCATGTCGTAATTTCAAACTGTTGCCTGTATGATTTATTACTTACTACCTTTTACTGCTAATTTGTTAGTCCCAGTCTCATTCTCCCTTACCAGATTGCAGGACTGAGAGTAACTGTTTTACAAGACTACACTGTTTGTTGCTTATGCAACACATTACTGAGAAACTAATAAATTAAGAAATCTAATTAACTAACCACTCCACTGTTACTAATTTATAACAGTAGTACTGTTTACATTGCTGTACACAATTAATTATCATGCTCTTAATCACAACTATTAAATCTGATGATAGGTTACTTTATTGAAGTAGCTCTTCAGTGCAGCACAAGGCAGTATTGCCATCTACTGCAGGTTGCTACCTACAGACTCCTCCTCTTGTTCCTGCTGACACTGCTCATTGCTTAGACTATTTGGCTAGTGGGCTGCTTTTCCCAATTTCATCATTATTTTTTCTGGAGTATTCAGGGTAAATAGTCACCTGCGGTACTTATGTTTACTCTGACAAATACTTGTGTACCGAGCAGCATGTGATCTAACCTTTTGCCCACATTATTTTTGGCAATAAATATGAAGTCTACAAAGAATTTTCTGGTTAGAATTTGTACCTCTGTGTATTCCAGATAGTTTATATAGTTGCACACGAATGTATAAAGTCTAAGAACCAGTGCTCAGTCTCACTGACTAGCTCTAAATGAGGAAGTTACTGCAGCCTGCCATTGCATTCAGCTTTGCTGATAAACTAGAGTGGTGTGATGGGTTGAAGGTGGTACAGGCGTGACTTCCATGACAAGAGTCCCCCAGGCCTGTGGTCCAAACACTCATGTTGCAGAACAAAAAAGTGGAAATTGCTAGCTTGCTACTTAAGATTTACCAGCTTGTGAAAGTGTAGAGAATGCTACTGATGGCAAACAAGATTGTACCAGCAAACATACATAACAGAGCTGTTAAATGTGCCACTGCTGACCTAACCTGGGCTGCACAGGAGCATTTCTGGAATTGGAGGATAAGCTTTTCACAGACAGTGAATTTAAGATTGAATTTACAGATGTAGACTAAGCCTCAAAACTAAGGATGTACTTTTCATGGGGTGGATGGATGTTGTAAGGCAGGAAAGGAATATACTTTTTTTTTTTTTTTTTAAGATCTCATCATGATTTCTAAAGGGCGAGTAATTTGACTGGTAGGAGAAAGAACATAATAGCTTATATTGCCAAACAGAACTGCATCTCCCTCTCTTGGGCTTGGCAACTTAAGGATGTAAATGTTGATCCAGTTACAGACTGTAAAAGAGAAAACAGACTATCCTCTCAGAACTTGGGCCACAGCATTTTGGAAGCCTGATGACAGTACTGCAATTACAAAAATATATATATTTTAGCTTCTTGCTGACAGTAACACAAATCTGATTGTCTTTGTAAGGTAGGTGATAGAAAATCTTTTGATGGTGAAATTGTTTACTTTAATCCCTGAACAATCTGCTTGTATGAAACAGATTTGCTGAAAATGTACCCATTGCAGCAACTTAAAGGAGTTGGGTCTATACCTTTAAAAGTTGTTGAGATTTTTTGTTGTTTTTGTTGTTTTTACTTGTGAGCTCTTTAGTCCTGTCACCTAAACAGGACTAAGCTTAGTCACTACCTTGTGAGAGTCACTACCTTGTA
The DNA here is from genome assembly GCF_009769625.2 of Cygnus olor. Classification (NCBI taxonomy): domain Eukaryota; kingdom Metazoa; phylum Chordata; class Aves; order Anseriformes; family Anatidae; genus Cygnus; species Cygnus olor. The sequence goes on along the minus strand of NC_049198.1, from coordinate 15,473,171 downwards.
AGAGTGTCACAAACAAGCATGTGGGAAGCTAATAGAGCAAAGCTTAGGCAAGTGAAATATATGTAACTTTGGTATTTTTTGCCCAATTGGAAATTTCTGGCATGACAGTATTTAATAGAGAACAATACAACTTCACAGGTATTAACTAAAGTATAATTTTTGAGAGTAAATGCCAATAAAACACATTAAATGTTCCAAGCGTATCGTATGGTTGGTGTCCTTTTCATTGTTGTGAAATTAAATATATATAATCAGTGCAGCATACTGTGCAGATTCCTGTTTGCCGTGTGAGTAGATGACGAACAGCATACCTCATCCCTCTCCCTTCCTCTCCTGCTGCTAGTACTGCTCAGTAGGATGCGTGATTCATATCATAAAATAGAGAAAAACCTGTCCCAGCACCCTCAGCCCTGCTACTGACAGGACAGTACACAGCTCTGACACATCTGGCTGTTCGTATTGTTGGCTTTGAATAGCCACGGTGGAAAAGAATGGTATGTTTTTCTTTGAGCTTCCTCTTAGCCCATTGGCAATACTCCTGTAATCATCCATGAAACCTTTTTTTGCTTGTCATGATTTCTAGCCATTGCCAATTATATTTTTCTTTTCTGCAGGCTGCTCTCAATCTTCCCCAGAGACCACTTCTCCACTGTTCTACTGTGATTCCTGTTGTGGCTCTGACATTAAAGTTTATTATGCACCTTTTCAGGCTTAAAGACTCATGGTGCTTTCTTCCTTGGATGTTGTTCATATCCTGGACTTCTCATCATGTTCGTGATGGGATTCGCCATGGCCTCTGGATCTGCCCGTTCGGAAAAACTCCTCCTTTGCCATATTGGCTGTATGTGGCAATAACAGCATCTTTACCTCATCTATGTTCATTTATTATGTATTTGACAGGCACTAGAGAATTAATGTCTATAAAACACGGAATTCACATTGATGTATAAGGATGACAGGTCTGAAGTTTTTCGTATTAGCAGTTGAAATGAGCTGTGTTCGTCACTGATAAGGTTTCCTTATGTTCCCTGTTAATTCCAAGTTAGGCGTTTGAAGCCTGTGGAGCCAGTTACAGCTCCTGTGTCAATTCATGGTGGTCACAGAAACCTATTCCATAAATGGTAATAATTTCATATTTATACATTCCCCTTGAAAACTATGTGGTCATTATCATTCATGTATAGCTAACTAATTTGTGAAACACTTAGTCTCTCTGTAGTACCTGTGTTACATTTTGGTGTCATCGTGCCATTCATCTGATCACCATTCACTCTGGATTTGAACTCTGGCTACGTTTCACCTAGATAGCATTCATATAGCACTTTAAAAACATGAAGTACTATATAGATGCTAAGTATTATAACCTAGTAGTGTGTGCCACTTCTGAAAAACATCAGTTAGCCTCTTGAAGTGATTTATTTGTTTTTCTGCTGGACTCTCATATTGAATTGTTTTTTTAAAAAATGCTTTTTTTTTCATTTCAAAAAGTGAAGCTGTGAATCTGCACCTCGTTCAACACGAATTGCCATAATACAGTGTTTACACTAAATTCTGTTCTTCTGTAGTTGCTTGGTACTCAGTTTGCAGACAATTAGACAATGGAAAGAAGACAGTTTGATTACAATATTATGTGTGTCAACAAAACGCTTGATTTAAAATACAATAATTATGAGTATTTAATTTGGAACTAAGGAATTCTAGTAAATATTTAAGGACTGTTTAAAGGCAAACTTGTTTATTACAATAAAGTGTAAGCTTTACAGAAGATTCTGGAAGGTATAAGAAAATAAAAATTGCTTAAAATGTGAGTTTGATCTTACTACTGTACATACATAGCATTCTTCCTGAAGTGCAACATCATCCTTACTGCAAAATAAAATGCATTATTATTACACTGAAATAGAAATTTCAGAAAAAAAGAAAAAGTCTCAGAAAAAGTCACAAAGTAAAAGTTTAGCTCTTGTCTAGTTTACGGTGTACAACCTCAGCAAGTTTGCTGATGACACCAAGCTGTGTGGTGCGGCTGACAAGCTGGAGGGAAGGGATGCCATCCAGAGGGACCTGCCCAGGCCTGAGAGGTGGGGCTGTGCAAACCTCATGAAGTTCAACAAGGCCAAGTGCAAGGTCCTGCACCTGGGCTGGGGCAATCCCAAGCACCAATACAGGCTGGGTGGAGAATGCATTGAAAGCAGCTCTGAGGAGAAGGACCTGGGGGTGTTGGTTGAAGAAAAGCTCAGCACGAGCTGGCAATGTGCGCTTGCAGCCCAGAAAGCCACCCCTGTCCTGGACGGCATCAAGAGCAGTAAGGATAGAAGGTTGAGCAAGGTGATGCACCATCTCTTTGTTCTCATGAGACCCCACCTGGAGTCCTGTGTTCAGCTCTGGGGCCCCCAGCACAAGAAGGACATGGACCTGCTGGAGCGAGTCCAGAGGGCCACAAGGACGATCAGGGGGCTGGAGCACCTCTCTTGTGAGGACAGGCTGAGGGGGGGTTGCTTTTGGTTTTGTTTCATTGAGCTCCATTGTCTACTGAGGAGATGGGGCATTAATTTCCTCAGTTGTTGATGAATAGCTGACAAAAGGGGGTAATTCTGTGGAAAAGCATAGATAGGCTAGCAGGTGCTGAACTTATCAAAGGGTGCAAAGATCAGGTGACGTGTTTATGTTTAGTGTTACTTAAAATTATACTACATTTACATTAATAAATACATATTAGTAAAAAGTACTAAAAATAAGAAACTATGAACTGTGATGACTGGCTTAATGGGTACCAGGGACCTTCTATGCAAAGTTCTAAAGGTTCTCTGGAGCACACTCAGCTACGTATGGAAAATGTTACACCACCTCAAAATGTGCCTTCCCTCAACAAGAATAGTCTGCCTGTTTGTTCTGTGTTTTGAACTACAGGCTGTAAAATGCCAGTAATAAATATCTTTTGTGCAAGAGTGAGTACAAGTCACTGTAAAAAAATTATATATTCTTGTTTCATAATATATGCGTAGAGTTTTGTGCTTTATCCAGATTTGTTTCAAAGTTAAATGTGCATAGAAACAACGTGGAAAATTAACACTTTCTCATTTTTAGATTATCGTTTAACATTTTTGGTAACTCTATATCCTCCATCAGTCCTTCAGACTGGTACTGTACCATAAGATGCTTGATTCTCACTTCAAATGATTTCTCTTTCTAGCTGTGTTTAAAGATCGGATGATGGGGTACTTCTTAGATAGTTTAAAAATGCATGTGTTCATTTTCTGCATTTCTAGCAGTTCTACCAAAGCAACACATAAGCACCATGCAGAAATAAATATATTGAGGAAAGTAGCAAGCACCTGTCACATGTGACTTCTTTCTGTCCCTCTCCAGACAGACGTTAATCTTGTGCCTCTTCCTGACATTTAGACAACATTATCTCAGGCCGTGGATAGATTTTTAAGGTAAAGTGACACCTAGTTTGTGGGTAGCCAGGTTAAAGAAAAAAAGAAGTTAAATATTTGTTTCAGCCCACATCACCTAGGAGATGCACCTCCCTATTATAAATGAACTTCCTAACATTTTCTTACCAGTGCATTTCAACTGCATTGATTTTTCCAGCTATGCAGTGATATTTGCCGTGTGTAGAAAAAACATAGCAAAAATAAACCAACCCTAAAAACATATCTTGATGAATTTGTGCTTTACTGCATTGTCACAATTGAATTAATATGAAATACAAAAAGTATATGAATTACACAAAAAATTTGTCTACTCAAGGTAGTAGCTTCATGCACAGTGTGCAATACATATCACTAAAATATTACTGTTAACTCATACATTTCTTATGCCAACTGAAACTATTTCCACGTATTTTCAAGTTGTACTTTTAAAGTTAAAGGAAGAGGTTGTACTGATTTTAATGGATTGCTGTCTTAAAAAGTAGGTTCTCATAACTGCCAAGTTAAAAATGTTTGAATGTTTGAGTCCCCAGCCCCCCCAAAAAAGCAAGATAAAATTTCTCTTAATTCCATGTTGGCCTTAACAGAAAGAATGAATGCATTTCCTATCATCTTACATTCTAATTTAGAATATAATCTGTATTTTCACATAACTACAGGTACCGTTTTTTCTGCAGTGAAGTACATTGTATTAATGGTCGTGTGCCTTTAACCAGTTATTGATAAGTGAATTATTCATAATTGATGCCATCCTCTAAGGAAAATGTTGGTGAGTTTGAATTAAATTGAAATAATTTTAATTTTAGTGGTCAGCCTATTGGTAGTGGCTTATTATTGGAAGGACATTTCCCCTGCTAATGGAAATAAAGTTCTAGAAAGAGACTTAGAGGGAGGGGTTAAAATTTAATCTAAGGAATCGTTAGTACAATGTTCATTTTGAGTACAGATATATGTATTTACTCCACCAACTTCTCCCAGAATGAAACAAAGTGATGAAATGCACAAGAGCACATTTCAGTTTAACTATTTGAGCTGATCTAAATTCTGTCACTTATGCAAATTTATTCACAGCAGTAGAAATTTGTATTGTAAGCGTTGCATAGCGTGGGCTTTGATCAACTGGCAATTTGAGTCCACCAGTTAGGATTTGTTTCCCTGTTGTGGGCAGACCTTGCTTTGAAGCAAAGGAAGTGCTGTCAGGGTGAAGTACCCTTTGCATTCATTACAGAAACAGTAGTAAGATTTTCCTCAGAACACTAAATTGATACCCCCAATTCTGTGTTCTTTACATTGAATTGTAAATTTGAATGTTGCATGGTAGAACTGCTTTTTTTTGTTTATAACAGAAGAGTAACATTAAAGGTAAATAGTACTTGTATTTATGTGTATCACACATCTTTGATGCTTATATAATCACTTTCTATTTCTGTAACCTAAATTTGTATTTAATTTTCCTGAGGGAAGGAGGAGTGTTTGAATGTATAGGAGATCCAGACATACTACTACTTAGCAAAAAAAGCTTGTATAGCAATGTTAAGGAAATCTTCAGAATATTGAGAACCAATTAAAAGAAATTATACTGTATTCCTTTTGACAGAAGTGTTAAACAAATTTCATTTTGTAAAAACGTGTTTAATCAAAACCAGCTGACTGAAAACATTTGCACTGAGCAATCTGTGAAAGTGAATTTGTATACTGCAGCTATGGCAGGGGTAACCCCCCACGTCAGACTATATGCTGTGTTGCCACATCCACTACAGAAGCAACTCCTTCGCCCAAGGAATGTTATCATTCTCCTTGGAGCCTTCCTCATGCTGTCAAGTAAACCTGATCTTACTTTGATCTTAGACATTCTTCGCCTTCACGTAGCATTTGGTAAGGATTCCTGAACAGGTGTGGGGTAGTTTCCTTAATCTGCTTTTGCTCATTCATAACAAGTATTTCGATAGCCTAAGTTGGCAGCTGTGAGTTTTAGTACAGGAGCTGTGGTAAAGAAACAAAACCAAAGATGTCAGACATAACAATGGCATAAGGAATTTTCAACATCCACGATGTTCAGGGTCACTTTGTCATTTACATTAGCAGACTGTTCAGTCCTACAAGGGCACTTCGAAAGTTTGTAATGCTGCTGGTTTCACATTTACATTTCAATTTAAATTGCTGATAGCCAAAACCAGCTTCTTTTCGTGTATTGCTGCCAACAACTTAGAAGGAAATCTTGTGAGGACCCCTCTAAAAATGTGAAATGTTCCGGGACAAATGAGTACTGTAAGATTCAAGTCATAAGGCTTTATCAGTGTAACTTCAACAAAATAATCTATTTGTTCGTTTAACTCTTTATAATAGATAGAGCCAAGCATTCAGTTATACCCTTGGTCTTACTGTGGATTCATGGATAGGGTTTGGGGGGGTTCTGGTACAGAATACCCTAGCTAGCAAAACCTTTTAACATTAGCTGTTTTTGTTTCATTAGTCCTCAGAGAGACAGGCTTTCCCTTCTTCTAGACACATGTCAAGGTGAAAGTTTGAATGACTTGCAAGAATATTTTGGGTGAATGCTTTATATGTCTTGTGCATAAAACGCGAATAAGCAACTAAATGCATGTTACAACTTCATACCATAAAAATGTATGCACATAATTTATTTGTACATTACTTCCCCAAAGTAAGAACAATTCGACATGCTGTTACATCCTAGGCATCTGTTGGCCAATAATGTAGATCCATCTCACAGCAAACAGTCGTAGACTGCCATTATATCCGTGTGTGGCCAGTCAGTCCGTGCAGTGGTGCGCAGATCACCGTGTAGCTCTTCCCACAAGAGACGTCTACTGGTGTACAGGATTGCATTCTTCTTGCCATGTTTTGCCCTAACCCAGGGGCAGCTGACTAAAATGGCAGCTGAGGCAGGTAGCTCTGATGCAGACAAGGTGAGATGAATCCCACATTTCCCTTTAGGTATCTTCTAACTCTTCTACGATGCCAACACAAAAGTCACAGTAGGTCTGAAGACTGTCTCAGCAGTGGGCAGAAGGGCAGGTGTGTACTTGTCTAGAAAGTTATGTTCAACACTTGAGAGTGAGAAGTGAGGATGGTGGAGAAGGATAAAGGCCAGATTTTTTTTTGTTTGTGATTTGAACAGGAAAACATCAATGAAAAGACAAAACACAAAACACCAATGGCAGAGTTGCTTTGCATTATTTTTTTCTCCATACAGTTGTTCTACCCCTCCAGCTTGTGGAAGGACTGGCCTTTCAGTGAGCTTGTTTGCATTACCACACAGTGTACACATGCCCTGTGCTTCCATGAAGGATCGCAGAATCACAAAAGCATTTATGTAGGAAAAGACCTCCAGGACCATCTAGCCCAACCTTTAACCTAGCACTGACCAATCAAGCACTAAACCATGTCGCTGAGAAATGAACAGGTGAGAGGTTTCAAGTGCAGAGGTGAAGGTGAGTTATATGATCGCAGCTGAACGCTCTGCTACTGAGCTGCTGATGGTACCTGACACTGACGGTGCGGGGGAAGCATCTCTCAAAAGCAGCAGTATTGACTGAGGTAGAGAACAGGCTATTTCCCTGGCACTGATGATGTTTCCTTACGCAAGAATATCATGCCAGTTTCCCTGGCAGAAGTTACTTTATTGATGGAGATAAAAGCTTTAGTTTTCAGCTCAGATTCCAGCCAGCTTGGCAAACTGCCATAATTACATCTAGAGAGGTAACAAGCACAGATTTTCTCTGTGTAATGAGAACAGCTTCTCCTAAAATCTTTGAAATATATATTATATCCAGACTTGAAAAAATGTGGCAGAATAATCTGTATATAAGACATTGTTTGAAAACACTCTCCTATCACATTTGCAAAGGGAATTTGGTATTTCTGCTTACTTTCTATCACAAAGAAACCCATACTTGCTGGCATTTGGGGAATAAATTAATAGCCTACTTAAAGGAGAAGGAGATGACTTATAGAGATACATAGAGAAGAAAGTGTTTTACTAAGTTGTTTGTTTATCTCCTGCTTGACCTGTTTTTTTGTTGTGCCATGAGAGTGGCTGTAAGGTTTGTTGTGTTACTCAGGCCGTCTGAAGGAGGTAACTGCTAGGCTTTCAGAATCAAAACAGTGAACAGAAGTGTCCCGTGACATGCACGAAATACATTTTAATGCTATTAGGTGTTACATCCCTTCACAACTTATCAAAGCAAAACGTCTTGCCTGACACTTGTTTTCTTCCCTCTACTATTCCTATCTCCACAAGTCACCTGCTGGTAACATTTAGCACAGATACCTTTATCTCCCAAGTGCTTTATAAGCATTACTTAATCTCACTAGGTCCTTAATTAAGCTTAAATATATATATATACATATATAAAACATATACATATATAAAACAAACAAACAAACACAAACAAAAAAAAACAAACAAAAACAAACAGGGAAGCTGGGCCAGATAAGTATGTTCAAAGAGAAATTTTTCAAAGCTGAAGAAGTAGAGCTGATTGGGGAATGCTGGGATGAAATGTAGTTTTTCAAGAAAAAGACAGCTCCAGAGAGGAGCTTGTTTCAAACTTGGCAATTTCTAGCAGGGAATTTCATGGTTAAAAGATATATCAGTCACATCCTGCTAGCTGGCCTGAAATGATGAAACAGTTTGGGTTTTAGATCTACAGAAAGAGAACAGGTTATTGCAAACCACTTTCCAATGCCAGGAAACAGGCTTTGGAATAGCGACAAGGAACTAAGGCAATAAATTCACTTGCCAAAGTAAACCTCCTTCCTGCCCCAAGTCTGTAAATACAAACGTGCAACAGTGTTGTTCCATCCAAGTGTCTGATGGACTGGAAGCCATCAGGTAACTGGAGAAGGGGGAGCAAAGGAACTATGGTGGCGAGTGTGCGTGAGGCTTTTGGGGAGCAGAGCTCACGGCAGGGCGGGCAGCCCCTACCTGCTGCATGGCTCCATCCTTGCCCCAGCGTTATGCTCAGGGGGTGCCTGAGGACAGAGATGCAGCACGGGGGAATGTTTGCTTGCCTGACTTTCAGTGGTCAGTGTAACCTGGAAGGGGTTTCAGTGCAAAGTTGATCATGTGTCTTTCCAATCTGCTGGTCAAATTGTATTCTGCCAGCCCTGTGCAGCCTCAATTAGTTAGCTGGGAGATGGGTTTGCTTCACTGTGCAAATTCAACACCATCACCTTTGTTGTAAGTGAGGAATATGTGGTGGCCACGTTTCTTTAAGTGGAACTCAAAAAGAAAAAAGAAAAAAAAAAAAGAAAAAAGAAAAAGCAAGCCAAATCCAGCAAACAAAACACAAAACTCTTCCTGGTATTAGTGAGTGAGGACTGCAGAAGCAGGCATATCATTAACAACATCCTTATTAATAATGTATTTGTTCTGGGTAGTGCAGGAAGGTTTCAGTCACTCATTATGTTGTCTGTTGTATAACAATGACACAGTCCCTTACCAAGTAGTCTCCAATCTAGTCTGTTTTATATCTTCTAGGTAACATTTAACTATAAAAATGTAAATGAAAAGAGAAGAAATGATCCTGGTCTTGTTTAGCTTCAAGTAATAGACTTGCAAATCATAAATTATATATATATTTTTTCAAAATGTTGGCATTTTCAATGCCCCTTGGACTTGTGAAACTCAAGCACCTGGTCTTCCAGAAAGAGAGCTGCCAAACTTGCCCCCCACAGTTGATTTTTTTTCTTAATTTCTCTTTAAAAAAAAAAAAATCTTCAGTAGATTTTTGCACCAAAGTTCTTTTGTGCCCTTCTATAAGAAGGGGGGATTAAAATCAAAACAGGCAGGGCAAGCAGGTGTTTCAGATGAAGGCTCCTCATGCAGTGAGTTTTCCCCATTTACACCAACTCCTGATGCAGGACGAGCATTAGGAGGAAATCCACACACGGACCTGGGGTAAAAACACAGCACTCTGGCTTGTGCTCTGCACAAAGCTGCGATCAGGGACCTGGGCACCCTTCAGAAAGGGAAGATCCTTCACCAAAGCTCCCTTCTCCTGTCTGAGCTCCGTCTGTGAGAAGCACAAACGAAGTCATGAAGCTCTTTTTCCTCTTCCCCAGCTTCCAAACTTATGCTGAGCATAGGGAAAGTGTGAATTTGATCCTGTGAATGAGTAACCAGGCACACTACGCCGGACTAAAGAGCACGCCACGGCCTCAGAGCTGCAGGGGTCTCTGTTACCTGGCAGGAGGGAGACCACCAGAGGCAGCCTGAAAACCTTGGTGCCAGCTCAGTAACGAAGATGTAACGTGGGCGTGATGGTTTACAAGGCAAAATTTAATTTCCCGGTACAACCAATGGCTGCAAGAGATCATAGTTCAGGGTTAATAGTGACTTCACAAGCCACACTAACAGTCGGTGAATTTGGGTTAGGAAAGAGGGAGAATCACATTTATTCCCCGTAAAATTGTTGCAAGTCTGTTGATCCTCACGTTTTGATGTAACGTCTGTCATGTACAGCCCTGTGTTAGTATAACCTCGTGCAGTGGTTATGTTTGCGTTTGCCCCTGCGTAAATCTCTTGTGACCATAAACATGTTTTAGCCAAAGCGTAAGACCAGAACATCTGTATTTATTTATGTTTGTGGAAAAGAGCACCAACTATTTTTTTTTAAACTTGGTTTGATTAGTTTCCATTGAACATTTGTCACTTGTGTTATGCCCCTATACAGACAATGTTGGGGTTTAAAAGATAGGGAAATCCAGGTAGATGTTCAGAATCTATGCTCTGAAAACCAGTCTCAAGCTCTTTTGGGCTCAGGAGAAGCAGGTTAGAAAAAAAGCATCATGCTGAACTAGACCACTGGTCAGATATTGGCCCTACAGGCGTGCATTTTCACCCATGGTGTGTTTGTGAGTTTTTGCATGTGTTTGTCTGGTTTTTGCATTTCAGAATCCAAATTAACAGACTCTGTCTCGTCCAAAAGTCAGTTAAGGCCTACGACGAAAAAAATGCCGACAAAACTTAGGAGCACCTGGTCTTTGGTACTCAGCCTTGTCATGAGAAGTCTTTTGAGAGACAGAGTTGAGAAAAGAGTATGTGGACAACTGATGTAAACTTCATATTTTGGGTTTGGTTTGAGAGAATTACTAAGCTATGTAGCCAATAAAATCTCTTAAAATAAGGATCTTTAATAGGAAAGCATGCAGAATTGTTGGTCTTTGTTCTATTAAGAAACACAAATTCCAATATTCTTATTTCCTGTTTTATATCTCAGCATCGGGTTATCACCTGAATAAAGCAGCAGCCAGCCATGGAAAACCTCCACTCTCCTTTCTTTTTAGTGCATGCAGGTCCTCTCAGAGCCTCTCTCACATGGTCTTCCTCTGCAGTAAAACTGGCTTGTAAAGGGTAGAGGGGTTGAGAGGGGAAGTGTTATAGCTGCCAGCCTGAGAAAGGGACTTCACAACTTCCACAACTTCCTAAGGGCTTACTTTGCGCTTTTTTTTTCCCCCCTGACCTGGGAGATTAATAACATCTTCTGTTTCTCCCTCTGTCCATTTTCCCAGTGAAATAGGTCCTTTTTCTCAACCTCCATAACAGCATGTCAACTTTTAAAGTCATATTGGAGATATGGAAAGGGCTTTAGTTTGGACATCCCAGATAATGGAAACACTCTGCTGGCAGCCAAGCCATCCAGTCCACTGGCAATAATGCACTCTGGCAGTCCTAAAGAAAGTTTGTGAGGTGAATCCTGCTCTCTGCTCATGCTTTCTCCATGCTATTTCCATTGGGGAAGAGAGATGCTACCACAGTAAGAGCTAAAATCCAGTAAAGGCACCTGCAGGTAAATGCCTGGCTGTTGCTTCGTGTCTGTGGGGTCAGCTGCTGCAGATGCAATACCTGCAAAGGACATTTTTTTGAAACAGACAGTAGAAAAAAGGAGGTGTTTCTCTGCACTTTTGGCACTGGAGACAGAGCTGGCACCACACCTTCGTCTTCCTGGTGCAGAGAGCCTGAAGCCTCCTTCCCAGCACAAAAGCCTGCATTATTCTGCTGAGCTCCGCTTCCACCCCAGTCTATAGCAACCTAACGGTCAGGAGGCCCGCTGAGGGAGCAGGAGATCCAGGCTCAGGCCCTCACCCCTAGGTGCCAGGCAATAGCAGAGGCTGGGACAAGTGCCCCCATCTCCCCCCGCCGCGGCTGCAACTGCTGCACGGGGTCCTGAGCCCCAGCTGGGCAGTGAAGAGGGAGCCATGGCAGCATCATCTGCCCGCGGGGACATCGGCCAGCAGGAAGGGACGTGGGTGCTCCAGTGCCTCCTCAAGGTGCCTCTCTTCCTTCCACCTGTGTAAGGTGTTGTCTAGAATAGGGAATGTCTGAAGAGATCATGGCTTGGGGTTTTATTACCCACACAAACAATTGGAGACATCTCTAGAAAGTCCAAAGTATAATTGTAAATTATATCCTCAGTTCATTCATGATTTAGGCCATTCTAGGAAAAAAAAATAGTTATTGCAAGTTGATTATTGTGTGCCTTAGCAGAGTAACGGGAAGTGAAGTCCAGAGAAGTCCATTACATCTACCAGTAAGCCAAGAGCAAAGGCTCAAATTAAGTCTTGCTGAAGACAGCAATGATCCAAAGTTGTTTTAACATGATTTATCCTGACTTAAAAAGTGGAATTGGTGGTTTTGTTCTTCACCAGTAATCAGCACTTCTGTTGGAAGTTTGGCTCCAGAGACTGGAAGGCTCTCAAGCCTCGGTTTCCTCATGTGTGCTGCACAGAACTTCTTGGTTTGGGGTGCAGGTACACGGGCAGGGCAGAAGCATGTGGCTACTGTTCCCCATGCCGTACCTTTCACTGCAGAAAGCTGTTCAAGGGCAAGGAGGGGGTTAAAGAAGGCCAGTTTACTCCTGCCTGTGCTTGTGTAATTGGAGAAAGGTGTGAGACACGTTAGAGTGCATTTTAGCATAGAGAAAGTCACAGTCCTCTGCTCAAAAAATTAAAGGCTTTGCTCTCAGACGTAGCTTTTCCATCAGTTAAAGTAGAAAAAAATCAAGACAGAACTTTAAAAATGGCTAAAGGAAGAATTTGCCTTGTTTCTCAGGGCAGAGGAATAACTACCTTCTCACTTGCAATACTTCTGCCTGCAGGTTAGAGCTTTCATTTGAGGTTTGAATTCAGTCCAGGCCAATATGTCAATAAAAGCCTTCACGTTCCTCCAGCCATAATTGCAACTAATGCCATTGTCAACTATGTCAGTGCAATTCTGGGAAAAGAATTTCTGGCTAACTTGTTCTTTCTTTGTATGTTGGATGGCTGCCTGTATGTTTAAGTGGAGTCATAGCACAATATTTGCTATTGTTTCCTGGCTTTATTTTTTATTTTGAATTTCTCAATGTCATAAAATGGAGTTATTTTCTCAGTTTACATTTTGCCCTGTTCTAATAGGTTTGACATTCTAAATTACTAGCACATTACACAGCCTCCATAAAGTGGAAATCATGTTCCGGGTCTGCCATAATCATCATTTCCTTGCTGTACTTTCCCATTGAAGTGAACATGCATTTATTTTGTTCTGGAGCTGTAAATGTCACTGTGAACTCTGAAGGCACAGAAGATGTTAAACTTGAGCTAAAATCTGACTGAAGAAGTGAGTTGTATTCAGCATGCCAGAGCATTTTCTCAGCAGCAGAGAAATGAATGCCTGCAGGTATCTGTGTTTGTTCTGTGTTTGCGTGACACAGGATATGTGTGTGTGTGTCTGAGCAGCCACCTGGGAACACTCTGCATTTCTTGTGCAGGGTGCTTTGGTTCCTTCTCCCACCCCATCCCTGCTACAGCCCAGCACACTCCTTACTCTTACTGGACTGAAACTTTTGCAATCTGTACCAGGCGTTTAAAACTGCATCTGGAGATCTCATGCAAAGCATTTGTCAGAGCAAACTACTTGGTGTCAGTATCCTCGGGGACACAAAGCACCCAGTTCTGCACTGTCGAGGAGACAAAACCCAATTAGTACTGACAGAAGCCATTTCTTTAGCACGTTACTTCAGTAACACTTTTTTTATTTAGCCTATTCCTCTTTGTGCTACGTTGAAGTACATTAATGCTGCTAATAGTCTTGTCCTTACCTAAGTTCATATTAATTAAGGTGCTGAGAGCTGTCTTAGCTTTGGTAGTGGCAGTTTAGACTTTTTAACAGATTTTTCACTGTAATTAAATGCCAGCAATGAGTCAGCTTGTTGATTTCAACACAAACGACTTCCCCGAAATCATACTTGAAGTGGCACACATTATCTTCTCCTCTTAACACAGTAGAGCCTCATTTGAATGTGTAGTACTCTGCAGGTGCCTTATTCTCTTATCCTGGTAGATAACAGTGTCAAGCAGGAACCAAGAGCTACGAAGTAAAGCTGTAATAGCCGGTCAGTTTGATCGCACGATAGTAATTTATTATGAGGCTGAACTGTAAAACTGGTGTTGGGACAGTGCAAGCATAGATTAAAGTCACTGAGGTTAGCAATTTCTTATATCTTGTGCTCTGGAAATTTAGGAATGGTAAGAACTGCTGTAATGAGCCAGAGCAAAGGTGAGCCTGGCTGAAGAGTCCATGGACTTCCTGAGCTGATTTTTCTAGTTCGCTCTTAGAAAAGGTCCCAGCAGACAGCCTGCATGGCACTGGCAGTGGTGGAGGGTGGCAAAATATGGAAACCACCTGCTGCTGGTGCAGTGCTCAGTTCAGGGAGACACCATGCGGTAATATTTCCAGGCATTAGAAAATGTGAACCTGTGACCTATGTCATGTGTAGCAGGAAATTTCAGGTGTTATTTTCCCCAGAGTTTTCCCCTGCATGAGTCAGGAAAACCCTTTTTGATGCCGCTCACAGAAGAATTACAGATATTATCAGCCTCCAAATACACAACTTTTTTTTTTTTTTCCTCATGGAAAGCCATGCGTTTGTTCAGATTGCGTGTTCCTCTAATATCACAGAAAATTATTGACATGGCTGCAGAAATGAGAGTTATGAGAAAATGGAGGGGTATATACCAGCGATATACCATTCCCAGCTGTCTTTTGCCAAAAAACCTTCCAGTCTCTTTCTTGAACAGCATGGCTGCTGCCCTACCAGCAGGTCAGAAAGGGGCTAAGGCGTGCTAAATAACACAGCCCTTGTTTAGGCTCTTTCACCAGCTGAAAACACGACACTCAAACACAAAGCTGGTGCACGGCAAGTGGCTCTTTGGGGCTGAGCCTGTTTACAGTGCAGTGGGTTTGGCCTGTGTGGTCGCATGTTTAGCTTTCACACAGAGGCAATATCTAATAACAAAGATGCTTGGTTTGTTTTTGTCCTCCTGATTTAATCCTGCAAATGTTTGTTTCCGAGGCATTTCTATACGCAGCACTTCTACTGCTGAAAAGCCTCCTCAGCGAGGAGGGCTCGGAGGATGCAACGGTGAGGCAGAGCGGCCTTGGTGCTGCCGCATAAGCAGAGCCTCCTCTCCCACCGGGCCGAGACTTCCCCGTCTGCATGTAAGAAGACAAGAAGAGGTAAGAAGAGGAGTCCTGCTGAAGCCCGCCGTGCCGTACAGGACGGAGCCGACTTCGAGCTGCTGCCCAGGGTGGGGCTGGCAATCACGTTCTTCCCCAGCAGCCGGGAGGTCGGGCCACACGATATTTCCTGTAACTCACAGCCGGCTCCCTCAGCATACCTCGGCTCCTGGGAGGAATGGATGTGAACTTAGTCACTGTTCTTGCTCTTCTAACAGTCGCAGTTAGTCAGACGTCTGAGAGTAAGTACAACTGCACTTTATCTGTTTCTATGTTTTAATTTCCTAAAAGTAGAAGGAAAAAAAAACGAAAAGAAAAAAAAAATCCCAAGGCGTGTCTACCTGGAATTGTGTCTCCTTAAGCCTCTGCAGCTCTGCAAGGGATCAAAGATGATAGCTTAAAGGTCTGTGCTGTAGCATGGGAAGGTTTTAAAACTGAAAGCTGGCTCTCCTAACCCGTGTAGAACAACTGGAGTTTGTTTCAGTGGAATTAGTTTCACCTGAGCATTCCTTCCTGTTACCCTTAACAGATGTGGGGACTTTGTCATTCTGCAAAATGGCTTAAACAAGGAAAAGCCGTGTGGGTAATTTATCATAGCAAATATTGTCAGGAACACAGTAGCTGAGAAATTTTCATTGCTGAAGGTGTAAGACCGTTAAAGCAGTAATTTCCGACAGAACACGTAATAAAATTTTACTGTTTGTTTAAAGGGATCTCTCTAGTTCAGCTGTGATTTCCTACTTTCTTAGCTTCTTGTGAGGCAATATGAAAATCACTTGTTCTTTTTCCTTTTATGTTCACATGTCCTGGATGGCAAAGATTTCAAAATGCTTATAAGGACATACTTCACGTAACCAATTTCTCACACGCAGCGAAGAGGTTTTCACAGCTTTGCTTCGCATTCACTGTGCATCTCAAGGCTCCATGAGATCTCCTAATGCTTGCTTTTTTCCTCCTGTATTTCCATCAAAATAACTTTCAAAACAGATTAGCCAGTGCTGTGCTTGAATTCATAGTGTTTCTTTGTAATTTGCCAGTGTAAAATAAGTTGTGTTCTCAGAGAAGACGACTCAAATTCTGGAGAACATCAATCTTTGCAATTTCTTGCAAATATCACTTGCACTTTCCCCATTTTCCACTGGTTACAGTAGGAGTAGGAAATGCAGAGTTCCCTGGTGATTTAGAGAACACATGGACAAAATGTGCCTTAACGTTTTGTCCCATTAAAATGGCTACTGCAACTGCTGGCCTGAGAAGATTGTGTGAGTTCCTTTCCATTAGATTTATGATCTGGCCAGTCAGCAAGGTCTTGCACAACAGCTATGGCATGTACACACACACACACAGGTCAAAGTAAAGGTTTTCTTAACGCTCATTCTTTCATACTGAACTACCTGGCACAGGGGAAATACCTTCATTGCCTAATTTTCCTTACACAAACATGTTCCACATTTAACAACAACATTCAAACAGCAGAGCCTGCAATAAAAAAGGCAGAACTGCATCTGGTTGTATGGGCACAGGCACACCCTACCCTCATCTGAACCAGCACTCCGGTTAGGCTGCTTAGTTAGGCTGGCCATTATGCATCTGTTCATTTCAGTGGAACGGTACAGAGACATGAATAAATTTTGGGCTGCTACATACCGAATTACAAAAGTTTCCTTTGCTCGTGGCTGTGGATTGGCAGCTGTTGAACGGACGCCAGGTAAGCCATCTGGTGGCCAAACTACACCCAGCCACAGGCAGGAACGTTTCTGCCAGGCAGTGCCAGAAAATGAGCAGAGCAAGGCTGTTTTGAAGTGTGGCAGGAAGGGTTTCCAGGAAGGTGTTTTTATTATTGTTATAATAATAACAATAACAATTATTATTATTATTATTATTATTATTATTATTATTATTATTATTATTATTAATTTATATTTTATTTTTCCCCTTAACGTAATTAAAAGAAAAAAAAAAGTAAAATTTGCTTTGAAAACAACAACAACAAAAAAACAATATTCTTCTATCCACTCATTGCTTTCAGCATCATGGTTTTACAGTGCCAGACACTGTCACACCCGCTGTGGCAGTGCATGAGGGGCTAAGCAGCAGGTTGGACAAGGAAACTTATTTCAAAGGTGGTTGATCCGAATTTCAATTTGAGAAGACAGTTCTCTTTTGAAAACTCCTACATATATTTAATTTTGAAGACATGAAGACAGAAACTTGATAATTCTTGAATAATAAAAGCATCCAAAACAAGTGCTAAATGCTACAGGGTTGGAATAACAAGTAAATAAGATTGTCTGGGTATTCCTGATGCAGTTAGCTGTAGTTATCCCAGTCAAGTTATTCTAGTAACGCCAGTCCAGTCAGCATGAGGGTCATCTGTGCAGTGTGGGGGATGGGTTTCTTCTTATTAAACTGCATTGCTTCATAGAAAAATAACAGATGTATGTTAATATGACAGCTTCTTGTTGCATTGCAATGTGCAAGACATTACATGTTTTTTTTTTATTTGCTAAGAAAAGTAGAAATTTCACCTTCTGGTAAGGCACTGGATAATAGTGTTTGCTTGACCACACCAGTATGCGGTCAGAAACATACTGCTTGCCAATTTTCAGAGTGTACTTTGCCAATTTTCAGCCTGCATCAAGGATGCTGCATGGGAATAGAAAGCTTGCAATCTGATGGTGATTTGATGGACCAAGACACATTTGCAAATCATGGCCTGTATGGCACACCCATCTGTCAGTCTCCAGTTAGCCCTCCTGGCTTGAAACTGTCTGTATTAACAGCAGTCCTCATAGCAGAGCAGAAAAGGCATCACTAAATAACTTCATTTATATTTATTCTAGGCCAGAAAAATTATATACTATGATTTATATTTTATTAAATGTTATTTTCACCACTTTAGCAGATATAGCTTAGAATCCCTTCTAAATCTTTTCTTTGTCTCTTTTTCAGTTCTATGCTTCAGGTTTGTGTATTCTCGTACAATCTAGTTGAAGGAAAGGTTTAATAAGGCACAGTTCAGCATCTGAGTTCCCCTCTCAACTCCAGCTGTTGAGCAACCTCCGTGTTTTAACAGAGTACAACTACGCTGTGTTTGCCAAGGATTCTAGCAACCTGCTTTGTTCACCTGCCAAGCAGGCTCAGAGCCTTCTTCATAATGAAATAGTTACTGACCTACTTTGTGTTAAGCTAAAAAGACATGCTTTAAGGTACTGAACTCTTAAAGCAGCCCCAAGTTTGTTTTAGATGAAAGAAACATTTTCTGGCAGCTTCATTAGCAAACAGGTACTAAATGATCTGCCTTACAGAAGTTAGTATAAAGTGTACGTGTTCTGAGAGAAATCTTCCTTCCAAGGGCAGAGCCCGGATTCTATGGTCATAAATCAACAGCACTGGATTAAGGTGGGAAATTTATCTACGGGAATGGCTGTACTGAGACTAGAGCGTTTTAATACTTATCATAGTCTGACTAATCAAGACATTAATCCAGTTAATCAATGCAAGGGCTTTTTGTGCATATGTACAAAGCCTACTTTGTAACCACAAAAGAATTCCATTAGGAAACACTGATGACTGCTGCTGATAATCCCAGCAGTGCCGAAATTGTGCAATCAGTGCAGGGCTGCATCAACGCACGATGAATTTGAGACACTTTAGCAGCAGATCTCACATTTCAGTTTAGACACAGAAAGAGCCCCAGGTTCCCGGATTTCACCATGCAAGATAAGCTGTCTGTCTGAACACAGGGTTTGTTGGGAGAGCCCATTCTGCTTAATAACTGTGTGCATCTTTGCCGGACTCCCTTGGTCTGTGTAAGTGCAAGACCTACCTACCGGGTATTTGAGATGGGGACCAAAAATGTCTTTCCCACTGTTCCCACCTACAGCCCAGTATTTCTATTGTGCTTGGTTAAAAGGAGCAAAAAGGTGCAGGGGTGGGGAATGCCATGGCTCCATCACTCGCTATCTATTTCTGTGTGGCTTCCTCTCCTTAACAGGCTGCCCAGGGAGGTTGTGGAGTCTCCTTCTCTGGAGATATTCAAGGCCCGTCTGGACGCCTACCTGGGCAACCTGCTCTAAGGAACCTGCTTTGGCAGGGGGGTTGGACCTGGTGATCTCTTGAGGTCCCTTCCAACACCTACAGTCCTGTGATTCTGTGATTCCTCTTTTTTCTCCACCTGGTCCCCTTCAGCTAAAATATGAGACAATGACCTGTCCTGCTAAAAACATTTATAAATAAAAAAAATAAATAAATTTCCTACAGAAGAGCCTGGCTGAGCCAATGGCTGCTGTGTTTCTCCTCCCCCGTGTCTACCCACAGAGGAACATTTATCTAGCCCTGTCTGCCTAAAAATGGCAGTCAGAGACCAGCAAAATAGCTATCTGCTACTGCTGCTGTATTCCACAGGAGGTCCATTCACCAGGCAGTACAGTTTCTGTAAATGGGAAAGAAAATCTAGGGTAATCAGCCCAAAACTGGAGAAAGAGTGAAGTGTTCATTACTGCTCCAGAAACTGAGCAGGAAGCAGTAACTGCTTTTAACATTTCTTGCCTGAACTCTAGATGACATGGCCTTCTTCAACTGCTAATCATGTGGCTCTCAAATTTGAGAATGATGACCAAAGAAAGCAAAGCAGAAATGATGAAAAACGTTTCTACATACTGAGTTTGGCTGGGTAGAGGATAAGATATGGAAGCCAATGCAAGGCTGTCCTTTCTCTCCACTTCTTCTGAAGTTGGTAAAGCTATACATAGCATGTTAAATAAATCCAGCATAATAAAAAGAATAGTAATAGTGTATTCCACAAGCCGCAGAGGCAAAGCATGCATCCAGAAAGGAGGTCCTTCCTAGGCATCCTAGAAGGTTGGGTGAGTGAGGGTGTTTTGCCAGTTACTCTTGTTCGCCCTCTGCAAGAGTGCTTAACTTGCACCAGTGGAATTTCCTGCAAGATTTGAAGTATTAGAGGCCACCCCAAAATAGGACACAAAACATTTAAATAGCAGTGGATCTTTCCCAGGTGAGTGTTCCCAAGGAATAAATACCAAAGCAAGTAATACCACCTGCTGAAATAACAGCAGAGCAATCCCTGAGTGGACCTGTCTTGAGATGATTGCTAAGCTTGTTGATCCTGTCAGCTGCTCCTTTAGTGTCCTCATTAAAGAGGCTCAGTGTCACACAACAGGTCTAAACAGTTTTTGGTAAGCGGCTGTGGATTTCTCATTGTGTCACTGGGCCACAGAGACAAGTGAAATAGCCAGCACTGGAAAAATCTCTTAGAGTCACAAAGGGCAATAAAAGGCCAGGCCAACGTCTGTGTGGAAAACCGCAGTTCTTTTCTTTTAACCACTGTGTGAACCAGTGATTACCAACTAATGAGCCTGACCTAATTGCTGAAACCCAAACACATTTCTGGTATTGGGTTGGGCTGAATTCATTAGCTTTGCTTATTACCACCTAGTTGCTTCCCACTTATGGGATCAGAGCACAGTTATGTTAATAACTCATCCCAGTGCTCCAGGACAACAGGTCCCTTCTTCTGGGGCTCGGGGGAAATACAGAAGTTCCTTGACTCACTGCCCTGACTGTTCTTTAATTTCTATTACATTTAATTTCTAATTAATTTCTATTTGCCATATTGTAACTGTACACTCATGTACAGAACAACAACAACAACAAAAAATCAAATTTTATTTAAAAGCGATAGCTTATTTTTTGTTGAAAAGCAGTGAAGTTAGTGCAGACTGGAGTTCCTCGGGGTCAACACCCATACAAGCCTATGAAAGCAAGACTGCCTCTCTAAGCACACGCCTCCAACAAAAAGTTACTAGCAGGTTCTCAATCTCTGTAAGAAAGGGAAATAAGCACCACCTCATTCATGCTCTACTACAAAATTTCAGTCTGTTTTCTGTCAGTGTATTCACCAGTTTCATTGGAGTCCGTTGTGTGTTCTCATATGTAGAGGCATACTTTTTTGCATAGCTGCATGATTTAGAGAGGATTAATGCTCCAGTTCAAAGATTGACTGAGCATCAGGTAACTGAATTCATTCTAAAATTGCTAATTTTAATTGGCAATTAATTTTTCTAATTTTGCTTTAATTTCCTCATATGTTTATACAGCTTATACAGCTATAAAAGTACATCAAAAATAATTTATTAATTTTCAGTTATAAAGTGTGCAAAGGACAGTTCAGTACAATCCAGATCAAGGGAACAAAGCAAGTGACAGCTGAGTACAAGTTCAGGAGACAGCTGCCTCACCCTAAAACCTTCTGTAGTATCTGGTGATTCTGCCCGAGGCTGGCGGTGCTGGCCTTGCAAGTCTTTTAGTTTACTAGACCCCAAAGAAGCACAGGACTAGACCTCAGATAACATGCAAGATACAATTGCCCTTCCCTGAGCTTTTTTTCCTGTGTAATTTTTCTGCAAGGAACCGACTGGCAACAATGAACGTTCATACTTCAGTCACTAACAGTCATAAACCCTCAGAAAAAATTAAACTTAGTGGTGCTCTGTGAGTTGAATTCCCATTTGCAAACA
The DNA here is from genome assembly GCF_009769625.2 of Cygnus olor. Taxonomy (NCBI): domain Eukaryota; kingdom Metazoa; phylum Chordata; class Aves; order Anseriformes; family Anatidae; genus Cygnus; species Cygnus olor. Next base: position 15,451,674 of record NC_049198.1, on the reverse strand, counting down.
TGAATTAATTGGCTTCATGAACAGTATGCTGTTTTCTCTCTTCTCAAGAGAGAAAAGAAAAGGACATCAGGGAAATAATACATGTAACATAAAATACTTAATTAATCCTTCTGCACCATACAATTATTTATAGCCTTCCTCTCTGGGTTGCTGAGGAGGCGACTACCAGAGCAGCTGGTGCCTTTCACCCTCCTTTATGACTGTGCAGTCCCATGGCTCTGTCAGCTACCCCACCAGGTACAAAAACGTCCTGCAAGCTGTAGCAGGAAGCGTGACTGGCCTTTGGTGAATTTTGCTATACTGCTAGCTGCTTTAGCTCACTGCTGCAGCTCTGCCAGCATGCTCTGTTATTCTAGCTCTCAGAGAGAATTCTTGCGAGAACCAGGTCACACAGTCTTCTTAGGGGAAATTTTGTAAAGAGACTTCTATTTTCTTGTTTACAGCAACCATTGAAAATGGATTCTCTCGCTTATTCTTATTTTTATCTTTTTTGCTCTTTGACTCTTGCACTCCAAGGCTGAATGGTTACTTAAGAAACAGCATGACTCTTTTCATGGCCAGGAAAAAAATAAAATTAAATAGGAAGATTCCTTCCCTACCGTACACAGATTGATTCATTGGCTGGGACAGAGAAGTCCTTGTTGTGCTCACTTTGAAGAATGGTTTTGATCCCGAGACTCTCACATCCGAGATAAATCCCTCAACCACATAGCTCGGCTTGTCCTTGAACTCTTGAAGGGAATCCCTTTTAGAAGGTGTATTTCTGTGTTAGCGATGAAGAAAAACAAACATCAAAGTGTTACTATTCGTTACCAAAAATTCTTGAGTTAGGATCTGATTTTTAATCTCTAGTCACTTTTTTTTTTTTTTTTAATTTTAAGATGGTGTTTATCAAGCAGGAAAAAATCTGCAGGAGATCATTCCCTAGCAGAGACAGATTCAGTCATGAACCCACAAGCCCCAGGGGAAAAAGAAAACACAAAATCCATCAATAGCATTAATAATTTCAAACACAAACGATAATGAGGCTGATTCAAGATCTTAGGACGAGAGAGGAGGGTAAAAAGCAAGAATGCAAGAAAACATTTTTTGTTGTGAGGGTGGTCAGACAATGGAAGAGGTTTCCCAGAGAGGTTGTGGAGTCTCCATTTGTGGAGATGCTGAGAGCTCAACTGAACACAGTCCTGGGCAACCTGCTCTAGCTGATGCTGCTTCAGCAGGGAAGCTGGGCTAGATGATCTTAGGAAGTCCCTCTCAACCTCAACCAGTCTGTGATTCTGTGAAGTTAAGCTACGGGTTGTCCCCTCATGTCTAAGCCATTTCTAACTTTGTTATTACTCTTTTTAGCTTTGTTTCCTGGGGCCTTTAACTGTTGCACGAAAATTTCAGATGAAATTCCCAAAGGAATTCTCCCAAGAGTGGAGAGGTTTGAAATCCAGAAAGCTGATGGCCTGTGTCACCTAGAAGCTGTTATGTAAGAAATGTTTTGGGTGCTTCACTGTGAGAGGGGTACTGTCAAATTGAAACCTATTAGGCATCATTTTAACAAGTAGAATCTTAGTTTGCTTACAGAAATTCATTGAAACATAAGATTGTGTGTGATCTAAGAATTGTCCTTTGTTGTGCTGTTTGAACTTAAGGCTGCTAAAATTGAATTTCCTTTTCAATAAAAATATTGATCTTTATTCAGCCTGCACTAACTTTGACACGTGCTTTATTTTCACCATTGAAAAAGGACTTAGGCACCTTAGGGTTCTCTGATTTATTTATTTTTTATTCCAATTCTTGATCCCCTGCAAACCCTGCCTAAACTCATTAGTTGGCTTTACTTTTGCACATGAGCAATTTCAATTATTTTAATTTTTTATTATTATTATTTTGGCTGGTACAATATTACAAAGTTTGGGTCAAACTGACAAATTTGTATGTAATACTGGAAATTTTTCATTTCTAGACCATTTCCATGATGATCACAACAATAGTAATAATAAAGTGATCTACTTACTTTTTTGGCAATAGAAATGTAGAGTTTGAACTGTGGTTCTCTTCAGAGTGACTGAAGCAGGAAAGTTTTTTCAGACTTTGGAGGAAAGTGTATTCATGTAAACCTTCGGTATTAGCAGTTACCATATCTGAAAACAGACAAAAGGAAATGGACTTGCTACAAAATATAAGATTAAACATATTTTGTGATGCTTTTGTAGGTGAATGAGAAGTATGATATTTATTTATTTATTTATTTATTCTTCATTTTTTTCTTTGACAACTGATTTCTGCTCTGGCAGTCTCTACATAGGAGACAGAAAGTTCTGTGTGAGCCCGCAGATTAGAAGAGTTAAAAAATGGATGAAGAAGAAGCACAAAATTGCTGGGAAAAAAGCTCACGGTAGAAAACAGAGAAGAAGCAAAAGTAATAAAAAAGAGAGAAGCAGCAGTAACATGATGAAGCAAGTCCCATGATGAAGATACCTGTGGCATACAGCACTCTGAACAGACACCAAACTACATCAATGAAGGATGACTATAGCATTAAAATAACCTTTCAAATATCTATGTTCTAGAGACAGCAGTGGCAAAAATCATCACCTGTATACAACGATGATGCTGGGCCAATTACCAACAAAATGACTCGATGTTCCTGACAATGTCTTGTAGCATGTGCTCTGCTGTACCTCCTTGATTTATGGGTATACTTAAATCCCCCCGTTTCTCACACTGCCTTCACAGCTACCTCCCTGTGATTTCTATTTAACATGCCAACAATCCTTCTCATTGTTCTATTTATCCCACTCCTAATCTTTGCTCCGTTTCTTCCCCCTTTGCAATCATTTTTGTGCAATACCATTGTGCTGTTGCCTTCTTTTTTTCTACTCTTCTAGTCACAAATCTGGACTTTTTTCTATTATTTTTTTCCTATGTGATTTTACAGACACATTTCTAGATCCTAGTTTAGTTAGTGTTGGCCAAAACCATGGATCTTTTGCTTACTCAAAAACACTCTCTGCTCTCAGCCATTATTATCGCTGGAAATACCAGAATACCATTGAACCAAGCCTGGTCATCGGACTCAGCATGTGGCATCCAAAGCTATGCAGAAAAGATAATCTTGATTGATGTTGTGCATTTAATTCCCCCTTCTTCATGGCATTTGATGAATTAGCTCCTCAGAGTTATCTCCTGTATTTGTTTTGTAATTCTTATGTCTAACTATACTGCAGACATGGGAGGATGCAAGGCAGATGACAGTAGGTAGAAGCAGCTGCTTCTGAGTTCCCTAAAGAAGAAGAGGAACATCTGTAGCAAGGCCACTAGAGAACAGGTAGCACACTCCCACAGACACATAGCTGATGAAACTCCTTCCAAAGCAGATAAGAGAAAACAAGAAACATAATTATCATCTCTGATAAGCCAACGGTGCCCTAACAGGGATGAGGCAATGCTTCCTGCAGTTTCTAGGGAATACTGTGTACGCTGCTTACACTGGCACAGTTCCATCCTCTGCCTGCCATGATGACATGTAGGAAGCAGGCTGCCAGGAGCAGGAGTTGCAGTCTTTTTTCTGGCTGGGCATGCACAGGAGCTCTTCCTGTCGACTGCCTTGTACAGCAGTGCGTTGGTGTCTTGTGTATTAAACGGAATCCAAACCTCATGGGCCCAGGCTAGCAGAGCACCAAGAACACTGAAATATATTTCACTGTGCTATCGATTCCCAGCAGCTCTGTTCCCTTTATTCCTTGTGCTCTGCTATTGATTCCAGATTTTATCTTCATGCTTCCCTCTTGAGTCCCCATCCAGGTGGGTCTGTGATGGCATCTTAGCTCCTCGTAGCTTTCTCACCGATGCAACCAGTGGCTTTTGAGCCTATGGAGTGTACCCTAAATATTGAGACTGGTATAATACTGACTGTACCCTAATTTCCATGTTTGTTTTATCGGGGATATTCAACATATTCAGAAAAGCAGCAAAGTGGAGTCTAAATGTATTTTTGTAGTTTTTAATAACTGGAATTACTACAATGTCACGAGTGTTGTAAGACCCAGCCGGATCTGCAACTCGAATGCTATTAAAATATTTGCCTTTACTGGACCTACTTTAAAAGACAGTGTGTGATATTTTTGTTTACGTCTTCCAGCTCTTCATACTATATGTTATCTCCTATTAGTTTCTCCTGGACCCAGTAGATTAAATTGAAAGATTAGGAGAAGACAGAGGCCTTCTATCTCCAGCTGCCAAATGTGTTTTGATTTTGTGTTCCTGTGCATTCTTTTGGGAATTGAATTAGGAATAACGTCTAGCAGTCAATCTAAAGAAATGTCTTCTCCAGTATTGGTATATCAAGTATCAAAACAGCACTTTGAAGACCTACTCTCTGGTACAGCTTCATTTATCCCTGAACCCTGACACACAAACACCAAATACAAAAAAGAAAATTCTTCCAGTTTCCAAACCTTCACTTAGGTGACCTCACACTCTCTGTACCTGAGCATTATTTTTGACCTTTACTATTTTGTACTTGGCAACAAAATGAAATCAATATTTTTTTCTGTAGTTATCTCAACATCTTGTTTTGCAGAAGGGCTTATTACAGCACATGACTTTGTTTTCCAAAAAAATGATATCAATGGGTTTAGGCAACTAAAGATGCAGTCAGCTGCTTCTGATAACCTCACTGAGCATTTCAGTGACTTAGAAGCCTAGTTTCCATTGAATTCCATCCCAATTTGGCCCATGATTCATTTAATATTCTTGAAAATTCCAATAAATTTACTCCGTTTCAAGAAACAGTTTTAACGTTTGGTTGTTTAATTTATTTTAAGAGTAATCAACTCTTAAAATATTAACCTAATATGGTGATCTCTATCTCTCCGGGCTTTAGAAAAACCTATCACAGATAGGATTGCCTAAGAACTACGAAACAGAAACAAAGAATCTGTAAGGTCTATCCAGACAAAACCAGAGTCCTAAAGTTGTTACCGTGACTTGTAACCAGAAGTAAAGGAGAATCATCAGACAAGAAACAATTTTCTCTCAAAGCACTTGGTTTAGGAGATTCCACTCACTTCTGTGTAAGTGAGAAATGCTAAGAGAGACTCAAATTCAAACTCATCTTCTGTCTTAATGGGCTCAAATGATGAACGGGTTTTAAGGGAGGAAAAGGATGTTTGTTTGTCCTCTCACTGCCAACATCTGAGCTCCAAGGTCATTCTGAATTATTCCGTGTTTCTTTGGTAATTGCATCTTTAATGAGTAGACCTTTCCCATTCTCAGGTTACAAGTTCCACGGTTACAGAGGTGCAGCAATCCTTCTGGCACACAAATACACCAAACACCATCTCTGTTACGGTCTCTACTGAAAATATCACTGGGCAGATTGGTTAAGTTCTTTAGTCATGGAAGGGGAACGACCTGCACTCTCACAAGATGGGGTTCAGATGGTGGCAATCCCAAGTCTGGGGCATGACTTGGTTAGAGGACTGTAAGTTACCTAAGATCTGGAACAAGATCCATCAACAAATTTATTGTTATTTACTGCAATCTTTCTGAGAAATCTATATAAACCAATTGTGGTCAATTCCATTGCAACAGCTGTATAGGCAGACCTTTCTTGCAAACAGTATAAGTATTCCCTGACATTACACTCAGTGACAGGAAAATTGGATCTGAAGCCTCTTGAAGCTGAAGAGAAAGAATAATGCTCTTGACAACAATCACAGAAGAAATTGTAGCAATTAATTAGAAGAAGTAGTAAATCTTAGGCTACAAAATACTAGTAAGGGCTACTAAATTAGTTACCGAAACAGTCAGCAAGAGAAGGTTGTCTGAAGTAGATGTAGATTTAAATTAGAACATGGAGCAAGCATCCTTAGAAGACAAATACATTGCTTTTTTCAGCATAGATTAGATACCTGGTCCATGAATTTAACTTCAAATAATTACGAAAAAAACTAGGATTGCATTGTGTCTTTAGACTCTGTTTTAAAATTCAGAAAATCCAGCAACTGGCTGTTACATTTTACCTTTTAGCTTTCCTTCATCAGCTGCAGGATGTAATCTGTAAATGTGCTTTGTTATGGGCAGAGTAGGAGAACATGGTTATAATTCTGTTGGCTACAGGTGGTTCATTCATTTGTAGTGTTTTTAAATTTCTTTTACTGTTTTGCACATACATTATTTCAGATTAATATCAATGATTTTGTGCATGTCTATGTCATACTGTCTTCGACAACATAGAAAGTTAATGAGAAAGGCTGTGGAAAGACTGGAAACAAGGCAGTAAATATGGATCATCCCTTGGTCAGATATGTGAAGATGTAATAAAAATCAGAAGATTGCTATTTACATCTACACATATCGTTGGGTACACATAAAAAAAAATAATAATAATAAAAAAATCTGCTTTTACCATTCTGGAAGCAGATAGGACGTTTATCAAAAAGAAAGCCTGATGTGAGTGCAGGCGGACAGGCAAGCACAGTTGATCTGTCAGGGAGCAGCAAGGGCAGGCTGCCGGACGAGGGCAGGTGAGCCAGGAGCCGAACGTGACACCAAGGCTGGCCGGGCAGCGGCCTCGCTGACAAGGGCACGCTCTCACGGCGCCCAAACAGAAAAGCAAAGCAGGTCCAGGGACAGCTGCAAGGGTCAGCTGGGAGCCCAGGTTTGCAGGGAAGGTTGTGGCAGTGAGGCAGGTCCGAGGTGAAGCTGGGCGTCATGTCCATGGCCAGGAGCATCCCAGGAGGGAGCTGGACGTCATGTCCATGGCCAGGAGCATCCCAGGAGGGAGCTGGACATGTGCACCTGCAGAGCTCCTGAGTTGGGAGGCAGCTCCGGAGTGATGGGGAGTCTTCCTGCTGCTCCCTGCCTCACAGCCCTCCTCACTGCATCCAACCTGGCTGAGGAGGGCATGCTGTATGGCGGCTGGCCCTGCACAGAGACAGCAGGGTCCCCAGGGTGTAGGGAAGGGGCTGTGAAGGCCCAGCGTGCTGCGCTTCCACCCCGACATCAAGTCCTGCAAATTCAGGACCAGACGGCTTGTTTCCTCTCTTCCTGAACGGGTGCGGTTCTCCACGGCAGAACAAAGTACCACAGTGTGAGGAGCCATTCTGGCATTGGGGTACGTGGTAAGAGGCTGGCATTAGGAGCCCATTCTAAGTCTGGAAGAAGGAAACTTTATTTTTTCTGTGGTAGGAAGAAGGAGGAATTGAAGTTTTAGATACCCAGGGGAGAAGTTCAACTCTTCCAAAAGAGCAGAAAAAAAAAATCAGTTTTCTAGCAGGAAGTCTGTTTGGTCTGTAGGCATGGAAGATGTGGTGTGTCTATAGGATGTAACCACGCCACGGCATGTTCAGTTTGCATTTTGTCACTGTGTTTTTTCAGGATTACAAAGGGAACTGGCTAGTAGAGACTGACATAAGCTTATCAGCGTGCAGAGTACCAACTGCAAACAACTCCCAATTTCTCAGTAGCATTTCTCAATTTTGCTCTATGAAGAGTTCCATGACAAATCTGCGACTATGTGTGACGCTAGCTGAGTGATTACAGGTTCAAATCAGATTGAACAAACAGGACAGGAGCTAAGGCTTTCCATGAGAGCTTTCCCCTTCCTTTTCCATTGTTTTCACTTGTTCCTAGGACTGTGGAAACAATCTATTTGTGTTGCCCTGACGCTGCGTGAGGTGAGGAAGGTGGTGTCCCTGCCAGCTGTAGCTATCAGATGCCACAGAAGCTGACACCAGCTGCCCAGGGAGGATATCCCTTTGGCTCTAGCGGCTTTAAAATCAGCCTGCGATTTGGCACTGCCCGCTCCCAGCACCCCGGGACAGGACCACCGAGCCCCTGTCCCCCCGGGGGTGTGCCCGTGTGAGGTGTGCGGGTCCGTGTGAGGTGTACGGGGCTCATGTCAGGTGTGCGGGTCCGTGAGGCGACCCCCGCCACACGCCGCAAAATGGCGCCAGGGTTCGGGCCGGGCCGGGCCGTGCCGCGCGGGCCGTGCCGTGCCGCCCGTTGCTAGGCGACCGACGGCCTCCTCGCTTCGCCGTGCCCCGGCGGCCGCCCTACTCTCACCCGCGGTCGGCCGCGCGCTCCCATTGGCTGCCCCCGCGCGGCGCTCGGCTCCCATTGCTCCGCCGCCGCCCGTGCCGCGTCCTCATTGGCGCGCCGCCCTCTGGCCACGCCGCGTCACTTTCTCACACCATTCCCCCCGCCTCCTCCGGCGGCCGCGGCCCGCTCGGAGGGCGGGACCCGGGGCGGTGGCGGCGCCCGTGATTGGCCGGCGGGAGCTGCCACTCAGCGCGCGTGCAGGAGCCCGGGCCGCGGGGCCGTTTAAAGGCGCCGCGCGCCGGTTGCCGGCGTTTCCTCCTGGTCGGGCGTGCGGCAGCGGCAGCGATCGCCATCGCCTCGCGCAGGTGAGCGGCCGTGGGGCCGGGCCGCGTCCCCTCAGAGTGGCCGGGGACGGGGGGCGGCTGTGCGCGGCCACGGGGCGAAGTGCCGGTACCGGGAGCGTAGGGTCGGGTTTTCGGCTGGTGACTTGCAGCCGGGGGCTGTGCGGCCGTTAGTGGCCTCAGAAGTTACCTCAGAAATGTCAAAAGCGTCGGCGGTATCCTCATGGCTCCCTACAGGTACCTGAAGGGAAGGTGCGGGGAGCTGGGGGTCCGCCTCTTCTCACAGATAAACGGTGATAGGACTAGAGGGAATGGCCTCAAGCTGCCCTAGGGGAGGTTCAGGTTGGAAACGAGGAGACATTTCTTCTCGGAAAGAGCAGTCAGGCATTGGGACGGGTTGCCCAGGGAGGTGGTGGAGTCACCGTTCCTGGGGGTGTTCACGGAAAGGCTGGACGTGGTGCTGAGGGACGTGGTGTAGTGGGTGATAGTGGTGGTAGGGGGGTGGTTGGACCAGGTGATCTCGGAGGTCTCTTCCAACCCCAGTGATTCTGTGAATAATGATCATGAATGCTGCCGGTTGTTGTGGGAGAAGGCGTTTCTACATCTGGCAACGCAAAAGAGAAAGTTGTGGCTGTCTGATGCTGCTCATTCATTCCCTGCAGAACCCAAAGGGGATGCAAAACAAAGCAGGTTCCTCGTTGCCTTGCATTGAAGTATCTCAGGCTCTCGATTTTTAAAAGTAGTACTTCTGAGTACCATTTCACTCTCAGTGACTGGGATTGTTTGTTGTTGGACCAGGGGAACAAAAGGCTGCTTGTCTCAGGTCAGACAAACAATTTCCATTGTAACAAGTGACTTTCTTAAGATGCCACACGTCCCATTTTCTTAAGTGACCAGAGCAGGCATATAAAGCAACGTTGTACACTGTGGCGTAACCTGACAGCCCTGGCTGCTGCTACGCCAAGCGTACTTGGTGAGAATACAACAGAAATCGCCTCCCTTAAGTTGTCTTCCACAAAAAGCTCTTCAGCGAGGGAACTGCGGCAAGTAACATGTAATTAAATGCTGGTGTTGATCTCCAAGCCCTGTAACTGGCAAGCACAGAAGCAGAGTGTTTTCCTCAGAGCTCACCAATGATGCAAACCCTTTTGGCATACTGAGCTGTCCTCAGAATAAACGCCTGATTAAAAGCCATTGTTCTAGGGCTGTGACATGACAAGTCCATTATATGCCGTCATCTTGTCTTCTGTGCTCATATGTAACTTAATTAAAACTGCAGTCTCTGCTCCCTGGTAACCAATGATGGGATGCATGGCAATGGCACAGAGCTGTGCCGGGGAGGCTCTGGCTGGACATGAGGAACAATTTCTTTGCCATGAGGGTGGCTGAGCACTGGGACAGGCTTCCTAGGGAGGTGGCTGGTGCCTGTCAGGGACACTTGGATAACGCCCTCAGTAGCGTGCCCTCTACCTTTTGGCTAGCCCTGGTGTGGCCAGGCAGTGGGACTTGGTCATCTTACTAGGTCACTTCCAAGTGAGTTGCTCTGTCCCAAAATTAACCATCGCAGTCTCCGCAGGATCGTGCCGGGCTCTGGGGGCGAGGCTCAGCCCTGGGGTGTCACCGTGACCGTGCCAGGGCACCCCACAGCTGGCTGTGCCCTGTCTGGTGCCGTCCAGAGGGAGGAAGGGGTGTCTGTGCCATGGCATGCTGCTCTCCAAGCGGCTTTTTGGACCTGGAAAGCTCGTGGTTGGTGCTGTTGGCATTCATTCACCCCCCTCTCCTCGCCAGTGCCCATGTAGATCTAGGATAAAATGCAGCTCTGGGGTCTGGGAGCAGCGCTCCCAGAAAGCCACGAAGCTCACAGTTGCTGTCTGTCCCCCTAAATCCTTCTCATGGTCAGTGGGGCAGCCCTGGAAGCATGCATGGGATGCCCACCGGAGCTGGATGGTGCTCTGGGCATCCCGTCTCCCAGCTGCAATTTCATTTAAAAACAAATAAAAAAAAAAGGTGAAAGCAGCAGGGAAGCGTGTTCAAAAACAAGAAGAAAGGTGAGGGCAGTAGGGAAGCCTCCGACACGGAGAGCAGGGAAAGCCGGCGGGACGCGTGGCGCTCGCCGCAGCAGGGGCACGGCGGCGCTCTGGGGCCGCGCCGTGCCCGCGCCGCGCGCGCTCCCGCGGGGAAGGAGGGGGGTGCGCGCGCGGGGGGTGCGCGCGGTGCCCGCCCCCCCCTTCCCCGCTCCGGCGCATGCGCCCTGGCCGCAAGCCGCCGGCCATGGGATTCCGCAGCGTGTGAGGGACGGGACGGGACCCGGGGGGGGGGCGGGGAGAGCGGAGGGGAGGGGAAGGGAAGGGAAGAGAAGGGAAGGATCGGAGGGGAGGGGAGGGGTGGGGAGGGAAGCGGCTGCCCGCGCGGCGCGGCCCCGGGTGGGTCCCGGTAACCTTGAGGCGGGTGTGGGGGGGCGGCCGGTGGCGGCTGAGGGCCCGCCCCGCTATCTCGGGGGAGGAGCGCCGTAGGTGGAGGGATTGAAGGGATAACAAGGCCGTGAGTGCTCCTCGGGCCGGGGAGCACAGCTCTAGGCATGGTGTCGGCGGTCATAGTTCAGGGACGGCAGAACGGAGTGGGTGTTAAAGGCGCAGACAGAGCCTGGCGTCTCTGTGGCACTTACAAGCGCGGTGGAACACCCTGGGTCACTGAGCATAAAGATACAAGCAGGTTCGGAAAGTTCTGACCTGTGTTGTGGCTGGGTTTATTCCTGAGTTAGTTGGTTCTTGATCAGCAACAGTTTAAAAAACAGTCCGGTGTTCCTAGCCTGCTTGTGTAGAATTGAGACTTTGCTTACACGCAGAAATAGAATAATAAACAGACTCATTTCTCAAACACTTCTTGATCATGTATTTTGCTGCGGTGAAATACCTTGGGCTTTAGCTAAATGTACCCGGCTCCAGTGCTGAAATTGAATTTTCAGTTAAAAGAACTTAATATGAAATGTTATCAAATTGATTATGATGTTTTCAGTATGCTCAGACCAAAATCTCTGAGGCTTGCCTTTTGCAAATGAACTTGTAGGATAGCTAAAACTTAACCTTTTATGTATACCTGCAGAGAAAGCTAAAGTACATACAAAGTAGGTCTCTAGAAATGGATGTGTATAAATGAGCTGTTTTTGTTTTTGTTTCTTTTCTTAAAGATCTGCCACAATGCCTGGGTCTCTTCCAGTGAATGTTGAATCCTGTTGGCCCAAAGATGTGGGAATCGTTGCACTAGAAATATATTTTCCATCTCAGTATGTTGACCAGACAGAGCTGGAGAAGTATGATGGTGTGGATGCTGGCAAGTACACCATTGGGTTAGGCCAGTCGAAGATGGGGTTCTGCTCTGACCGTGAGGATATCAATTCCCTCTGCTTGACTGTGGTTCAGAAGCTTATGGAGAGGAACAGCCTCTCCTATGATTGTATTGGGAGATTAGAAGTTGGAACGGAGACAATAATTGATAAGTCAAAATCTGTAAAGACTGTCCTGATGCAACTTTTTGAAGAATCTGGTAATACAGATGTAGAAGGAATCGACACCACGAATGCATGCTATGGAGGCACTGCTGCTCTTTTTAATGCGGTTAATTGGATTGAGTCCAGTTCTTGGGATGGTAAGTTCAGGGTATTTTCCTGCAAATTTACGTCATTCTCTGCTGTTGGTTAATCTCTTTATAATCAGTGTCTATGCTTAACTGTATGAAATCCAGAGGATAAACTATGTTAATTCTTTCTGAAGTCTTAAATATTCTGGGCATTTGCCACTAGTTAATTACATACAGAAGATGAGACCGTGGATAATCATCACTGGTCTTTTCCCACGAAATTCGGTAGCTGACAGAAAAGTTAAATGGTTTGAAATAACCAAATCCCAAAAGTTGCTGGTGGGTAGCAAAATCTAGATTCTTGACTAATTCTCATTGTTATTTCTGTGTGTTTTTACAGGGCGTTACGCACTTGTTGTTGCTGGAGACATTGCTGTGTATGCCACTGGAAATGCCAGGCCAACAGGGGGAGCTGGTGCTGTTGCTATGCTAGTTGGCCCAAATGCTCCTTTGATTTTTGAGAGAGGTGAGTCCTGTGAGAAAACAAATACCATTCAGCCAGACACTCGGTCCATTCTGAAGCATGCCCCCTGTTTCTCTGGGTTGCTGGAGGGCTGGATTAACTCCCACTAATGTCAGAAAGTTGTCTCCTTTTGGCTACCTTGGCCAAGTCTCCTATAGTACGCAGTAAAAACCAGTTAGAGATGCTTCTATCTGTTTTGTACTAGGAGATTCTCCAATAAAGTGTGGGCTAGAACTGAATAACAAAGCACTGCACTCTGTTTTCAAGAAGAAATGACCTGTTAATGTGTTTGTGATGCTCAAGCCTACTGTACATGAGTTGCAGGCGTTTGAGAACTGTGTGAAACATTACCTAGAAGGGCTTGAAGCGCTAAGAAAACCTGTTTGTCTGGGACCAAATATTAGTTGCTTTCCACGTTTGTGAAGTGATGTATTCAAACTGACTCACAGAAGCTGAATAAAATAATATTCAACGTTGCCAAATTCTCTCCATCAGGATTGCGCGGAACCCACATGCAGCATGCCTATGACTTCTATAAGCCAGACATGGTCTCCGAATATCCTGTCGTTGATGGCAAGCTGTCTATACAGTGCTACCTCAGTGCGTTAGATCGCTGCTATACTGTCTATCGCAACAAAATCCACGCCCAGTGGCAAAAGGGTATGTAGCCACAAATACTGGAACGTATAATTACACAAACAGTATATTTTCAGGTTTTAGCATCCAATCTAAAGACAAGCATACTGCCTCCTTTTTTTGTTTTTGAGGTGGTTGAAATGTTTGCTCTTCCCCCTTAAGAAACACATTATTTCTGTACTGTTACAACTGAGTACCTGATGATCAATAAGGAGTAGTCTCTTCAGGCTTTTGTTGTGGCAATATAAATATCTTGCTTCAGAGTGTGTTGTTTTTCCCTCCCCCAAGGCTCTTAAAATATTGAGGTTAATATTTAAATACAAAGTGATTATATTTATTTTATCCTCCCATGTTTAGTAGTTGCTTCACCCCTATTAAGAAGGACAGGTTTGAAGGAGAGATGAAGCAGAGTATTTCTTATTTCAAAATGCTTGGTAGAAATACTGAGTTTCTGTTAAGGTTATAGCTGTTTCTTCTAGAAGAGTAAACATTGCTCAGTGGTGCACAAGATCAGTAAGAAATGGATTTTTAAACAGAAGTTTTGTCAGTGTTTTAAATGAGTTTGCCAGTAAGAGTTAGTCTTGAGTTGTCTTTTGTATGCTGACATATTACGACGACTAAATCATGCCATCCCCCTGTTTTATTTTAATAGCTGAAGTGAGTACAAGTAATAAGTTGTAACACAACTTTTCTGCTAATTCCAGAAGGAACAGACAGACGTTTCACCTTGAACGACTTTGGATTCATGATCTTTCATTCTCCCTACTGTAAACTGGTGCAGAAGAGTGTGGCTAGACTGCTGCTGAATGACTTCCTCAGTGACCAGAACCCAGAGACAGCAAGTGGCATTTTCAGTGGGCTGGAAGCTTTCAGGTGAGAATGGTTGCTGCCTTACTTGTTCAGATAGTCTTAATTTGGTAAACATGCAAGATATTCTTCCTTTTCCTCTAACTACTACTGACCACTTCTTTTTTTTGCATTTATCTATTTGTTGTAATAGGGATGTAAAACTTGAAGATACATATTTTGACAGAGATGTGGAAAAAGCTTTTATGAAAGCTAGTGCAGAGCTCTTCAATCAGAAAACCAAAGCTTCATTACTTGTGTCCAATCAGAATGGAAATATGTATACCCCTTCAGTCTACGGTTGCCTTGCCTCTCTTCTAGCCCAGTAAGTATAAAATTGGAAAACCAAACTCATAGCTTTTTATATGTAAGCACATAAAATGTTACAAAACTATTCTGCATATGCAATTAGTTCAAGTGACAAATGGATTCAAAGTTTGTGTCAGAAGCTAATCTAAAACACTGTTTACTGCCTTCCAAAGTAGGATCTTATTTGTAAGGTGGTGTACCTTTTCCCAACCTTCTCTCCCTTAACCTCCCCAAAAGACACTGCCATAGTAGAAAACAGAATCAGAATGCTTTCTCTGTTTCCCTATAATAATAAAAGCAAATATTTACTTAACTTTTTTCCCATCACTGAGACTTAAAAAAGCATGCTAAGTATAAATTAGACCACTCATCTTGGGTCTCTTGTATTGTTACTTTGCATTCCAAGATGTGATGTTTCATTTTATGCTTTAGGACACTTAGGAATGAAAATTGGCCACCTCCTAGATTATCATATTCTGGGCGTTTCTTTGCTCTTCGTTTTTGCATAGGCAGTCTTGAAAATCATCTCATAACAGCAGTGTTTGAAATCTTTTTTTAAAAAGCCCTCATTAATGCATATAGCATGCTAGATGTGGTGTTGTAGTTGATACAATCTGATGTCTGCTTTTTCTAAGCTAGCTGCACTTTCTGGTTATTTAAAACAGGCATCTTGACTTAATTCTCAGCTTAAACTGTTGTTTCGTTTGCAGGTACTCTCCAGAGCATCTCGCAGGACAGAGAATTAGTGTGTTCTCATATGGCTCTGGTTTTGCTGCTACTCTGTATTCCATCAGAGTTACACAGGATGCCACTCCTGGTGAGTGAAACGAAGAGATGCTAATTAACTCCCTTGCACAGCTCACCTCTAAAAGCTTTGCTACGTTACCCACCAGCCTAAGTAAACCTGTAGAACAGTGCTTAATGACAGTAACATCAAAGATGTTCCAGCTCCAGGATATGTTTTAAGTGACTCTTTGGCAAATAGATAATATTTTTCAAATGCTACAAATGTTTTTCTCAAGTAATTGGGAATATTTATACCTAACTAGAAACTTAGCTTCTATAATGCAGAATATTTTGAATAGTCTTGCTATGCAAACGTGCTAGTGTGCAGCTTTTGGCACTGGTGCAAATGGTACGTGATGGGTTTATGTTGTAGGTTCTGCACTGGACAAAATAACTGCCAGCCTTTCTGATCTTAAAACAAGACTTGACTCGAGAAAATGTATTGCACCTGATGTCTTTGCTGAAAACATGAAGATTAGACAGGAAACTCATCACTTGGGTAAGAACTTCATAAACATATATTGTAGAACCATAATCTTAGAATTGCAGAACAGTGTGGGTTGGAAGGGATTTTAAAGGTCATCTGATTCCAACACCCTTGCCATGGGCAGGAGCACCTCCGCTAGGTCAGATTGCCCTGTGCCCCATTTAGCCTGGCCTTGAACACCTCCAGGGATGGGGCATCCACAGCTTCTCTGGGCAGCTTGTGCCAGGGCCTCTCCAAACCACTGAGTGAAGAATCTGTATCTGTAAATCCAATCTAAACCTACCCTCTTTTAGTTTAAAGCCATTACCCTTTGTCCTATCACTAGGACTTCCTGACAGAGTCCCTCCCCAGTGTTTTCCCACATGTCCTGGAAGGCCACTGTAAGGTCTCCCCAGAGCCGCCTTTTCTCCAGGCTGAACAGCCCCAGCTCTCTCAGCCTGTCTTCATGGGAGAGGTGCTCCATGGTCATCCTCATGGCCCTCTTCTGGACTTGCTCTGACAGGTCCGTGTCGGTCCATGCCCTTTATATGTTGGGGGCCCTAGAGCTGAACACAGTACTCTGGTATTCCAGTATTCCTAATCCTACAGCAAAATACTTAATTTGCACAGCTGTAATGATTTGGTTATGGAATGAAGAGGATGTCCAACTCTTTCTACTTCCTTGTAGCTTGTAAAGTGCTTTCCTGTAGCTTGTACACATTGAAATGAAATGAAACCAAATGAAATTGGTTTTCCCGTCTTAGTACTTCTAAACTGCAATATGTAAAGGCCAGTGTTGAATGAAACTCTCACCAGGAACCAACTAACAGTATGTTGTTTTTTTTTTTTTTTTATTTTCTCAGCCAACTATATTCCACAGTGTTCTGTAGAAGATCTCTTTGAGGGAACATGGTACCTTGTGCGTGTGGATGAAAAACACAGAAGAACCTATGCACGACGCCCAATCATGGGTGATGGACCTCTGGAGGCAGGAGTTGAAGTTGTCCACCCAGGCATTGTTCATGAGGTGAACACCGTGCACTCTTTTAAAGTTTGATGTAAATGGTGGAACGGTTTATGTGGTTGTCTTAGCATGTGCACGTATGGTAAAAGATGAAGGGATTTAACAAATTATTTCAAGTGCTTTGTTAAAATATGTAACGTACAAGCCAGAAGTAAAAAAAACACATGGAATTTTAAAAAATACATTTCATCATAACAAGAATGAAACTGCACAAGAATGAAACAAGAAGAAAACTGGCTGTTTTCACATGATCACTTTGCATGAAGCATGACCAATGTGAATGACTTAAAACCAAGCTGTCCAGTGTAGCATGAATGTTGTTTGAGAGTTGGACTAGCCATGAAGTATTGAATGTATGTGAACTAGAAA
Source organism: Cygnus olor (assembly GCF_009769625.2). Lineage (NCBI taxonomy): Eukaryota > Metazoa > Chordata > Aves > Anseriformes > Anatidae > Cygnus > Cygnus olor. The sequence goes on along the minus strand of NC_049198.1, from coordinate 15,434,761 downwards.
ACTGTATTTAATGTCTTTTTTCCCTTCTTCTTAGCACATCCCAAGCCCTGCTAAGAAAGTGCCAAGAATCCCTGCAACAACAGAATCTGAAGGCGTTACTGTTGCCATTTCCAATGGGGAGCATTAAGATACCTCTGTGAGGTGGGGAATGGAAAAAGGTGTGAGGGTAGGGTGAAAGAAAGGATTACAGTAGTACTGAAGTTGCATTGTACAGTAGTACTTAATTGGGGATGAAAAACCTTCAAACTCCTTGAAAGGATTTGTCTTAATGCAGTGTGCTGATATTTATAGTATTTTCAGGACACTAAAATCATTAATATACTGGAGATAATGGGACTTGCCAGGGGCTTTGTGGATTCTTTAACATGTCTGAATTTTTTTTAATTGCGGAGTAGTAGCTGTAGTCTATTACAAGGTCTTTGTACATAGAAAAAAGTGAATCTTCTGCTTGCTTTTTCCATGTAAAATGGCTTGAAACCTACACTTAAATTCTGCTTGTATGCAAAAGTGTGTGGCAAAATAGTCCAAGCTTTTAATGTTAGGGTTCTCAGTGCCTTGACAGTAAGCAGTCAGTCTTCTGAATTCTGCACTTCTCTTGCCCTTTATCACCTTCCCTTTCTTCTCCCAGTCTACCTCTCCTCACCCCATTGCTTTGGAAAAGATACAGTACCAAGTAACACTCACTACTGGAATAAAATCACTCTCCCCTATCAAAATAGTGGATCAAGGACCACAAGGCTGACTGTAACTAACAATGTTAGTTATCATGAAGTTCCACCTAAAACCCATTTTGTGCATTTTTTTACCTGCCTTATAAATCACATCAGCCTGGGGGGAAAGAGGAATGACGAGGGAGGTAGACGGTTGTTCTTCTAAAGAACATAAAAGGGTATATTTCTTGGACTTACTGATTTGGCACTTTTCAGGATTATTTAACTGTAACAAGTATTTAAAGGAGCAGAATTTTCAAATAAAACTTCTAGACATTATGGAGCTGTTTTAATTGGCAAACTAAGAAAGGGAGTAGGATCATTTTGTCTGGAACTCTGGCCTCTCACTATTCTTTATATAATACATTTCTAAGAGACTATTTCTAACTTTGGATTTGGCTTTGTACTTTGAAGTCCTTCTCACTATTGGTGATGTCTTAGGAGTGGGGTCTTTTCTTTCTTTTTTTTCACCAGTATGCAAGCTATCCATTTTTGCAAGTGGTAGATACACAGTTCTAATGGGGATTCCATTCTGGTAGCTTTTTAAAGCCCAGATTGGTAATGAACTATGACATGAGCCTTGTAAGCTTGTATTATATATTTAATTGAGCTAATGTACAGAATGAAGTTTTGTTGAATTTTATTTCTTTGCTAATTCTACAAAGCTACATTATCTCATATAAAGTAGCAAGAAATGATTCATCTGTTTAAATCACGATCTTTTTTGTGTAACGAAGTGTTTGTATTATCTGTCACTCACTAGGATTTGGTAACTTGCTGTATTTGTACAGTCAAGCCTTGGTAAAATAGATGTTTATTATAAATTGATGGATACTAATCTGTTTGTTCTGCTGAAAGTTATGGAGCAGTGATGCATGAAGATAGTGTTTGCAAGCATTTTGGTTTAGGTTGCCCTCATGAAACTTGTATTGGCACCAGAAAAAAAATTGCCATAGAACAAAGTCCATTGCTGGCAGTGGACAAGCCAAGAATTGAGCTACTGGCACAAAAAGTTAACCACAGACCCTCACTGTCTGTGAGGCTGATCCCTTATTAAAATAAAGTTTGAGATATTTGAAACCTGCTGGAGTAGTGCTGACTTGTTGAGTTTTCAGGATGCATTTTATCCTTAACAGGAAAGAAAGGGGAAACTGGCCTTGTGAAAACCCGAACTGGGGGGGTCACAAGCTGTGTGGGCCTCCTGGATCTTTCTCCTGGATATCATTCCATTACACAAATGGAAGAAAGGGTTGTCAAGGTTGGTGGGAAATCACTATTTCAGGGCTGTGTTTCAAGGTAACTTACATGTTTTCAGATGGAAACTTTCTGTTGTGGAGGAATTCATTCCCAGCTTATAAAGTACAATCAGTGTTACTACTGTCTTAGGAACAACAGCATTGCTTTATTTCCTTCTCACATACACCATGAAAGGGGATCAGTTCTTGCTTTTTGCTTACCTGGGTCTTGTTGAGCACAGTTTTCCATGGGTGGCTTTTCAGAGTCATTCTGTTGCTCATTTACATTAACTACTCTTTTTAAGGTCAACAGATCATCTTCATCTAATTGGCCCTAATAATAGATAAGGCATCCTGCCTTTAAATTTGACATCGCCAACTGTACCTCTCTAAACGTTGCATTAGTTTACCTGTCTTAACTAAAATCATACAGGCTCTACCTGTCAGCGTGGGCATTTCAACTGTGCCTGTTCAAGAGGACAGCTACTACCCATTTACATCTGAGCTGCTGGTGTTGCTGATTAAAATGCCTGATTAAAGCTGAAGGTAGGAGTACGTACATCTTGGTGACACTCGGAAACCTGACAATTCCTATTTTTCTAACTTCATGAATATCAAAATCAGTTTTTCACCAGCCTCTGTTGTCAAAGTATTATCGCAGAAGTTAGTACAAACCTGAAATACTCAGTATGAAAACAGACCTAAGTATCCACAGCGCTCAGCTTACCTAGGGATGCCCAGTGCTAAAGCAAGAATGTAAAAGTACACGAGTTTTGGAGTATGCTTATGTTTGTTTCGTTATTGGAGTGCAGCTGGGTTCTAAGCGGTTGTGGACTGTGAGAATCATACAAATATTGGAACGTGTCAGAAGGTTAGATGGCAGCCCAACCAGTTATGCACTGAAAATTGCAACCACACCTGCAGGGTTAGAGTAGCATATCTGAATTTGCCTTTCTGAATTTTGACAAATCAGGAACTGCTGTCAACAACAGCCTTGTCCTTTCTACAGTTATTTTTCTTTTCTTTTTTAAAGCTCTAATTACTTTTTATGTTTAATTTGCTGAATAATTTTTAAGAAGATTTTTTTAAAGAATTTACAGTTGTTTGTGGATTGACAGTTCTCTGTGAAAACTGTTCTGGTCTGCAGTGGCAGAGTTTTGTCAAGCTAAGGTAACTTTCTGAGAAGTCAGTTGTAATGTGTGTGCTTAGAGATCTCCCAGGCATGTTAAGGGCAGTATTATTTGATCTTTATTAAAAGATCACTTCCACTATTTATCTCGTACCTGTTTTACCTGAGTTCTTGCACTGGCTAGACCATGCCCCTGGAGCAAAGGGAAAACCAAGCACATTAGAGCTCTGCATTTGAGCACTCCAAGTTTGAACTGAGAAATACAAAGGAGATGAGGCGTATTTGGTTTATTTAAAAGTTACAAAAAAAATGTTAACACCAAAGCTTGGGAAAAGTGAATAAAACCCTTTGTTAAGTGTGCCGAGTATAAAGCCTGCAGTGCAGTTTACAAAACAGAACACAGCTTCGATGTGTACTTCATCCCACTGTAAGAGTTGATTCCTTTCTTCAAGTCTTGTTCTTTGGGATCTGGACAGGACATTATAGGGACACACTCAAGCGCCCTTTTCTTCTGTACTTTGTGTAAAACAATTCTGTAGACACCTGTTATTGAGCTGCGTGCGTCTCTTCCCCGGTTATTTTGAATGTGTTCTTCTGTGATTCCCAGATCTTTCAGAGTGTTTTTCACTTCAATTTCTTCCTCTTTGAGTGTACTAATCTCAGACAAATACTTTGGATCCAGTTTAAATGGCTGTAAAGGCTTAGGGTATTGTATCCCCTGCATCCATTCACTGTTCATAATAAGTTTGACAGAGTATCGTTCTGTTGGTACTGGCTGAAGGACTCCTTTTATCAGTTTCTGGCAAGGCTCTGAGAGGGAGGCAGGCAAACTATATGTCCCTTCAAGAATGCACTTTTTCAGTTTGGCCACTGTATCTGCTCGAAATGGCATGATACCTGTCATCATGAAGTATAACAGGATTCCTAGTGCCCAGATGTCAACATAAATGCCGACATAGTTTTCATCTCGGAAGAGTTCAGGGGCAGCATAAGGAGGGGAACCACAAAAAGTATTTAAAGTTTCATCTCTCTTACTGATGGTGCTGAAACCAAAGTCTCCCACCTTAACACAGGTGTTACTGGTGTAGAAAACATTTTCTGCTTTCAAGTCCCGGTGAATGATATTATTCTCATGCTATAGAACAAGAAGAAAATATGGTATTAGCTTGTTCATCGGGAAGTTCCCAAGTGACTACCTCTTACCATTGATTAACTGCCACAATGGGGAGAGAATTGCCTGTCTCAGACGAAGTCAGAAGTAAGCATTACTAGGAAATCGAAAAGTTAAAGTATTTAAATAAGTCTAATGATTCTCTACTGCTAGGAAAACAGCACAGTACCTGGAGGAGATAGGAAGAAGGATGTCCTTTTATTTTTAAGGACAGCAATCTCATGTTAACAAATTTACTGTTTTCATTAAGTAGATTTGTGGTGGCATCGTGGCTATCCATACATGTCTAGATACTTTCATGTGCAAAATGTGTTTTATTTTTTCAGGGTTCAGAACACTTTTGAAATTACTACATTTCTGTAATGATGTAAGTAACAAAAATAATTTCTTTTTAAATGATGCCATTTTTGCATATGTTCTGAGCACTTGGACTTGTGAACAGACAGCTTGTAGTTCATGAAGATCATAAAGGGAATGTGAACAGACAAAATAAGAAAGCTGCTATAATTCTGTTGTGTGATCTAATATCCTGTGAAGAACTGGTAGTGCCAAGAGAGAAGGATCACAAACTTGTGCCTTGTAATATTCCACCATCTTACAGGACACTGAGTTCAGTGGTGTCTTCTGGTTTTAGAAATCTATAGTAAATAGGCTGCAACTTGTACCTTTTTTCCTCAGAAATTGAAATTTTGCAAATTGAATTTGCTGAGTGGACATACACCTGTCTTGATTAGGTAAGGGTTTAACTTCGTCTTTGAAATAACTAGGAAGAATGGAAGTGTTTGAGCACTTTCTGCTCTTTACCCTTAGAGGTAAGAAGGTGCACGTGTATCTGGGGGCAATAGGGAAATCCTTCTGTATCCCCTTCTGTGTCCCACACTTTTAAAACTGTCATTAGTAACAACCAGGGATCTTCAATCCTCATCTATGAGGGATGAGGTGGGATATGAGTATCCTGAATTTAATGGATTAGCAAAAGTAACATGTTTTTTGCAGAAGACTCTGTGCATGAGTGAAGAGGTTGGCCAAGGTGGTAGTCTGGGTTTAATGCTAAGAAATAGATGCAATCTTTAAAGTAAGATCCAATATCTTTGGAAAAGGTGTTAAAGCTAATCTGTCATTTAAAGAACATTTTATCATTCTGTCAAAATACATTAAAAAAAAAAAAAGACACTCCTTATATTCTGTAAGCAGTTTGCAGCATGTTTCTAGATGCCTGACCTGGAAATAAATACCCTTGCCTGTGACCTCCTCGTTTTCAAAGCCCAAGCGAGTTACGTGGCAGGAGAGTGAGCCACCAGAGGGCAGGGCACCCTGTGCCAACCTTAACAAGTCTTAGTTTTACTTCTCAAATACAGAAGAGTTTTCTAGTGTTTTTGTGCTGTAGTCACTAAGCAAGGTTCAGAGGAGGTTGTACAGGAAGTAGTTAATTACCCTCTTCTGCCCTTGTAGGATGCTTTGTGTTCTACAAATTGCATCATTCTAAATCCAGTTGCAGTAATGAAGACTAGGCAAGAGGAAGTGACTGGCTAGGTGTTAAGATCACAGATTGCACGTAAGTGAGGACCAGGAATTAACTGTCTTAATTGCCAGTCTCCCACATACATTAATAAGTAAGCTGGGTGTTTGCAATACCTAGCACGCTTTCTCTGGGACACTTTCTTCTAGCAGAAGAGTGATGCTAAGTTTTGAAATATCTGGAGGGAAGAAATTGAGCTCTGTTACATGGTACCTACAGCAACATAGGAGAATGCTGTTACTAAATGGATGGTTCTACCCACCAAATGCTCCTATTTCAGTTTCCTCCCAAAAGCTGCCAACAGAGGGGCAATAACTTGGGGTGGATATGAAAGTTCTCTTGGATATCTTTCACAGAATATCCTGTTTTGGAAGGGACCTAAAAGGATCATCAAGCCCCACTCTTGGGCTCCGCACAGGACTACCTAAAAATCAGACCCTGTGTCTGAGAGCACTGTCCAAACACTTCTTGAACTCCAGGAGCTCAGTGCCGTGACCACTGCCCTGGGGAGCCTGTCCTAGTGCCTGACCACCCTCTGGGAGCAGAACCTTTCCCTAACCCCCAGCCTGACCCTCCCCTGTCCCAGCTCCATGCCGTTCCCTCGGGTCCTGTCGCTGTCCCCAGAGAGCAGAGCTCAGCGCCTGCCCCTCTGCTCCCCTCGTGAGGGAGCTGCAGGCCGCCGTGAGGCCTCCCCTCAGCCTGCTCTGCTCTGGGCTGAACAAACCCAGGGACCTCAGCTGCTCCTCAGACATCTTGCCCTCTACACCCTTCACCTTCTCCATAGCCCTCCTTTGGATGCTTTCTAATAGTTTTATGTCCTTCTTATATTGTGGTGTCCCAAACCACACATAGTTCTGGAGGTGAGGCCACACCAGTGCAGAGCAGGACAATCCCTTCTCTTAACCAGCTAGCAATGACATGCCTGATACACCCCAGGGTACTGCTGGCCCTCCTGGCTGCCAGGGCATACAGAACTTTAGGACAGCCCTTCTCTAGTTTTTTTTTTTTTTGCTTTTCAGAGATACAGGCCAGAAATCTTGCTAACACTAAACCTACTGCTTGGAAAAACAAAAGGTACATCCACTAATTCTGCCAAGTAACGAGGAGCAACATGCCTGTGGAAGAGCAACTTACCATGTGCTTCACAGCAGAGACAATCTGGGAGAAGATTATTTTACACTCTGTTTCTAATAGCTTCCCTTCTGTAGTGATTTTAGTGAAGAGCTCCCCACCTCCTGCATACTCCATCACCAGGTGCAGTTTTGAGAGCGTCTCCACTACTTCATACAGTCTGATGATATTTGGGTGGTGCAGTTTTTCCATGTTGGATATCTCACGAGACAGCAAACGTTGAGTCTTCTGGTCTAGTTTTGTCTTGTCTAAAATCTTAATAGCTACTTTCTCTGAAAAGAAAAATGCTTCTCCATGTTAACTCAACAGGTACAAACGGTAACACTCTTTGTGTACAATAATGCTTGGTTGTGTAACTGCAGTGAAATTTCACCTATGATGAATACAAGATAAGCTACAGCAGCCTCCTAAGCCCTGTCATCTTTCACACACACCCATCTTCATCTTCCTTTCTGATCTCCAGCGTCGTACTCACAGCTGGTATAGCTAGAGAGTGGTAGAGTACTGCAAGTGCTAATCAAATCATGTGCTGTGTTCCATGGCTATCAAGCTAATACATGTCTGATGACCACAATTACATCATCTGTTAGGTGTCTAACCTAGGCACTGCAGCTTTCAAAACAGAAGTCTGGCCCCAAGTCAGAGAGATGGGAAGCTGGTATTGCTGCTCTGTTTTCTAGAGAGAAATGGACAGCTGAGAGTCTCATCTTGGTGTTACAATAACCAGCGGAGATGCTGCATTCCTAGAACACAGACTGATCCTGCAAAACCCCTAAGACTGGGCTGCAAATGTGTCTCCCTCCTCAACTTGCTACTCACTAAAATGTTGAAGTCTGTGCTCTCGCTTTTTGATATTAGCTCAGTGCTGTTCAGATAATTTAGGTGTGTTATGCACAAGAGCCTGATTCTTCCAGACTAATGGAGGTGTTGAATTTAGGTGGTTTGTTTCAGAGCCGACAGAATACTCGGAAGTAATTTAGGGACTTTGAATATAACCCTGCAAGCTCATAACAGAAAGATGTGTTTAAGTTGGTGTGACTTACAGAATGGTTGCCTAACATCTTATCCCATATCCCCACAAATTCTCAGTTACCAAAATCAGTGTTGCAGAGGTTTGTCTTTCTCGGGATAGCTGAGCCAGTTTTTCCAACGAGTTCATGCATGAGTAGTTCTTGGTACTGCACAGAATACAGGAAAAGTACAATTTTATGTCTGTATACGACAGTGGGCCATGAATTCACACCACAGATAGACTTTATACTAAGGAAGGAAATAAAACAGTGAAGTAGAATAAGTTGCAGGGATCCTGTAAGACAGCAAATCTGTCTTGTGCTGTCCTGGTAATGCAAAGCCGTGGTTAAGTTCTATGTTTCTGTAGCTTATCTACAGTGAAGCCAGGGGTCACAAAATGCTCGTATACATACATACGCAGCTGCACTGTATCAAAAGGGAAGTTCCAAAAGATCAATCAGAATTGCCCTTACGTTTCTGTCTTAAACTGGTGGGCCATGCCTCTTGTCTTGAATACAGCTGGTACCAGAAGGATTAGCCTGGTTAGGATAGGTTTACAGTGCCTTTGTGTAACTTATCAAGACAGCAAAATTAAACTGAACCATGGCAGGTAAAACAACTGTTTGTTCTTGGAAAGAAGCACATTTAAACAACCATTTCAAGGTTTAGATTAGATTAATCATTTTTTATCAAATCTTTTAGAAAAAAACTTCACCTTTCTTTCTAGCACACAGGGGCAAATTAAAAAAAAAAAAATCAGTATTGCTTACTTGTTGCTTTAAGAGAAGAGTGACAAGACCATAACATGTTTACATTGGGTATAAAGATATTCAAGATGTTTTTACTTAATATTATAAAGCTATTTAACTCAAATTTAGTGTTTCAACATACTGGAAGTGTTACTGATACATATGCATTTATCTCTGTACAGGTTAAAAAATTCCACATTTGGTATATTTACATTTCTTAGTAACATAAATGCATAAATTGATCCCCCTACTAAAGCATGCAGATATTGTAACAAATGAGGTTCTTCTGAAAGGTGCTGGATCGTCCCTTGATGTGCCTGTTTTCAGAAGGACTCTGGACTGAACACGGGGCAGGCTTCCCCGCCTTGCTCCCCTAACCTGTTTCATGCTGCCTAGCGCGCCAGTTAGGAAAGACTGCACTGTGCTCCCGCATGGTGCTGGTGGTGGTGGCGAGGCGCATCGGAAGGGAATGCAGCTGCTGAAAGGGAACAGCACCCAGCACTGATCCTGGCAGAGCTCTGGCTGCTGGGACCTAGGGGTGAAAGACTGTAAAACCCTCATCACGTTGGTAGCTTGTTGACCACCAGCTAGACTGAGAGGAAAGAGCATCAGCTCACAGTAGGTAACGTTTGCACAACTACATGTGTAGGGATAACAGTTCTCAGAATCTTACCTAAATAATTGCATCGTTACATCTTGATTCATAAAGTTTAGGTGCATTTGGGCTTTAAACAAGCAAACAACAAACTTCTAGGAGAAATTCCTTCCATTTTCTTTTGCTGTAATTTACTATTCCTCCTAGTCTGTTTTCCTGCGAAGTGTTTATAAGGAAGGAAAACAAAAAAAGTTTTAGGATCAAAGGGCCAGATCCTGTTCTCACACCACCATGTATCAGGACCAAGCTCATTTAAATCTACATCGTGTTTGTGTATGTGTGATGTTTACGAAAACCACATGGCCTGAATTGTTAAAAAAAAAAAAAAAACACTCCTTATTTTCCTTCTTAAACTGCCTCAAAAACAAACAAGCAAACAAACAAGAAAAACAAAACAGAACAAAAAAAACAAATTTGGTTTACAAATCCTCTATTACCCTTGCATGGTAGCAGTTCAAACAGGAGGGCATTTTCAGTAGGCAATTTATTTACCAAAATACTGAAATTAATTAGCAAAAGATTTTGATTGATCATATGCTGGGTTTGTTCAGGTTTTGAAAAGACCTATCTGAAATCTCAGTCAACAAGAGAGATTAAAAGAAGGCTGAGAAAGTATTTCAGGAAGAAGTGGTGTATGCTACACTGGCAAAAGGAAACAAAAGCAAAACTGACCTGAAATAGCTTAAAAACAAAGTAGGTGACTGGTCAGTCCTGCCCTTGCAATTGCTGCTTCACAGCAGATGAACTTTTTAACGGCTGTAAGTTTGGGGTGTTCTTAATTGTATACATTCAGCTGTGCTCTCAGACACGTGGAATAAAGGTCACAGAGTGCTTAGGAAACTAACTGTCCTAAGCAAGCAACTCAACAGGCATCTGGAGAAAATCCCTGCCAAAACTCAGGTTAATAACATGGACAGCACTCCTGAAAAACCCCATGAACAACATAGCACCAAAGATTTTCCTGTATCTGGTAAGCAATCAAGGCAACCCTTGTGAGAGAAACAAGGTTCTCATCAAGTACAGTCCTGCAGTTTTTTCCCCCTTGGAAACTTTTCCAGGTATCCTCCTGGAACAGAACTCACGGAGTACAGAACAGCACACGTGTAATTACTTATCATAGAATCATAGAATATCCCGAGTTGGAACAAAAGCTGATCTTGGTAAAGAACAAAACTTTCTCAATACAGGGTGAAATGTCAGGAGGAGGAAGATGCTTAGAACATACCAGTATGACAATTTCTGAACACCGAAATGTCCCCCCCCAACATACAAGAAGCCTTTCCCTACCCCAGGAACCCAAACAGAAGTCATAATAATGAAGCCGGTTTAATTTACATCTCAGCCAAGAAAAAGACTTGTACTCATTAGCGCTGTGCAGACACATCAGTTCATTAACAACACAACAGTGTACATCTGTTGGAAAAAAATAACTCCTCTTCCAAAGGATGTGTGTGTGTGCACGCCTGTGCACGGGTTTGTGCACGCCTGTGCATGGGTGTGTGCATGCACACATGTTCTTGGTCCCCCATCCCCACAGTGCATTCTGTGAGGACGGATGAGCTCGCAGGCGGAGACAACCAAGGATATTTTCCTCTCATCCCTCCTTCTTCAAGAGCATTGCAAACTTAGTATCAAAAAATTAAATCCTTGCCCAGTGAACATTATAACCCAAAAAGCTACTAACAAACAAAAGAAAATCAGCCCTATACACATTCTAAAGCAACCTAAGTTCAACAGGTAAAAGGTTTATCCAGCTCCAATTTATCCTTCCATTAGTGTTCCTCCTGTGTGTGGTGCAGGAGCGGCATTTCCGTCAGCAGCAAGCACAAGACAGTTTTCTTTGGAAGGAAAAAAAATCACTGAGCATAAACAAAACAACTTGCTATGGGCCAAGTACAACAGTGATGCCTCCCTGAAACAAGCAAGCAAAAAAAACCACACCCAGATAAACCAACCCCTAGCCTTAGGCAGGCTTGAATTTTGGGGAAAAAATACCGCCAATTGTCCACTTTGCTCCCAGTGCAGCAACAGCATCATAACTGGGCTAAACGTGAGCTTCCAGACTTCTGCATCTGGGCTGAAGGAGGTGGTCAGCAAAAATAAGAACTGGTAACAAGGAATGAGGGCTTTGGGGAATATTTAGTTCTCTCAGCCTTAAGGTGATGCAGGGAAGGAGAAACAATTGAATTGGAAAGACAGAACAGAAGATATTAATGTACATGGGGAAAACTAAGGGAAAACAAGAACAGTTTCTAATATTGTCACAGACAGCAGAATAAACAGGGTAGGTGAAGACAAGTTCTGAGTTACACCTGTAACTGAAATGTTTGCTGCAGCTACCTAGCTTTTCTAGCTCCCCCTAGAAGCAGCTTATGCAGTGCATTTCTGTACTTAGAAAAATAACTGGCAGTTCAACACAGCCTTCTACCCAGGTTTGGCTGTAGCAAAGCTTGTCCTCCTGTGTCTGCTCAGCCCGCACCTATATGCCTTGTCCCAGCTTCCTATATGAACGCACTGCCTGCACGAGTCAGCAAAAACAGCATAACACTTTTCACCAAAACTACTGTTATCGAGTAAAAGCCTCAGCCATGCCAGTAAATTTGCTGTGAAACAAAGGAAGCCTTGCTAAGTGAGGCTGTGAGCAGCCCCTGAGCTGGGCAGAGCTGACAGCAGGCGGAGTGTTTGCAGGAAGGAGGTACAGCACCGTGGGGTTAACTTCCCCAAGTGCACAGACAAACTTTGCCACTCTAATAAAATGTTTCTGGCTGCTAGTCATGAATACAGGCTTCTCCAAGCTAAGCGTTTACCTGTGTGCCTGCTTACAGAGTCACGCAACAAAGGCACGTACAACCTGCATGTGTATTTAAGGCTCAGACAGCACCTTTTCCCCAAAAAGGCCCATCTGTGTACACACACAACTAGGGCGCACAGAAACCACGACCCACACAGCAGTGCCTACCTTTGGTCAGGGAATGAATTCCAAGTTTCACCTGTGAGAAATTCCCACTTCCTATTTCTCCTCTGACTCGATAGAGGCCAATTCTCTTTCCCAAGGTTAATTCTTTCACCACTTTTTCATTCTGGGACATATCCTGCATTAGTTTCTCAAATGGGGTCAGCCTCTGCTGCCTGCCCTCTTCGTCTCCTCCACAGCACTCCTCACGCCCGTAGTCCTCTCCGCTGTCCTCACGATTCCACCTGGCATAGCGGAGTTTTCCAAGACCTCCTCCATTCACATATCCTGTTGTCATAGTCTGTAGGATGATCACTTCCCCATTTAACAAAATGCCTCAATAAGCAGTTTAATGAAGTGAAATAATTCTCATGAATATACAATCCCACATGTAATGGACATGGTGACAAACAGAAGAAAAAAAAAAAAAGCTGCTTATCAAAAGTCCAAAGACTAGTCCGGAAATTACCTTAAAAACAAATCTTCTGTATTTACATGTTGCAATTTTGTCCAAAATTGGGGACAAAACTTAGAGCTATTTATGTCCATCTCCCACTAACAGATTTACCGTGTCAGGATCTTCATCTACAAGATAAAAGAGGCTTTGCAATTGAAACACTAAGCTTTATGCACAAGAGTGGCGAGTTGCTCACGTTCTATATAGTACCTTTGACACAAATGCAAAATATTTGACACAAATTTTCAGGCTTTAGCTCGCTGATTTGAAAACTAACTTGATAGAAAAAGGTCAAACAAATAGCTGATTAACTGCCCTGAATAAACCCAGATGCTTCCAGTTCATTTTGAATAGCTGACCTTAAGAGCGTAGCTCTTGACTCTGGTACCAGTCCAAAAGCTGAATGCAGGGTTTTATTTTGATTCATTCTTCAGCCTGTGAGCTTGTCACTGTGCCTTGGAAATGACTGCCTCGAAGCCTTGCTGTAAATAGTCTGTTGCTCCTCTGTTTCCTTCCCATCGCTAGTTTAACAAAGCGACTGATCTTGGAAGATGACAGGAAAAGCATAATCTGTGCACCAGGCAAAAGAAACGCTGCGCCTCGGTATCACCGGAGTCACATGGCAGGACAATACAGGATTAGGTAACTGCAATGTCACTTTAACCCGCCTTTATTTAGATGAGCTTTCTTTAACGCCTTGAGCCTTCTCAAATTTTTGCCAGACGCATGGTGTTCCTAAGCAGACAGATGAAGAAAGTCATTAAAACCTTTACATAACAGCCATGCACTTCACTGAGCGACAGCACACCGTGCATCATTTTACCAGTTTAACTCAATTTGTTCGGCAGCACACGTAAAATGTCCTTACCCTGAATGCACAAGCCACCATTTATCTTTAAAACAGTACAGCATTTTTTTCTCCTTTACCCTTGAAAAATAAGAGTCGATCAGCAAGTGCTAATCATGCAAACACGTCCTTTTGGAGTGGGGAGCTGGGCCTGATGGCTCTGCAGTACTGCCAGCAGTGGTAAAGCTCACCTCTCCTGCTCCCAGCCTGCAGCACAGCATGACTGATGGGCACAGGGGACACTCCACTGCTGTCATACAAGGATTCATGGGACTCAGAGGGAGCACTGCACCAGTAATTCCACATGTGGAGGATTGGGAAGGCAGACAGTCACCTACGGCATTACAATGAAAGAGGGTCTGTGACAACGCCAGGTGGAGCTGGTCTCCAAACCCTGACAGGAGGAGGAGAGGCCAAAGGCACCACAGAAGGGTGAAGAAAAAGGAAGCTGACAACATCTGTCATTAAATGGGAACCAGAGTGGCACGAAAGCATTCACCTGCACTTGTTAAGCAGCGCTCTGCAGCGAAGACTGGAAAGAGTGGCTCTGCTTCTAGCTGTCCGCCCAGAAACGCACACACTGGCTGTGGCGTGTCCCCTCACCTTCCCGTGCTCTGGCTGCACGGACAAAGAGCCTCCACGCTGCTCCTCGCCTTCACAGCTCGGGAGGGCTCCTCATCCCTGCACCTCTCCTCCCTGAGGCGCAGGCTGCTGCTTGCTGCCTGCCTGGCCCCGCAACACGCTTACCCCTGGCAGAGCTCACAACTGCAGCGGAGCAAGAAGTTTGTGTTTTGTGATGTGCCTTTGGGCTCTTCTTAGTAAGATCTGAATCCTGTTTGAAGGTTACATATCAGGCAGCTGCAAGGGAGAAGGCTGTTTTCATGGCTGACAATAAACGTGTAAAATAGTAATATATAATCAATTAGATCTGGTGCCAGATCATCAGAAACATGGAGTGCAGAGAAAAAGGCTGGGAAGCAAACAGCCTGTAAACGCTGCTCAAACTTCAAGGCAGAGCATTCTAATATATTGATGTTGAATTCTCTAGATCTAAGTAGAGTCTAAACCCTGACAAATGCTGTATGTATGCCATCACTATGTGCCAAAGCCTGAAAATGTCAGTAAAGCAGAGACAGAGGAAACTGAATGAAGCCGTCCGGGTTCTCTCATCCGCCCAGCCTCCGTTAGCACCACAGCTGGCCTCTGACTCTCTTATTTGGCACCAGAGAAGAAACACCTGTGTGGAGGACTCCCTAGCAAAAATAAAAAAGAAACAAACACCGAAACCCAAACCTCACAGTACGTATTTGTTCTCCTTTTCCATTTGGGGAACTGTCAACTTCTTGTAGGATCACCTGAATTCTGGCCTATAGCTGTTTTCTGTTTTAACCTGTTCCATTTCACAATTCTAAGCACATTTTAGGTAACAAAAAGCTTGTTTGATGAACCTCAACCACATTTCACAGCTGTTATTGTGGACAGTACTCTGTCAGAGCAAGGCTTTTGGAAACTACTCAACCACAGTGACTAAAATTTTAGAAAGTCTGAAAAAGGATACTCTGGATAGCTGATTCTCGTGAATATCAGCCTATTCAGCATTAGAAGTCACACCACTAAAGACCATGTTCTGCAAAAATCATCAGGGCCTTTGCAGTTAACTGGCTGTATGGAAAGGGCTGAGTGCTCAAGAAGGATTTCCTTCAAACAGACCCATACGATCCCTCCTGAATACATTTAGCAAGGGCAAAGAGAAGGCAGCCAGCATGGGCTACATGAAAGTTCAGTACCAGAGTGGCAGAAACACTGCAAGGGAATGCCAGGACCTTGTGAGATGGGGTGTTAAGAGAAGGGCAAAACTGCATTAAGGCATTAGCACAGGGCTCTTTCAGAACTTGCCCCTGCCAAATTCTTACTGGGGCCCAACGTGCTCCTTTTTAGAGCACTGCCTACCATCGATCTCCCCCCTTCCAGGCGTCCCACTGTCAGCCTGGCAATCTCCTGGCACGTAGCCAACTGGCTAGGTTTCCCCTGTCTTTTAAGACGAGCTATTTCAGTATTCCTGGAGTTGGCAGAATATATACCATCTATTTCTGGCCTAGGTTCCTTACTGTAACCTAGACCAGTAAAATCCACCCTGACATGATAGAAAAGGGCACTGTCTGTAAAAGAAAACAGTAATTCCAGGAGAGGAGAAATAAACTAGGAAAACAGAAGTCATTCAAATACAATTAAGGACAATAATTTAACTTTTTCGTCTTCAGTATGGCTGTAAAACCTTATTATATATCTGCCCAAATTATTCATTACTTTAAAAAACAAATTGAACAAGCAAAAAGAAAATAAACAAACAAACAAACTGAACAACACACTACGAAAAGCAACACAAGCTGTAGTGAGTAAGACTTGTCAAGCCTTTAAGACATGTCCCAACACTGCTTGTTTGACCTTTTTGTTCAAGTATTTCCGGGTACTGATGTTCTGGTCCTGTTCTGAGAAGTGCTAAATGCCCTCAGACTTCAGCTGAAGGCTCACTTTAAATCCTGCATCACAGACCTGAGGAAATTTAGGATGAAATGGAAAAGGATAAAACGAAAAAGAGATCAGTGGAGATACAGACTTTGGAACCTGAAGTCCTACCTTGGCAGGCAAATAAAAGTGACCTGTTTTTAAGGAGCTTTGAATGGAACACGTGGAAGAGTACCAGCAGCTAGAACAGAGCTACTGGCACGGTGCTTTGCAACTTGCTCTGTTTTATTACGCCTGTCTTTCAGAAAAGCAATAAAAAATCAGATTTGTATACTTAAACAACTGCAGCTCCTATTTCAATGAATGTGAAAGAAGTCACATAGGATGGTCTCCTAGTGCTCGAGTCTTGAGAGTAACAGTTTGATTTTTATAAGATGATGCCACTAGAGATTGTAATAAATTCACTAGAGTTCCCTTTTCAGCCCCTCTGCTTACTGCTCTGAGGAGAGTGAGATTTTGGAGGTATTTCCTTAGGGCAGGGGATTAGCTCGATTTGTTTGACTTCTCCTGAAGAACAGCTCGTCTCCTTAGTACATTCTATATACTGCAAGCCAAATCTGGAACTGAACTGAATTTAAAGCAGCAGGGCTTTTTTAAGGCATTGGTAAGAAAATACTGATCCTTCTCTTTTACTATAGCTTTGAAAGTTCAGTTTTTGCAAGAAAATACCAGCAATCCAATACACTCCTATGTTCAGAAGACCTACCTTTCATAAAAGACGAGAGAGCCCCGCAGGACAGTTGACAAGACCTGTATCACAGACCAAACACAACACAAAAGCCCTCCTGTGCAGCCACACAGCCTGTTCATTTACACAGGGAAAGCCGTAGCTCCACTTCTGTACTTTCGCTCAAGTAATATTGGTTCAGCACAGGGCTGCTGTGGCCAGAGGAAGTCAGTGTTTGTTCAAGGTTTGTCCTAAGCACATTTTTTTGGGGATTTGAATAAGCAGCACCCTCAGTGTTATTTCTGTGAACACCAGCAAACAGAGTGACTATATAAAATACACACCTCAGAGCTGCGTATGGGTAGCAAAAAATATTCAGAACACACAACATAGCACAGCTACAGACTAAACTCAGAGTTGTACAGTCCCAGCTGAGGTAGGAAGAAAAGCTAAGAGCGCTCAACATTGACTGTGGAGAGCCTCCAGAAACAGCTCTCTTTCTGTCTAGGTCCACATGCCACTAATTTCAGTGCATACTAGAATTACTACTGTTTTTTAGCAAGGCATTCAGTTTGCCAATTATTGTTCCATGAAAAATAGACACGAACAACAACATATCCTTTAACCTTAGAAATACTCTTACCTAAAGCACGTTGTTCTTCCACTCATGGAAGATTACCACACACAGCAGCCAATAGGCAGGCAATATAAAACATAAAAATTTACAGCAGAACATGCATAAGCTTTATTTACTTTTTCACTTAATTGAAACCCTATTTCTCTAATGCGAGATAAACGCCGCAGCATTTTAAGACAATGACCGTAGCATGCATTGTAGTGAGGCACAGCACTCCATTACCTCTTTTAGTGTGGTTTAGGTTGTGACAAAGCACGGAGGTACCACAATATGAGTGACTACTTTTAAGCAGATCCTCCAGCGGTCTGAAGCAGCACATAGCAAGCAGGCACCTCCAGCTCCTCCAGCCCAGCAGCGCTGACACAACCTGCAGACACGGGGCAACTCCCAGCCACCCTGGGAGGCTGCACCAGCGCCAAGGCAAAGCAATCTGCATGTCTTATCTCTGCATGTCTTAGGGGCACCAGACACAAACATGCCTTCAAGATGGCAAAGTGAAAGGGAAGGCTAACAACAAAACTGAAGAACAAGGACTATTATTTTTCCTACTGCAGATTAATTGATGAAACAGAACACAAGCATCTTCAATGCTTTCCATGTAAAACCCAGCCTGATGGCTGCAGCACTGACAGAGGAAGCAGAAGAGATGATAAATGCTTGTCCTGCAACTGACTCCTTCACCTCAACAAAGGGCCTGTCTGTTCCATGTGTTGATGCTAAGCCAAGCAAATCAGAAATCCTGCTGTAAAAAGAATAAATAAAATAAAACAAAAACACCTAGGAACACAGCGATCCCACCCACATCTCCCCCTATAATTGTGACAAAGAGGAGAAGACAATGCACTTTGCAACCTGTATGTAAGTTTAACTAGCCTGAGCCCAGTGTGCCCAAAGCAGGGTATGAAGGGCTGGAGGGATGAAGAGCCACCAGCTCCCTGTGCTACAGACGTGGGTGCAAGGGCATTACCTGATGTTCCTGCCAAAAAGCCAGAGTGGTGAAATCTAGTTCAGCTGACCTTGCTGTGCTCTGATCTGGCATTACTGTAGCAGGTACAGACACATTGAAACACCTTTGTCTAAAGTGAAAAAAAGCCAAGGTAGGGACAGAAACAGTACAACAAAGCGATGATCCCTCAGACACAGCAGCTCACTGCCAGAACAAGTTGGAAGAGACTTTGCAATTTTATTTACTTCAGTTACCACTACCAAAACCAGATCTCAGACTAACACTGCCCCTACAGCCAGAGCAAGAGTGCCCACACGTGGTACTGAGTCCCCCAGCCCGGCCAGAAGGATCCAGACCACCCAGTGAGAGACATCGAGTGCCTAAGCAGCAAATCCAGCCTCCCTGGCCCTTGTCACAAATTAGCAGAAATGAGCTGTTAAAAGACCACAGCGGGCAAAGCCTCCCTGAGGGGTTCACAGCCCTGAGAAGGGAGGCTAACGCGCCACCTGGGGGAAGGTGTCCATCAGAGGACAGTCAGCATTTCAGTAATAGAGCAGCCGAAGACAGGATCCTAGTTTTATTTCCCACTGGGATAAAGGAAAAGCTGTGGTGATGAAAATGGAACGGAACAATCTTCTCTCTTGGTTCACGTGAGGATTCATTTTATGAAATAAGCCAGTTTAAGGACAACATAAGCATTTGTTACACAATTGCTTTATAACCCACCTGTTTCCACAGATACACCCAATCCTGCAGGCAGAGATATGTCTGCAGGCCCCTGCAACCTCTGCTGCCAGCCTCTCTCCACCAGAGGAACCTCCTCCCCTGCTCTCCCCATTCCCCCCCAATGTTGTAGGCACCTTCTGCTTGACTGAGTGCCCCCCATGCTCCTCAGAAAGGCTGAAAACTTCATCTTTGGGTTGACGCCACGCTCCTTATGGGACAGACCCTTAAGGAAAAGCACAGATGCTGAGTCTCATTAAGGGGAGCACCAGACGGACCCCACGCCCCGTAACATCCACATGGGCAGCTGAGGGATGTCTGCCGGCCGCATCGTGGGTCTTGCCAACTCACCTGTCTGCTTCCCCGAGCAGGGCAGCAAGCAAAATTTGGGGCATGGAGCCCCCAGGCTGGGAGTCAGACCCCCGGTCTCTGTGGAGCTGGTGCTTGGCTGCTACCGAAACGAGAATAAATGCACCATGGTCAGCGCAACAAGAACCGTACTAAGTGAATACATAAAGGCCTGTGAAGTAGAAGCTAGAACATGGGGAAAAAATCCCTTTTATCCTTCTGCTGCATTGCATGATAAACAGCTAGAGACAGAATTAATTAATCTTTGAGTTGCAAATAAACTTGCATTAAAAACAAAGACAAAAAAGGAATTTATTAATAGAACCCATTGATTTCCCAGGCCTTTGAAATACATGGGAGGAATTAATTTGAAGTCTGACTGTATTTTGAAATAAAATTTAACCTGGCCGGTCTCCTTCACTTCCTTCCCTGAAGTACAATGTAAATTGGTCATGGAAATGTTCTTCCAAGATAAAAACGGCTTCCAACGTGTTCTCTGAGGCAATAAATGCAACAAAAGTCTTTATCGGCCTTTTAAACAGCAGGACAAAATTTAAATCTACTTCAATTACATCACTAAAAAAAAAAAAGACTCGTATGCTTGCAGTGAAGAAAATGAATTCTCTGGAAAAAAGAAAGCTATGGCAAACAGAAGTAAGAAGCAGACAATTCTTTGTGTGCCATTGAAATCACAAAAGAAATCAGTCTTACTGCCAGAAAATGGTGGTATATTTATGCAGATGTACACTGCTAAGCAGATGGCCTGCAATAAAGTGGTACTGCAGCTACTTGCAGGAAAGAGAAACACGGAATGTGTTTCCATATGTATGAAAATAGAGAATGCTCTATTTTATATTGTCTATCACAGTTTTCTTTCACTATTCACCATGTACAGATTAGATGGGCCCCAACAACTACAGATAACTCATTACCTCTTTTAAAATCATCAAGTTTAGTTGCATCTATATATATGCACTCCCCAAAAGTACTTATTAGTAAAAGATTAAGTATGCAGAAAATAAATTTTAAATGAATCTGGGCAGAAGATAAGCAGTGGCTCTTATTTTCCAAGGAGCTATGCAGAAAGAAATTCTGTACTGACATTTCCAGTTTTTCAGAGTAAAGTCTGAGACACTGAGGGGATGTGTCCTGAATCAGCATTAACAAGCCATTGTGTTGCAGTAATTATATCACTGAACTTGACTAAAGGAAGGTGTAGATGTACACACACAGTACTCACGTAGCAGTGGCAGATGTCAAGGAGAAACGGGTCATTGCCATGAAGACTGTCTGCTCAGTTTTATCAGTGCTGAAGAAGGTCCCTGAAAGCATTTTTGCAACTGCTCTGTCCTTGCCAGTTTCAAAGGTCTCCAAGTGACAGCAGTACTGAGAACTTTCAGAACATACGGCAAGAAAAAAAAATCTACATAGAAAGAGACATATTTGTACTTTTTATCTAATTTTTATCTAATCTATTGCCTTCTGTATGCCCTTCCTGCACCCTGAAGAAACACAGCCATGAGGGGGCACAGCCACAGGCTCACTAGACTCTACCATGCCGAAGCTGCAGCTAACTTCTGGAAACTGCTTAGTGCATGGTAAGCATTCAAGACCCAGCAAGAAGCTTAGCAGGAACTGATTTGATCTTACCTGACACCTTAAGGTGCTAGCCTCTCAATATCAAAGAAGTGTTGCCCGCTAGTGAATGCCCTGCACTGAAGTGAGATTAGAAGTGAAATCAGCATGGACATTTTTGAAACTGGGATCTTCAGAAAACAGCCTTGTTACAGTCAGCAGCATCCTAAGAACATCCTACTGCCAAGCGAACTGTTCTTTCTGCTGTGACGCACATTAAGGATCCTAAGCAAGGGACTTTAATCCAAACAAGATGGAGCACGGCTCTACATTTTATTCTTTTGGAACCTTGTTGTTGCAGTGTTGCAACTAAATGCTTAGACATGCATCCCCGCATCCTGCTAAAATAAGCTTTAGTTTAGTTTTGGTTTTGCTTTTAAGTTTTCCTGGTTTTGGAGCCCTGAGAAGTTTATAACACGTCTCTCAAAGCAACATTTCCAAATGCAGCAGTGTGAGCAGAGGAGCCTGTACCCAACACCTTGAGGCAGCTGCCCCGTCCTGCTGCCAGGACAGCAGAGGTCTACGGGCAGGCACAGACCAAAACCCCTCTGACTGGGAAGGTGCAGAAGGGGAACACCTCAGATGCCCATGCAATTCACAGCTCACTGTTGATCCATGGTCAGAGACATGCAAAAAAGTTGCTACATCCCAAATCCCTAACACTGTCCTGCATTTCCTAATACATTTCAACAGCAAAAGCTTTCCTGACTTGAATGAGACAACATTAACATTATACATTTTGCTATATTTAATTTAATTAGCTAACCTGATTGAGATTTGCAGCATATCTGTGTTGGAACACAGATTATTACTATATTTGTCAAACCGAAGACTCGTGTAAACTTGGTCCCGTAAGAAAGAGTAGCACAAATCTGAGTAGTCAGCAGCGTTAGGAAAACAGTTCTTTCCAATTTCCTTTGTTTTTCTTTTTTGATTTTTTTTTTTTTTTTTTTTTTTTTTTTTTTACTTTTCCAACTAGGAAACCATTTTTTTCTAATTAAATGTGCTGGCAAAAAAACTGTTGTTCCAAAATTTCTGGAACTGCTAAATATATACCATGTGACATTTGAACTACCATACAAAGGATCATAAAATTTACCACACAGAGGACTATAAAACATCTCCAGAAGTTACAAAAGATGATACTCATTAACATTAAAAACAAACAAACAAACAACAACAAAAACATATTTTACATTCAAGTTTGGGGACAAGATTTTGACAAGCTTGCAAAAATAAAAATTAGGAATAATTCCAACTCTGTGGTATTACACAGATACAAATTATGCTCCATGGTTTCAGGAAGCAGAGGGTCATTGATAAATAAACAAACAAACAAAAGCCAAGATATGCAAAAGTAGAACATAACTAATTTTAGAACAGCTTTAAACCATATTCTTCCCTGCAAACACCCACTCCCCCAATGCATACTCTTACCAAACATTTACAGATTCAAAACCACCGTTCACAACGCATGATCCAAAATACCAGATTTAGGAAAAAGTCTATAGGTAGGACACTCCAATTCCTTAACTTACTTCAATTTCCTCCCTGCAGAAATTGGCAGGAAAATTGCAGGTAAGAATCCAGAAATGAATCCAACAGTAGAGGCACAATCATATACATGCCAAAGAATTTATAAACTATTCCTATTTTACTGAAATTCTGAGAGAGCAAACTGTTTTTATATAGACGATAATATAACGCCTCTAGTATTTCATTCACTGCCACTGCCCTGGATTTGCTTAATGCTCTGTCCCTTTAGAGCAACCTTCTATCAACACAGAAAAAAGTCAGCTGCTTGAGAGTAGCACAACTCAATGAAAGTGGAAAAAAACTCTAGTTTCATTTTACACCGTAAGGGGGGGAAAAACAACGACAGAAAAACTAGTGGAACTAGCTGCTAATAACTGCTTTTAAAAAAAGGAAAAGAAAATGTACAAAATCAGAATATTATAAGAGTCTACTACTTTAATGGAGATAATTGCTTCAGCTATTTATCATAAT
The DNA here is from genome assembly GCF_009769625.2 of Cygnus olor. Classification (NCBI taxonomy): domain Eukaryota; kingdom Metazoa; phylum Chordata; class Aves; order Anseriformes; family Anatidae; genus Cygnus; species Cygnus olor. The sequence continues at coordinate 15,411,705 of NC_049198.1, read as the reverse complement.
TAAACTAGGAAGTAAATTAAATCCATGGGATGGGATTTTTGTCAAGGCACTTAGGAATGAAACTGCCATTTAAATGAAATGTGCATGGAATTACATGCTCACAGGGAAGCATACCGAGGAAAAAAAAATTACATTAAATTTATAATGATACTTTTCCCTAATACTAGAGGCAGCACTCAGGGCATTGCCTGCAGTTTGAATGACCCCCCATTAAAACATACGAAGTCAAACAAACCCGTTAGGCTTTCTAAAACTGCTTTGCAAATGGAGGGAAACGTAAACATGAGATAGGAGAGAACAGTCCGTTCGGCCTCCACAAACCCAGCCGGCTAGAGAGGCGAGGCCAGCCAGACAAAATGGGATGAGAAATGCTCAGCGTTACCCCGAAGCCTGATGGCGGGGCAGCTGGCAGCCCAGGAGGCCACCACCCCTCATGTTGGGCCTCGTGGCTTGGCCTGGTGCTGGTCAGGACAGCGGCCTAGGCCCAGGCCCGGGCCCGGGCCCGGGCAGGGCCTCACCTGATGGACACACCAGCCCTAGGCACGACGGCAGTTCTCACCCTTCCACCACCTGGATTATCAAAAAAAAGTGCGGTGAAGAAGGGCAAAGGCATGACCAGCGCTTGGCAGCGCTTTACAGGTTACTAAACCTTGAAGGGGATGTGTTGGAAGCATTTCTGCAGTGAGCTGCTCAGGGTAGACATAACACAGTGTTTAATTTTGCCTGATAACACATCACACGTGAACAGTCAACACCGCCTTGAGACAGAACTGCCTTATTTGATGGCACAAAACTTCTCACTGTAAAGATCAACATGTTCTTCTGGCTCCTCCAAAGCTTAGTCTCTGACTAAATCTTCATCAACAATATTTACTCTTCTCTCTCTTCACGGCAGCAGCGTATCTCAGTGCCACACTAGCTCAGAGGAAAGGAAAGAAAATGCATGTCTCTTGCACCTTCACACAGAATTACCTCTTAAACTCAGCTAATCACACCACTTTATCTGGTGACAACACGTAGAGCTCAACAGAAATGCAAAGAGATTGTTTTCATAACCTCTCAGTCATGGGCCTGGCGTGAACAGTTTCCCATCACCGTTTACTGGCTCCAGAAATAATTCTGTCCATTTTCGTTTCTAATTTTTTAAACCTGGCAGTACCTCTAGCCTCTCAGAATGCAAAAACACATCATTCACCACACTGATCATGACAGTACTGAACACCAAAAGTTAGAGAACCATTACTCTGAAAGCCTGCTCCCATCTCAAAGACAGCTTCAGGCCCATATCCTGCCCCCATGCACTCTCCAGAACTCCCAGATTTTGCTTAAACATGCTACAGAATTAGATGCATGCATACTTTCCAGACACTGGGAAAAAAATATTTTTTTTTAATTAATTAAAAAGAATTTAAATTTAATTTAAATTTTAAATTTTAAATTAAATTAAAATAAATTAAATTAAATAATTTTAAATTAAAAAATAAATTAATTTTAAAATTAAAACCAAAGCAAAAAGACAACCTCTCCTTCCACATTGTGCTCAACTCTTGCTCATGAAAATAATTAGATGTGCCCATAGACCTAACCCACTATTCACTCTAGGCAATGTCACGTTTCTGCTTACTGCTCCTGACATTCCTTCAAAGCTCTGTGCTGTTCGTATTTTTCCATTACAACAAAACAAAACAAAAAAAAAACGGCATTAAATTGCTGTTGGCATGTAAAGTTCACTCTGGAGAAGTAAACAGGTTGAGCCTGTGGCTTTACTGAGCTGTTAGCATGTGCCCAAGACACACACAGAGAAGACTAAAAGGTTTCATAAGCTGTGGGAAATGGACTTGAAACATTACAGCTGAGACGCAGAGGGTTGAGTCTCGTTTCTGATGAAAATGGGGTTTGTTCACTTTTTCCATTTTAATACAAACATACAGCTCTTCATCAATTAAAGGAGGCCTGGCAATACATTTGCTAATTCTGAACTTCTTCAGTTACAATCCTAAATCTAAGAAATAATTCTGAGCGTTATTTTACAAATAACAACCTTGTTTTCCCAACACCCCCAAAATCAGCAGCATATCCCTTCCACATGGAAATCAGAACTAGTTTCAGCTACGAGCTGCAAGTGGTCTTGTTGATTCCCAGGAGGACCTGCCCTGAAGGAAGCTAGGATCCTTCTCATGGATAAGATTCATAAGACCAGGTTGCAGGAGATGCCAGTGCCAATCCAACCGCCCACTGCTGCCCCTAGTTCCCTTTCTCCCTTACAGCAGGATTTGGCAGACAACTTAGAGACGATTTAGCTCTTCACACCAGCACAAAAGATTCACTTCTTTTCCTGTTTTAATTTCCTGATGGTTTAATGAGTGGCTATGGTTTTATCAAGGAGTCAAACACAAGACAGGTGCTTCAGAAACACATGGTCAGCAATGAAACCACTTCTTTCAGTGGTGGCAAACAGGTTGAAAATTCATGCGATAACCAGGGCCACCCTTGGACTTCCTGACTAATGTCACTGCCAGGATGAAAAATACTCGTTTTTAATATTATTAATACAGACTCAAAACCTTTATGCCAAGATATCTAACATGGGCAAATGCTCGAAAGCTGAGTTCTTTTCCTTCAGCTCATATGAGATTTCCAGTAAGGTTCTTTCAATTATTGTTTCATAGTAGCTTAGATTTTACTTCTGATTTCCAAAATAACAATTGAAGAGAGAAAAATAATGGAAATAGAGGCATGCTTTCGTCTTTCCTCAATTGGTTTCTCCAGGTCACCTAGTGGTTGTATTCCAAGATTCAGATAAAACATAGACACCCTTTGAGCATTTCCATATCCGTTCTGTACTGAAACATATTTATCAATCCCCAACTTAGCACAATATGCTCATATTTTACACATAGGAAAACTATGCTGGCACACATAAAATTTACCTACAAATATAAACAGGATCAGAGTACAAATCAGATTTAAAATTCAGGAGGCCTTGGCAGACATCCCATGTTCAAAGCACTGAAATCCCATACACACATCATGTTGTATTTACTGCTGAGAGGACCAGCAGAGAGCAAACCCAAAAATAAGCTCTCAGTGCAAAAGCTGCCAAATTTAGGGAGTCTTCATACAGGACTTCTGAAGGATTAGACGTACGCAGAACTGTATTGCAACTAATTGTTGTGTCAGTATTTACCAGGTGAAGCTCAGGTCCCCAGTAGAAAATGACTCTGATATGAGCTAGGGATTGATTTTCTTTTTTCAGGCTGTAGCAGTCCAGTACCATTTTGTGCGCATGGTGTGCAGACAGACTACCAGTCACAGCATCAAGACAGCTGCTGAATCTGCCAGCCTTCAAAGCGCGGACACACGCACTGAGTGCTTCCTCCAAAAGTAGTTCTGGCTTTCTCAGCGTTTCTCCTTACAGTTTTAGATAGTTATGCTTGTCTCTAAGGTGTCCTGAATGGTAACAGTAAAGAGACAGAAGAAAGTCTCTTTCACTGGGTGTACACACACATCAGAAAAATGCAGGCTCAGTAACAGGCACCACTGAAAAAAAGCTATACAGGTCAGACACAAGTGTGTGACTTCAGGGGCTCTCACTCAGTTTTCTTTTCCCTGTACTATAGTCTTGAATTCCTTCCTCTGAAGGAAGCAATTTCTGAAACAACACATCTATTAAGAAAGCTACATTCTTGCTGTGAGTTAGTGATGTACTTGCTCCACTTTTAGCCTTCACTGATAGCAATCTTTTTGCCTATGAATAGTGGAAGAGGCAATGTCCCAAGACAGGCACTTCTTTGCAAATGTCCCATATTGCCTCAGACGTCTGTTAGATGGAGCTGACAAAAACAATTCCTTTTCTTTAGAGAAGTTATTCCACATCAGGACAGAACCAACTTTCGTATGCTTTTAAATGAAACAAAACCAACAAAAAACAGATCGAAAGAACTCCTGTGAGGTAGCTCTGTTACTGGAGCACCTGCTTAGACTTTGGCGGCACATGTTTGAAACCCTGTGGTAAGCCCTGAGGAAGGGTCTCAGGCCCAGCCTTGTCATCACATGGGAGAACACTGTAACTACACAGCTATCCCACAGGCATGCCTTGAAAACCGTAACTGCAATTAAAGCAAGTTGCTGTGAGGATGGGACAGGACAACAATTCACCCACCGCAATGCAGTCCTGTATGGCGTTTCTTTGATACCATGTATGCACCAGACTATCACCCTCTCACACGAAGTCAAAAAAAGGTTTCCCAGCATCAGGCTTATGGGAATAGCACTATACAAGATACCCAGATGAGAAAGTGTGATATTTAGTAAGGATTAAACCTCAGTTACCATGTGTTTCTTTTGACCTCAGAGACTAGAAAGTTTTGGTAACTCCAATCCACGTTCCCACGTGTATTCAGTACATATCACTTGGTGACTGTACTTTCATGTGAAGCATAGGGCTAGGTTTGAACTCCAGACCTTTCATTTTTCTGCCAAACACATCCTCAGGAGGTCATCAAATCCTGGGTCACCAGAGACCAAGAACACCAAAGAGGATGGACGATATAAGCTGCGTCTGGGAAACAAGCCAAGCCCGGCTCTTACTGATGCTCTGGCTCTTTGATTGTGCTGGGGAACCTGCAGCTCTTTTTTTTCTACTTAGGAAGACATCAGCTGTTTCAAGTGGCATCAACCAGCCAAAAGGGGTCTGGGACAGCAGAGATCATGATGGGGGGAGGAAGGGAAAATCAAAGAGAAACAAGGAAGAAGGCCTTGAAATAAAATACTTCTGAAAAATCTTCATTACTGATACAAGAATCTGTCAGCATTAATTACAAATAAACTGCTTTCAAGAGAAACCTCCACCAAATGGAGCTGATTACACTTCAAATTAAGATAAAAAACTGTCATTTGTATACCACAGAAGAGCAGACACTTATTAGCTCTGCTTCTGAAATGCTGTCCTTTGATTTTCTTTTAAATCTGATCCTGCTAGAATCTGAGCGTTTTTCAAGACATCATGAATGTGCCAGCCTAATGGGAGCTCTCCGTGTGCATCCCCGTCCTCTGGATGACACCTGCCTAAATACAGCTCCGGTGATAAATATGATAACACAGTCCTCAAGGACAGGAGGGCAGCCATGCTCTCCCCTTGCTGCATGCAGCAACACAGATAAAGGAAGCCTGCCAAGCAGGAGGATGCCAAACATACAGCCACACGTGTCGGCAATGCCTGTGTTCAGTGTGGTGGTGCAGATGTGCAGCACACCTACACACAAACATGCTATGGACCAGGAAATGAATGGCATGCTGTTGGTGAACCCCTCGCTGCTTTACCATCAGTCCCGGGAACTCTCCACTGTGTGGAAGGCGGGACACGTGGTGATCATCCCTGCAGCACCTACATCCAGAATTTAAGAAAAAGCTCTGATTAGTGCTTTTCATTACTTCACACCCACCACTTGCCTCTGTGCTGTAAGCTGGGGCAGGGGCAATCATTTCCACTAGTGTATGTCTCAGTATATTTCCAAATGTCAAATACAAATTATAAAGAAGAAAAATGTGTTTGTAAACTCAAGTACACAAAGAAAGCAAACGCTTTTGAAATACAGAAATTACCTAAATCATCAATTAATACTGTGCTCCAAGAGAAGCTCAGCTGTAACTGGGTGATAAATAGTTGCCTGAAGAATAGGTATTTCCAAATATGTTTCAATAAAGCTGACCTGTAATTATAAACTCAGACTTCCAGGTCTGCTGTGACATTTAGCAGCCTACCATCATCCAGAAGGGCAGAAACAACACTGACACATAAGAAATAACCTTATGTTTTCTGACTTGTAAAAGCGTAGTAAGATGAAGCTATATTATGCCCTCAAAGGGTTGCAGTTATGGCTTAGTTTCCAGGTGGAGATCCTCAGGGGTTTGGGGCTGTACCAAAAGCATCGTGGCCAACAAGGCAAAGGAGGTGATTCTCCCCCTCTGCTCTGCTCTTGTGAGACCCTGCCTGGAGCACAGAGGAAGGCCACAAGGATGGTCAGAGGGCTGGAGCACCTCTCCTGTGAAGACAGGCTGAGGGAGTTGGGGTTGTTCAGCCTGGAGAAGAGAAGGCTTCGGGGAGACCTTATAGCAGCCTTCCAGTACCTAAAGGGGGCCTACAGGAAAGCTGGGGAGGGACTCTTTGTCAGGAGGTGGGGTGATAGGATAACCACCGGAACATTAACTTCCTGCCCGATTCAGAAAAAAAAACATTCTTTCAACTATGCTGTACAGAAAACAGTACTATATATGGCCCTATTTTGGAGGAGAGGGTTGTCATTTTACATAAACGCAGTGTCTCTAAGAAGCCACCCTGCACATAAAACTGGGCCTGGGTACTTGACTTTGTGAAAGCTTTCACAGACACTGAAGGTCACATGTACGTTGCAGTGAACTATTGGAAAAACTATGGCAGTAATAATGCAATAACTTCAAAATTAGACAAGAGGCATATGCAACTGAGAATCAGTCCAAACGAGGAGTAGTTCTGAATTCTTTAACGCCAGCTCAGTTTCCAAGCATGTTCTAACTGCTTTGCAGGCAATACTCACATTTTTCATTTCCTTCCAGATTAAATGCTTTCTCATTTTGCAACAAATGCTTTAAAATTTGTGACAGCGTTGCCTCTTATTGTTGCACAGCGTAATAACTGGTTTATCTTAAAGAGGGATTAAAGAGTCCTTAAACTATTCAACCACTTGCTAAATCATAAACGACATCATAACTTAGAACAATTATTTATTAGAAACCTCTGACATATCCTGAGTTTGGGATGCTAAGCCAAGTCAGATAATTCTATTACAGCAACAAATTGCTCCATGGTTTAACTCTGTGTCTCTCCTAGAAGACTGAATGTGCATCACTTTGACTCTGGACATTACGTTAGAAGATAACGAAGAGCATTTAAACCAGCTGTTATCTAGCAGCTCAGTATTGATGATCTAATTTGGAAACTGGATTAAACTGCACGGATTAGCACACCGCTGTACAGCTGCATGGATTTAAAGGTTGTCATGACAACCAGTTGAAAATGTATCCCCCTAATCCTCTCTGAGCAGATCTGTCTCCATGCAGCATTAACAAGATTTATCACTAGCACAGACATACTTACAGTTATTTTATTGCAGAGATCTAGATAGGTATAATCTCTAACTCTCTCTGCAGCTTAAAATACCAATTCACAACCGGAAGGAAAGAGAGGCTCAGATTATGAATGACTTCTGGAAGCAGTGAAATGTCCTCAGATGTTATCTGGAATGTATAATTTCTTAAAACAGATTAGTGTTTTTCAATTAATTTTCAAGGGTACTGAGTATACAAGTATGTATTTATGTTATCAATGTAATAAAGTGACTATTAGCCCATGCTTCCCACCTCAGGTACAGTCCTCTTATTTTTCAAGCATAGCAAGAGACACAAAGATGTCTATTTCAGAGTTATCTTTCTCAATAACTTCCCTGCTGCGGAGATAAAAGTTTTTGGTATTATGCTTCAGGAAAGACAGTCAGGAGCTGGACAGTATTTTCAGTTCCAATACTGCCTGATTGCAGAATTATTTGTTCTGTGTAACCATAATAAAATACAAGGAAAAAAAAAAAAAAAGGAAAAGAAAAGCCATTTACCTATTTTAAATGAGCCGTCAGACGTTGAGCTGATTAATATCTGCATTTAGTGTCCTAAAGCAACAGAGTGCTACCTACACCTACGTTTGGGTAAAGGACTAGCTTTTCCCAAACACACAGAGGAGCCGGCATGGAGATTTTGCCATTGCCAGCTGAGAGTTTCAAAGGATGGAGTTTCTTGCCTGCCTCACAGTAAAAATCAGGAAGAGAAGCAAGTATTCCCAATTCCTGGGGCTCTGGAATAGTGCATGGGGCCAGGACTGCCCATGCGAAAGTTGCACATTTCCAGCTGCGAGGAGCTAATCCCATTGCTTGTCAGTATGGTTCAGATTCATGTGCTCTCTTTTGTCATCTTCCCCACCCCAGTATAAGTTTGTCTCCAAAAAAAAGCAAGCAAGCAAACAAACAAAAAAATCCAAATCCACGCCAAAGAACACATTTTGAACATATATCTTACAACCATCTGTCATTCATGCTTCCCATAAACAAAGCATCACAGCTGACACAATGCAGTATCTGCTCAGGTCAGTGCCCTGTACCTCACAGAGTGGGAACTTGCAGTGCACCCACTGCAAAGAGCATCATCCTGAGAAGTTCGACCTACAGGACGCAGAGAAAAGCCCTTTTCAGCAAAGTGCTAGCTTATGAGTTCATTGTAATGCTGCTACACTATGAACCAGTTCTTTTCCAGTGCTACTTTTTCTTTTTCCTTCAAAAGAGAATTACTATATCAAAATGTGTTACCATAAATTATTTGTACTTGCAGTAGTGCAGGACCTGTGTGGAGATCAGCTGTGTTAATTTACAATATCACTTGGAGTATTTTCATAAGACAAAGCTAAGGACCTCACAACCAGAGAACGTTTTTAAAAACACCCTAGAACTTGCAATTTTTAAAACAACAGTCTCAAAAGAACCCCAAGAAGTAACTGTAAGAATAGCAAAAATGAGCACATTCAGGTATATTTGTAGCATACGATACCACAGATTAGAAAGGAGATATCAATTGAATTAAAATTGTTCTCTTGAACTTATAGCAATAGGGTTGCTCAGCCTGTGAAACTATTCAAGACCTGAGAAAACATTTGGAAAGAAGTTATCCAGAGAAAGAAAAAATGCTTTACAAAAATGGCGAGAAGAAAAACATACAGAACTAATCTTCCTTCTCTCTGGTAATGTTAGTAGCAGAGGTGTAATAGGAACTGACAAAACATGGTTGTGTATTTAGCTTAGGACACTTTGCAATATAAGTCTAATCTTGCTTTTAATTTACTTTATTATTATTACTTTACACACACGCACTCCTTTCTCTCCCTGAAAATGAGTATTCTTTTTCATTTTACTGTATTTTCCTTCTTACCAGTGGAGGGGAGGGCAATCTAAACATGCTCTAACACACAGACACCTCTGATTTTAGGAAATCAGCACCTCAGGAGCCAGTTTCAACACCAGCCTACATCCTGAAAGGGGCAAGACCTGAAAGGGGAAAGCCCTGAAACAACAAATTTCCCGTGACACATGCTGATGTCCGTCACCCGCTGTGCCGGCCCCTCCACCAAACAACGCCTTCACCCGCAGACCCCGAAGCACACCCTGCCGGACAGCAGCTAGCTTCCCCGGCAAGAACAACCCCTTTCCGCCGCTCGGCTCCTCCTGCAGCCCCAGCAGGGACCAGGTTCCCCTCAGCCGCAGCCTCCCGGCGGCTCCACCGGCCGGGAGAGGCGGCCGTAGGCTCCCCGCCTGAGGGGGACGGGGCCATCCCCGCCTCAGCGCGCCCGCCATTTCCTCCCGTCAGGCGACCCGCCATTTACCCGCCTCCCTCAGGCGGCCCCGGGCTGCGCAAACCTTGGACAGCTCCGGGCCTCGGGGCGGGCATGGGCTGTTCCCTCGGCACCCCGCTGGCAACGGGGGGCGGGCAGGCTCTGTCCGGGCCCTCCGTCGGGTGACAGCTTCACCTCGGCGAGAGGAGGGGCGGCGGAGGCTGTGTGCCGGACCGGACCGGCTGACAGCCCCCGGTGTGTGAGGGGCACCCCCAGGAGGTGGAGGTGGCAGCTTCGGTTCTCTTCGTAGTACAGCTTTCCTCCTCACAAGAGGGGGCCAGCCTTCATTTGAAGGACTTGGAAACGGGCTCAAGAGTTTTATAGATGTCAAGAGCCCAGCCTGGGAAATAAGACAAATTAAAAAACCTGGCAAATTAAAAAACCTAACGCATTCCTCGCCGTGTGTGCAAAGCCCTCATCACGGTGTGAGCACAGGCAGAGTCCCAGCATTGTGTCCATGCCAGCCACTGCTGAGCTGTGTTGGTTTGAGCTGGTGAATTGGAAAAAGGCTCCGTCTTCTGTTAGAGCTGCCTGAACTGGCAACTGCTTGAGAAAATAATTGCTACAAGAAAAATGGTACCTCCGAAGGTACAAAATATTTGCACTTCCTTTAACAGGTTACTTTCATTTTTAAATTATTTGCAGCAAAACACTAGAGTTTAAGGACAAACTTGTTAGAAACAACAACAAATCTAACTCCATGTTACATTTTCATATGATAGTCCCTTGGGGGAGATACTTCAGTCCATAAACAACCAAATTAAACACCTAATATAAATGTAATATAAAACTTCATTTAACATAATAACAAGTAACAGAATCTCTGTAACAGTACCATATCCTACACAACTGGCTAACTAAAAGTTCTGCTGCAGAAAACCAAATCAGAGTCTGCAAGATTCTCCTCTTGTGACTGTTTTGCACAGGAATGACATCTGATTTCATCCTCATGAGCCTGCAGATTAAGCGTTCTTCAGCTCAAGAAGAGTGGTTTTTCTAAACAACTAATCCTTTCTTCAGGATAATAATTCAGCAGCTCTCAAACTATCAATCAGCTTCCTTTTCCTCTCCCCACCCTATTTTCAGAAACAGTTTTTGGCTTTTCACAAATATTACATACAAATCTGGAAGACTACCTCTAACCTGAGTCTGCATTTAATGTTCACATCATCTGTCCAAACTCACCTCACATATTCCTGTTCATTCCCTTTTCCATTTCTCACTGCCTAAAGCCCCATTGCTTTATCCCATTAATTTCATTCTGCAGAAATTCAGCTGTTCACTCTGCAAGCCAAGACACACTGCAGACTGCAGGCAGCAAGTTCCACAGTTGACTGTAGCGAAGTGGCCATTACAGAGAGCAGCCAGAACTTCTGACTCCCCAAATTTTCCCTCTAACCATTATAGGTCTGGTCTGCAAGGGGAAACACTTTCCAATGGAGTTACTGGAGAAAACCTTTCACCCTGTTCCTGAGGCTGTCCCCCACCTCAAATCCAAACCTGTTCCTGAGGCTGTCCCCCACCTCAAATCCAAACCCTTGACCCAGCATGGCCTCAGCTCACACCCCCAGGCATTGAAAGGCAACCTCTTCCGTGCCAAACACCTGGGAAGAGAACTCCATAGCTATAAATACCAGTTAGGATCTATGACTGCTTTTGTCCTGTGTAGAGAAGGAGCAAAACAGCATCCCTCTCCTTCCTCCACTGAAGGTGAATCCACTGAAGGTGAACATGCAGGATTGCTCCTGCCCCTTCCACACTCCCACATGAGCTCAGCAGCACTCTGGATGAAGGCAGCACTGGGCACAACTGAGCATCCTTGCTCTGCTAACTCACAAGCCATTGTTGAAAATGGGAGATCAAACAAAACAAAACCAACAGTGCTTGCTAAGCTACAGCCCTATTACCAATACCACCTGATTTCTTTAGTTTCATTAAGACACACAGACAGACTGTTCCTTTAATTCCACAGATACAGATCTTGTGTCCATATGCACAACTTTACAGATACCTAAAACAAACAGATATGCAGCAAAGCAAGCAGGCCTGCCCCCTGCATGTCATCAAAAAAACAAGTATAAATACAATAGCCAATTTCCACTTGCATGATTAGCATTGTGCCACATTCTTCCCTTAGCACAGAATCTCATCACATACTATTTGCAACTCAGGAAACAAAACACATCATTAAAAAAGAATGCAAGTTACGTTAATCAAATTGTTTGAAATTTTTAATTGAGATCCTTTAATTGAGATTTGTGTTTGTTTTGCAACAGTTTCTCAAAAAGTAAGATGAAACACAAGAATCATTTTGAATGAGACTGAAAAGCACAAGTTTGAGGAAATAATTCCGCCTTTGGAGACGACAATAGAAAAACTTGGTTTTAACTAAGATCTATGGGATTACTAAGCGCATTAGGGAACTTCCTTGCAATAATTCCTCCATTCAGTTAAGGCTTTAAAAAGAGTTTTTCAGAAGTATGGAACAAGGCAATAATTGGGAATTAGAAGTCCTTAGTATGGCTGAACAGAGCCAGACCAATATTTTCTAAACAAACTTAACTTCACAGTAATGAGCTATTAATCTTATTAAAATGGGATTGATTCTTATCACTGGGATCTGGCACTGTAATTGCCAGTCACTAAATTGTTTCTTGTTTATTGGATGAAGCAAATAATGCAACATTTCATGGTTGGTATTATTTTATTGTCTAATATTGATTTAAACGTTTACACTCCTACTTTTCAATCCACAGCTTAGCACTCATACCTATGGCTTTTACTTTTATTTTTAGCACAACATCTTTGTGTCAAGTGTCAGAATTCCATTTCAAAAAAATCCCCATAACCAGGAACCTGATACCATATAGACAAGTCTTCTCTATACTTGTTTAAACAAATTCATTTTCAAAAATGAAGATTTATAAAAGAAGAATCTGCTGGTAGCTTTCTTCCAGCTCATGTTTACCACAGATTCTATCGAGCTTTTCCTGTTTTAAGATGATCCTTTTAGAGCGTCTTATTGCCTCTAAGTGGAATCTGTTTTCTTCCTCAACACCCCCCCCATTCTAAGTTTAATGCAAAAAAATCAGTAGCTGACAATTTTAAGCAAAAATATAAAGCACTATAACGTTACCTACATTGCCTTTTTACTGAACTAGGTTCTTGAACACTCTAGAAGCTTTGTGGAAATTTAACCAGTCACTGTTGAGAAGGCACAGAATTTTTGTGCTCTCAGACCTCCAGCAAAAACAGCTTTCCCCCAGACTGAAAGTTCAGAAGTTCCAGCTTGATATAAAGCTTCTCACATTAAAGAAACGCAGGGACTGCTGTTAGATACAGTACTGCATTTGGATGGCAGTCTGCCCAGAAAATTCACAGGTATCTGGTTGGTCATTTATACTAGAACCCACCAGATTTTACTAACTCTTCTGCCACAGACACCCTGCAAATCTATAACAAGAGTTTGCTTCTACTGCAAGAGGAAAAGAGATGAAGTTACTCTTACATATACCCAGGGATGGCATAACAGTGAGACAAGCTACTCATTACTAAAATCATCACAAAGCTGTCCATTTCGGTGGTAGTTTCTGTTCCGTGGTATTACATGACAGTTATTTTTCACATATGACAGAAGTGTAGCTGTATATGAAGAAAGCTAACTTTGGTCCACTTGTCCAGCTTGCTAAGGACAGCATATTGGAAAGATGACCATTTACAGTTCAAAAAACAATGTAAAAGTTAACAAAAATAATTTGGTATTTCACTCCTAAACCTGCACGCAGTTAATTGTCCTAGTCATCCACCTTTTCAGTCTGCGTGTCCACTAATTGTTGAGCTTTTAAGTCTTCAGCTTGTTCATGATCCTCCTTATCTGCATCAGCTACGTGACTAGGTTCTTTTTCTTCTGCTTCTCCTTGATCAATACTTTCGTATTCTACTTGTTCAAGGTCTGTTCCATCTATAAGTTCTGCTTGTACTTCTTCCATCTGTATTTGATTTACATGCTCAACATGCAACTGCTCCACATGAACTTCAGCACCGTGGTCAGTCTGAATGTGCTCAACCTCCAAGTAACTAATTTGCACCTGTTCTTGTAGTTCATCCAACTGCGCGCCTTTCACTTGATTGTCCTGTATGAGATCCTGGTGCATCTGTTCCACAGTTACCTGTGCAGGATCCACTTGTACCTGAATTACTGGTAGGACATGAACTTGTTCCACTTGTTCTATTATAGTCATTGATGTTACTGGTTCAGCTTCCACAGCTTCCACTGGAAGAACCTCTTCTGTCACCAGTCGTTCTGAAATATTGTGCATGTCTTTGAGATGCCTTCTCAGCTCACTGCCTTGCATAAACCACAAATCACACAAGGTACAGTGGTTGGGTTTGTCACCAGTGTGTATCACCAAGTGATCTTTAAATTGATCCCAACTGTTAAACACGCTGTTACAAACCTGAAACAAAAGACAGAGCATGTTAAACAGTGCCAACAGAAATATGACAAAGCATAGTGCCTATTACAGTCCATGGCTTCACGCAGTGTTAGCTTCTTGCTACATAGATTTAAAACACACACATATATGTTAGAGGTAAAAGCTGAGAAGTCAGTTTCAGATGAACAGAGCACCTATTATTATTTAAGGAAGTGTGACATTTTGAGTTGTGCATATACAGGATACCTATTGAATTTATGAGTCACTACAACATTTGAAAGATTTCTTATTTCAAACTTATGTGAAATTCACATACAGAAGCAGGCACCAGTAAGAGTTGCTAGAATTTTGGGTGGAAAGCAATTTGTGTAATAGTACAGCATGATGAAAGTGTAATACAAACTGTCCTGTTACTGAAGTTCTAGATGCAGTACTGCTAGCCAACTTTTCCCCATCACCTTTATTTTCTTCACAGAATTGTGAAGTTTAACTGGCTAGACTAAACTCCCCCTTTTTGCCTTTTCAAAATAAATAAATAAATAACAGTACATGAAAATCTCTTAAAACTCCATCTGTTAGACTTGTCCAGCTAGAAGTACTGCGAAGACTGCAGACGCACTATTTTCATAGAATACTTGAACACACTTTCTTCCCTTCAGCTGGTACTGAGGTGTGTAGCCTGAGGACAATACACAAAGACACTGTAGAAATTAATAAGGTGCCTGAGAGAGAAAAGTAGGGTAGAGTCACACTTGCACTAAAGAAACAGGGTCAGGAGTCTTTGACAATGCAAGGGTTCTCATTGGCAAAAAGAAGCTAAGAACATGTTTCAGCACTCCTTCACTGCTGGCAAATATTTTAGAAAGAAAATGTTTCATCTCTTAATTTTTGGCGACAGCACAGAAGGCTAATGGATTATCTGACAGGGATTAACTCAAGGAACAGGTCTGTAAAATGGATCTGAATAAACTTCATTTTGCTGTTGAAGTCTGTTAAAAACAGGTTTGTGTTGCTATTGCCAGGCTTTCTTCTCCACAGGCTCATGCTTTAAAATGAAATAAAGTTGGACAGCACACATTCAAAATATTAACCTTATAAATAACCACTTAAAATTACTTTGTGATATATAAAGATAATAACTATTAGTAATGTCCAGGCACATAATTGATAGCCTAATTTAGTCGTCTAGACATACACTGAAGAGTAACAAAAATAGTCATCAAGCAAATGCAAATTTTTATTTTTTATTTTTTCCCTTCTTGAGGGAGACAAGATTTTATGTACTGAACACTATTCAAACTTAATTCTAAACAGGGAAGAATTCAAGAAAAACTTATCCAGGAATTACTGTAATTGCTGTGGGCTGAATCCACATTCAGCTACTAATCCATATTCACAACATCTGTGAGAGGACATGGTATCAATTAATAAACAGAAAGCTACAACACAGTGAAATTAAACCAAAGGGTCACAAAACAGTATATTCAGTCTGAGGCTACTAGTTACGACTTTGTGTTACCCAGTAGTTCTCATGATCAAAGCTGTCTTATCTTTAAGATATAGGTACACTCACAAGAGTTAATTTCAGACTAGGATAAAAGCTAAATAATACAACAGCCACAGTCAAACTTCCAATTCAATGACATGACTAGCAACCTACAGAATTCATCCATTCATTTCCTGCAGCATTTGCTGCTTTCTGTGAATGAGATCCATCTCTTTTGGAAGAAATAAAGCCCACGTCCAGCAGTTTTCTTCACTATACAACCCAAATTAACTTAAAACCACAGTATTTCTGTAAATTAAATAGGGTGAGAGTCTTAAGGGTAGTGGGTGTGGTGGGGGGAAGAAATGTATTCTTAATTGAGACTGGAGTAGCAAAACAGCAAATAAACTGCTACAGCCAACCTCAGTTCTCATGTTTCTAGCCTTTAAAAGCTGACTTTTAAGAGTCAAGCAAAATTCTTCTGAAAACCTTTTTGAATCCCAGTTATATATAGTGAAAAAGTACCCTACATTATCTATTTATAGCATTTATATTTGCTTAAAAAGACGTTACAGATTGTCATCATAATATGGAATGACTTTACAGGTAAAGTCAACATACTGGGTATCAAACAGAAGAATAATAAAATAGGAAATAAAATAGTACTTTGTATTTTGGACTTTAGTGAAGCATGTTCACAAGCAGGAAAGGCCTAGGTCAGTGCATCAAGAACCTTGAAAAGGAAGCAGAAAGATTAACAAAGTATTATGAAAATCCATACCAGTAATTCCGCATTTTAAATGGAACTACTTAAATATAAAAATTTATCTGCATGCTGTGGTTGAATGTGATCCTTGTATTTGTTTTAGTTAAAGTGGTTCTTGGAGATGTAAGCCCACTCTTGCTGCCTTTCCCACTTAGTACTCCCACACTCCCTCAGCACAGGACGGAGGCACCTAGCCTCAGACTCTGTGACTTTCATTACCCACCTGACATTCATACAGCTTCTTTCTTCCCTTTTTAGCTCCAGCTCCAGACTGACAGGCCGTCAAGTGACATTTGAGTGTGCTATTCCTAGCAAAACGTTCGTGGCAGTTTGGACATTCAAATGGTTTTTCACCTATTAAGACAGACAGGGATTTATAACGGCATAAAATCAAACAGTTTTCTGTCAGCTCTCCCTTCTTCCCCTCTCACTGATAGACATGCTGTAAAGGCTTGGCCAACTGGATTATTCTATAGAAGAAGAGAAAGACACCCTGCGTAAACTTCATTTATATAAATAAAAGGGCAAAGTCTTAATGTGGAATCATAATTCTCATTTAGAAAGAGGATCTGACATAACTGCTGGTGCTAATTAACGTATGTTTAGGTTTTTATGGAAGTTAGATCACTAGCCTGTCAAAATATCTTAATGAAATAGCAGCTATTTCTGTCTTTTCACCTGATAATATTTAAAGACTCAACATTAGAAATTATACAAAGTTGCACAACAAAGAAAGTATTAAAAAATACAAAGTTATATATTCAGGAACGGTAACAGCTTATGCTGAAGAGCTAAAACTGAGCTCCAGAAAAAAAGCTGGCACAGAATAACTATGAAGTAACAATGTATCAGCATTTAACAAAAAGAAGAAACCAAGCCAAAAATGAAAAAGAGTGAAGAGAAAGCAAAGAGACATGGCACAGATGGTCACAAGCAAGACAAAAATTCCTTTCTATTCGGTCACTTCATTTCAAACCTGGTACCAAAAAGAGGAGTGTTTTTCATTGGGAAGCCAGCTAAGGACAGCAAGCAGGGGAAGATGAAAACAGGCTCTGTTTTCTCTTTTTCATCCAAAGTAGTATATTGCTATTACTGACATCAAGCAGAAAAAAGAAAAACTCTTGTCTGTTTACTAATTTCATCATGCGTAAACACAATGAAATTCAAGGAAATGAAAGTACAAAAAAACCTCGGAACAGCATGTTTCTTCTGACTGTCTGATAATTAATCTGTGAAGGTACTGGCAACACCCTAACTATTGAAACAAACTGCTTAATGAACTCCAAAAGACGCTGAGACATTTCAGTGAATAATGTAAGAGTTTATTCTATCTGGATTGAGATTTAAAGCCTACATTTTCAGGAAGACAGTAGTTACTGACTGGGATGGAAAGCCAATAAACCCACATTTTCAGAAAAAGATATTCAGAAGTGCCTAATTAGGTTTTCAACAGAAATCCACAAGTAGCCTATAATTCTTGCTTACACACTCAGAGTCTAGAGAAAAAAATTAAATGTGTGAATATTCCCCTTAATGATTACCAAAGGCTATGTTTTTTGGAGACTGTTTTATAGCCAAGAAGATAAAAGAGCACAGACCTCACAGCACATAACTTCACCAACCCTGCAATATGGCCACATTTAAATAGTTACTTGGTGCCAGCCACCTCCCAGTCAGGGACAGATTTATTCTTCTCTTACTCAAATTCTTCAGTAATCTCCCACACATAGTGGCAAAAGCATCTGACAGTGACAATTCAATGACAGTGGTGGCAATATCCAAGAGCTGAAAGAAGTGCGACTCCGTGCACTGCACAAATCAGCACAGTGACCCAGGCTGCACAGCTTGGGGGCGATGGAAAGAAAGCACAGGCATCAAAGCACATCCATCATCCTGCCAGCCCAGCTACCCCCAGAGACACACTGGCAATGCGTGCAGGAGCAGAGCTCCTCTGTGAGGCACGACAGCCTGCTGCCATCCAGCTGTGAGCTTAGCCCCATCTAACTGACATTTTATGAAGAGTGTTTTTGTTTTTCCTGGATCTGATGATCGTCTTTTTTCAGTGTATGAGAAAGAATGAAATTTCCCTTGCCTATCGTAAGTAACTCAGGACAGGAACTGTCGGGAAGGAGATGGCCCAAAATAAATGTTTTTAACCCAAAGGCCCAAAATAAACATTTTTAACCCAAAGGAATTTCTAACAACTAACACTGTAATTTCTCTTTGCCTAATATATAAGAAATACCATCCCTGCATATAAGAAATACATATATATATACACATAATACATATATATGTAAGAAATTCATCCCTGAACATAAAGCTATCACACCATTATTTAAAATGTGTTTAGAGAGAAACAGTAATTCCCCTCTGCCCACAAGTACACCAAAAACAGGTATTTATCAAATGAACTCTACAATTATTTATTCAAGGTATGCAAACAGAGTCCATTTGTTAACTTCTATGGAAGATGTTATTTGCAGTTTAAAGTGAGCTTCGTGTAAAGCATATTTTAAATTTACCACAGAACGGCAAAGACCTTGATTAATTTTTTTCCTAACAAGTCTGTATTATCTGTACACAAATTATGTCAATTACAGGATTTCCAGACATGTCAGGCATCATGGCTGCTAGGAGCACAAAACTCCTTAATTTCCATCTTCACTCATGTGAGCACATGCAGCCTCCATAAAAAAGCCTAACTTTGAGAAATATTTAGCAGTCAAAATTCCCAGGGAAATCATGGGAAATCAAAGCTGTTCAGTATCTCTTTCTGGTAGGGGATAAAAACTTTGGAAAAAAAAAAGACAAGACGAGAATATTGAGAGCAGTAGCTTCCTTTTAAGATTGACTTCTTTATGAGGAAATGGCTCTTCCTGTGCAAGACTAGTTATTAAATTAAGTGGATATACATTAATAACAGTCTTGCAGAATTTGTCTTGTGAGTTACTTCCAACTGGCAATTGAAATCTCATTCATTTTCATGCAAGAAAAAAAAAAGGATCATTACATCACACCAAAAAATCTCCCTTTTTATAAATTCTGGAGATGACTTAATATTTTCAGGGATACATGACATGCATTTCTTTTGGACTTGCTACTTTAATGTTATTGCTGGTGTTGTAATTAAACAGCAGCAGGATGAGACAGTTTGTAGCACATTTTCTCCCTGGACACTTAATTTTATTTTAGTATTCAACCAATGTTGTTTAGAATTAAGAATTTAGAAAGTGTTTGGCTCAGTGGGTGTTTTTCCACTGACCTTAGGAAAGCACAGTTATATGGTAGTATCAGGTTTGATTTTAACTTAAGACTTTCAAAATGTGAAACCAGAAGTAATTAAATTCCATGAGTTCTACTTGGATCAATACATATCGACACAGTACACTGGATCTCCTGTGATATGCTGTTACTTTGTGTCCCAACTTCTGTCACAACAGCAACTATCACATGAAGATCTTTTGTTTCCTCTGCTAATCTACCAAAAACTTCTCTCTGAAAAGACTTTCCTTACATAGCTGGTAGCTGTCTTAGTCACGCCACAGAAACACTCTCTACTTTATAGGGAATACGGATTTGCTAAGGACTTTTTACAAATGCAACTCTTAAGGGACTATTTGGAGTAGACTGGATACAGTGTCATTCATGCATCAATACACACCTGCCCCATAACACAAAGAGGTTCCAATTAAAAGGCTTTAACAAGATAAAAAGATAGGGGCTGCTCCTCTACATTAAATCTTACTGATACCTCATGACTGACATATTAAACAAAAACACCTGGATACCAGACCATATTTTATATGGTCTTTACATATAAATACTTTGTATGTATTATAATATATAACTATTACTCATAATTAATTATTTATATATAATTTAAATATAAATTCATCTACATAATGCTTAGTATCTGTACAGATAGTACAGACTTCTCATATTATAAGAAAGACTGAAGGAGGCACATGCAATTTTGTACTCAAAAGATGCTATCCAGATGTCAAAAAGTCAGATTTTACAGTAATATGTAATATAAGTCTACTATAGCCAGTAGAAATGTTTTGCTGTGTTACTTAATATGCAAATAAAATTGAATCATAGACGTCAAGACCAAGGATGGTATTGTCATAAGAGGGTATTTCACACTGACAAGCTCACTGTTCAGATCTTATTTCAACAGAAAAATTAAACTAGGAGAATTGTGAAAATAAAAGTAGCTACTCAGTTTGGTACATTTGAAGAAGTAAGCACGCCTTACAAAGTAATTCTTAGAACAATGTTTAATACACTCAAGAGAAACTTCATTAAGGTTTTCCAGTTCTAGGAGCATATTTTTAACCACTTAAAAAAAAAAACAAACTCAATTCCTCACAGTTTATATCAATGGGAAAAAAAATATCAGTATAGAATCATCAACACAATTCAATGATTCTTTGATTTTAGTTGTAACTAGAAGCTAAGAATTTCTAGCGCTTGTGGGTTCTCTTCAGCATTATCTCTACTTTCCATGAACATGCAAAAACCCAAAGAGGCCAAAGCCACAAGTACTTGACTACAGCAGTGCTCTTACCTGTGTGCTTCCGGAGGTGCTCTTTAAAATGTCCAAAGTGGTCAAACTGTTTATCACAGTACTGGCATATATGTATTTTTTTGCCAGGTCTTTGCTTCTTGCTGGCGCCACCTTCATCGAGGTGGTAACAGGTGAGGTGCTGTTTCAAAGCACTCTCTCGTAGGTACCTTTTATTGCATATGTCACACTTGTAACTCTCAGTAGAGTGTGTTTTCATGTGTTCCTTAAAATGGTAAAACAATTTAAACGAACGGTTACATTTCTCACAGTGGAATAAATTGTTCACGTGTGACAGCTGAAGTTCCACAATTTCAATACCTTCTACCTGTTTGCACGAGGGATCAGTTGCACTGTCACCTTCTTCTTCGATCTGGCATTTTCGCTCTCCCTGACGATACTTGCTGGTGATATCTGCCAAAAGAGCCAAAGCAGATTCATCTGATGTACCCGTTGTCTGTATGTACTTTATGGATTGCTCTGCAGAAGCTACTTCTTCAAGTGTTTCGATGCTATCATCTTCCACTTCAATTGTCCCTTCAGCAATCTCAACCTCGATTTCAACCGGATCTGATTCTGCAGATGGCAGCGTTTCTGTGATAACGTTAGAAGTTTCAGCTATCTTCCTCTTTTTTGGTTTATTTTTACCTTGGGTTTGATTTGATTCTAAGGGTGATGAATTTTCTTTGTTCCTGTAAAGCATTTGCATAAACATGGTTAAGATCCACAAGCAATTACATAACAACTCCTGCCCAATACTGAGCTTCTGCATTAAACACGTTCTAGGTGTTTCTCAATGAAGCTGAATGCACATAACCCGTGTGCATTTTAGAAGATAATTTGTCTTTCATCTATACTCATTAGTCCTGTAAAACAGCAAGTTTGGAGCTATGGAGCCTTTTACATCAGGCTACTAAAATGTTTTAAAAAGCTCTGCTTTGAACAATACACAATGCATCAATAAAAAGACCAGTTAGCCTAATGGCACAGGTTTATCTGAACAACCTGTGAAATTCTGCACTTGAGAACTTTCACAAAGGGCAGAGTTCTTCTGCCTGCCTACTCAGAAATAAGATTCAAGTCCTTCCTATGCTACGCACCTCTTAAGCTCTGGTGATTGCCTGTAACACTTAGGCTCCTAGAAAGCACTGTAGGTGTGACCTTACACAATGATTATCATAACATCTAGTACTTAGGAAAGCACACAGGTTAAAAAAAAGAAAAACTCACTTGGATGTGGAAAGAGTACTCTAATTTTCTGGTCTTACACAATCCCCCCTCCCCCAGCTTGGTTCCTCTTATCCCTGCACCATACACACACAACCCCCTTCCTCCGAGACATCAGCGATAGCTTCCCATGCCAACCACATGCAGAGCTGAGCGAGCCAGTGCCTTCAAGCCAGACACTCAAGATTACCCACAGTGCTTACATGCTGGAGGTTTTACTCTTGATTTTTGGTTTTGGAAATGGGCAGATATCTTCCCCTCAAACCAGACTGACAGGAGTAATCTAATGCTTTCACCTTCCTTTGCAGTGTGATGAATCCTTTCACGTAACCCAGTCCCTACTGCTTCTGGGTTTGCTAGTAATAGGTGAGGTGAGGTTTCCTTCAGTATCTGCATGTCATGTCAGAAATATGCAGCTAATGATCTAATGCAGGATAGAGCTTATCAAATTACATCTTAAAATATTCAGATACAGGAAGACAGAATATCTAAACTTATAGTTTAATCTACCCTAGATTTCTGAAATTTAGAAGATAAGTTACTCTGCACATTACTGCAAAGACCTCCAGGATCATGTACCAAAAGAATAATATCCCCAGCAAAGAGGAGACTACCATCCTTGAGCACCTGGTGTGAAAGTCTGAACATGAATACACACTTACAGCACAACTGCACTTTAATGAATAACAGCTGATTGTTTTCTTTCTAGTCTAGGTTATGTGATGTCCATCTCTTTGATGCATTATACAAGGGGCTTGCTCGATTACCATTTATTTCTACTTTAGCTGAAGTTTCTGAAGCTTAACCTGAAAGCTTAAGTTAAAGCTCAAACTGTGGCACTGTATTATAATTCCTCCCACTCCTACTGTTGAGGAGAGACTGATAGTGGTACTCAAGCTTGTTTGTTTTTTGTCAAGAAAAAAAAAAGCAATGAAAACAAACAAAAAATCAATAATAATAAAAACAGCCTTTCAATCTATTAACAATGGAAAAAACTAAGAATAGACTAGCTTGCATGTGTTAAACATTTTTTTCGCTTGTAACATAAGAATTATAGAATTTACTGGTGATGGATAACCAACAAACTGCACAACATTATGCAACACTGGGAAATACTTGCATGCTGGGCAGTTTATTTTGATGGGCTGATCCAAATCCTGGTTCAACAGCTCTACTGGTGTACACTGACTGAAACTGGTACCATTTAGAACATAGTTTTTCAATTTCAAGTATCTTTTCAATTTCTCAGGCAGACACAAAGGTCTGCTTTTTTTCCTGAATAGAAGTTATCTTGATAGTATTATGTTTAATCTCAATAATGTAGTGTTGGCGGGGTTGGAGAGCGGGACCAGAAACGCAATCTTGTATCTCTTCTATTAAAAAATTGCACACTTTTTGCTCTGCTGCCAATCCCCAGAATAAGCACAGGGTAAGTTCTTTTGTTGATACTGAAAACCAAGTTTCTAGTGTACCATGGAGTTTTTTGTTTGCCTTTTTTTATTTTTATTTTTTAAAGAAAATGCTAACTGGCTTCTAGGGGAACTCTGGGCTGATGCCATTCCCCTTGGCCAATGCTGTTTATGGAAAGATAAAGAGGAACCTTATCCTTGATGCAAAGATCTTTCAGTCAGTTTAGAAGAGAAAGCCATGATAACCATAAGACCCCTCCCCCTACTTCATGCTGAAACGGTGGACCATCCAGAAGGAATGATTACATGACTGCACTTTGTGAAAGGGAATGACAGGGAAAAAAACAGCAGGGTGGGAATGTCACCTGCTTTTCTCAGGTTGTAGTTTTGCAACTGAGTACAGATACCAGACTGGATAAGATGTGCCACAGGAATATTCAATTAAGTATTTATCCAGTATAAAACTGATTACACCAACTATATTTACTCAAGAGTTTTGATAGGTTAGTTTTGCACCAGGGAGCTTTAAGATCACTACCTATTCTCTCAGAAACAGCAGAAAGCTGCGTGAAATCAAAATACCAACACAAACTTGTTAATGCGATCTAATTACCTGAAGCACTGTACACACGGCTCTCAATCAGGTGGAGTCAGATAGCCCAGAGACCTCGTATTAGTTCCACAGAGACACAGCCCTACAATGACCGTGATGTTTACCAGCCATGTCACTTGCCATTGAGCTCCAGCCCAAAGAATGAGACATTCCTTTTTTAGCCTCTGTTATTCTGACCCCTATTGTGCAATTGAAAAGTATATGGCCCCAAACAAGTTTCCGAAGTTCCAGGATAAGAACAGCACTGCAAAATACCAGCAGACAGCTCTAGTAAAATGATTCTTACGACTACATTTCAGTGTTGGGAAGAAAAAGAGGCTTATGTGTTTACCTGATTTCAAGTGCTTTGATTGCTTCTAGCATCTGTAGATACTCAGCTGCTTTCCAAACATCATTTGCTTCTTCCTCACCTTGCACCATTAGTTTTGCTGTATAGGTGAATTCTATTAGGTGACGAAATGCCATGTTACTTACACCTGTTTGGAAGCAAGAAAAGCAAGTTAACAATGCCTCAGTACCTTTATCTGATGAATCTTGCACACTTGCCTGCTCACCATTTTGCTCACAATACTTTAGCTGCCAGTTTCATGAAGACAACACCCTTGAAAAGCTCATGTTGGAATAACAAGTCCGCTATAGAAACACGGAAATTTGGAACAACTATAGAATCATGCCATAACAAAGGTAAAAGTAAAAGAAAGATAAGATGGACAAAAAGCTGTTTGTGTGGAACAGTAAAATGTACATATTTAAAGTACAGTTTATTTATTTAGTATTTAAAGTACAATAAAAAGTACATATTTAAATCATATTTAGAGCATATCTCTTTCTCAAAAGACCTCTGACCGGCAGATGATTGCTCCAAGAAATTGCTCCTGGCCTACCAGGCAAGTATTGCTCCATGTCTATCCTGTTCTTGCATCCCAGCTAAGACACCTGCCACTGGCCTTCACTGGGAGCCTTTTCATCTGACCAGAATGGCTGTTACCAAGGAAAAGGTTATACGATAGACTGCTAGTCCTAAAAAAATACAGTGACTGCAACCTCCATTAGGCACGTACTGGAAAAGAAAACCAATCAACTCAGAACCTCATTGGGTTACTTCCAAAACATTTAATATAAGACTGATCTTTTTCTTTTCAATTTTATTTTGAGGGAAGCTTTTTCTGGTGCCAACAGCTGCCTCAGAACAACTCAAGAACTGAGACCTAAAAAATTAATTGATATCACTAGGTACCTATATCTTTTAGGATAAGAGAGAATGGCCTGAAGTTGCGCCAGGGGAGGTTCAGGTTGGAAACTAGGAGACATTTCTTCTCAGAAAGAGCAGTCAGGCATTGGAACGGGTTGCCCAGGGAGGTGGTGGAGTCACCGTCCCTGGGAGCGCTCAAGGAAAGGTTGGACGTGGTGCTTAGGGACATGGTTTAGTGGGTGATATCGGTAGGAGGGTGGTGGTTGGACCAGGTAATCTTGGAGGTCTTTTCCAACCTTAATGATTCTATGATTCAGCCTGCACCAAGGACACCACATCCATTTCCAGTTCCAGCACACAGCTCTGAAAGTTTTTATCTGCATGAACCAGATTACCTTCAATCTCCACCAAGGGCTCCTGAGTGAAATCTTGGAAGAATTTGTAGAAGAACTGGCTACAGGCAGCAAGAACAGCCTTATGAGCTTTGAAATGGTGACCTGTGAAAATAGACAAAAATTTTAGTTTAGGATGACACCTTCCTTACTTATTGCAGAATAAGAGCAGATGCACGAAAGAGAACAGCTGTAACACCTAGCCTACAAATCTACTCTAGCAGAATACAGTCACTTAATGTGTCTCCTTGTAACATGAGATGCTGCTGCAGCTAGCCTTCCACATCTCATGTGACCCTTGCTGAAGGTCTGCAACTCAAAGTCTGAGAACTTGCTCACTTCTGTGTGTTTCTCTTTTCAGATACTTAATTTATGGCAAGTCCTTGTGCAAACTTTTTTCATGGATGTCTTAGGCTCAGCTCTCAGACTTCATCCAAATTCTCCGTGCTTTTTGGCACTCCTATGTACCGACCTATTTTAATCACCCTTTCAGCTAGCTTAAACACCCCTGCAGAACAGAAGCAGTTCTGATTTGTTCTCTCTGTTTTCCAGACTCTGTACTCCCCATCACTGTGTTGTCTTCTCCTTGGTGCAGGCATATAAACATTTATAAGGCCCCATGAGATCAAGATGAGAGAAGCAATGTAGATTAGAACTACACAGCTGCACAAAAAAGCTTTGAGCCCAACAAAAAGACTTGGTAATGTAAATGGATTTGGTAACACTAGAGCAGGAGCAAACATTCAGTCTAAGTTTTGTGCAAGAAGTGCCAGTGAAATAACAGTGATTCCATAATAGTAATCTCTTCTTCATTTGTTTCCTTTTTTCTAATCCAGGCTCTACACAATCCCTTTTCTCCAAGTGAGTTCTGGCTATCCTTTCAAGGGTCAGGCAGCTCTCCTTTAGTCGAGTCCATTCTACTGGACACTGCCTATTTTCCCCAAAATGCTCATCCATTCTAAGACACGTTTCCGGTTAGAAGCAATCTTGGGTATCTACCAGACACCCTCTTTTCTAAGCACTTGTATCTCCATCTTCCTTTTAGACTAACATTTACAACTCTAGAACACACAGAAAAAGAAAAGTAAATTATTCTTCCTTATTTTAACAATATATTAAACATAGTATGCAGATACTAGAGAAGCAAGGAGGAAATCGTATTTCAAGCTTTTTTTTTTTAAACAATATTTGTACAAGTTCTCTGCATGCAAACAGAATCACATTACGTCAAAAAAAAGCATTTTAAAAATGTTTTGTAAATATTTTGGGTGACATTAAGTATAGTTCAGCAGTTGCAGAGTAGGATACTATCTGAAAATATTTAGCCACTTGTTTGGAAAAACAGAAGCACAATTATTAATCACTGCTGGAGATGCTGTTCACCCCAAGACTTTAAAAGAAAGTCCGCATGCAACTCACAGACCAGTACAGAACCAAGAATTTGTTAACAGGCCCATTTGACAGCTGCGTCAAGACCAACCCAAGAGCTTCCCAGCACAGCTTTCATAACTCCTCGTATACCAACTGGTCCACAGGCCTATACATACCATCCACAATCAGAGTGATGTCTGTGAACTGGTCCTGCTCACGTTGTTCATTCAGTCTATCCAAAATAACTTTATAGTGCTCTGGGAATTCCTGGATACATTCCATCGTTTCTTCGGCTTCCATGGCAGAAGGACTAGTCTGCAAAAGACGTGTAGCAGAATAAGAATACTGCACCACTCAGTAAATGCTACGCACAGTCAGGTTAGTATACAAATGTGAACTAACTGGCACATTTTGTGGACTACAAAGCCCACAGAAACACCAAACTGGTAACAGGTTTACCTGATTTTAACTAAAAGGTAGAAAACAATTGGGTTAATGAAGTAGGGTATGGCCTTATTTATATTTAATCAAAGTACAGTTGAACTGTGTATTGCTTTATTCTATGTATTTAACGAGGACCCACCTCCCTCAAAGCAAATAATGCAGGGATGTAACATCTGTACAGCTAACTATTTAACAGCATCTCATCAACATAACACCAGAATTTTTACACAGCCACTTTCTGCGGTTCTACCGATCCACTTGGTGCAAGAACAGTTCTTAAAAATTCCTTATTTAAATAAGTCACAGTTGGTATCTAGTGAACACGAGACGTTTACTTCCTTTAAGAAAGGACGTAATAAGGCAGCGCTTTACAGCTTCTGTGTACACAGGAGCTGCCTTGTATTTAAAGCGTTGCCACACCCAAGAACAAGAAGCTTCTTATTCACCCAGACTACTTACACTTCTTCCCCTGCATGGCGAAATATCCATTGCCAGCCTTTTCAATGAGACACGTGGGCTTGCAAGCTGACGGCCCTTCCTCCCTTACTGATACAATAAATGTAGCTGTGAGTGGGAGTTGAGGAGGTTCTCAGACCTGAAGAGGTTAAGCAAAACACTGTGCCTGTGGAGACGATGCAGCAGATGCTAGTCTGCTTCTTATGCAAAAGAACCTCTGGAGAGAGTCCAAGCGCTTCAATGAAAGCATATCACAAATTATCTCTAAGCAAAACGACTTCAGGTCTGTGCTGCAGCCCTTGTCTTCAACTCCCACGTTCACATGGCTCTCACGCTGAGAATGCCACAGAAAAAAGACATTTCAAAGCAACGTTAGCACAGAAAGTTTCTTTTCACAGTCTATCTCACATTGAAAAACGTGGTATCTGAGAGAAGACAGCGATTAGACTTGAATGAGCTTCAAAGGAATCTGAGAAGTACCTTTCACTATATTGTTGTGCTTAGTATGGACAGAAGGAAGAAAGAAGAGCAGTTAGTATCTCTGAACACGGAGGTGGAAATTTTTGGTGTGACAAAGAAGCAGGTATCTTTAGAGTGCTGGAAGAAACTAAATAGGAGGTGCTCCCTGACTCCCAGTGCAGGTTTGGTTGACTGGAATTGTGAAGTCCTGAGCGCAAACCTGTCCTTGCGTGTACCAACTACATCTGAACAGATACCACCAGGCATGCTAACGCCACCGTGTGGCTCCGTAAGTTCAAGTTTCCTTCCAACAAATGCACATTCCGGTATTATGGGGTTCAACAGGAGAGAGGAAAATAATTACCCAGTTATGATGAAAGCAAGCGTTATTTTATTATGACTAACATATCAAGCAAAGAAAATTGTCACATTTGTATTTTCACCACAAAGGACGCTCTTCCTTGCATCTCAGAAACTGTCCCACAAAGATGACAGAAGTGAAAGGCAAAAAGGGAAAAAAGCAAATGCTTATGGAAGCCTAGTTTTGCTTGCTAGCAGTGCTGTTCCAAGTGGACACTGAGGTACACACGAGGCTCTTAAAGGGGACAGAGAAGACCAGCCTGTGGGGAAAGTGAAGTGGAAGGAAAGGATGCTGCTGCCTCCATCTCACCTCTTCTGTAATAATGAGCTTAAGACAGATGACAAGCAGCTCCCACCTTTCCTCTGTCATCTGGTATTCCACATGAAGTTTCATATGGGAAGCTGACAGCCATTTACGTGACTGTTGAATTCTTCCTACCCATTTTTGAGAAATCATTCAAGGATGCATGACTTGCAGTTGAAAATTGAACTCCTTAAAAGTTAAAGCAAACCAACTTTTGACCCTCAAATATCATGATTTCCACCTATCCAAATGCAATTTGGGAGTAATTTGCATGTTTGCAGGGGTATCTTACAAAAAAAAAAAAGAAAAAAAACAACCTCAAAATAATCAACACACCCCTGACCAAACCTAAAATTTTGTTTTAAAAACTTGAGTCTTTGTCAGAACACTTAAAAAAAACAAAAACCAAACAAACAGAACCAAAATAAAACAACAATAACAACAAAAAACCAACACATGAATAACATACTACTTATGACTGGTAATTTATTGTCCTGAACTAACACAAAGCTCAGTGATATATTGCAAAAAAACGCCCAATGTAACAGCGTGTTCAAAGCCCTGTATATGTTCACTGAGGGGATGAATACTCTGGAGCAAGAGGTAGGAACTGCACTACTCTACAACTCCCTGAAAGGAAGGTGCGGGGAGCTGGGGGTCGGCCTCTTCTCACAGGTAACTAGTGATAGGACCAGAGGGAATGGCCTCAAGCTGCAGCAGGGGAGGTTCAGGTTGGAAGTGAGGAGACATTTCTTCTCGGAAAGAGCAGTCAGGCATTGGGACGGGTTGCCCAGGGAAGTGGTGGAGTCACCGTTCCTCGGGGTGTTTAGGGAAAAGCTGGTGGGTGATGGTGGGGGGATGGTTGGACCAGATGATCTTGGAGGTCTTTTCCAACCTTAATGAGCCTATACTCCGTCAAAAAAAAAAGTCAAAGGAGGCAGGCAGACGTGGCCCCACCTGATGGTTACATGCCAGCCCACAGCTGATGGAAATTCAGCTGTTTCTGTTTCCTACACATTTTTTACGACAGTTTTCTGGATTTTCTTGGAGAACTCAGCTACCGAGCTAACACCGTTACCCGGTCACGCTTCACGTACCCGTGACAGGCAGCTGTCCTCACACACCCACCCCGCGGCACCCCCGCTTTTATCGCCACACTCCCGCACCCCTCCCGTCCCCATTTTCCCCCATTCTCCCCACACGCTGAGGTCTGCCCGCCAGACCACACCCCCACGCCGCCTCGGGGCGGGAGGCTCCGTGGACTGACGGAGGGCACAACACCGGGACCCCCCCGTGCCCGTCCCCGCGCTCCTTCCCTCAGGAGCGGCCCCAGCGGTCCCCAAGGCGCGCCCCGGCCCCGCCGCCCCCCACTCAGCCCCTCAGGCGCCGCCGCCATTGCGGCGCCTTCCCCCCCACCGCCTCCCTCCCATTGGCGGGCGCCGCTGTCAGTCAGCGCAATCCCAGCCAATAGCGGCGCGGCGGCCTGGCCCGCCCCGCGCCGCGGGGAGCCAATGAGCGCCCGCCGAGTCCCAGGAGCGGGAGAAGGCGGAAGGCCTACCCAGCGCCCGCCGCCCGCCGCGCACGGCGGCCCCGCGAGAGGCCTGGGCGGCCGCCGGCGGGCGCGGGCGCCGCGCGGGGCGGCCCCGGTGCGGGGAGCGGGGCCGCCGCGGGGCCGAGCGGGGCGGCTGCGGGCACCGCCGCCTCGTTAGCCGTCGTTACGTCATCAAAGCGCGCATTAAATCGATCCGCTTTTAACGCCCGGCCGGGTCGCGGCCCGGCGGCGCGCGGGCCCCGCGGGGTGGGGAGGCGGCGCGGGCCGGTACTCACCGCCTGCAGCGCTCCGCCCCGCCGCGCCCGCGCCGCTGCCGCCGCTTCCTGCTGCCCGGCACGCTGCTAAGCGGGGCGGGCGCCGGCCAATCGCGACTCGCATTCCCGGCCTGCACCGCGCGGCGGAAGTGACGGCGGCGTCACCTTTCACACAACAGGGCGCGCGGGTGGGGGGCGGGGGTGGGTGGGGTTGGGGGGCGGGCGGCCCGGTGCACTCTGGGAGATGTAGTGCGTGGGGGAGGGCGCCGCCATTGCGCGCTGCCTGCAGGGGCTGTGGGGCGGACGGGTCGTGAGGTTCTGTGAGACTCCAAGAACCGTGGGGTCACTGGGGTTGGAAGAGACCTCCAAGATCACCTGGTCCAACCACCCCCCTACCACCACTATCACCCACTACACAACGTCCCTCAGCACCACGTCCAGCCTTTCCTTGAACACCCCCAGGAACGGTGACTCCACCACCTCCCTGGGCAACCCGTCCCAATGCCTGACTGCTCTTTCCGAGAAGAAATGTCTCCTCGTTTCCAACCTGGTGCAGCTTGAGGCCATTCTCTCTAGTCCTATCACTAGTTACCTGCAAGAAGAGGCCGACCCCCAGCTCCCCGCACCTTCCTTTCAGGCAGTTGTAGAGGGCAATGAGGTCTCCCCTGAGCCTCCTCTTCTCCAGACTAAACAACCCAGATCCGTCTGCCGCTCCTCATGAAGGGAAAGCACAATTAAATGGGGTGAGAGGGGGTGAAAGGCAGCCGTCCATCCCCAGGCCCCCAAGTGCCATCAGCCCCACAATGAGCCCCCACACACTGCCACCCCAGCAGAGGGGCTGCCGCGCTCTCCCCTGCCACAGAGCACCCTGGGGTGCCAGAGCACTGTAGATGCACTCCCTGCTCCAGAGGACTTCATGTCACAGTGTATGTGACCTGGTGCCATCTGCCACAGTGTCCCACAAGCCAGGGCCTGGGCTGTTGCACCTCTGTCCCCACTGGTGTGGGTCTCACCAAGCCCACCGCCACACCTATGGCAGGAGCGGCACACAGGTTTTCTTGTGCTGTTAAAACTGCGCAGTGCTGTGGATGAAGGCAGCATGGAAAGCAGGTCCAAGCCATGCTTTCACTGGTGCCAGCCCCGCCACTGTGGCGCCGTGAGGCCACTGCAATGCCGCTTCACTGAGCATGAGGGAAGCAGCTGAGCAGCATCCTGCACAGCCAGCAGAGCTGCTGCGTGCCCTTGTTATCCCTAGGTTCATGCACTGGCTCTGGACTGCACCCTGGGAAAAAAGGCAAGGGAGCGTTGCTGGCAGAGAACATCCCCTCTGCTGCCACAGCTGAATGTGGGCACCGCCAAGCCTGGAGTTCTCCTCTAGGCCCTCATCACCAGGGGCATCTGTAGCCAGCCAGACTTTGTGGTCTGCCAGCAGGTGAAAATGTATTCCTCCACATAAAAGACCATTAGCATTTAGGATGTCAAAACAGACACTTTGACATCCCTTTGAAAGCCTTTATGTCAATCATAGCTGCAATGGCTGAATGTTCTTATGAGCTTGCGCACGTTATTCCCGTGAATCAACATGTTTTATGACCTTCTCCAGCACTTTTCCCTAGTGCCAAATCTATGCGATTTGCTTCACCATATTCATCCTCCACTAAAAGGGTAAATGCTTTTGAAGTTAACACATCTGTTCAGTATATAAATCCTACCACCTCAAGCAAAATGTAAGTAATAGCCATTCTGTCAAGTTCAAATTTAGTTTTATATAGTCTTTTTTAATATATAAACTCCTAGGTGCCTGTGCAGTGTTTTATAATGCAATAATACAAAATGAGCGTCAGTTTTATCGATACTGGTGGTTTGTAATGCAATACAAATAACTTTGAAGTAAAATTTATGTTCCTTTTATTTCCTCATGTTATTGCCTAATGGATTTGCTAATATAATAATATGTATTTTTTCTTGTGTTAGTAGGTCTGTTCAGACTATTGTTTTCAGTCTAGAAGAAATTTCATTTCTAGAAGAATGATACAGTCATTCTTTTCTGGTATATGGGAGTACATTAGGAATGTTGATGCCTCATGTATTTACAGCCTCACTTTGAACAACTTTAAAACTAATGTTAGTTGAAGTACTCTATCTTCAATAGTTTGAAATTAAAATATTGCTGAAATTATCACTATAGGACCAAACCACTACACAGTAATTAAAAATCATTTATTTTTTCAGTACCTTCTACTTATCCAGACAAGGTTGATGCTTTGCTTATTTTTCATTAATTTATGTTTTTTTTTCTGACCATTTTTTTTTTCCAAAGCATCTTCTATAGTGTTTCTTTCCTACTTTTTTTTTCCTATGGCTTCACCCTTTTAATTGTTTAGTCAGATTACATGGAAGCTTTTGAATGAACAATTTATAATTTTTTTCTAATAACTTTTCAAATATGAAATTAGACTGACCAAGCTGTAACTTTTCAGATTCTCATTTTTCTCTCTTAGAGGTGTTTGTGGTGTTTGCCTAGCATACCTCTAGGATTCTGGAGTTATGTCACAGAATGGTATGACTCAGCTGTGTGACTGGTGCCTCCTTCTCCTGACCCCTGGCAGAGTGCATAGCAGAACCAGCCATAAGGTGAATACCCCTAATATGTAAGCTGGCGGTTAATGTGTACCCTTGCCCCCTTCTCTCTCCTGTGTGGGTGTGGGGACACCCTCTGACACCGTGGCTAAGCCCATCAGCATTCTCAACACCCAGCTGCAGGGTTGCCTGGAGATGGTGACACCCGTCCTGGAACAGGGAAGTGTAACAGCATGGGGAACGCTGTCTGTAAAATTCAGGCAGCAGCAAACCCTAAGTGGGACTTGGGCTGGAGGCACAGCTGGACGGCACAACCCGTGATCCCCTAGTGGCCAGGGATGTCTCCACCATCGTCTTCTTCCTCCCTCCCAGGACTGAGTGAGTGACACGTTCTTTTACATAAAGCCTGAGTCTAGGTTATGACTGTATCGTGAACCGATAGATAAGGATTTGACCCAGTCTGCAGAGGGTCTGGCCAGGTGACTGAAAAAAAAGGTGACTGAGAATTCTAGAAATTCTGTGCAACTGCAGGCTATGCTAAGTGCTAGAAAATGTAGACAACAAACTATGCTGATTGTCGATTTCTTTCTTCTGTAATATAAATCTCTAATTATAACCAGAATCGTGTGGCCTGTCTTCATTCTGCCAAGGATCTGTAAAGAATCTGTCTGTCCTCCGTAGTGTTGGGTGACAAGTTGTAAATCTCAAAATAACCTGGTTTATAGTGTGTTAAACAAACATGCGAATGATCTTTATCCGTAGTTCAATCCATATTAGCCATTTCTATGACTAAAAAATCTCTCTCTCTCTCTCTCTCTCTCTTTTCCTTTTTTTTTTTTTTTCCCTTGAATCACCTCAGTGACACTCTGGAAAAATCTGTATTCATTAAGATAGCCTGATAAGACTTCTGGACACAACATTCCACTGAGTTTGGGCATCATAATGAAGCATAGATGTTCTCCAGCTCAGGACTTTGAACAGCAGTGTTGAAGAAGGCAGAGAACATTCAGCCAGACTAAGTGTTGGCAGCCTTTCCCAGGGAGATCTGTAAAGTAGCAAACAGAGAAAAATGAATACTAAACTAATTATAGAAAAATGTGAATCATACGTTTTTCTTTTTTGAGGTAGAAGTTTGAATCATACACTTTCATTATTTAATTAAAAAACCCTCTTGTCTGAAGAAATGAGGGAATTAATAAACTGCAGGTGGCGAGACCAAGAATTCAGAAGGTGTGCTGATGTGCCAGATTGAGCAAGTAACTATTTTCCAAAAGCAGTTGATTCAGATTATAAATGAAGACCAAGGGGACCATTAGATTATCTTGTTCAAAGCTGTCTACCCAGCAGCCTGATCTATACTCAACATGCTGGAGAATCCTGTCTGGCTCCTCAAATGTTTGTGAAAATTGCTTAGTGCATTCGTACACACCCAGATATACTACCACAATGTCCTGATCATGACCAAATGATTCATCCAGGTAGAGAAGGAATTCAGATAGCTATAATGTGGCCTTTTCTGTTCTCTTATATTTAAAAAGCCTTATGAAATAACTGCTTATTCCTATAACGATAGCAATCATATGTAAGAAATCTTTTCTATGTTAGAAGACTCAGCATGTTTCCATTGCACAATGTCTTGCTCCGTGCATAAAAGGGCTTTAATGTCATGCCTAGAGCAAGGCAGATGTATGCTGTTACACAAGAGAAAAACATATCTATAGAACCACTTTGATAGGTATGCATAGTGAGACAATACCAGTGACTGTCTGAATTTTGTAAAGGAAAATAAATATGGGCTGTGCCTCAGACAGAATGATAAAGGGCTCTTCTGATAATTCTCCTCATTCTATTACTGTCTCAAGAGCAAAGGGAAGATGTAAGGAGCTAACGAAAGTCAAAATTATAGTGATAACTGTAAAATGTAATACTTAAAAACTGTAACATGCTGAATTGTGAACTGATACTAAAAATCCTTAAACCGTGCATCTGTGACACAAGGGTATCGGCTTGTTCCTTTGTTATCTTTATGTTTTCAGAGGAAGTGCACAGCTAGTACAGGATGTGCATTTATGTCTACTCAGTACTGCCTGCCGCCTTACAAGCTCCATGCCAAATCTGGTCTGCTGTGTGTAAGTTTCATACTTTTGTAGCCCCAGGAAAGTTAGCTGACTAGTGAAATCAGAGAGAACAGTGTCTGGTGAATGCTGGGAGAGAGGATTGTTGAGTTCTTTTAATCCTAATATTTTCTTTTATATTATTTTGAATTTCTGGAAGAAAGAACAAATATTAGAATTCATGGGTTTATCAGATCCATAAACCATAGTGACTTGACTTTTGCAGAATTATGAGAAGCATTCCTAAAAGGATTGCATAGTGATTTAGTGCTAAAGTAACAGTAGGTGTTAAGTACTTTGTGATTTTTTCATTTTATCACAGCATATAAATTCAACAGCATTGGCTATGTCAGTGTTTGGCTGGGAAACCTCTTCAGGAAAATGTTAAAAAAAAAAAAAGTTAAAATGTTACCTGTGTTTGTTCTTAAACATAATCCATTTTTGTATAAGTGCACCATGAGTGGAAATAACATACAAAAACATTGTTATAAGGATATTGTGTATATACTACATCTTCATGTGTAACCCAGATTTTCACAAGGAAATCTTCCATAACCTGATTTGCAAAAAATGCTTTTGTTTTGTGTTTATTTGTTAAGCAACAGTGAACATCAGGAAGTGAAACATGGTGATTTTCCCGTACTATTTAATGATCCATGGAAATCTAAAGGGTTTGCAAAGGATGAAAGCTAAACTAGCAGAAAAGTTTCTGACCTAGTGCACTATCAGTTCTGCTGTTCCCTGTGTTATACACACAGGAATATTAACAGATAATTTTAGATTACTCGTCCTTTCAGGCCACATTATCTTCCTATAAAACTGTAGACCTATGGACTATCTTATTGCTGAGGAGAAATAAAGTCTGACTGATATGTTCATAAAATGTTAACCATAGATGAAAATTTACTTTGGAACTTGGAGACAATCAGGGCAACATCCCACATGCAATTAAGGTAGATAATACTGAGTGCAGTAAAAAAATGAGAAAGCAGACAACCTAGAAATAATTCTTCCTGGTATCTAGGGGAGAATCTTCAATTACTTTTTTCTTTCTAGCATAGCATTCCACCCATCCATGCAAGACCATGTGTGCTATGTGTCACATTGACTGTAACTGTGCCATTTACAACAGCAGCTAAACTACTCCATTTGCAGGCGCACAGATGGAGCAGACACCAAACTACATGTGCTGCTGAAAAAGCACCCGTTCTTTCATTTAAGTTCCTAATGCCAGCTTCATGTATGATCCACACTGCAAGCCTCAAGCAGTGCCTGAGCTGCTAAAGGCACAATGATTTGCCTGAATGGTGGAGACTGAAGCCCTACATTCAGTTTCAGGAGAACTAGATGTCTGAAACCCTGCGTGATCCCTTAAGTAGGTATTTTGTAACTTACCTTAAGCACATATCTGTGTTAAACAATCAACAGAAATTTCATCATTAACCTACAGCATTTGCAAGCAAGACATCAGGAACTCTGCAATGAAAAAGGGAATACAACTGAAAATCATTTATTGTTAATTATTACTATTATTGCAGTCATAGGATTGATCACTTATGCATTTAGCTTTCTGGTCTGCCTCTCCTTCTGAATGTCTTCTAGCTGTATTGGAGAGAATGTTCTACAGCTTTATTGCCATGATTTTTAAAGTGCAGCAAGTGTTTTTCACTTCACATTCTTATTTTGTTTCCTCTTCATGAGTTCTTACAGGAAATCTGGCCAAGACTGTGATGCAGGATCAGCACAAATCCCTGTTTTGTTTTTCTGCCTTTTTTTTTTTTTTTCTGACAAGCAAATGTTCAGAGAAATGCAGCTTACAGTGTAGAAGGCTGGATTAAACCATTGGTCAAAGATGGGTGTGGGAGCTGCTAAGCTGTTACACCAAGAAACACTGACTCTGGGCTCTGCTGGGAATACAATCACCTCCTTAGCTTTAATCCCTGTAAAACTACCTTTGAGACTGTTATATGCCTCATATTTAAATAATATCTAGTAAATAATATCAGGGATATGAGACTAGTATTTTTGGGCAAGTGTTGCTGCCAAGAGACAGCCAGAAAAAAGAGAAAACAAAACAAAAACCTGAACATCAGCTAAGGTCAGCTAGAGATGAGAACTTAACAAAGTAAAATTGGAACACATCTCTCTTTGTAGTGCTGCAAGAGTCCTTACAGATCTGGGGCCACAAATGAACAGCCACGCAGACCTCTACTGACTGGAGAGATGTTGAGGCATGCTGTGATGACTACTTCTAGTCAGATCAAGGACTCAGTTACTTTTCAAGTTCCACAAGTTGAGCCAATGATTTTGGAACTGGATAGTGAGGAGACTCAAAAGTGAGTAATGTTGTTGCTGCCTGTAGTTAGATATACGATATGAAGCCTGTTCAGTGTGAATTCTTAGACAAGTCAAAAAGTTCATCCAAGCATTTGAAATAGAGACAATTCCATTGAAGCAACCAAGAGGGGCTGCTAGTGAATTTTGCAGGGCAGATTTTTTCATGTCTTTTTGATTTGGAGTGATGTGACATAGTATGATTGCTTGTGCAGGTACTTCCAAAGTTGTCCTCGGGCAAGATGTCATTATATCTTCTTTTATACTCTCCCTTCTCTTTCTTTCAAACACCATGTTATTTCCTCTGTGCTGTGCTGCATACTGTGGCCTTTATGCTGGAATGCCATTGCAGTTCTACTTCTCTTTTTTAATTCTTCCCCCAACAGCCCAAAATGTAGGAGACCAAAGCCATAGGAAAATAGTAAGACTGCCAATGTAGGGATAAAACGTT
The DNA here is from genome assembly GCF_009769625.2 of Cygnus olor. Taxonomy (NCBI): domain Eukaryota; kingdom Metazoa; phylum Chordata; class Aves; order Anseriformes; family Anatidae; genus Cygnus; species Cygnus olor. The sequence continues at coordinate 15,373,469 of NC_049198.1, read as the reverse complement.
TGTAAGGAGTAATAGCGCCCAGTCCTTGAAGGCCCATTGCCAATATACGACAGAAATAATATTCTGTAGGGAGAATTTTACTTTGACTTCACGGTTATGTTCAAGAACTGCACCTGTGAAAAGTAAATTATTGGACTGTAACAACATCACAAGTTTGGGAACTTCTGCTACATATGTATTTCATCCAAAACATACACAGATAAGTGTATGTTACTTAATTATAATTTTCAGAACGAATGTGAAATCTTCAAGAGAATAGTTGTGGATTCCCCGTCCCTGGCAGTGCTCAAGGCCAGGCTGGATGGGGCACTGGGCAGCCTGGTCTGGTGGGAGGTGTCCCTGCCCATGGCAGGGGGGTTGGAATTAGGTGGTCTTTAATGTCCCTTCAAAACCAAACCATTCTGTGATTCTACGATAGTAGGAAATACATGCAAATCTAAAGCTGGTGATAGTCTTACTAACTGATCTTTTTTTTCACCATTTGATATGAATTTATGAAAATATATTATGTGCTCCAGTACTAAAGCTATTCCTGTCCATTAAATAAATTGGCAATTAACACTTCTAGAAGGTATGCAATTATGCAGCATTCTCATTACATTCTGAGTGTGGGGAGTGTGGGATGCAAATACCAAGTAGCTATATATCAGTAAATGGTAATGTAGCTGCTGAAATACTATTTGCTGAATGCAAAACTTGTAAAGTCAGTATAGTTTTGTTATCAGAAATTAAATCCAGGCAGGGACTGAGTTTTAGTCACTATGGCTTTCTCTTTAAATAATAGCACTGATGACAACTGGAAAGGTGTTACCTTAAGATAGTTGATACAAGTCCTTCTCTCATATTAACTGGTGTTTACTGATCTAACTTGAAGATTTGACTCTTCCAGATTTCCATCAGCTTTCAGAAACAGAGGGAGGTGGTTAGTCTGTTCAGAATTTGATTGCTGCAAGCAGATGCAACTCTCCCTCTACTTCCATATAACATATGCTTAATAAAACAGTTCAGACCTTCCACCAGTCTTTAGAAGGTCAGCATTGCTTTACAATATTTATTTATGTACAGAGACCAATTGAACTATTTACATTTGGAGCTCATTTTGGTTCTAGGAAACCCTCTTTTTGTGAAAATAGTTTTTACTCGTGGTGGGAGCAGAGGAGTAGATGGCTATCAATTTCATCTCCTTGAATGCTGTAGCTGTAAAGTGTACTCTGTTAAGTGAAGACTCACTTAGATCTATCTATTTTTATATTTCATCTTCAAGTTGCTTCAGCAGTTCACAGACAACAAGCTACTGAGAATGCTTTGATGCTGAAATTGCAGCTGCTTTTGAATTTCCAAGATGGACAGGATAGGAATAAATGGTTGGTTTAGTCAGTTATGCCTTTGTTACTGGTGCTGGTGGCACACTCGCATACTCTTGCCCTAAGAAGGGCACACAAGATTTTTTCACAGTTCAGCATTCCAGGTCTATAATATCTGAAAAGAAGTATCATCAGCAATCAATCTGCAACATCATGTATTTGAAGCCACATTTTTTTTTAAAGTTTGTCAAACTCCATTTCATGTAAAATGATCTCCATCTTGCACTCAGCTATCTGAATCTACCCCTAAGCTCTTCTAACATCTGTTGCAGACCATGATGTTGGCAGCCACTGCTATATATCAGGAAAATAAGGCAACATAGAGCCACAAAAAGGAATTTGACTGAAAATACATTGTCAATTTTTTCATCACAACTCAACAGATCTTGAAAAAAGCCTTTTGCATACAAAATCCCTCTCATTCATTGGCTGGACCCAGTTTTCACTTCAGTTTTCATGTATTTTACAACAGGTTAGCAAAAAACAGCTTTGAATTTCCTGTAAAGTTCACAGTATGTTGTCACTGAAGCCTATGCACTATGCTGTTATAGTTTCCATTCTCCAGCTAGGGTTCAGTGCAATGAGCTATGCTTGGATGACCTGTTATAAATCATTAACAAGAACATGTTTTTATGGGTATTTCTGGTGAGAGACCTTTACTGTCACCTGGAGTGAACTGCTGTGAATTTAGCAAATGAATCATTTTCTTCCACATCTCCTGAGGAGAGTTATTGGGTATAAAGACATTAATGGGAGTTGTCTGTATTGCTGATATTCTAAAGTTATAATTACAGCTACACCCTCTTTAAGGCCTGGTCTGTTAATGTGAAGAGAACTGTCTAAATACAGCAAAATCAGAGGGGTTGTTTAACCTATTGAACTCATGAACTCATATTCCTTAGTCCAGATCTTTAATCGCTTTAGTTATGCACAGACTCAGTGCCCAGTACTGGAAAGCCTAAAACTGCCTGCTGAATCCCAGGTGCAACTGCATCATCCCTGTGGAAAGAGGGATCAGGGATCACTGTGTGGAATATGAGATCCATGTAGGAGATCTGTACAGCCAGCCAGCTTCGCGCACTGTGTGATTATGTTTGTTTTTCCTGGTTTATTGTCTACCACACCAGGAGCCTAAGCAGAACCAAACCAAAGGCATTTTCAGTTTTCTTCTGTAGATCACAAGACTGCTAAGTATTACTAAATATGCTAAAGCACACAAAAGTATAGAAGATTTCCTATACCTATGATCTCAACCACTTCTTCTTAACGACCTCTTAAGTACGTACCATTAGGTAATTTGCTCGTCCTCAGACAATATGATGCCCACAGGTCTTAGGCCCACTGAGGTGGTGTGGAACTTGTAGGCTGACACAGTTATTGCAGGATAAGTGCAGAAAGGAAACGGAGCCAACAAGGAACTCAGAACATACGTAGATATTCAGCAATAGGGTCAGTTTGAACTTGTAACGTGTGCAATGATTATAACTGAGGACATGTCTGATGGAAAAAATGATTTTCCTTGTTAATTACAGTGTGAGACAGATAGGTTAAAGTAGAGAAAGATACTGCATTATTAAAATAGAATTTCCAAGAAGGAAAACAAAGCATCTATTTAAAAAATCGGAGCTTCTTTTAGACCCATTGTTATTTTTTAAATAGACAGCTGTGTGTATCAGCTGTTCCTTAGTTCACTGAAGCAAACTCCAGGACTCAGTGTCTGAAGCAACATCTTTTGTTGCTTCCTTTGAATTCTGTCAAGTATGCATTTGGCTATCTTGCACTGCTCTGGCAGAAGACCAATATTGCACTGCTCTCCCTCTTTCCGGAGTTACTTTAACTAAGGAACTTGTGGTTCCGATTATTTTGCTGAATCTATTTTATTGTAACATATATTCTTAGTTTTCACTTATATTAACCTTTATTTACAGCATTTAACCAAAGTTTAAGTTTAAGCATTAAGTCAATGGCCTGTTTTTGTTGTAAATTAGTCCTCTGTAAAGTATGAGTAAGTTCACTGAGTTGACATAGTTACAATGTTATAAAATGAGAATACATACAAGAATAATCAGTGGAGACTTACAACCTGCTGATGGACTTTGAATTCCCTGTTTGTGACATCCTTCAGTCCCAAGAGCAAAGACACTGAAGTCTTGAGATCTTGTGACAGAATTTGTGCTGGATCCACGTTCTGCCTCTGTTCTCTCATTATTTGCACACGTTGCAAATCACTACAGCAGACTTTACCAGAGTATAATTGCCAACAGCCTCATAATTCCATGTCCATCTGGGATTTTTTTCAGAAATGTGTATGATACCAATTACCAATCTAGATAACAGAAACAGTAAACATCAGTTAATTTCCAAATTTCCTTCACATTGGCATTTCTGTGCTGTTATGCTTTGAGAAGTTTGATACATATCAAAAAGTGTACAGTTTATGCTCAATATGAAGGGAACAGGGCTGTTATTTCCCCCAGAACCATTTTTCCCCCCTGCTAGGAAAGAGAGTGAGTAGTAACAGGATGATAATTATAAAAATTATTTTCTTTGAAACTGAAGACTTGTCCAAATTAGAGCTGATAACTGCCTCCTGCAGTGAGACTAGAACATTCTCAACAACTAAGAAAATACTTGCAGTGGAAATCAAAATTAAGATTTAGGACAATTATTTCATTAGAAGCTATGGATAAAGCGCTACAGGAGCCTTCTAATTAACGGAGGCAGGCTGTAAGAAACTGAATGTTTAGAATTTTATACTATAAATTTTACAATTATTTAGAATTTTATACTATAAATTTTACAATTATTTATTTAAAAAATGTGGAAGTTGATTTTTTTTCCACTCAGAAATGGGAATGCTTCAGACAGAAGTTTAAACATATTTAGGGGGTCATACATTTCTAAAACAACTGAATTAGAACCATCTACACCCACAGCCAACATATATTCCTTACCACTTGCTTTAAGATGGAAAAAGTTTCTTCCTCAAGAAACCTTGAGGCAGAACAATGGTCTTAGGTAGGGTGAATGTTATAGGGCAAGATGCTTATGGCTTATAATTATGAATGTGGTTAAGGCCTTCCTCTCAACATTGTCAAGGTTGTAATAGCTATCATGTAATGTAATACTAAATAATGTAATAAACAGTAATCATCAGCACAGTGATAGCTGGTAACAGAACTGCTGCTTCTCATCTCTGTAAGGCAACTGAGGGTCTGCAGGTGTCTCTGCATACTATTGGGAGCAAATACTAACTTTTCAGCAGTGACCACTGTGGATTTCCATCCTCATCAGGAAGTTAGCTGATTTATAAGTCAGCTGTTTCAGCTCACTCTGTCTGGACCCTTTATTCTTCAGTAGTTCTGAGCTGCGAGTCTCAGCTGTGCTCAGTGGTATAACATACAGCTCGTAGGCTCAGCACTGGTTAATTAAGCGTTGTGCATGTCCCTCTGCATAGCTGCAGAAGAAATGGGAATGGAATACTGCTCTTTATTTCATAGTATTTCCGCCTGGGTTGCAGTAACTGGTAAGACACCAATTGTCAGTTACTACTGAGCTGTATCTTACTCCTCTCCCTGTTCATAGAGCTGTACCTGCTGCATTTCTTTTTAGCTGCTTCAGTGCTCATTTAGGAATTGACAGACCTGATGTGTACCAAATACTTCCAGCAAACCCTGTAGGGCTTTATTAGCACTGAAAATCAACAATTTATCTTGAGGCAGCAGGCTCAGCAAATAATCTGTCTCTTGCAACAGTACAGGACATCATCACAGTTCTGAGGGCTTGGTTCCAGCTATGAGGCCTGGCAGAGTACACAGAGATTCACTTCACTAACAACATAAGCAACATGAGCACGTCCCACTTCAAACAAACAAACAAACCAGTCCCTGTCAGACATCTGTTTCTGCTTTCTTCACTGTGTCCTCAGAGACTATGGAATAAAACTTCAGATCTTTGTCCTTCTTTCCACTGGCTTGAGTGTAGCACATCCTGACGATAAACCCTGAGGTCAGCAGTTCCATTTCTCGTGCCCAACAAGACTTTCGACCAGAAGCATGAAGCTCGTCTATGCAGGAGACAGTCTCAGGCCACAGAGCTAAGCAGTGTAAATCTCACCACCTTAAACTCTGCAGGCATACTGCTTTTAAACACTTATTTCTCCATAAACATCCATGAACATGTACTTTGAAGGAAATCTATCTCAAGCAAATCGCTGTCAAAGTAAAACATTTCATGCATGAACAGTTCCCTCTCTGAGGAAGGGGTAAGAAAACAGCTTCACACAAATGTTCTCAGGCATCTCAGTGATGACAATGTGGAAAGAAAACGTAGCAGAGATAAATGGCTGCCACCAGTAGGTAGAGCTCCATGGCTTTCGTGCATCTACACTGCTTTAAATGTAAGGAGATCTGGACATTGACCTCCGGCATAAGCTGTCGAACTGGCAGATTCTCCACAAGTTTTAATGCCAGCTGACGTAACCCAGAGCAGCTGTGCAAGAGGAGCTCTGCAGTGCTCAGGCGCTCAGCCTGGGTACACCACCCTCTAAGCAACCACGAGATAAAGCATAAGTGCAAAAACCTGCTAGCTCAGCATTTTTGTGAATGGAGAAGTACCTTCCCCCTCTGGCTGTGTTCACAAAATGAGGACTCGTTGGCCCACCCCTCCCCACTGGCTGTACCACTGCCTCCAGCTCTCTGGGGTGACCGGCGCCTGGCACGACCCGAAATTCAGCCCTCGCGCCTGGCACTCCTTGCCGTTCCGCGTGACAAAACGTTTCTGTTCGCAATTAGTTAACCCAGAAATATTTTGGCCACTTTTGCTGGAGGGGTTTGCTTTGCTTGCAAGGTCGTTTGGAATGAGCTCCCTGAACTTTGAACCGTGTCTGCACAGCGAGATAAACAAGAGCAGTATAAATACCGCAGCCCTGCTCCCCACGCTGCTTTCGTCTGCGGCGCAGCGGAGCGGGGCTGCCAAGGCGAGTGGGGAGGAAGGGGTAAGTCTGCTGTTTTCACTTTGACAAAGAGCCGGGACTTCAGATTTGGCAGGGTGTCCGCTTGTTTCTCCGGCTGAAAAGGCCGACTGTGGAAATTTCCATTGGAAAACGAAATCGAAGGGAAGTGTTGAGTTGGAGCAGAGCTCCCGTCTGGAGGCTGCATAGGCAGAGCAGCATCGCCAGATGTCCCAGGAGCTTCACACCTTCCTGACGGAGCCCCGTAAAGGTGGACGGCTTCCCAGACTTGTGGAAAGAGTGAACAGCTGCCTCTGCTGACGCTTATTGGGCCACTATCTCATCCTCAAAGTGTTGTACACAAAAACGATTTTGGTAGAACTGCAGGCAGGGAACGTGGGGACAGCAGAATTTCTCAAAATGATGCTGGCTCTGCAGCAGCTGCCTCTTGTTTGAAAGATCAATAATTAAAAGTTTTTTTTTTTTTTTTTTTTTTTTTTAGAATGTGACAAGATTGGTGATAAGCATAGCCTATATCAGAACTTACTGTTTCCAAAACATCCTGTGTTTACTATCAGACTCTGATGTGTGTGTTGGAATTATACAATTCTGCAGCCTAGGATGTGTTTGGGAACGGTTTTAATACTTTATTTGAGAGTTTCCTGCACGTATTAAGCCAAAATTATTATGCTATTGGAATAGAAGGATAATTACAGAATTTCTTGTATGTTTTGATTTTCATAAACATTAAATGGACTCAGTGTGGTCAGGAGTTTTTGTAAGATATGGGAAATCTGAAACTTGAGTTTTCATTTCCTGCTTTTGCAAAATTGTTTCTATTCCTGTATTCTTCAGAGATTTCTCAACGGGATCCAAGTGCTACAAACTGACTTTTAAAAAATTTTGTCTTTTTTTTTTTTTTTTCCTGCTAGGATCTGTAATGCTTGCTATGTATCAAAACACTCTGGTGGTGCAATTTCTTTTAAGTCAGTGGACTTGCTGTTGAGCGGGTTGGATTCATACCATAATCTGGAGTGAAATGGCCTGGATTCTTACTGGTGTAAACTAGCTCAGCACCACTGATTTCAAAAAACAGGAAATGGGGCTGTTTAGTAGCATTAAAAGAAATTTCAGTTATTCTGAACACTTTTCAACAACAACAACAAATTATAATCTACTTAATATACAAGAACTCAACTGCAAAATGGAAGAAATATGATTAAGGAGTCAACAGTAGTTCAATTTTATGTCCTTTTATTTTATTTACTTTTTTACTTTACTGTTTTGTTATGGGAATTTCAGGGTCTGAACTTCGTTTAGGCATTGATCTCATTTTGTTTATTTTCTCTCTTTTCAGATAAAGCCCCGCCATGTGGGCAGGGCTGGGGCTAGTTCTGGTTCTCTGTCTCCTCCCAGGAGGAGGGACAGAGACCCAGAACTGCCAGGAGCCCCCCGAATGGCGCGTCGGGGAGGAGAACCCGATGCTGAACTCGAGGGGTTCGGTGACGGTGGTGGCTCTCCTCCAAGCTAGCTGATATCTGTGCCTCCTGCAGGCTTCCAGGTGAGCGTAAATCTCTTTCCCAGTGTTCGTTAAAACATGAGTGGTCGATTTTTTAACGCCATCTGAGGATAATAATACATGTGCCTAACTACAGAGGCACTCAGTGAACACTAGCTTCCTCAAAAGCCATTGGCAATCCCAGCTGGCGTATGTGGCCTGGTGTAGGAGGATTGTGTGCCAGTGGCAAAGATTCTTCAGCTCTTAGCTTCATCCTGACTAACAGATCATGTTCTCCAGATGGTATTTACAGCATCAGATATGATCAACTTGACATTAATGAAACCCAAAACACACAGAAAGCCAACAGAAACAGTTCCTCAAGAGAGATGCTTCAGCTAGGAACAGATAATTAATGTAGTAACATGCTGAAGCCAAGAAACATAATTCTCTGACTTGGCTAGAACATCTGAAACAGACCAGTTATCACTCATTTTTTATGTAAAATCTGTAAAGGGAACGACAAATCAAAATGCATGTTTTTAATGTGCTATCCCAGCCTCTATTCAGAGGTTCTAGGTACAAAAAAAAATAATCCAGAAGATCCAGTAGGAACTGGCCTTGCAAAAACTGAACAGGCATTTAAGGGAATCATCTCTGTTAAATTTTTGTCTAGGTCCTGAGATGTTAGTGCACTGGTTTCTTGAACCTACCTCAGCAGAAATAACTAGGTACCATGACAGTAACAGGAGCAAGAAAATAACTTTGAGCTGACCCAAACAGGAATTACATACAACCCTTGGATTAATTTAGTGGTTGTGAAATCACTTTGGCTTAAAAATTCATACTGCTGGTTTCACAGCTTGATTTTGATCACTGTAATAACACATGTGTTTTCTCCCCTAGGCTGCATAAGTTCATATAATAATAGTCTTTTCAAATTTTTCAAGAGATGGATTTTGAAAAAATGGTAAATTTCTACCTCCATCAAAGTCAAAAGTGAACTTTGTGGTTGGCTTTCATGGTAGTTGGACTTGATTCCATGCATTTTAGAAAGGCTGTATTCTTTCAAGTTCTAGAGTACCTCCTGAAAGTGAAAAAACGAAAGTGTTTTGTAGAGTAATTTATTTGGAATGATCCTGGTCAAATGAACGAAAATGTTTTACAGCAAGAAAGCAGCTTTCTGTACTAGGTAGCAAGGAAAAAGGGATTTGTGATGGAACAGAAAAAGAGGAAGACTGATTCCTGCCAGCCAGGTTTTGAACACACTCTATATAGCCATTTTTTCAATCCTGCTAATGTAACATCCCTTTTCTGACTATCATGTCTGACTGCTATACAAACCTATTATATTGTAAAGGTTTGCTTTCTTGATTGTTTGTCTTCCTGATATATTCACTCTGTGCATTCTTTAACCAACTATGTGACCCAAAGCTCAGCATTTGAATAAAGACATCTCATAAGCTATCTCTGTTAGACCATGAAGAGTGTGAAAGAACTGCAATAAAAATATCACTGAATTCATCTGAAAACAGATGTCTTCTTTACTTAGCTTTCTAAGCTTTTGTAGAGCCTGGCTTGGTGACAGTATAGGATCATGCTGTCATTTAGATCGGAAAAGACCTTCAGGATCATCAAGTCCAACGACATAATGGATGGTTATGGCAAATAGCAGGAATGTTTTAATATTTTTAGATAGTTGACATTAAAACTCAGAGGGAAAAAAATAGCTGTAATGTAAGGAACATGGAACACGTTACATTTTGTTGAGTGTGGAAATTAACTTATGTCTGGAAGCATGCATACATTTAAGAATAATGTTTTTGTATTGCAAAGCAAAAAAAATCTTACAATTCCCGATGGATTTATGGTCTTGCTTCTTCACATTCTCCTCTAGACTGGAGGACCTGCGAGTGAAGCTAGAGAATGAAGGACTTGTCAATGTCTCGTATGTGGTTGTCAACCATCAAGGAGCTTATTCCCAGAAGAAATTTCACCTACTGAAAGAAAGTGTTTCAGAGTACATTACCGTCTACCAACAAGATGAACAGCAAGCTGATGTGTGGACCACCTTAAATGGAAACAAAGATGATTTTCTCATCTATGACAGGTCTGTGTTTAAAAGGAAAAACAGGAAAATAATTGGACATACTTAGAGTAATGCTTTGTGAATCTCTATATTAATTCATTAAAATAATCTCCTAACAAAGACGTTATAATCTAAGTTGCACTGAGTAAAGCACTTGCACTTTTACTGGAAAAAGGAAGCTACAAAAAGAAAAGTCTGCTTTTGCATAAGTGAGTTTGGGATAAGTACATTCTTCTTCATAATTACTCTTCTTCATAATCTACTGCCTAATATTTACTGCTATTAATTTTAGAATAACATAATTGAGTGTAGAATTTGATGATTCTGGTCTTAAGCTGTTTTTATTCTCTGACAACTTCATTACATCCATGTATCTGAAAGTAGAACCAGAAAAGATACCTGAGCTACCTGACTTCTCACGAAAACATTTTGGCCGAAGTTGCTGAAAGTGTCACTGGGACATGTATCTTTTGGCAGAACTAGTAATAAATATTTAATTGAAATCCTGATTTTCTGGTTTTGAAGTGATGGAAATTATTTGAAAATTCTTGCACTTATAAGATGTCCATCTCAGTTACTATTATGCTAGCGTAAAGAACATTCTCAGTTCATACTGAAGCATAATGAAGTTTGTTATAGAAAGTTATTTAACCTCTTTTTTTGTTGTTGTTCTTGGGTAACATGATGAAATTAGGAATCAAATGCTAAATTAGGGAGCAAATATGCCCCGGTATGGAAGGTTGCTGTTGTATGACAGACAAACGGAACGAGACTGTATATTGTCCATGGAGGGGCCCTAAAGCTGATACCAGGCCCACATTTAAAGGTTGAACAGTTCTGTGCTGTCGACACATAGGATACACCTACACTGACACTGCTAATTGGTTTGGCAATAGTTTGGCTGTGATCCATTTTGGTTCTAGGAATTTTTGTTCTGCCAATCCCTGGTCCTAGATGTGTACTGCAAATGTGTAGCGAGCTAAGGTTGGAGGAACTTCTGTTGACATTGCAGGCAGGGCGCATAAGAAGGTGCCCTTGTGTACAGTTTACACTTTTATTCCAGCTGGTCAAGGACATACCAGAACATTAATGTACAGACTGGGGCAAATACGCACTGTAAAAATCCCCTCATGCACACCAGATCACTAATGGAGATAGATCACAATGCTCATTCCCATTAAAAAAAAAAAAAAAAAAAAAAAAAAAAAGTTGCATTAAAACATTCCTTCTATCAGAGTGCATGTTAGGGAAAGGTTCTGCACCCAGAGGGTGGTCGGGCACTGGGACAGGCTCCCCAGGGCAGTGGTCACAGCACCCAGCTGCTGGAGTTGAAGGAGTGTTTGGACAATGCTCTCAGACATTTGGTTTGTTTTTTGGGTGGTCCTGCGTGGAGCCAGGAGTGGGACTCGATGAGATGTGTGGGTCCTTCCAACTCTGATATTCTATGGTTCTTTGGATACAAAAACCAAGTGGTGATTTGTACCACTACGCAAACAGCCCTCCTCATTAGCAAAATAGGTCTTGCTAATGTGTACCTTTGGTAATCTGGGTGCAGCTGAAGCTGAGTTTTCTGCCCATAGAGTTGTTATGTCAGTCAGAAATCAGGCTTCACACTATGACTGACGCAGCTGAGCAGACAGGTATTTGTAAGGCAGATACTATTTTTTACTGTAAGTTTCTTGGAGAAAAATGCTCTCTGTTGGTCTGTACATTAAGGGTGGACTGACGTGTAAAATAAGGTATGCTAAGAAGAAATATTTAATTTTATATATATTTTTATGTGTATGTAACCATGAAGTTCTTTCTCTTCTTAGATGCGGCCGCCTAGTGTATCACCTGGGTCTTCCCTATTCCTTCCTGTCTTTCAACTACGTAGAAGAAGCTATTAAGATTGCATACTGTGAAAACAAGTGTGGAAATTGCTCTTATACGGTATTTTCTAGTTTCATTCTATATATACTAAGAAAGTAAGCTGGATTTGAGTGGTACTTACAATTTTTTTCTTCAGTGTGATTAATCCCAAAAGACATTATTTTGAGGCTACACATTTCGTGGGTCTAACAGAGAACATTTACATATTTTTGAAAATGAATTAGATGTAATTTAGAATAGACTGATTATTTAAATTCCTGCCCTTGACATAAATGCAAATCATTTTCAGAAATCTAAATACAACTTTGTATGGTAATTCTGTTTCTGGAGCTAGTGAGCATTTAGATACTGTTTTTGGGGACAGGTAGGTAATTAAATAATATTTTTGTGGGAAACCTGGGAGCCAAATCTGAGCTGGTGTGAGTTACTATTCCTTTTAGTTTATATTTGAATGTATACAACATACAATAATATATTGTATATAAATAAATGTAAATGTATGCAGTATACAATAGTTAATTTTAAAAACTGATAATACAGTGTGACAATTATTACCATTATGAAAAAAAAAAAGGTAGCTTTGTTTTACATGTAACTAGGGATCAAAAATACTTCAAGGATTACCAAGAAACGTACATACATAGTCATGAAAGTTCGACAAGAATCATTGTTTTGGTTTCTATCATACAGCTTTCCAGCTAAATGTAGGCCTCAGGCAGGTCAGATATGGGAATATTTTCATTAGTTATTATGTAAATTATATTTTCTAAAATTTAATGTTAAGAGGCCTGTCCAGCTTTCAGTGTTGTAAAACAAGGTTCCTTTTGATACATTCATATCTTCTTTTCTTTTCAGCAAAGCAGCACTTTCAGAAACAAACACTTTTTTTTTTTTTCCTCTGGGCTAGCTTTAGGGGGAACAATTCAAAGTATTTAAATGCTAAACACCACATATGATGTTCAGAAGGCACAAAGCACCTTTGCGCCTAGCTCACGTTCAGCCCCTAGTGCTTACAGAAATAATCACAGTTGGAATCATGCAGTCTGATAAACACAACAGTTTGGGAACTGAAATAAGACATGAAAAGTATGTAACAGAAAATCTTCCCTGCCCTATTACACAGAGTTACAGCCAACCAGGCAGCAGTGACACATGAATGTGCTTTAATCTTCAGATGGAGAAACCATTTTGAACAACTTTGCCAGCTGCCATGTTCTTATTTAAAGAAAGCTTTAATTTCAGCAACTGAACATACATTGCTGACTAGTTTATCTATTTTTATGGAAAAATCTTCCTCAGTCCAACTCGTAGTGGTATGAGATTGGTTTTCATAGCTGCTCCACTGGCGTGCTTACCTGTGCCTGAAGTGTACAACCACAGAAAAGTGGCAGTTAAGCTAGGGATGTGGGTGATACAGGGGATTTTTGTGCCTTGAACAAATCTTGGAGGCAGATGTTTCTTCCCAGTTTTTCTTTTGTAATTGCATCACCTCTCAGAGGGTGTGGTAGGCTCTGTTCCTGAAGCCAACATGTTTGGATTTCCCCTCCCCACCCACCTCCAGGGCAGACAGGTTACAGAGTGAACTTTTTTGGATAGTCTTTGTATTTTCTTGATTTTTGTTGGAAGCTGGAATGTTAAATGCATTGTTCTTTTCTGCAAGGAAATACAGACTGTAGCTCACCCCTTACATTACTCTATGAGTTTTTCAAAAATACTTATAAACAGCAGTTTAAAATATCTCATTGCTTGAGTTCTAAGTACTGTGAAAATACTTAGGTGATTAATATTTACAAGTAGTTTAATTAAATACAATGCTTTGTATAAACTTCTGTTTTGCAGGAACCTGATATTGATGAAACATGTGAAAACATCACTAAAAAAGCAGATGAAAAGCTATCAGAGGTAGAACCCAAACCAAGTGGTCAACACTCAAATCACCACCAACAACCGCGCAAACACAGACACCACCACCACCACCATCGTCATTCCAAAAATCAGCACCATCAGGCTCTTTCTGAATCTCAAAGACGTCATCCTCACAGCGGTCGGCGTCATAGAGTTTTTGACCATAACATACATGATCAGACAGGTAGCCATGAACAGGTAGAAATTGTTCATCCAGGAGATGGTGTGGAAATTCTTAGGCAAAGTACAAAACTATGAAAAAAAGGGAAAGCCAGCTGTAAAAACCAGTTAACCTGAAATTGGCAGACAGCATCGTCAGACTCAACATCTAGTAGTTGATGTTGTCATTGTCGACACCTTTTGTTTGAAGAGCTAGGAAATTCTGTCACTTGACAGTGTCGTGGAGCACTTCCAAATTCTTGCAGGTGACACGGCCAGCTGTTAGCAGAGGACATCACTGAGTCCTGACAGTGACGTCTGCTCACTGCTGCCTGAGAGTCACCAGCAGCAGGAGCAAGTGAAACTAGCGACACCTGACAGTGACAGGAAAGGGCAGGAAACTGAGCATGAAAAACAAACTAAGCACCTTAAAAATGCAAGGATGGCCTATTGCCTAAATTCATTTAATTGCAATAGTGGAAAAATGATAGATTAAGTATTTCCATTGCTCCCAAATGAAAATTAGACCAAGACAGGTGACAGGAGTGTAGAGTTAAGGTTTTGCAAAGAGCAGTGCTCTTGGAATTACACAATACCTGTCAAACTCCATCAACAAAAAGTTTATTAATATAAAGGAATTTAATTAACCCAGAGTTTGTTTTTCAGTTCTATGTGGGAGGTGTCGGCATTCTTGATTAATTTGTCTTCCTTGTTTCTCTTCTAACATTCTGCTTGCATTTGTGAGGACAGGAACATAAACTATGACCTAGGGGTTCCTGTCTGATGTTTTGCAATCAAGAATAGAAGAAAAGCAAAACAGACACTTTAATCTTTTTTTTTCTTTTTTTTTTCTTTTTTTTTTATTAAGATGGAATATACTCAAAAGCTTTTTCTGACCTGGGGATACAAATTATGTACAAGAAAAGCTTATTTCTAAACGGTGTGCCAAAATAACTTTTTAACTCAAGTGTAAGATACAAGCAATAATTGCATTATTTTAAAATCACAGTTATATGCTTTACTTTTGTGGGTTAGGTGCAGTATCAGGATCCACTGATACATTCTACTACAGTTAGTAAAATCACACTGAATCAATAAGATCATGTCTGAAGTGAGAAATGTTAACAATTCTTTGTGCAGAATCAATGTTTGTAACAAGAAAGGGACAAAACAAACTCAGTCTTGGTTTAGTGTTTATCTTCATTTATGGCAGTACTGAATTTGTTAAATCTGTATTGATTAGTAAGGTAATATACCACTGACATTTGTGTAATTTCTCTGTTTGTAGCTTAGCATTCTCTAATTTTATTTAACCAAGCTGAATTACAGATACAGTTGTGCAAAGGATTCCTGAATGAACAGAGTATTCAAGAAAGGAAAGCTGCTTTGAAAGCATACACCATAAGTAATGATGATTTAATAGGAAAACTATTACTCCTGCGAAACCTGAATCTTTTTATGGTGAATGCTAATAGCAAGAAAGTAGTACTGGATATAAACAGAATGCATACTTTTGGAATATATGAAATGAGAATTTTCAATAAAAAGTATTCAGTAGTTCTTCATATGTTGTTTTTACTTTCACTTTACTTTTAACGGTTTGAAATACGTTGTTTCTCATCGTTTGTACTACTGAAATGCCTCATACTATTTACTCAAAACCGCCTCCGTTTGAAGTGCAAGTCCTGGCCTTTATTAAGACGTTGCTCTAAGTCTCTTATGGTGTTTCGGAGAACTTCAATTTCCTTGTTTTTCTCCTCCTGGAGATGCTGCAACTTCTGCAAAAATGCAAGAAAAGTCTGTGTTCATAAACATTGGGTAGGATTATCTGCAATATGCTATTGCTAATACAAAATATTAGAATATCTTTCTCAGTATTTTTTATCACAACATTACAAAGATGACTTCCCCAAAATCCTTTTTCTGTGATATCACAAAATTTCCAGCCTATAAAAACAATAATGCATATATAATTTGTATCAGTTATTGATGTCATTACTACCTTAAGTTCCAAAGTTAAAAAATCTGTACTAAAACCACTTCACATGTAGGCTTTTCTTGTTGTTCTTGTCAAAGGTATTAAGGTAAACCCTATCTATACCAACATCAGCACAAAAGACATGAAATTAGTTGTCTAGAGGTGGGAGAGGTGTGTTGGAGACAGTGAAGATGAGCCCTGTAAGACACGGAACTTTTTTCCCCGAAGTTTTATTGTGGAACAAACAGAACACAGTTTCTGTTTGAAAAAGAACTGCTGTTTGAAACAGGCTGTAGCAATAGTTGAGAGTTTGCAGATTAGAGGCTATTAAATCACATACCCTTCGATAGATACTTTGTGGCAAGACAGAAGCATCTGAAAATGACTTTGTTGTTTTGTTCTGGACTCTTGCCAATTTAGCATTGAACTGAAAGAATCAGGAAAGAGAGAACATTAACAGCCCAGCAAGGGGGGAAAAAAAAAAGTATGTTAATACAAGGATATATATATATATTTAATGGATTGTGTACCTGAAAGTAACACTAGCAAATTTATCTACTATTTAATCCTAGGACAATGAAGCTTACTTAGAAAATAATGCATTTATAGAGTATGTTTCTTAAAAAAACAATTCTTCAAAATACTGCAAAAAGCAGATAGTGCAAATATTCTAATCCCAATACATTACACAATATAAATATTTCTGAAATGCTAGATGAAAAGAACACTGTTAAAAAAAATTGTTTCATGTACGCAGGAGGAGAAAATGAACGGATGCTAAAAAATTCTGAAACCATCCCCCTTGCCTCATGTTCCAAGGATAACTCAGCCCAAACACTTTCACACCTTGCTTTTTTTTCAGTATGTGAAAGGTTTAAAGTATTTTCATAATTTTTCTGTAGTCAGGACAGTGTCTTAAAACTTGAGCCATGAAATACATGTTGAATTCAATTACTCAAACCTCTGCAGGATTAGAAGTTTTAAAACTCTTGGACGTTTATTTAAAAAAATAAAATTAAAATAAATAATAATAATAATAATAATAAACCACATTCAAAGCATTTAGAAATACAAAAGATTAAGAATAAACATAAAGTATTAATTTTTATAGCTCAAAAAATAGCAAAATTTTCAAGTAATTTAAACCAAGAACACTGCAAACTTCACTCTCCATATGTATCAGGTTGGACTCTAGATTTCAGAGCAGAAACTACCCAGATACCATTACAGAAGAGAGCATGTGCCACTGATCTTTGTAAAGATGATCACTTTTTAAGTTTCATAGGTTCCGTCACATTAGTTTATGTACTAACTATGAGATTTTTCACTCCACAGTCTTCTAAGTTTACCCAATACGTAATTGATCTTTAACTCAGAATAACACATACCTCTATCTGCAGTTTAATTATTTCATTTTGCTTCTCTTCATCTTGAGTTTTCAGCTGCCTAGTTAGCTCTAGTATTTCCTGTTCTTTTTTCTCTATTTGTTCTCTAAACTCCACCTCTTGTGCTTCAGCTAATAACACAGTAACACCAAATATGATGACTAAACTATAGAATATGATCAGATGAAAAAAATAGTAACAGCATTTCCCAAATATTAGAACTTTCTTGAACAGCAGGTCAGTATTTCACAGGAAAACAATTTCAGTCAAACAAAAGACACATCAAAGCTATGTGGAAACCACCCTGTCCCATGACAATGAGATGAAGTCTCCTTAAAGATGCACCACATTCTACAAAGACTTTGGTTACCTTTTTTAAGCTAAGTGGATAACCAAAAAAATCCTACTTTTCAAGGCTACGTCAGTAATGAAAAGAATATCAATACTGCAGTCAGATGTTTCTTTTTGCAGACTTATTTATCTGCGAAAAAAATGTATGTTGTCATGCTTATTGAGCATAGCTGGAACACCCTCACAGCAGTCTAGCTCACACTTCAGCAATTTTCCACATAGCACTTAACCCAAAATTTCATTCCTTCAGATGTTTAGGTCAAAGTTCCCTGTGTCTGTTCTATCTGTTTTGGAATTTCTGTTCATCTTACCTTGCTGTAATATTACCCCACTGCCATTCTCTAAGGGGAGACCTTGTACTCTGATTTCTTTAAAGGAAGTTGTAACAAGGTGGGGATCAGGCTCTTCTCACAGGCACAAAGTGATAAGATGAGGGGAAATGGCCTCCAGTTGCACTACGGGAGGTTTAGGTTGGGTATTAGGAGAAATTTCTGAAAGCGTTTTGCAGCATTGGAACAGGCTGCCCAGGGAAATGGTTGAGTAATCATCCCTGGAGGCCTTCAAGAAATGTGTAGAGGTAGAACTTAGTAGCATGGTTTAGTGGTGGACTTGTCAGTACTGAAATAAAGGTTGGACTAGGTGATCTTAGAAGTCTTTTCCAGCCTGAATGATTCTATGATTCTATGATTCTGTTCTCTTGATCTAAGATCAAATTCAGTTCAACACTATCCTCTTCGAGCTTTCAAGTGTCTTTGTTTTGTCAGTATGACATCTGTACTCTAAGTAGAAACTGTTTTCCAGTGTTTTCCATTAAGAAGTTGAATTCTTGTATTTGTGCTAGAAGGAGTATAGCTCTTTATAGCTCTTACAGGTTACAACGTGGCTTACCCAACTATGTATCATTCAGTCTTGAGAGAACTTACATTTTTTTCTTATGTTGCAGTTCAACCGTGTTATTTCTAATTTGTGGGCTTCTTCTTTGTTTTGAATTTCTATCATAAGTTTCTCAATCTGATCTTTATATTCCTGTGAATGTAAAAAGCTTCATAAAAATCTTCAGGTTTCTGTGCTTACTTAGAAAGTCTTCTGCAAAGCACAACATTCACGTCAAAATGTACAGTACTCTATAATTCAGTACTGGTTTTATGTTGCATCTGTTCAATTCTAAAATTCCAGTTACTTCTTAAACAACCTGGTGGAAGTCTACAGATGAAAGATGTAGCAAATTTCATTTTATTACAGCCACCAGTTAAAATAAAATTAGGAATTTCACTTATGAGGAGAAAAGGCAAATGTAGAAGTGGTATCCCTTTCCCCAGTCTAGGATATGAGGTGGTGCTGCAGTTAGTTAAGTGACTACATTTTTACCTTACTGGATTTTCGAATGTAGGACTATATAACAGAAATGGGATTTAAGGTATGCAAGGTTGTTAATACTGCTTATACCAAGGATTCCACAACTTTACACTGGCAGCAGTGGAAACATCAGTGGTATTAGTGGTAGTGACGGTGGTGGTGCTGATTTTCAAGTAAACAGTTTGAGCATGCCTATTTTAAGTTTGATCCAATGAGAAATACTCTGGAACTGGAAAGGAATTGGTTGTATTTGCAGAGGTGCTTACTCCAAAGCTCTTGTCAAGAGCCTTCAGTGGTAGGTAGACACTGACCAGAGCAATTCTTTAAGTCACTTACAAAGGCAGTTACTATTTGGCGGTAATAGCATATACAGGGTGGTCAAGTAAGTGCCTTCAGAACATCACTAGCTGTGCATTTATACATAAAAGACATGTATAATCATAATTTGCATACATCTTTTCGAAAGCATTACTTATTCTCAAACTGTCAAGGTAACAGCTCTATTGGTATAAAAGTTTAATATACACTTATGACTACTATAAACACAGGCAAAGGAAACTGGCAATAAGATCCTTAATCCTATGCAGGTAAGAGATATGCAATCATAGCACAGAGATCTAACACAACACGTGGTTAGCCCTGCTCATGTTACCTCCTTTCCAAACCAGAGTGGGATAGATAAAAAGTACAGAGATGGTAACTTGAATTTATTATGAGATATAGAGACCTATTCTTTTTACAGCATTTACTCCCAAAGAAACCACAGACAAAATTCAGACAGTTCTTGATTCCCTGGCAGTAGAGCAGCTATCTTGAATATAATCAAATTATGTGCACTTTCATGTGGAATATTATACTTTAGAATGCGAAGTGGAATTTAAAACTAAATACACACACACACACAAAAAGTGCATCTTATTTCTCAGCACTTTGTAGTTTTGACCTTTTAGGCCCTGTAACACATTCTTATATTGATACTGTCATTAGAACAAATTTTCTCTTTTTACACATGATAATTTAAGGAAAAGTGCAACACTAATGTGATCAATAGCAAACCCAAGAGCATAAAGATATATGAAATACTTCAATAGAGACAGAAATATTGCTATTCCTCTGACTAAAGAATGATCGTTTGTGACGAACCTGTTCACAAGCCTTTAATTTCTCTTCCAAAATGTGAATGTTTTCCTTCAGTCTACCGTTTTCATCTAAATAATAAATAAAAGAGAATAATACACTAAAAGGTACATTTTGGCAGTTATTAGCATGAAAGGAGAATAAGTAAATTACACTTTTTTACTTGCCTGAACTTTACAAAACTTTACATTTTCTAGAGGTGTTAATCTTAATTTACAGAGCTATATAATCTCAGCCTCCCTATTTTGAAAAAGAAAATTCGTAGTATAATCATAATATTTGCTTGGTATTACTAAGTTGAACTGTTTTTACTCTTCTGATTACCGATGCAGTCCAGAAAACCTAGATGCAAAGTTAACTGTCTCAGAAAACAAAAGATTATAATAATGTCCACAGCACTTTCAAATTGGGAGATGCAACTTTTAAAGGACTTGTTTCTCAAAACCACAACTCAGTTAATGTCTGTAAGCTCTTATAAAGACTGTCTACAGCGACAATAATTATGCAAACTGGAAAGCGGTATCTCAAAAACAGAATTCAGAAAAAGCAGTTGCTGCTTTCTTGATTAGTAAAATTCATTTTGAGTATTAAAAACAGCCATATACTTCTAATCTTAGAGGTTTATTAATACTTATGCTAAATTTCATTGAACACACAACAGCTATAAAATAGAGTATAAGCTCTAGAATTAAACTGTGATATAAAGATACTTTGATATATGGTGTGTATAAAAATATAACAAATATTTGTCTATTTAACTTTAAAACAACAGTGAGTAATTGTTGAGTATTTATGGATAACAGCCAAATTTTAATGACATTAAGCTGAGGATTAAGACTGTTTTTACAAAGAACATTGGTAAAAAAAAAAAAAAGAGGCATTAATGCTTAAAGGAACTACAGTTTAGTGATCAAATAATACTTTCTGAAATTTTCTAAAATTTTCTGTGCTGCGCTGAAAAAAAAATTAAATCCAACTACTAATTAAAGATCTCACTGAGACAGAACTTTTATGGGTGGATTCTAAGTAGAATAATAGCAGTAGACATGTATTAAGCACATAGACCTCCAAAATCTGCACAGGATTGATTTTAGATACACTTTGTTTCATCCCTGAAATGAAACAAAGCCAGTGAATTTCTCTCTCTGAAAAAAAAACACACGTTAATATAAAGAAAAACTGTAAATGTCTACTTATTTTAATTTACTGCACAGAATATATAAGAACATTTTTGCTTTTACCTTTCACGTTGCAGTGATTTTCAAGAGTTTGTGTTAGACCCTTGATCACATTCTGTAGGGCAGTGCATTCTAGAAGAAATGAGAAATCCAGTAGTTTTAAATAACTTCCTCACCACTTTAATTTTGGAATTCATTATAGCAATTGAAGAAGAATAATGAACACCAGGTTTAGGCAACATTTTAAAAACACAATAAAAATGCAAGAGAAAAACATACATTTTTGAGTAACAGACTTTAGAGCATAAATCCTTCTGTTTGGTCTTCCAAGAATATTCAATCCACATTTTTTGGAATAGTAGGAAAAATATACTGCTTTACCCACTGTAAAGGTGATTTAAACTCTTTTTAAAGAATCAGTGTTGTCTTTCTCTTTGTGAGTTAACCTTGTTTAATTCATCACACGACTTTGAAGAAGGACATTTTTGCACAAGTAACTTACAGAATATATTATTTTAAAGCTTACTTGCACTGTATAAATCAGCTTAGAGATTTGTAGCCTTCTGTTAACAGACCACAAGAATTCAGAAAAAGTAAAGAAGCTATACACAGTGTTGTTCTAAGATTGGGCGTTTAAAATAATAATTTAAATGTGAATTACTTCATATTTGGGATTTTGCTTACTTAGCAACCTTGTCATCCCATGTATCTGCATGTGAAGGTGAACTTCAGGCAAAACAATGGCATGCTAAAGGAAAGCCTGTTGAGCATTTTGTAGGCAGCTATTTAAACAGCAAACATTGGGCATGTATAGGAATTACTGTTCATTTGGGGAAAAAAATACAGTGAACACAGTGTATAGGACAGGGCTTTGAAAAATGATAATAAGCCAGTTATTATTGGATAGATTTGTGAGTTTCCAAATAGTGTATCAAGCACTCTGGTAATCACCATTAAATTCCACAATCTATAAAGGGAGGAAGAGAACACTGGAGAACTCTGGTACACAACATTATCTGCAAATAAATATTTCAATAAAGGAAGTTTAAAAGCAAAATAAATTACTTTTCTACATTAAATTAGTTTTGTCTGCTGCAATGTTTTAGTTCTTAAAGGTTGCTGACAATATCAGTGCTGAAGACACAGTTCCAGGGTGTCTAATTGCTTAACAGTTAATGACATTTATTAAACATTTTCCTATCTTAATACAGCAAGGAAAACACCGTTTAGCTTACAGAAGCCGGCTAAATACTAATTTTAAGGCTGTTAATTATGTAAGTTTTACATACAATGAGTATTACAATTTGATAAAAAGTATATAAAGGTATGAAAACTAACAACAAGCTTACAAAAATTGAGTTGCATACTTAACAGCAGTAAAAATGAACATGAAAAAATCCATTGCGGGCTCTGAGAAACGGTGCTTTCCTAAAATGTCCTTTGTCATTAGTTTTCATGTGTTTGTCCTCCTATCACATGAATTGCTAAAAGATATATTCTTCAGAACAGGAACATTTAAACTGTCAGTGGAGGAGACCTAGCCTCTATCAAACATTTAGCTGACCTCCACTCTGAAGATGTGGCCATTTCAAATTCAGTCAAGCTGTTGACTTCAGAAAATCTCTTTGTATGTGCTTCCTAGAGACCATTTACAACTCGCTACTAAATTTTCAAGACTCAAATTGACACTCCCAAAACTGAACAAGACTTCTCCTACTATATCTCCTAAGAGATAACTGCTGCTCTGTAATAAAAGCTGATGTCAGCCTCTCTGTTCTGTAACCATGCTGTTTCCTTCTGTTGGTGATTAAAGATGCTTTGCTGTAATGAAAAAGGCAGAGACTGGGAAAGACACTGTGAAAGAAACTGAGATGTAGATGGGAGGAGCAGGACACAGCAGAGCTAGGCGTGCCTTGGAAGATAGATGACAGAACTGTGAGTCAAGAAGCAACTAATGGCGAAGAGGAGTGGCAGCTGCCTAGAGAAAAAGGACAGCAGTGGTAAGATGAAAAACATACAACGAAACATGCAGCAAAGTGAGGTGGATAAACAGGAAACTCAGGACAGGATGAAGGCAGGACAAAAGAAATCAGGCTTTAAGGATAATGTGAGTCCAACCACTCACATCAACCTTTCTTAATTCTATCATATCTGAATTATGAATGCTCGTAATCATAATTCGTCTTGAATACATGTGTAGGTATACAGTTTCTTCCCAGAAAGAGGAGGTGGAGAGAATACGGAGTGATATAGTGATCTGGGGATAAAACTACCATCATCTTTCTAGCTATAGAAAATCAAAATCTTATCATGAATGAGACAGGATGCTGTCGGAAAAGGAAGGACTGTATGGACTACTATAACATTATATTTTCATTAAATACTATTTTTATCTCTTCTGTTCCTTGTAGCCTTATCAGTAAAATGACAAAACTTTCAAAGACTGAGAAGACTGGGAACACAAAAACTGAGGTAGCTTAGTCTTGAAACTTTGCTTTCTATTTTCAGAGTACCACTGCATTTCTGAAGTTGCTTTTAATTCCCGCAGCTGATAACGTTATGCTAAATAACAGTTCCTTGTCTCACAAGGCCAAAGGTCTGTTGACAACTGTAGATCCTATAATTAAAGAATATGTCACAAATAATGGAGTAAGGATGATGAATTATGATTCCACCTCCAAGATTCAGTTTTCCACTCAAACCTTTTGACCTTGTAACCTACCGTTCCATCGGTTGCTATTCACTCAGCTGAGTGTTAGCCGCCGACATTCTCCTGTTCAATTCCTCCAACACAGCAGTAGAGGGAGCAGGAGCAGCACAGAAACATTGCCTGCTCTCAGTTCCTATGCTAGGTAACACACCGTATCAACAGCATTTGCAGAAAAATCCCATTCAAAATCTGAAGCTTTAGGTCAGCATGCCCATTTCTACCGACACATTCTATTACAAATTTTCTCCCCTTTGAAAATGCAGAAGATAAACTCAAATGCTTGTAATTCTTACACAAACTGTAAACATCTATTCATTTGAGTAAACAAGGGTACAGCAGCCAGTCTTACAATGAATCACAGCTATTCAGGTGAAAGCCACTCTTTTGTCTAGTCCCGAGAATATTTCCTTATCTTTACTATCTTTAAAAGATAAATATTGACAAATTGCTTCTGTAATTATAGTTGTGACTGGACAGAATTAGTGGGCACCTGGTTTGGCTTGGCTGCATTAAGGAAGAAAAAACAAAATTTTACTAAATGGTTGCAGCTTTGTAGATCACTGGTATTAGCATCTGTTATGGATTTTGTGTGGCTCCTTCTCTGTACAGAACACTCCCTACATTCAGAAAGACTGAACAGCCTAACAGATCTTTTCCCGTGTTTAATTTATAATTTATTGCAGTGTCTTCCATCTGAACTTAGAACTGAAAATATTTGCTTTTTTTCTTATAGGGCAAGTGCATCAATGACCTTTTTTTTTTTTTTTTTTTTTTCCCTTTAACATCTTTAAAACCATAGTCAACAAATATTTAATCCCAAAGATGCTAAGAAAATGTCATGTCTTTCCCATTCTTGTTACTTGGAAGCAATATCTACAGCTACAGAGCAAGTTCTGCAAGAAATATTTGAAAAAAGTGAAGTAATTATTGGCCAAACTAAACAAAAACAAACCCAAAACACTATTTCAGTCAAAATAGAACCACCTTAAGTTTTCTGTGGAAACAATACAATTGCTTTTTTTAAAAAAACTATGGTATATTTTTGTTCAGAACTGTAGTCTGCACCACAGGACTCCATTTAGTCAGCACAGAAAACACTTAGGAGGAGAAAAAAAAATGTTTTAAGTGTATCTGCAAGGATTTACACTAAACAAAAACTGTGGTCCTGAATCTCACTTTGGTTTAGCAAAGAGCATATTAAGACAAAGCAAAGCCTATTTATTATCTTTCAGAAAATGTATACACTTACCAACTTGCTCGTCTTTTTTTACCTTATATTTGGTTAGTGTTTCACACTCATCTCCCCCTTGAGTTTTATACATTTTATTTCTTCCTTTGCATATCCCACTCTTCTTGTACCTTACGGATTTCCAAAGAGACTTCTGGCAATCAAGGATTTCATGGAGCCCTCACGTTCTCACTGATACTTGTTGGAGATTTCTTGGGGCATGAAATGTGATTCTCATTTCTGTTTCTCATACTAACAAAGAGTTCTTCAGCAAGAATAAAATTCCACTTCCTGCACCCCACCAGCACTAGCAGCCACAACTCCTTGAGGGTAGGCAGAACAAGAGCCTTCCCTTCCACGCTGCTCTTGCTCTCTGCTCCTTTGCTGAAAGCAGCATGTTTATTTGGAATCATATGTGAAACATTCACCAGCATGTGGTCTCTCATGTTTTTCCTTAGCTGTTCTGTGAATTGCTTTGTGGTCTACTGTTAAGCCTTATAGTCTAAGGCTGAGTTGTTTATCTGTCCTATAAGTTCATTTGCTCCTGTGTTAAATTTGTAGTAAGATGAACGTAAGAATGTTATTCAATTTGAGAATGTACATACATTAAGAATGTATGTTGACATTGTTCATTGAAAAATTGATGCAGCTGTCCAGACCCAGCAATTTCAGCTTTTGGACCAACTCTTCTACAGATACTCTTGGGAAAAGTGGCTAAGCTGGGTTCTGGGAAGTGGTTTAGGACATGAGGCTAGAAGAAATCTTTTTTTCCAAGCCACAGCTGGCCCTATCATTATATTAAAGCCATTCTCACAGCCAGTGTCTGTTAGGATAACTCTTGCCAGAGTAAGAATGGAAGTATCAATGCTGCTTTTGGTCTCATACATCTTCTCCAGTTCTGCACAGGACTCCTTTATATCTCCACCAATAATAACAAGTGGTTTTTAATGCCACAGTGCTTTGACTTTCAGAAAAAGTTCTACAAAGAATCAAACTATTTGACATAGCACTTCCAGTGTTCTGATTCTGAATATACAGTATGCTACTAATTTAATCATAAATCTGTCTTCTGAAGGTTGAATGTTGCAGGTGAATTTGATAAAGTTACAAAGATTACTACCATCAATTTTAAAAAGAAAAAGCAAAATGCCTTAGAAATATTTTATAATTATTCTAATTTTTAATTACTAAAAAAGCTGTAATGACCTTTTGAAATATTTTTAACATTACAATCACTGCTGATCTCCATTAACATGGTAACTTTTGTTCGGCTGTGAAACTGTTGCCTGATCGCCTTTAATGAATGCAGTTCAAAAATGTTACGTAAACTCTTCAAGTATTGTGGTGTGCTAGAGTTCTACTGGAATACCTTATTAACCTAATAAAATGGCTTTAATAATTACATTAATTTCTAAATATATTTTTGCCCTTGGCATCTCTCGTTTATCTTATCACCAAGTAGCTTTCAGAAACACTTCTTGGATGTTCCACTGTGTTCCAAGTTCCCCCCTTTGATTTTTCCTTTACTGCTACTAGCAGCTTTGTAATCTTTTACTTTTAGACAAGAATTCTCGGCTTCTAGCAATTCTGTTTCCTATCAATATCCTTACCAATTTGTACAACTACTACAACATGAGTATTTTTGAGATGTGTTGTTGTTGCCTTTTTTTCCACCATTCCATCTGCTGCTAAACAGCTCGAGGTCGCTCTCCTCAGTTTTATCAGCATAACTATCGCCTCAAATCATTTCACTCAGTGAAATATCTCAGTGATGCGAGGCACCACTATTTAAGAAGCCTAAATCTCTCTACTGAATTCCATCTGTTTTCAGTCTATTCTGGTTACAGTGTCCTTGCTGCAGTTTTCCCAGCTGGTCTGACTTCCTGCATTGTCTCTTGTGCATTCTCTGCTATTTTTCATACCGCAGGTTTTATGGAAAGAATAAATTCTTCTTTCTATCAATTTTTTCCTTTCCCTCTTTAAAATCTCTTTTGTATAAAAACTCACCTCTTTGTTTTCATCACTAATGAAGCTTCTTGGTCTGTTTCTGAATGCTTATTCTTCATTGTCTTTTGTGATTAATAGAAAAACAAATGACTCTAATGAGTCAGATCAAAGTTCCACTATCCCCTTTCTTAGTACCCAGTAGAAGACACTTCAGGAAAGAGTAAAAAAGCTGGACAGACACTGCCATAATGCATCCTCTCATCTTCCAAAAAACATAAATAAGGAAGATCTGAGTGAGAGGTACTGTCTTTGTGTTAAATACTTGGGGAGTCTTGGGGAGGTTCTAGCTGATTGGAAGCTAGCCAATGTTATACCCATCTACAAAAAGTTCTTGAGAGAAGACGTAGGAAATTACACAGGTTAGACCTGTTAGTCTAACCTCAGTGCCTGGAAAGGTTATGGAGAAAATTATCTTGGATGCCACTGAAAGGCATTTAAAGAACTAAGCTATTATCAGACATAGTCAAAAAGGGTTCACGGGGAGAAAGTTCTGCCTTAGTAACAATGAACTGGGTGATGAACTGGCTGAAGGGCAGAGCTCAATGGGTAGCAGTGAATGTGACTACATCTGGCTGGCTTCTGGTCACTGATGGTGGCTCAATTCTAGGCCAGTTCTGTTCAACATTTTTATCAATATGCTGGATGCAGGAGTGGAAAGCATCTTCAGCAGGTTCACTGACAATACTAATCTGGGAGGTGATTTGGATTCTCCAGAGAGATAAGACTTTGCAGAGGGATCTCGACACCTCAGAGCACTGGGCAATCATCAACGTCATGAAATTCAGTGAACGAAAATGCTGGATGCTTCACCTGTGATGGAGCAATGCCAGACACAGGCACAGCCTGGGAGACCAGTGGCTGGGGAGCAGATCAGCAGAACAGGATCTGGAGGTGCTGCTCAGCAGCAAGCTCAACGTAAGCCAGCAACATATCCTGGCAGCTAAACTGCTTTTGAGGGTGCATTAAACACAGCATAACCAGGCAGTCAAAAGAGGTGATTCTCCTGCTATATTTAGTGCTGGTGCAACTTCACCTTGAATATTGGGTGCAGTTCTGGTCTCCACAATATACAAATGATGTTAAGGTCCTTGAAAGCATCCAGAGGAGGGCAACAAAGCTGGTAACAGGGCTGGAAGGCATGTCCTGCGAGGAGAGGCTGAGGACACTTGGGTTGTCTAGTTTAGAAAAAAGGAGGCTCAGAGGTGACCTTGTTGCTCTCAGCAGGGGAGGTGGAGAGAGAGGTGTTGGTCTCTTCTCTTATTATAGGATGAGTGGGAATGGCATGAATCTGCACCGGGGAGGTTCAGACTGGACATGATGAACAACTTCTTTACCCTGAAGGTGGTCAAGCACTGTTCAGTGCTTCCTAGAGTGCTTTCTCTCCTAGTGCTTCCTTTCCAAGTGCTTCCTCTCAGCCTTCCTAGAGAGGTGGTTGGTGCCCCACACCTGTCAGCGTTCAAGAGACATTTCAATAATGCCCTCACCGATATGTTTTAACTTCAATTAACCCTGAAGTGGTCAGGCAGTTTGATCTTTGAAGGTCCCTTGCAAGTGAACTATTCTGTTCTGTTCTATTCTATTCTAATAAACATGATAAGGTTTTCTTACATGTTTTTTTTCTGTTGTTGTTGTTGTTGTTGTTGTTTTTTGTAATCTTTTTGGACTAATATATACTTCTGATATCCACAAGCTTCTTTGGGAATTCAACAACATAATTTTGTAATGTGTGGATTTTTTGTAATTTTCTTTGCTTTAAATCAATCAACCAGTTTGATTTCCATCAAGTTCTTATCACAATCGTTACCTAGTCTCTTTCTCTACACTATAATTTTACAGCTATCAGTCATACCAGATGTATTTTTTTTCACTTCAGGGTGAAAAGATATCAGTCAACTTAAGTTTTTCTTTAGATGTTCCACTAGTATGGCCATGTTTCTGAGGGCCCCAAGCACATCCTTCCCCAATCCTCTCCTTGGTGTTTGGTTGGGCTCAGGGCCAGCTCAATGCCCCTGAAAAAAGCTGTTTCAAGGTTAGATGATAACTTGGAAATAGCCACCCCTCCTTCACTTGGGAGCTGCTTTTAAGCTATGGTTCTTGCCTTTTGTCTAACTTGAGCTAAGTCACAGCTGTGTTGCGGCTGTACCTGTGCCTAGCCACATACCCCATTGATCTCTGCACTGGTTCCAACCAAGGGAGTGACTTCTGCCTTGATTTCAGACCTGCCTCATCACCGTGAACCTACTGGGGATGAAAAGAACATATCTGGCCCCTGTTATGGGTTCTGGATCTGATCCTGACTTGTCCTCTTGCCTTGACCTTGGACCTGTACAATCACTGTGTACTTTTTTCGGTACTGTGGAATTTTGTCTGACCTTGGCAGCACTGGGCCAGCCCTGCATGGGTATGGTGGGACTGGGTCCCTGCTGTTGAGGACCCTGCCTCTGTGAGTCTTGATACATTATTAGTTCCCAACTCTCTGTCCGTTGCTCCTCCCTGACAATAAAAAACCTTTCTGCCTTCTCTGTTATTTTTTTCTAGTTCTGATATGTCCATTTTAACATGTGGGGATGTGAACATGTATGAAAATCATGGACTTTAAAGGGACAAGATGTTACTTCCATAATCATGCCTACCACTATTTTTGCTTATATGACTACGGATATTTTCAGAGAACTGTCCACAAGTACACCAAGACCTTTTTCCTGAGAAGCAGCCAACTAGAGCCAACTGCTGTTTATATATGAAGTCTCCCATATGCACTGCTACTGATTTTCACCTCCTCATTTTATCACCTTGTCGTTCTGTATCATGAGATCCTCATTGTAAATGAACAGATCAGTATCACCAGCAAACTTCACTTACTCACTCAGAAGTTTTTCCAATTCATTTGTGAATACGCTGAATTACTTGCGTCCCAGAAAAAGTCTGAGTGAACCTACTGGCAACCTCACTTCAGTGTTCAACTAAGTTTACTTCTACGCTGTTTCCTAACTTTTATCAAGTTAATCTGTCAAAAGCTCTACAAAAAAATGCACCTTTCAGCAACTCTATGAACTACAGGAGAATAAGAAACCACAAAGCCTTCACAGCATAAAATCAATGATGAATACTAAATATTATTTCTCTTTTTGTCAAATACCCATCTGAAAAGATATACTTCTAGAAAAGAAGTATTAAAAAAAATCTTAATTTAATAGTTTTCACTTTAATTACTCCTTTATTTGACAACTGTTTTATTGTGACGTGGATGCTTAAAATTCCCACCTGTAAAACAGTAAAAAGCCATTTCTTTACTTAGCTTCCACGGAACAGTTTGAATCTTTTTAATATTGATATAAACTTTTATTATCATTGCTAACTGTTCAGCACCATAATGATACCTGCTATACAAAGTAAAAGAAATATGACCAAAACTCTGATCACAATAAAGGTGATAGTAACACAAGTGAAGCCTACAGAATAAACTTACAACAGCAGTATTGGCTTAATTGAACTCAAGCTTGAAGAATTACATGGTATTCTTTAACACCTTGTAACTGAGTTGGAAATGCCACTATGATAGAAACTTGATAGTGACATTATAAACTGAAAATGGGCTGTCACATTGTTTAATTCTGACCTCTTCAGAGATTACATTTCACACAGATACAAAGTCTAATCACTTTGGACAGATCTCCAGTCCTTGGGAAGTCAAATAAATGTATAGGCAAAACAAACACTCATATTCCACCAATGCCAAAGGTCCTTAAAACAGCCCAGAATTAATTTAAGTAAGCAATATTCAAAAAGGAATACTAAAACTTTAATATCCCTGTCAGCATGGTAGAAAATGTATTCCAGCCCCTGAACTGGGTTATCCTAAACAAACCAAATCACACAAACAACTAAGAAAAATAATTCTTCGTGTTATCTCAGAAGACCACCAGTCTGACATCCCATCTCTAATTACAGGCAAACTTTGACATTTCAGAAGACAGTGGAACAGGCGTTCAAAAATACATCTGGCTCATTTTTCAGTTGGCAAAACACTTCTGTCAACCAGATGAAACATGACATTTGCCATATTGAAAACAACGGAACAGCTCAGCCAGACACATGGTAATGCCAATGCTGATCTTACTTTTCCCAAATGTTGGCCCTATTGTTCTACACAGATATTCGAGCTGCTTGTTGATTAACACAAGTCACAGTTCTAACACTTTAAGTAGAACTACTGGTGTTAGTTTGCTTAGAAATGCTGGCAATTGTAAACTGCAGCTGTTCATAGGAAGCTCAAAAGGTAAAGAAAAGAAAAAGGTAAGCACTTGGGATCAATAATGTCATCAGGTGTCTCAAGCTTAGGTGACCCTTTTCCTCCTTCCCTGTTTCCTTGGAAAAACAAGTAATGCAATCAACAGAAAAAATATCACAAAGTTTTTCTTTCATAGGTATTGCATGTGCTTAAAAATCTAATAAAGTGGGTGGATACTAAACTCAAGTGGAAAATAGTTACTTTAATACAGTTCTCAAAATATATCTGTGAATTAAATTTATCTGTTTTGAGAAAATGAGGTGGATTCCATTACTTGGCACAAGACTAAGCATCACTATTTTTCACGCAGTATCTTAGATCCTTGCTACTGTATTTCTGTATTTTATATGTCTGAAAATAATGGAAATACTTATCAGAACTTCCTGAATACAAGCAAAAACAGACTTCTTAAAAGACAAACAAACAAACAAAAATCAACCAAAAACCTTACCTTCTTTTACTGATTCCTCCTTTGATTGGCTTAATGATAACAACCTGTTAGATTTTTCCAGCTGAAGAACCAGTAGATTGTTTGCTTCACTAATTTCTGATATTTTCTAGAAAATTGGAAAAAGACTAATGTTACATTAATATCTTTTGATATAAATTTTGAATTTTGAGTTTTAAATTGATATAGAAATTAACATTGACACAATACTGCAGTCAAAAGCCTGTGTTATTTGACTTTCTGGAAATTTCACCATAGAATATAATGTCTTGGGTTGAAATGGGCCTTTAAAGATCAACCAGTCCAACTCTCCTGCAATGGGCAGGGACATCTTTTACTAAAGTAGGTTGCTCGAAGACTTTGACCACTTCCATTGATGGAGCATACACAACCTCTTTGGGCAACTTGTTCCAATGTCTTATGCTTCTCATTGTAAAAAATTTCTTCCCTATATCCAACCTAAATTTACCCCCTTTCAATTTAAAACTGTTGCCCCTTGTCTTGTCACTACAGGCTCAGGTAAAAAGTCTTTCTCCATCTTTCTGATAAGCTCCCTTTATATACTGAAAGGCCACTGTAAGGGCTCCCCGGCGCCTTCTCTTCTCCAGGCTGAACAACCCCAACGCCCTCAGCCTCTCATTGGAGAGGTGCTGCAGCCTTCTGATCGTCCTTGTGGACATCCTCTGGAATTGCTCCAACAGGTCCGTGTCCTTCTTGTACTGGGAACCCCAGAGCTGAACACAGGACTCCAGGTGGGGTCTCATGAGAGCAGAGCAGAGGGGGACAATCACCTCTCTTGCCCTCCTGGCCATGCTGCTTTTGATGCAGCCCAGGATACAGCTGGCTTTCTGGGCTGCAAGTGCACATTGCTGGTTCAGTTTTTCATCCACCAGTATCCCCAAGTCCTTCTTGACAGGACTGCTCACAATCAATTAATCACACAGTCACCCAGGTGCAGGACCTTGCTCCTGGCATTGTTGAACTTCATGACATTCACATTTTAGACTTGAAAGACCATGCAGTTGATAGTTTACTCTGCTGAACGAAGAATACTACTTACTTCACTACTTATAAGCTAGTTCTTTCTTCTGAATTCTGTAGTCTATATTCTACATTATTCCTCAGTTAGTTTCTGTCTACTGTTTTGTGTAAGAGGCTGCTGATGCCTTCACTGAGCACCAAAGTGAGTAATGTGTGTGAATGGGAATTGGTATAATATATTTTTTCTATGAGAAAAATATTTCTTTCAGGTGTCCAATCTATATTATCCCTAGTATGGACTTACTGAACAGGATCCATTACCGGAGAGCTGGTCAATGTGGGTCTAACAAGAATTACAATACCAATTTTTCTCAGTGGATCAGTCTCCTAAGAACTGACAAATAGAGAGCTCAATGCATATGGAATACAAGAACAGATGCTTCTGTTATAGTAAAGATATTTTTCTAGAAAAAAAAGGAACAATTCCTGAAAGGAAAGTCCAGCCAAGCTCTGTAATACTGGTATCACCAATAAATGTTTTTGTTACAAAAAGGTATTCCGCACTTCTCCTGAGAAGCCAAAGTTGGCCTCAGCACCATTAAAATTCCAGTATAGAAAAAGAAGCCTTCTCAGATTCCACAGACTTTGCAGAGAGATCTCTCAAATCAAAGAGCTGAGCAATGACCTGCTGCATGAAGTTCAACAAGAGCAAGTGCTGAATTCTGCACCTAGGATGGGGCAACGCTGGCTGTATGTACAGACTGGAGAAAAAGAGGTTGGAGAGCAGTCCCACTGAAACAGATTTGGGGATTCTGGTTGAGGATGAGTTGGATATGAACACTTGGTTTGTTCCTCCTAGAGCAGAGCAGGCTGAGGGGAGGCCTCATGGCGGCCTGCAGCTCCCTCACGAGGGGAGCGGAGGGGCAGGCGCTGAGCTCTGCTCTCTGGGGACAGCGACAGGACCTGAGGGAACGGCATGGAGCTGGGACAGGGGAGGGTCAGGCTGGGTGTTAGGGAAAGGTTCTGCACCCAGGGGGTGGTCAGGCACTGGGACAGGCTCCAAGGTCAAGTCACCGAGCCTGCCAGAGTTCAAGAAGCATTTGTACAACGCTCTCAAACCCATGCTCTGATTTTTGGGTGGTCCTATGTGGAGCCACGAGTGGGACTCGACGATCCTTCTGGGTCCCTTCCAACTTGGGGTATTCTGTGATTTTATGATTCTATTAAATCACTAGTATCACTCGGAGATACTGTCAATACAAACACTTTCCAAACAAAAGTATTGTTATTACAAGGCATATTAGTAAGCCAAAACCACTTAGAAGAAACTTTGAAATGATAAGCTTATTAAAACATCACAAAATATTTGTAAATAGGGATTTCATTTTTTAAAAATTATTTTTTACTTTCCTCACTTACCTTTTCTATCTCTGAGAAGTTGTCTAAAAGTTTATCAAGATTCACCACACTGATTTTCTTCATGGCTGTGGTTCACTTATATCTGGAAGATTTCATCCAGTGATCAATGTGTATATTAAAAATAGATCTATGAATGTATGTATTTCCCATTCACACTATATCAAATGATTTCATATGCAAAAAGGTAAGGAGAACAGAGAATACCTTTTAAAAAATATTATTTTTTTTTCATATTAATCGAAACTTCAACATGAGCTCAGGCATTTCTAAGAAATTAGATGAATATCAGAAAACCCAAGGCAAATCTATCAAACTGTTAGATGACATCATAGAATTTGGATTTTTTGTTTTTGTGATTCGGAAATAAACCTGAATCCTCTCCAGAGACACAATGACACTATTTTACCTAAAAATATCAGCAATCTGCACATAGGATGCTTTTAAAACATATGACCTACTTCTTTTTATATATACTGCTAAAACAGATTGGTTATCCTAGTCTCACTTTAAAGAGCAGGAAACTGAATCAATTGAAACAATTACTCATTCTCCGCTATGCGTAATTTATTGGCAACAGATGAATTTCTGTTAATTTTGATTAACTTAAAAAATGTTTCTTAAGTAAATGAGCTTTTATGAGGCACACATTAATGCAAGATACAGACCTTTTAACTGTGAACATGCTCTAACTATTGAGGCTTCAAGTTACATACATCTTTTCTTATAAACAATTTGCATTAATATCAGTGATGAGACACTGCTGCATATATACCTTACAGTATGAATAAAAATACAGTCTTTTGAGGCACATCCATATAATTCCAGATTATTAACACAATTCCTATTTTTACTAGAAACTCTACGTACAGAATCTTCAACATGCATTTGCAAGATGAATTTGAAAGAAACAATATGAGCATTTCAAAAAATATCTAAAATATCTTTGAATATCAGGCTTCATCAAATAATGATTCCAATACCAGATACAGCATGTATTCTGGACAAAATCATCAGTTCTCGGTGGAAGTATAAAAATTGTCTTTTTATAAATAGTAAAAAGATGAAATGAGAGAGCTGAACCAGAAGATAGAATGTGTGCACTACCCAGAAACTGAAGAGATTTCCAGACAGATGTACTTAAAATGAAGTTATGCTGAAATATACATGTAAATGAACAAGTGCTGACCAAGAACCAAATGGAATTTTCTCATTCATTCAATATTTACAGTTCTTTATGTAAATGCAGCTTCTTTAGCAAACAGTACAATAAAGACATGAGTTTTGTGTGTTTAATAATTTTGTCTTGTATCCACTGTTTCCTTTAGTTAGCATTAGAAGGATCAATGCTAATTTGTCAGGTGAAGATAATGAGCTTTTAAAAAAATCAATGGTTTTTAAGAATATGCCTAATATTAAAGAACTAAGTTAAGTTAGTTATTTTCTTCAAAGTTAGCAATCTTAATGACCTGCAGCTGTTATTATAATGCAATGAATTGTTAAAATGGAGTTTGAAATATTTATTTAGGACATTCAATTTTGTAAAGCAATTAAGTACGTTAATAATTTATTAGTCAATAATCTAAATGTAGACTATGAAAACCCTGATCTTTCTAGTCCTTATCATGGGCAGTATCTTAAATGATTTTCTGTTTCACTGTCCCATCTCATCATGCTCTTAAAGCTCTATTTTGCCCTCTAAATTTTGACTGAGGATGGAAGCTCAGGGAGCTGCCACATTGTATGCTGTTTTGTTTGTGTGTTTCCCTATTCCATGGCATCATTTGTTTATGTAGAAGGCAGGATGTGCTCAGCACTCAGCAGTGTTAGGCAACAGTGCCACTGGGAATACAACTCCTGCTGAACAAAAACAATAAATTAAAAATAATAAGATGTATTATTAATGTTTTATTTTTCCAGTAGGAAAATTCATCACTTTTTGTATAATTATTGTTACATATGTAATGTCCTCCAAAGACACTTTTGTGAATTCCCTATTTTTATTTTACTAGGTGGAGAACTAAAGAATTAACATGTATTTTCAGCAGTCATAAAACCGATGCCTATATTTAATCTCCACCCCCTCATCTCTCACCGTTGTTTTTTAAGTATTGTTTCTGATGGTTTCGGAGGTTTCATTTTTGTTTTGTGTAACAGTGAAACCTGTATTTATAACTGGAAAACCCTGAGAAACTCTGATTTTTTCACAGCACACCTCATCTGAATGTGATAGTTACCCAGTAGATGGCCTCACCGTTTTCCTGACCTCCACCCACCCTTCTTTAGGGTAGGCACCTGACATTCCCGTGCTTTATTACTCACTCTTTGGGGACCCTCTGGGCACGTACAACACTGTAGGCGGACCAAAGTGACTGGCACCCGGGTAGCCCCCAGAAGCAGGGCAAATCACACTGCCCCAAATGATTTCACAGAGCCCTTACCACGAGGTGGAGGTAAGGGCCCCTGCACCCCACCGGCCCTGCCTGTCCCCCCAAAAACCCCACAGCCTGTTGGCAGCCTGTGCCCTGAGTCTGAGTGAGGTCCTTTGGGGGGGCTCAGGTCATAACCAAGAGAGGGCACCGGTAGCTTCTCCCCTGGGCCCCGCCGCCTTGCCTTGCCCCACGTCCCCTCACGGCTGCCTGCAGCTTTTCCCTCAGTGGGCTTCGGTGAGGAGCATGGCGGCCTGTGGCCCTGGGGCGGGAGGCCGGCTCTGGGAGCAGGGTTGCTTCCACCCTCCTTGGCCATGATGTGCCTGGGGGAGTGGGACAAGCGGGTGCCTTTGTCATGACAGCACCCCAAGGGCAGTGACTCTGCCCCTCTGCTTCCCCCACAAAATAAACAGAACTTGAACACCTCAGCAGAGCACCTGTCAAGACCCTGATTTCGCTGCCTGTGTAGTGCATGAGTTATCTCATCAAATGGCTCCTGACATCAACATTAATGTTAGGTGAGGGGGAATTTCACGTCTGAATATTCCTTTGAACAGAGGTGAATAGACTTCATATGGGAGCAGGTCTGTGAGTGACAGAGAGATCGATTGATTCCCATTATCTCCAGTTTCTAAGTATTTATACTGTGCCTGTAGCTATGGTTACCAAGCAGTGATACTGTCCGTGCAGATCACTTCTTTCGCTGAGGTAAATGACCACAAAGGGCTTCTGAGTAAGGTTTCCATGATAGCCATGTTAGTGGAGAACCATGCTACAGGGCCTGTGGAGGTCGAGCTGGAGCTCACTACAGCAGTCAGGACATTATCTGCTCTGTAGGAAGGCTGCTATTTGGGGGCGTGGTGTGTAAGTGCTGCTGCAATGCTCGTAGTGATGGAAGGTTGTGCTGCTGCTTTGGGTAGGCTGGGAAACTGAAGAATCTGCTTACAAATGAGACGGAGCAAGTTACTCTTTTGTTTATTTATTTATTTGTTTGTTTCTCTGACGGAAATTGATAACAAATCCAGTTAGGATTACCCTGTCCTAGCATGTTTTCTATTCTGACAAGTGTTTTTTGTTTGTTTGTTTGTTTGAAAGTAGACACATAGGAATGAAAGAAACCCACTGGGTTACTGAAGACCATCCCTGTGAAATCAAGTGGCAACCAAGCCCTGTAGTTACACAGGAAAACTAAACAACTCCCCCTCCAGCTTCTTCTCACCTTATTAGGTACAAAATGCTTATTTTCCAGGCTAATGTTCAGTTGATGACTGAGACACACCAACATCTCTATAATTCCTCTAGGAGCATCTGTATATTCTGTTTTGTATCCCACCTTACCATGGAAACAAACTCTACTGAGGCAGTGGGAACTCTTCAGCAGGGGGGCTTATATCAGTAAATGTTGTAATTGTAGAACAGGCTCAATAGCTAGAGACCTTTACTGAAAACGTCACAGGAAAACATTAACTATCTTGTCATTAAAATGATCACAACTAGGTTTCAGCGTTAGTAGTGCTGGGTGACTATTTGTCTTCACAGAATAATTTAGTTTGGAAGGGACTTCTAGATCTTGTCTGGTTCGAACCGCTTCTCCAAGCAGGGCCAGCTTCAAAGCCAGACGGAGTTGCTCATGACTTATCAAGTTCAGTTTGGAATATCTTCAAGGAGAAGATTATTTTATGATTTAAGCTTCTTGAAGATGAATTGTTTTAGAAGCTTGGACTTAGGCAGAAGTAATTGTTAATTTATTTAATTGACTTCGATTTTTTCAGCATCACGCTGTAAAATTAAGTACCGATATACATTTGCATACCAGAATAAGTGGACTTGTTCTCAGAAATGCTAAATAATTCTCAGGTGGTATGGTTTTATTTGTATCAGAGAAGAAAGACGTAACATCTTCAGTGCCTGTTGATGCTGTCCTCAAGACCAGAACTGCTTGTCTGTGTAGATCAGAAGCTCTGGGAGCGTGCAGGATCCTTTATGTCTGAGCATGTCTAGAGAGATAACAACCTACCAGTCATGGTCACAAGCACTATTTGTAGGCAACAACATGATCATAGTGTCTGAGGGTTGCTGTCCACTGGGATATAGACACAGCCAAAGTGATGAAATCAAATTTTGTGCATAGAAGATCTGTGGCTGAGATAGATACAAGAGGGTAAAGGGCTGTGCCCTCATGGTCATAGCCTAGGCTTGGAACTCTAGATGTGTCATGATGACTAGTATTGATATGGAAAGGAGAACTGTCATTTCCCAGTGAATTTCTGTGATACTTGTGCTTTCTAGGTCACCTTCCCTGCTTCACTGGCCAATTTTCACAAAATCTGTTATACATTTCCCATTGTACTTGAAAACTGCAGCACCCTCAAAAGCCTGTTCTAAAGGGTAGGGACTTAAAGAAAAAAATCCAAGTTTAATAAAGTTACGTGTTTGAGAAAACTAGATCAATGCTAAATCAAAGTTAAATGTCACAAGCCATAAGTGCTCTTCTCAGACCTTCAAAAAGGTGCAAAATCACTGTTGATTGCTCTAAAGATTTTTAAAAAAACAACCCACAGTCCTAAGTGTCGAGGATTTTAAAGCACAGTAAACCATGAAGTATTGCACAGCCTGTTTTTAGAGTTAGTTATTTAGTGGTGTTTTATTCCATCGACTACATTTGCAGGAAGACAGGGAGTGAAGACTGAAATCCAACTCTCATTAGTAGGCAAAAATGTTACCCTGTGACCATCTCTTACATTTGCAATAATGTGGCTCCATATGTCCATACATAAAAACATCATAGAATCACAGATTAGGCCATCCCAAATTGGAAGGGATTCACAAGGATCATTGAGTCCCACTCTTGGCTCCACACAGCACAACCTAGAAATCAGACCATGTGCCTGAGAGCATTGTCCAAACACTTCTTGAACTCCAGCAGTTTGGTGCTGTGAGCACTGGCCTGAGGAGCCTGTCCCAGTGCCCGACCACCCCCTGGGTGCAGAACCTTTCCCTAACACCCAGCCTGACCCTCCCCTGTCCCAGCTCCATGCCGTTCCCTCGGGTCCTGTCGCTGTCCCCAGAGAGCAGAGCTCAGCGCCTGCCCCTCCGCTCCCCTCGTGAGGGAGCTGCAGGCCGCCATGAGGCCTCCCCTCAGCCTGCTCTGCTCTGGGCTGAACAAACCCAGGGACCTCAGCCAGTCCTCATACATCTTGCCCTCTAGACCCTTCACCTTCTTCATAGCCCTCCTTTGGACACCTTCTAATAGTTTTATGTCCTACTTACATTGTGGCTCCCAAAACTCACACAGTACTGGAGGTGAGGCTGCAGCAACACAGAGCAGAGCAGGACAATCCCTTCCCTCGACCGGCTAGCAGTGCTGTGTTTGATGCATCCCAGAGTACAGCTGGCCCTTTTGTCTGCCAGGACGTCCTGTTGAGTCATATTTAACTTGCCATCAAACAGAATCCCTGGGAAGATGATTACTGGATAGTAAAGCAGAAAATGGACTGAGAGAGCAAAGATGACAGACTCTGACACAGAAATATACAAAACAAAAAAAATTATAAGTTGGAGGGGGAATATTTAACTTATAATAAGTTTAGAAGACAGCAAATATTCTTTTGTTTTAGCTTTTAAAATAGTGCTGCTAAATTAGTAAGCAATTTAATATTGCAAACATCCAAAATATGAGAGTTTGTCTATAGTTCATGTAGAGTTCATTCTTTTTTTTTTGCCTTTTCATAGGGTAGTAACATTTCTAGCAAGACAGTTCAAGAGTCTGGTGGTCACTGAAAAATGTATATCTACTGTCTATTATGCAGGTAGGGAGATTTTTTTTTTTGTGACAAAAATTATCAGGTGGCTGGGTGTTGCTACATTAATGCAGTGCAGCTTACAGAGAGTTTCTAATAGTGGTAAACACAAATGCATTTTACTGCAATCACGAACATCCCCGTAGGAGAAACTTTTCTGTGTCAAAGACCCAAGACATGACAGTCCCATCCACAGTTTCTCAACAACAGCAGCATCTATATACATTTAAAATGCCATTAGTAGGTTTAGGCCTGCATGATTTTTTACTGTTCTTTATGCTATTATTACTTTCTTTAATACCCACCCCTATTACCTCAGCCATACCAAAGGAATGTGCCACCTGCAGTTAAAATAGCAACAGTGACAGCACTTACCAGAATTAAGCTTTGCAAGATTCCCCTTACGCTGAAGAAAGAGCACATGGAAGAGCAGATTTTAACCTGCCTTAGAGCACTGCTGTCACACATATTACAGTATCTAGCACACTACAACATCAAGCTGCAGCGCAGCTTAATCAGACAGAAGAAGAAATTTTACTATCACGCATCCTAGCCAGCAGGATACTGTGTGCTATGTTGTTTTCCTCTTGAAATAAGGACTTATTTTTCTAGTTTAGGTGAAAGCTGTCTGCCAAGCTTCATTTTTGGTGCAAAATATTCTGTGTCCAAAGGATGAAAACATGTAAATATATGCAAACACATATTTATTAAGTGCATTAAGGTACTGTAACTCATTTAAATATGGATAACTCAATGTACAGGAA
Source organism: Cygnus olor (assembly GCF_009769625.2). Taxonomy (NCBI): domain Eukaryota; kingdom Metazoa; phylum Chordata; class Aves; order Anseriformes; family Anatidae; genus Cygnus; species Cygnus olor. Next base: position 15,332,172 of record NC_049198.1, on the reverse strand, counting down.
TGCCAGTGAGTAAGTCCATTTCAGTAGGGGCCCAAATTAAAAGCCGCTACACAAATGCACTTACCATGGGAAATAAACAAGGGGAACTGGAATCTTTAGCCCAGTCTCAGGGCTACTGTATCATAAGCCTCAGTGAGATGTGGTAGGGTGGCTCTCATGATTAGAGGGCTGAAATGGATGGCTACGGGCTCATCAGAAGACTTAGGCAGGGAAGGAGAGGAGGTGGGATAGCCTTCTACATTAGGAAAGGTCTTGATTGCTTGGAACTTAGTTATGGGGATGAAAAGGTTGAGTGTCCCTGGGTAAGGCTCAGGGGAAAGGCCAACAAAGGAGATATAGTTGTAAGATTATGCTATAGACCACCCAACCATGATGAAGAAGCAGATGAAATATTTTGTAAGCAGCCAGGAGAAGTGTCACGATCCCTAGCCCTTCTTTTCATCAGAGACTTCAACTTCCTAGACATCTGCTGGAAATACAATACCATGGAGAAGAAGCAGACTAGGAGATTTCCGGAATGTGTGGATGGTAACTTTCTGGTGCAGGTGGTGAGGGAACCGACTAGGCAAGGTATCCCACTTGACTTGTATTTTGTTAACAGGGAAGGTCTTGTGGTTGATGTGATGGTTGGAAGCTGTTGTGGGCACAGCGATCACAAGATGATAGAGTTCTCTATCCTTGGAGAAGCAACGAGGGCAGTCAGCAGAACTGCTACTTTGGATTTTTGGAGGACAGATTCTGTCCAGTTCAGGACCTGGTTGACAAAGTCCTTTGGGAGGCAGTTCTAAAGAGCAGAAGAGTCCAGGAAAGCTGAATGTTCTTCAAGAATGAAATCTTGAAGGTTGAAATCTTGAAGGAACAGGCCATCTCTATGTGCCAAAAGATGTGCCAGTGGGGAAGAAGACCAGCCTGGCTGAACAGGGAGCTTCTTCTGAAACTCAGGAAGAAAAGAAGAGTTTAAGACCTTTGGAAGAAGGGGCAGGCAACTCAGGAGGACTGCAGAGATGTTGTGAAGTTATGCAGGGAGAAAATTAGAAGGGCCAAAGCCCAGCTAGATCTTAATTTGGCTACTGCAGAAAAAGACAGTGAAAAATGTTTTTATAAATACATAAACAACAAAAGGAGGACTAAGATGAATCTCCACTCTTTATTGGATATGGGAGAAATTTAGTGATTAGAGATGAAGAAAGGCTGAGGTACTTAATGCTTTCTTTGCCTCAGTCTTTATTAGTAAGACTGATTGTTCTTAGGGTTCCCAACACACTGAGCTGGAAGCCAGAGGTAGGGAACAGAATGAAGTCCTCATGATTCAAGTGGAAATGGTTAGCAACCTACTACACTGCTTGGTCACCTTGGACAATCTATGGGACCAGATGGGATCAACCCAGATCAGCTGAGGAAGCTGGCAGAAGTGCTCACTAAGCCATTTTCAATAATTTACCAGCAGTCCTTGCTAACCAGGGAGGTTCCAGTTGACTAAAGGTTGGTGAATGCGATGCCCTTCTACAAAGAAGAGCAGGAAGGAGGAGCTGGAGAATTACAGGCCTGTCAGTCTGACTTTGGTGCCTGGTAAGGATATGGAGCAGGTAATCCTGGGTGCAGTCACACAGCACGTACAGGACAACCAGGTGGTGAGGTCCCATCAGTGTGGGTTTATGAAAGGCAAGTCCTGCTCAGCTGACATGATTCCCTTCTATGGTAAGACAACGTACTTAGTAAAAAAAAAAAAAGTCTGTGGCTGTTGTTTACTTGGACTTTAGCAAGGTATTTCATGGTGTTTCTCACAGCACTCTCTTGGAGAAACTGACTGCTCATGGCTTGGATGGATGTACTATTTGCTGGGTAAAAAACTGGCTGGGTGGTAGGCCAAAAGGGTTGTAGTGAATGGAGTTAAATCTGTTTGACAGCACAGCCGGTGTTCCCCAGGGCTCAGTATTGGGGCCAGTTTTTTAAAATATTTTTATCAGTGATCTTGATGAGGTGATTGAGTGCACTCTCTGTAATTTTGTAGACAACACCAAGTTAGGCAGGAGTGCTGACTTGGTTGAAGGTAGGGGGGCTCTGCAAAGGGACCTGTATGGGCTGGATCGGTGGGCCACATCCAGTTGTATGACATTCAACAAGGCTAAGTGCCCAGTGCTGCACTTGGGGTACAACAACCCCATGCAGCAGTACAGGCTTGGGGAAGAGTGGCTGGAAAGCTGCCCAGCAGAAAAGGCTCTGGGGCTGTTGGTCGATATCTAGCTGAACATGAGCCAGCAGTGTGCCCAGGTGACCAAGAAAGCAAAAGGCATCCTGTCCTGCATCAGAAATAGCATGGCCAGCAGGACTAGGGAAGTGATTTTCCCCCTGTACGTGGCATTAGTAATACCACACCTCCACTTCTGAGCCTCTCACTACAAGGACATTGAATTGCTGGAATGTATTCTGAGAAGAGCAATGAAGCTGGTGAAGGGACTAGAAAACAAGACATGTGAGGAGTGGCTGGGAGAACTGAGGCTATTTAGTCTGGAGAAAAGGATGTTGAGGAGGGACCTCATGGCTCTCTACAACTACCTGAAAGGAGGCTGTAGCAAGGTGGGTGTCAGTCTTTTTCCTCAGGTGACAAGTAATAGGATGTGAAGAAACAATCTCAAGTTGTGTGAGGCTTAGATGTCAGTAAGAATTTCTTCATGGTATGGGTAGTTAGGCATTGGAATAGGCTGCCCAAGGGGGTAGTTGAGTCACCATCCCTGGAGATATTTAAGAGATGTGTGGATGTGGCGCTATGGGACAAAGTTTAATATCTTTCCTCATAATCGACCTTATCTTTCCTCATAATCGGAGCCATCACATAACATAAAAGGCCACTTAGTTTCAGCATGTTCTGGAGCTATTATTTTGTTCAGAAGCAGGTAAAATAAGGTAATATGTTCTTCCACAAAGTGTTTTTTTTCCTCTGTACTTGTGTCTTTTCACTTGGCAACAGATGACCTAATCCTTCCTTTATAACTTCATTGAAAAAATAATGGTAATGCATGAAATAAAAAAAAAAAAAAAAAAAAAAAAAGAGAGAGAAAGGTAAACACTAGGTGAACTGGAAATGAAATTTCCTAAGATGTATGTCATTCTGTGCCTCTGTAAAAACCCTTGTTTTTGTAGCCTCCAGAAGGAGTCATTAGGGTCAGATATAAAATCACACAAACTTTTTTATTAGTGGTAATGCATGCTTGACTTTAAATGGCTTTAGTCTGCCTTCTGAAATAACTTTCTAAGTGATTGTGACTGTGGATGGAAATCCAGCTCACTGTATCATGCTGTCTGCAAATCTTAGTCTGGAATAGCCAGTGTTTGTCTGCAGCATAACTTTTATTAAAATATTTAGCCATATGGTATTGAAGATAGACAACATGTTCCAGCACTTTGCTGCATAGACAGACTGGTACGTGCTGTTTCTAAGGGGAAAAAAGCCCCTCACATGTCATTAGAGCCTAAGAGACTTTTACAGTCATTTAGCTTGTCAGAACAATATTTTTGTTTTAAAAGTCTCAACCATCACCCAAGCAGGACTGAAAACATTAATTTGTAGTACAGCTTATTTGGTCTGTGTCTGACACAGATGCTCATTTATGCTGATTCTGTTTAAATTCTCTCAAATACATAAGTACATACCAAAACCCAAAGAGAAAGGACATACCGAGACTAAATAATTATATTAATACAAAATTTTAATTGCTGCTACAGGGAAGAAAATGTCTATCTGTACACAGGTTCAAATTCTTTCGACCTGAGTGTAGCTTAAACGTTCTTCAGTAATCAAATGTTCTTTGTTAGTGTGTCAATATCATCAGCTTTGAGCCAGTTTCTGATAGAACATAATTAGCAGACACACATTTTTTTACTGTTTTTTTTTTTTAATAAAACTTGAAGTCAATAAAACAATTGCTTTTTTTTTTTTTTTTGTCTAATGATCTTCACTTTATGAATTACCATTTATTTTTTATACTGCAGCCATGTCAGCATTCCAACCATGCCAAAGCTCTCTCCTGCAAGCTGCTGTGCAAGCTTAGAAAAAGACAGTCTGCTTGGACGCATTTAACAGATAGATATTCTATCCAGTTTGAATAGGATATGACAAAGAAGACTGATGAACATTAGGGTTGAACAGCAAAAGAGAACAGCAAGAGAGAAAGAAGGACGAATTCAAGAAAAATAATTGTATTTTTTTCCACTGAAATCCTAACCTAGTCTGCATTTCTTTGTTTTCTCAGTTACATATGATTGATCTTTCTGTTGACATACCAATGGGCCAAACTGTTACAATTTTAAGCACATTCATAGCAATTATTTTATAATTTATTTGTGATTCTAGGTCTCTTTTAAAGTAATACTGAACTTCTCCTGATCTAATTTTATTATACTCCTAAAAAATCAGGGTAGTAGCGAGTGTTTGAACCACATGGATGTGTTTGTATAGGTCAGATTGGCAAGGAGAATAGTTTCTTAAATACACCTAAAACACCATTTTCCAAGATGATTAAATCTGGTCTAATTGATCCTATCCAAAGGAGTCCAATTAGAGAGTATTCTTGTTCTAGCTTGTTTTGTTTCTTCCCAACAACACCCCCCCCGCCCCCCCCCCCTCCCCCAACTATTAACCTTTCTTCTGTTGAAATTAAACAGTGGGGGAAGTCCTGTGAGAAAAAAATGCGTGTGTTTGAAGCATCATTTACTACACCGTGGAAGTAGGAAGACAACTTGTATCAACACCTATGCATCTGTTTTGTTGTATTTGTGTTTGTGACAGTGCTCGACTATCAATACCAGGCTAAGAGCATTCATTGAGCATCTGAACAGTCATTTAATTGTCACTGAAGTAAATTCAGAACACTGTTGTAATTGATTGATTGGTGTTGTAATTGATGGATTGGTGGTGGAGATCAACTAATTAATAGCAATCATACTCCAGAAAGAAATTGCAAAGTTGTTATTTATGCTATAGAAGCAACAGACTTTGTATCCCTAGAGCTTTTAATAAAATATGTCACTCTTTGGCTGGCCTGATGTTGGAATCTGACTACTATGACAAACTGTATGAACTACACCCAAGCAAAAATTTGCATTTTTAAGTTCTCTGTGTTTACAAATTTAATTGCAGTTCACACAAATGCTTCTCCAGAATTGCACATTCTTCCATTAAAATCCCTTGTCTATGGCTCAGGAAATTTCTCTTAGAAGTTTTCACGTTACTTTCAAGGCACTAGCAAATCTTTCTGATACAAAAAAAAAAGTTGGGGGGAGCCATGAAAGAATTCCAACACATAGGCAAAAACTTAACTTAAGGAATTCCACACTGCTAGGCTACAGAGAGAGGGCAGAGTGCTGATAATGATCTTAACTCTGGGTAACAAACTTATGGTCTGTTGTTGGGTTGGACCCACTTATTTAGTAGCACACTTTTGCTAGGAATCATGTTGGTAACTTTCCAGGCTTGTGCCTTACTCTTCCAAGGAAAGCACATTTAGTTGGCTCACAGAATTAGTTCCTGAAGAAGTTTTCCATTCAGAAGGGCAAGGTTGCTATTTCCTTTGTTTGTAATTCAAGATTGTAGCACTGTATGTGCTACAGGATAGCTACTGTGAAATAGATCAGGAAATTTAATTTCTTTCTTAGTATGGGAAAGTGACCCAACAACTGTATGATTCTGAACTTAATATCTTTCTGGTATAATACCATAAGGCTTCATATGCAATACAAGTAAAAAAATATGCAAAATATATGTTCTGTTAATTTTACTACTGAAAAAAAGAGTGTGAGGAAGCAGTTACCTGGTGTGCATAGGCCTCAGGTGTCTCTTAGTGAACAGATTTTATTTTCTTGAGCTCAAAAGCAGAACAAAGATGGTAGTGGAAGCATCATTTATAGCGTCTGTGACTGGAGGCTAAAGAAAGTTGTCAAGTCTTCAACTTCACTTTTACTCCCACTCCCTAAGGGTAAGCCTCTGCAGATTTCTTTCCTTCCAGTTGGGAGGAGGGGAGTTCATCTATGTTCTCTCACAATTTGAAACATGCTGTGGAAGGATTCTCTGGATTCTCTATTTCAGGAAGCTGATATATAATTCATCTGCTAAATTTCATTTATTAGGATAAAGAAGCTCATATTCTGAAAAAGAAATACTGAAGCCTGTAGAAAAAAAATTAAACCTGTAAAAAAATTGTGTCAATTTACCACATGCATTGAGTTTTATAGTTGCATCTGCTTTTCATTTCAACTACTGACTACAGTTGTCATCCACACCACTCCGACAGCTCCACCTACAACTAATTACCCTGTGCGTTGCTGACTCCTTTTGGCTGCTGCTCTGTTGGACGTGATTCTTAAACACCACTGTTATTGTGTTTCTTCCCTTTCATCTGCTTCTGAACTTTCTCTAGTACCTTTTCTAGTAGCCCTGATTAGAGTAGGGTGAGGAAAAGTTTACTCAATACAGTTATGCCAGAGTTCTTAAGCAATATACAAATCATGGAAATGGATTTGGGCTACTTTTGGGGTGGGGGCTGAATGCTGAGCACAAGGAAGAGGGAATGAACAGAGATGAGTGGCGAAGTAAGACCAGAGTTCAGTGGGCAGAACTACAGCACTTAGGTACATCAGAAAGCATGACTGGGAACCTGTTGGTGGAGGAAGCACTCAGAGCTTAGATCTGAGTCCAGAGAGGTGTGGGATGAGATCACGAGGTGAGGAGAAAACAAACTAGGTGAGGTGTCTAGTATAAGAATAAGCACCTAGGAACAAGGATGGTGAAATTCCCAGTGTAGGTGGGACAAAACAGGTAAGGTGAGCCTTGAGTAGTTGACACTAAGCAATAAATTGTGTGTAGTCGTGGCCGAGTGGTTAAGGCGATGGACTAGAAATCCATTGGGGTCTCCCCGCGCAGGTTCGAATCCTGCCGACTACGGCTAGAGCTGAAGAGGCTCTGTGCAATTTTATGGATTACAGGAAGTTCGGCACCAACGTGCGGAAGAACTTCTTCACAGTGAGGGTGACGGAGCTCTGGAACAGGCTGCCCGGGGAGGTTGTGGAGTCTCCTTCTCTGGAGATATTCAAGGCCCGTCTGGACGCCTACCTGGGCAGCCTGCTCTAAGGAACCTGCTCTGGCAGAGGGGTTGGACTTGATGATCTCACGAGGTCCCTTCCAACCCCTACAGTCCTGTGATTCTGTGATACTTGGATCTTGCTTCTGTTTGGCCTAAGGGCATGGTTTCTATAGGAGTTAAAGCACTGGCTATGTGTCCAGTTAATGATTAGTCAGAAATCAGAATTTGTACAATGAAATTAGATTTTAACAGAGGGAACTCCAGCATAAAAATACATCCAGTGTTCTCTCCTCAAACTCAATTGGCTATAAAAGCTGGTTATTACCAATTCCTCCATCTTGGTGAACTAGGATGTTCTGAATTACAACTGGAAAATGTGTAATATAATAGTAATCTTCTGTAGCATTGACCACCCCTCCTCCCCAACAAAATCTGCATTGCTTCTTTAATTAAACAAACAACAACACCCTTTATTTATTTATTCTCTCTTTTCCTCTCAAAATAGTTAATCTGGCACCCTGTGTCAGACACTCCTTGTTGCAGACTGTGTGGTAATAAGCCCTGGTGATAACACACCTCAGTGCAGGGAAATAAAGGTTGCCTCTGGCTGCATTTCAGATGGACTTATAACTTGCAACTGCACTGATACATACATTGCCGTATTAGCTAACCATAGAACCACAGAATATCCCAAATTGGAAGGGATCCACAGGGACCATTGAGTCCCACTCTTGGCTCCACACAGCACAACCCAGAAACCAGACCATGTGCCTGAGAGCATTGTCCAAACACTTCTTGAACTCCAGCAGTTTGGTGCTGTGAGCACTGGCCTGAGGAGCCTGTCCCAGTGCCCGACCACCCCCTGGGTGCAGAACCTTTCCCTAACACCCAGCCTGACCCTCCCCTGTCCCAGCTCCATGCCGTTCCCTCGGGTCCTGTCGCTGTCCCCAGAGAGCAGAGCTCAGCGCCTGCCCCTCCGCTCCCCTCGTGAGGGAGCTGCAGGCTGCCATGAGGCCTCCCCTCAGCCTGCTCTGCTCTGGGCTGAGCAAACCAAGGGACATCAGATGCTCCTCATATGTCTTCTTCACCATCTTCATAGTCCTCCTGTGGAGGCTAATAGTTTTATGTCCTTCTTATATTGAAGTATCCAAACCTGCACACAGTACTGGAGGTGAGGCCACACTGGCGCAGAGCAGAGCAAGGCAATCCCTTCCGTTGACCAGCTAGCCATGCTGTGCCTGATGCACCCCAGGGTACGGTTGGCCCTTTTGGCTGCCAGGGCACACTGCTGGCTCGTGTTCAACTTGCTGTCAACCAAAGCTCCCAGATCCCTTTCCATGGTGCTGCACTCTAGCATCTCGTCCCCCAGCCTGTCCCAGGTGATGAATCTGGCACTTGCTTTTGTAAAACTTCCCATTGTTGGTGATTGCCCAGCACTCTCATTTTTCAAGATCTCTCTGCAAGGCCTCTCTACCCCCGAGGGAGTGAATAGCTTCTCCCAATTTAGTGTTGTCCTTAAACTCAGTCAGTATACCTTCAAGTCCTACATCCAAGTCATTTATGAAAACACACAGAACTGGCCCTAAAATGGAGCCCTGTGGAACCCCACAGGTGACTGGCTGCCAGCCTGATGTAACCCCATTTACTACAACCCTTTAAGCTTGACCCATCAGCCACCTGTTCTCCCATCGCATTATGTACTTGTGTAGTTATATGCTAGACATTTTGTCCAGAAGGATTCTGGGAGAAACAGTACTGAAAGCTTTGCTGAAATCCAGAAAGATTACATCAACTGTTTTCCCTTGGTCAACAGGGTGGGTAACTTTGTCATAAAATTAAATTAGGTTCATTAAAGAGGACTCCACCTCATGAGCCCATGTTGGCTGTGACCAACAACTGCATTGTCCTTCAGGTTTTCAATAACTCAATTGAAATAACTCCATAATATTATCCATAAATTCACCAGGCACTGAAATGAGACTGACAGGCCTGTAATTACCAGAGTCTTCTTTCTTGCCGTTCTTGAAAACTGGAACAAGCTTCTCCAGATTCCCAAGACCATTGAATAGTAATTTACAGAAGTCACAGTGACATCAGCCAGCTCTTTGAGTATCCCGGGATGAATTCCCTTGGGCCCCATACACTTATATGCATCCAGCTGCAGCAGCAAATTCCACATAGGTTTGGGGTCAGCTGGGAGTTTATCATTACTGCAGTCATAGTTCTCCAACTCAGGTCTCCAGGAGTCCCAGAGCTCATCACTGGTGTTGAAGACGGGCAAAAAAGGCATTAAAAGTCTCTGCTTTGTCTACGCCCCTGTTTGTGAGGTGACCACCCTCACCAAGTAACAGACCAATGTTATCTCTGGTTCTCCTTTTGCTGTTAATGTATTAAAAAGTCAACAAACAAACAAACAACTTTTTATTATTCCCACAGTTCTGGCCAGCTTCAACTCTAATTGAGCTTTGTCTGCTCAAATTTTCTCCCTACAATGGCAAACAGTGTTGCTGCAGTCCTCCCACCTTGCCCGGCCTCGCTTCCAGTGCCCATACACTTCCTTTGTCCACCTAGGCTCTAGAAGATTGCCACTCAGCCAAGCTGGCCTTCTTCCCCAGCTGTTAGACCTCTGACATTTTGGAACTGTCTGTTCCCGTGGTCTTAAGTGGTGGTACGAAGCTGAGAAGGACAGTAGAGTGATCCCAACATTGACTGCCACCATAAACTTGAAGAATTAATAAAAACAGGGGAAGTCTGTAGAACTACAGAAGTCTATAGAAGTCTATAGAACCTTCCACTTCTTCTTTAGCATACTTACTATTTTGAAAAACAGAATATACCTTTGATAATGTTAATTTTCATTCAGAAAGAGTGAACAGCTGTCATGATCTGCTGATCTCATCTCCTGTATAATAAGTCAGGAAAAAATATTTCAACTCAAGTAGTAAAGAACAGAAAGCTAAGTTATTTTGTTTCACAAAATTATTTATATCTGTGGAAACTGGTATAGATGGTGGTGTTTCAGTCTCTTGTTTCAGTAATTTGGAAGCCTGGGAAATGCACATTGTCCTTGATGGAGAAAAACGGATAAAAATCAAGCTAAGGCATGCTTCTCGATGATGCCAAAAGGCAGTCAGTGCAGAAAAATTAAGTCCTTCTTGCTTTTGAGAATCAACATGGTTACAGAATATAGATATCCATACAGACTAGCCTCTACCAGACAATATACGACCAAAAAGTCACTCCAAGAATGGGAAAAATTAAGGCCATTTTACATGACAAAAGCTTTAGATGCAGTAAAAATTACTGTATTTACCATCAAAATACTCCATGTTTACAGTGTCCCTATGAAATGTGTTTCTTTTCACCCTGAACATTTTAGCCATTGATTAAACTTATTAAGTATAAATTTAGTCAGCATTTCTAAGAGTGAATTCTGTCACTTTTACATTGACTTATATGTCCAACATTGGTACAATATGTATCATTACAGTATAAGAGAGACAATTCTGTACAGCACAGGTATATTTTTTCCTCCATTTCAAAGAAAAGGTGAAAGTAAATAAGTAAGCTGCTTTGCAACAGTGTAATAAAAGCTTTTCTGTATCTGACAAGTGCATCATATCTTGAAATAATAGGTTGCTCTGTTCCACAGGAAAACGATGAATTGCCAGCATAAAAATGTAAAGTTTAGACAGCTGGAAGCCTGACACTTGGATTTGTCTCCTGAGCAAGTGAATTGTACGCACAGCCTACCGACACTAGGTGTGTAAATACTTCAGCTACACTACAGATGGAGACAGGCAGGAATGCAAGCTGGCTTTCCTCAGTCCTTTTAAATTGGTTGGAGATAGTTACCACCAAACGAGGTTGTTACACTACCTCCCTGCAAGCATACACCTACCCTGAGCCATGTACTCCTCCTGTCTCTTGCTTATATGAGTGAGCTGCACTCAGAAGAAGTTGTGGCCAAAAAAGATATTCCTGTAGGAAGATCACTGTAGCTCCTACCTCCTTTGCTGTTGGCCATGTAGTCCTGCCTTTCTTCCTTGGTATTCATCAAGGATTTTGCTCAATGAGTTTATCTCATTAATTAATAGAAGATAACTTCTGGTATTTTGCTTCCATGAAACCCCCACTGGAGCTCAAGTAGGCCTACAGCCTTAAAAAAGCCATAAGCCTTCTGAAGCTTACCCCTTCAAGCAGGAGCTATAAGTAACCACATTTACTCAGCTTGATAGTTCATTTGCATTGAGTTCTGTAGCTGAAGCTTTTACACAGACCATGAACCATAAGAGAACAGCAATAGCCCTCCTTTGCTTATCTTCCAGCAAAATATTAAGACAGCTTAATTAACACATATATTTTTGTGTCTGAGTGTGAACAAAACGTCAATGGTCCCCTTGAGGTATGAAGAGTGGAGAGATCTCACCAGCTCACCTAAAGCAGACAGCTGTATCTGGTCAGCTAGGTAGCTTGTTATACTCTTAGCTAAAATGGTAATTCAGACCCACCTGACACAAATACGTTTACTTTCCTTGAGCTGTTTCTGTCCACTGAGGATTGATTCAGCTGCCAAATCTACCATCCTTTTGGCTTTTAGATGAGACAGAATGTCCATTAGACCTGTGCTGTTCAGATCAGCACCTGGAAGCCTGATTATATACCTCACATGTCACTGGACTCCTGTGTAGGAGGAACTGAATCATACACTGATTCCCTGGGGAGGAAAGGGTTTACCAGTGTCCAGTTGTATTCCAACAGCTCCCTCTCTAGCCCTGGATAGAGAAGACTGGCAGTAGTAAATTACTACATTACACACTGGGAAACATTCAAAATATGGCATTTTTCATAGAGACAGACTATCTGCTGTTTCTGACTTTTCAAATACTGGTAGGTTTTGGGTATAACTGTAAATAACTATCGAGGTATGTCAGAATATCTGATTTGTAGATTGAACTGTAGGTATAAATCTTGAGCTAATTCAGTTTATTTATTTGCAACCACAGGCTGTTCCAGCCAAAGGTAAACCGGTCTGCTAAATTAGTAACACGTCTGGGCCAATTCTGGGTACAGCATGTCCAATCTATAAATTTAGGCCTGTACTTCTATTTTTAACTATATACATATCAGCCAGTGAAAACACTGAATCCAGCAGGTATTGCTTCTCTTCTAAGGAAAGATGTGTTCTACTTTATTCAATAAGAAATACTTGATCCTCACAGAATCTCTCTTCTACATAAGCATTCAGTTATCTGAAATAAACACAGTGTGTCAGGACAGATCAAAGACAATACATTTATTAAACTTTGAGGAAAACAAACAAAACACTGACATAAGGAAAGTTAAATAGAAACTGAAAGACACATCTTCTGACCGGCTTATAATGGCTTGTGTGACCAGTAAAGTACCAAAATGACATTCTGAGTTTGATTGAGGTATTTAACTATTTTTGGCAATAGAAACAGAGTAAGAAACTTCTTCCAAACACACACATAGGCATTACTTGCATTAGTGTCTATCATCTATGAAATTTTATATGAAACTAAATAATGTAGCTGTTAGAAAAATATAGCAGCAAATTAGCAGAATATCTAATGCACATTTACCATAAAGTACATGCTAAATGTAAAAATCCCACTGAATAGTTGGGCCCAGTCCTGTAGCCCTTGGTCACAAAGAGAGCATCAGTGAGTTCAGTGGGAGACATCATGAGCAAGACCTGCATTCACTGCACTTCACACGCTGTTCAGGTCAGACAACAGCAATGAACATCCCCATTTGCTTTCTCAGAAGAACCCCGTCATGACGGAACTATAGCCTAGCAAGGTAACTTCTGAAGCAATAACATTTCATTGCAAAGCCCTATCAAGCTCTTAGTATACTTAATAACAAAGAGAGCATTCCCACTGAGTTTTGGTTTTCTCGCCTTTCCTAAGAAAGTCTGCCTAACGCAGTCAAAGGAGATGCTGTTAGGCTGCAAAGAAGATAAACTCTTTTGAACAATACTGTATTCAATTTGCTTGTTCCATTGAAGACTTTCAACCCAGTTTTAGCTTTAAAAATCAACTGTTGGCCAAATCCTGAAGTCCTTGTTTTATTTTCTTAATCAATACTTTATGTGGCACAAACAATAACTGTAGCAGTAGCTTTGGCTGTTGGAGGGCTTCAGAACTTGGTCAAATGTGAAAAGATTATGCTGTTAAGTCACCAGAGCTTATTCATGTGTTTTCAAAATTTTTCAATTAAAGTGTAGTTCCACGCTATTTAATATTGTGGTCAACAAAATCTTGCTTATAAAAAAGTATATTATTATCATTAACCAGAACTCGACGAAGAACAGAATCTTTTGTCCAAATAATTTGTATAGTTTAAAGTTTTCTATAAAACTTTAAATTTTCTATATATTTCTACATTAGTCACCATAAGAAAGTAATAGGATCAGTCACTGTTAAGTTCCTACAATATTTCAAAATTTCTCTAAGATTTCTCTGGAGGTATAAAATGGCTCTGTAAAAATCTATTTTTAATTTTTGCTGCAAACAAAAAATTTATAAAACAGAAAACTCCTTTTTAAGATCGCAGTAATTACGTTCCTTGGATGGGTCATCATAATTAAACTACAGTGTGTAGTGTAATATAAAACATCTATGCTTTTTTGACTAAAATATTAAAATACATTTTATTAATTTATATAGATGAAAATAAATGTTTTATTCAAACTACTTTTGTTTTTTCACCTATGCTCAGTTCCCAATTATTGATATAAAGATCTCTGTCAACAGCATGATTTTTACTAAATTCTTAGATTTTAGACCACCTGATTTTTAGCTTTATCAAAAAGCATGATTTACTGTACATTAAACATAGTCATTTCAATGTTTAGTATCACAAAAATCAACACCCACGAGAACAAGACAGTCACGGCTAGTAAAACAGTCTCAAGACAAATTCATAGATAATATTTACAGAACAATAGGAATATTTTGATGAATATTTTATGTTTCAACATTTGAGATAAAATTATAAGAACCACGAGAAACGTTTAGACTTCGTTTTGGTTTCAGCATAAAAGCCCAAGCTGACTCTCTGCTGTGAAATACTGCACGCACCTAGTCAAAGGAGAACTACGGCATGATTTTGTTCAGCTGATCTGTGCTCACATAGCCACAAGACATGTTGAATTCTTTCTCTGGCACAGGCAGTGCAGTTGCATTGAGCACAAGGCCTTGCGGAGAGTGAACTATATGAATAGAAGTATAGTCTGGGACAGGCATCTCCAAACTTGGGGTTTCTGCCATTGAAGCCCCAAGACTGACACCACTAGTGGTAAGGCTCTCTGTGGTGAAGTAAGCGTCCTCATTACAGCTTTGCTCCTGCACATGCGGCTCATCCTCTTCCTGGGAAGTCACAGCAATACATTTTTTCACATCTGCCTCGCAGAAATAGGCACTGTCCATGGTGAAGCTTTGTTCTGTGCAGCCTTCACACTGTGCTCTCCCCACCTTGGATTTCTGCCCTGGTGAAAGTACAACACTGCCTGCTGGAGTAATATCACTCACTTGCGCATAGAAGTCAGTGTTTGTCAAGGAATTCTGGTTACTGAGCTGGGTATGGACTGATGGACTAGCTGAGTCGGTGCTGTCTGCAAAAGCTGGCCACGACTCGCTACGTTCAGACTGAGTATTGGTATGTGGCTGTTGGGCGTCTGTGTCAGCAAGAGTTGGAACGGACTCGTCATCATCTTTCCTGTCAAGGCACAAGAGATCTTCTTTATCAGTTACCTTTTTGAACTGATCAATATCAGAGATGGCATCACACGTGTCGCTTGCACTGAAGTCTGTCTCTGGAATATCTGGTTCACAACAACTGGCCCGTCCAGAATCATCATCCTTTGCTCCCAAGCAACTGTGTGATTTCAGACGATCATCACTCAGGAGCCTGTCGGTGTCTGAGACTCTGTTCTTTTCATCGGAGTCATCTATGTCCAACTCAATAAACTCGACCCACAAGTCGTCATTGTATAGCTGTGTCTTGTAGCTGTCATGGCTGGCTAAGATGGAGTTCACTTCATCTAGCTTTCCTTTCTATAAAACAAGAAAAAAAGGACATTGCAAAGGAAAGAATAACAATGTTTGCGCTTTTATGATGTCAATTTAAGCAAAAGTAACTGCGGTTGATCTAATAACTGCAAGGTGGTTTTTTTTTTGTTGTTCCTGTATTTTTGAAAACTAATTTGTGGCAGCTCCCCCATGTTGCCATAAAACGCAGCATTTTTTTCATACAAATTTGTTCTGCTTGAGACAACAATTGTTAGCCGTTACTACTACTGCAATTCCCATTGTAGATTTTAAAGCACAACATTACCTTCAGGAGATCTGGGTCAATCCCTTTAATCTTTGGAACTGGCACAGGAGGAAAAATCAGCATTTTTAACCTGGAAAAAATAAATGATTGCTTTTAATTTACAGCAGTCCTTTATGAGGAAGCTAGAAAGAAAAAAGCTTTACATTGTGTTTAGACTTACTTAAAAATTGAAATGCTTGAAAATTCAATTTAAAGTAGTGCTAAGGAAAAGAATGATTGTTATTTTTCTCTCATTCCAAATAATAAAAAAAGCTTTCTGCAGCCTGTCTTGTTGAAATCATATACACTTATGCTGGACTCCATTCTGACACCATTCTGTTACTTTAACACTCATAGAAGGAGAGTAAATTCCTAAAGCATTGTCAATACTTTCCCTTTTTATGTAATTTCCCAAAGTTTTTTTTGAGGGATAAAGTAGTCTTGCATAAGCCCAATAAATTTAAAGAGGGGAACAGAAAAAGGGAGTTGGTGAAAAGAATGAATTACTTTAGAACAGTAAACACATTACTTTAAAACAGAAACACAACAGCAAAAATGTAGGCCAGTATTTTATCTTTATGACTGTTCTGTTTTCTGAATTATTAATGCAAAAAGTAACATATAATAACAACAAAGTTTCATCCTTGTAGATAAAGACTAAGCAACTTGCTTATGCATGTGCATACTGTGAAAACAGGTATTTTTCTAACCCTTCATAAAAAGAATTTCAAATTCTTTGGGAAAATAACACTGATAATAATCTAGCATCAGTGGGTGATGCCTATCCTCCTCCATTTTACCTCCCTGCTTCTTTTACAAACAGATAAACTCTACTCCCCAGAAGAGAAATTCAGTGTTGTCTTTATACTGGATTACTTGCCTATTTTAGAAGGTAAATGGTGAGAATGGTAGAAACAAATCCAATCATTACTTTTGCTGTAATGTAAAGCAATGTAATGTAAAATCCCTTGGTAAAGTCCAGGGATTACCAAAGGAGTCTTAAGAAGCGCTAGAGAGAAATTCAGGCACCTTCTGCTTAACTACAGAAGGCCTACATTCCCCAGCTGTTTTTGTTTTTTGGCAGACCCTCAAAAGTTCTGCCCAGTGAGCCTCAATGAGAGCCAGAAATCCTGTAATTTTCCACTTAATCCCTGGAGGGGCTGTGCTAGCTGTGCACTGGCTGGGCTGTCAGTGTACTAGTTTAAGATTTGCATTTCCAGTTGAATCCACAAATCAGATATTCTGGCAGGATTGGGCACTGCATCTAACAAAACAGCTGACAGAGTTTACCGCTCTCTGCCTCGAGAAATAATCAAGGAGGGAAAACTACACTCAGCACCTTTCTCAGCCTCAGGTAGCTTAAGCCTGCATCTCTCTACTCTCAAAGAGCCTAAATAGCCTAAACCTGGGGCATCTGTCCTAGGGAGCCTAGTTCAGAACTTGTCAGATCAGAGCTGAAGAAATATGAATTGGGATCTTTTCAGATACAGGAAGAAACAACCTGGATATTTTGCATTGCTGGAAACCTGTGCAGCCTCTATCTCCTCTGCAGGAGGTGTTGCCACTCCCTGTACAACATGCATATGCACCAGATTGGAGGAAACGGAGGCCTGTAGGTCCAGAAACACATTCTGGATAAAGGGTATTTAGTGGAGAAAAGCCTTCTTCGGCAATCATGATTAGCACTGAGGAAAATGAGCTGTGATCAGAGACATGCTTCATCCCTCAGGATTTTTTGTGACCAAACCTCTCCTTGCTCAGTGTGTTGAGTGGTAAGCTTCTGGTCCAACATGTGAGATCTCCCTGCACCAATCTGACATATCTAGCTTTCGTCATGCATTGTATTGGGAGCCTTGCTCTTAACTCCAGGATCAGGATGCTATTGTAGGGAGTGGCTTACTGGAAGTTAAACACTGCTAAAGTGTAGTGCTGCTTGCCTAAATTATTTTTTTAGAGGTAGCTCCAACTGCACCATCTTGTTTTCATTTCAGTGACTTGTCTCTATACTGGTACGTGCAAAACACCTCAGTGTTCATTTTTCATGTGTATATATAACACCACTAACAACATGCCTGTGTGCACTGGGCTGGACCATGGTGTTGCTCCATAGTCTAGGACAGTATTGTAATGACATCTAAGGTGAATTAGTTCTGCCAAAACCCATCCCTGAACACACGTTTTAGGGGATGAGTTCACTCTGAGACCATTCTGTCATTCTTATAAATGTGCCATCATGTCATTTTTATAAACGACACAATCCTGAGTTTTGTTTTATTTTGTTCCTGTTATTTACAGGAGCGGCAGTCTATCCACAGATACCAAATACTGCCCTATGACTCAAGTTCTTTTCCTTGGCTCAATAAAGAACTAGTCAGATTACTGGAATAGTCTAAGAACAAAAACAAATATAAAGCCATATGTTTGAGTGAAACTTTTGAACAGGAAGTGTGTAAAGACAGCATTTACAAAATTTGAATGGACAAAAAAAATCCCCTTCAAAGCCGAAGTAAATTAACTAAGTAAATACTGTATTATAAAATATTCTGCAATCTAAAAGGAATGGAAGCTGTCAAAATAATCAGATTCCTCCTGCTCAAGGACCACTACGTACATATACCAACATCCATGTAACTTAAGTGGATGGACAGCAACAGTCAAAATAATTTCTACTCCCCCAAATTTGAAAAAGTTGAAGCACCCTTTTTTAAACTACAAGTAAATAAAATCTGATGGACAAAGATCCCTACCTTGGTTGTTTAGACAACAGGATTAAGATCACTGTTACGGCCAGCCCACATGCTCCGAAGATAACAACTAGGAACCATGGAAACTCGATTTCTGAAAACACAGAAGAAAAACATATTAGCAGGAATCTGCATCTCTGTTGCATCTTTAACTTCCACCTTCTCTGCCACAAGAATTTCAAAGTCATAAAAACTTACAGAAGAATTTTTGGTTACATAAATGTTGAAGTTCTGTAGCAAGAAGAAATAAAAACACCCTTTGGTATCAATAGTTTCTGTATTGCATTCATGACACTACCAAGACTCCTTGCAAAAACAGTGTGAGCTTTTTGAAATGAACAGGATCTTGGCACTGACAATACATGTAACGAAACAAGACAAGAAGAAAATTCTGCCTGCTTGGGACACACTACCAGTAGTCTCGTTGCAGAGCATGCTACGGGTTCTGTTTGCCTAAGCCGAGAGAACATCATTAATAGCATGTAACTCCACTAAATCATAGACAAAATATTCTTCTCTCTTAGAAACTAAAATATGGTGGTGTCAAAAGCCATAATATTACTCTTTCCAAAGGCAGAATATTACTCTTTCTAAAGGCAGAACATTAATTGTGTCATGGGCTGTAACAATCAGTTGCAAAAAAAAAATAAAAAAAGGTCATTAATTGAAGTGATTTGGCAGGAACAAAAAAAAGTTGATAAATGAAATGCTTTATCTTTTAAATACTGTCAATTCCATCATACTTACACCAACACTGTAGAATACAAAGTATAGAAAACTTTATTTTGGCTTTAGCCTTAGTTTCTTTTAATTTGTTCCCAAATTTAAGTTTTCCATACCAACTTCACTCATTTTTTGGGCCAAGAAATACTGGACAGGGAGTTTTAGAATTCTAAACATGAACATAAATATATGGCCTTTTGGGAAAAAAAAATATTTTTAGGCACCAGTTTTAGGCATCTGCTCCCATCTTAAAGTTTTGACTGCGCGTTTTTGAATCTGAGTATTTAAAGTTCTATCTAGAGATGTCTGTGTTAGACAGGTCCCTATTTTAATGGAGAACCAGTAACTCCTTCTAATGTCAGTAAGACCAGAGTCTACCTTCTACAAAAACTTAGAATACTATATTTCAATTTAAATACATAACTTTTAACACAGAAAATTTCAAGTCTGTGTTCCTAAAGGTGAAATACAAAACAAGGAAGAATACATTTTGCCAGACCCATCTTATGCTTTCTCAATTTTGCTTTGTGTACTTCCAATTTGTGTTCTGATTCAGCAGTGCTGTACATGGAAGAAAACTGATCCAGCAAATAAGATCACTGCTGCTATGTGAGACGTACAGATAAGAATCAACTTGCAGAATTTGGATTGTAGTGACTGAGGAAAACCATGCTAGTATGATGGCCTTAGATTTTCACAGTATTTTAATTTTGTTCATATGAAAACCTTGATAATGCAGATTGATTTGGGGTAACAAAACAACGTGGATGGAATATTAGCTATAATAATATAAATGAGGAATGAAAATTAGTAATGCAACGAGTTAAAAAGGGGACTATGTCAAGACTTAGAAAGATAAGAGTTATGAGTGGTTTGATTTAACTCCTAAACTAATATTCTGGAAAAAGAGGCAAAGCAGTTTGTTAAAACAATTTGCTGATGACTTCATATTTTGAAGAGTTAATTTAGTAGTTCAGACCTGAGAATGCTTTAGGAAAAGGCACCGCCTCATTCCTTTCATAGAAAAAATGTGGTGCCCAATGGTTGCTTCTTCTTCTGTTTTTAACAGCACTTTAAAAACAGCTACAAGCACAAAAGAAAGAATAACACTGTCCTTGATTGTACTGGGCAGATCAGGAAGTCACATCATTCTGATAATAAAGTCAGCAAATATTATAACACCTTATTAGTGAAAATTCTCCTCTTTGTTGCTGGAGTGCTCAGCTTACGCAATGAAGGATGAGATTTAGCTGTCTTTATTTTAGGCTCTATAGCATTTGCAAAAGCTGTTATTATTTCTTAAAACTATCTGTACTTTTGTTCTCTGATGAGCTGGGAAACAGTCTTGCTGAATGTATTTCTGAACCTGTGTATGGAACTTGCACATTCTCAATCTCACCAAATGATTTTCATGTGGTAGGCTGAATTATCAATCCATTTAAGTATACCACATCAAAGGGAAGGAGAAAAAAAAAGGCATAAAGACAGCAGTGGTTATAAAAACACTTCATTGCACCTCACTTATTTACCTTCAGCGCAATGAACAAATTCAACGCCTGCTTGAGAAAAAGATACATAGAGGATTTCACTGAACTCCCCAAATTTTTCGGAGGTACGTTGTCTTGATCGGACTCGTATCTCATAATCTCGTCCCATCTTCAGAGAGTACAGTGGAACCATTGTTGAGAGCCTGGGTTCTAACTGTAAAGACAGAATGACTGTGATTTATTTGTTTGAGTTGTACGTGCAATTTAATACTGCTTCTTGATTTCAGAAATAAACATTTAAAGGCATTTTGCTACCTGGACTTCAAGAATACATTGAGAAGAGTTCAGAGAAAATTCACATCATTTACTTCAGACTTACTAGCTATTGCGTTTTGTTGTGATTCAGACGACCAAACAAAAGAGAATCCAAGGTCTCTAAATAAACAGTGAAAAAAGGCAGCTGCCCCCAGTTATATGCTCTAAGTGGGTAGTGTGAATATCGCCCACTGATCTTACCAAGCTGAAAATCCTTCTTACTGTTGACACAACATTATTGACTCCATAGTGCCAAAAACCTTGCTAAAGTCACATGGATATCTTAAAACAACTGCAATTTCCACTATGGAATTAATTGTAAGAAGAAAAATTATTTAAAGGTCTTCTAACCAAATTTATTATATCTTACAAACATAATTATTTTGGGAAGGCTGCATAGCTCCCCAAATCTTCAACTATATATAAAATGGGATAATGTATGGAGACTTTGGTAGAACTGGTATCACACTGCAGGTCTTGAGACTTCTATATTAAGTATTAATTACGACATTCTTACTTACTGCTGCATATCAAACTATGTTGGAAGTCACACCGTAAGTCTTAATATGTGAAATCTCTCTTCTACTGCTTCTCTCAGAATATGCATTTGAGCTCCAACAGCCCAACAAAAGTAAAGAAAAAGAAGGAAAATGTGCACAAAATATAAATCCATGTGGCAGTTGTTATACTCTACTTTTACTTCAGAAGGATGATACTGGCAAAACTCATTGTGGGCTAAGAATTAAAACATCTGAAAAACAATACCTATTGGGGATTTCAAAGAAGAATGAACAATCCAATCCAATAACCACTATGGCTGCATAATCTAAATTTGAAACAATTTCTGTTGTTAGCCATGATCTGTGGAGTACTCGTGATCCTTTATGCCTCTAGACCTGAGTGTTCTGACAGGTAAGTGGTGAGATTTTGGACGAGGCAGTGATCAGACAGACTGCTTTTCTCTGTTACTGGATGAGCACAAGATCCTGCAGAACCATTGCTCTATGCATCACAGAGGTTTTTAATATGGTAAATCAATCCAGTTCGAAAGTGTTGGGAAGGGAATATGATCTGTGCTAATCTAGTTTACTAATTTTGTGCGATGAAGCCACAAAACATAGCACACTGCAGTTTTACAGCATGTAACAATGCATTGTGTTTTTTTTTTTCTGGAGCAAGTAATGGAGATACTTAGGAGAGGGGTGCTGGCCACACAAAATTTTATGCACCCCAGATAACAGCAGCACTTGGAAAAGGCAGTATGCAGGCCAAAATGGAGCGCCGAAGGATGTGAAGTAGAATTGCTGCAGCTGTGTAACTGCAGTGACCTGAAATTGCAAGGGTTGCTACAGAGCAGGTAACTGGTTAATGGGCAGGATGCCTCCAGTCCATCAGTGGACTAACAAAACTTCACATAAGATGTATAGAACAGAGAAGTTAGAGCATGAACTGGAGAGATGAATTGCATTTCTCATATGGACAAAATTAATTAAAAACCATATGGGAGAGGTGTGATAATATAATTAAGGAAAATGCACGCAGCATACAACAAACATTTAAAGTATCTGAAGGGGAGCTTCAGATGCAGACTGCTGGGTTGCTGTGTCTGCAGCATGCCGTTCAGTCAGCACAGGGCTACGATCTGATTGCCATACTCTGCTGAGTGAAAACGCACGGCCATGCTGGGCTGTGACAGTGCTGCCTGTCTGCAAGGTGGCGTTAAAACAGGCCAAGGAGCAGCTCTGTCCCCGGTGGGATGGAGCCCCAGTGGCTGAGAGGCACCGGCGGCAGAGGCTGGCCCAGGCCCGACAGGCCCCGTGGCAGTGGCTGCCGCTGACCCTGCGGTGAGGCCTGGGAGATGCACGGCCGGGGAGAGGTTTGGAGGTACCCTTAGGGCAGGCACAGTGCAAAGTGGGACACCCACACCACACGCAGGTAGTAGGTTGCACACCTAAGGCAGTGTAGGAGGATGAGTTTAGCACCCTGCAGACTAGTAAGCCCAGTGTCTCCGGAGGGTTGACCGGCTCAGACACAGTGCTGTGGGGATGCAGCGGTGGAGGTAGCATGCCATGCTTCCCTGCCCTAAGCACATTTCACTGCATTAAGAAATTGACCTTTCCGGTCCAAAATCCAACAACTTAGCAGAGCCAGCAGAGTCCTCGCTGGTCTAGCCCTCTTCAATTTTAGTCTAGTGACTGTAATGGACAACACTTCATCATAAAAGAGTAGAATTTTAAAACAATGCCCAGCAAGGAGCTAGTACCAACAATGAATGTTTTTCAAATTCTGAACCAGACGAAATTTGGCTTTGTCTCAAAACCAGACACTCTATAAGGGTGGGGATTGTATTGTTTTTAGCAAGGTTCTCAAAATAATTTTGATCCTCTTATCACTGCAACTTACTGTTATAATAGTTTACCAATTAATGTCTTAGTCCTCTTTGAATACATACATTATCTATTTTCAGTTAGCAAATTGATTGAAAAAATGTATGATGTATGAAATACTAAACAGGTTCATCCCCAAACCTCTAAAAAAATTAGATGGATATCTCAGCAAGGGGGTGACTTAGAATTTAAGCACTATGAATTCATTTCTATATCGTTTTTTGGATCAGTTATATGTACAAACCATTATTATATATTTATGCAGTCTGAGATTATCCTTTGTGCATAAAACTAGCAATTTAGTAAGTGTAACACATATCCCTCTCTTTACTGCTTCAACACTTATTTTAGAAGGTGTTTGTGAATGCAATGAACGCAGAGTGAAACTGCTGCTACACTACTGTTACTAAGAGTTTCGCCATTGTCTATGTCCATACCAAGTTTTTGTTCAGAAATTTCTCTTTTGTGTTCTAATTGATAGGTTCTCAATGTCATGTTTGTGCTTTTAAAATGAAAGGTACAATAACATACAATATGTACAGCTCCAGTACAACATAATCTATAGTACTGTTTTTCTTGAGGCAAGTACAGTATTCAGCAGTATCTGTTTTCTGCAAGAAGAAATACCGAACTTCAAGGTTTGCTCTCATGAGGAGAACCATTCTCAAGGCATACGCTAATTATTGATGATACTGGAGCAAGAACAATGGTTTAGTAGGGGATTTATGACTGATATCTAAAGGCTTATAAAAAAATCAAAATGTGCATTTTTAAAGAAGTACCTGTAGTTCCACCTGCTTTTGTAAATCTCATAAAAACTCTGCAGATTTTCAAATTCTTAAGGAGTACTGATTAACTCCCTAAAGTTAAGTCAATTCACTTAAAATATAGAGGCAATACAGTAGATATAGAATCATGAAATCTCAGAATGTTTTGGGTTGGAAGGGGCCTTAAAGATCATCTAATTTCAACCCCATATATATAACTTAAACAAGTATAGAGAGAAATTCAGACAAGTATTAGGAAAAAGTTATAGACAATATAAGTCCTGTTTGGCTTCAGACTTACTAACAAGGATGAGGATAAACAGAAAAAAATAACATTGAAAAGGATCAGAGGTGAGAAGGGCTCCAAGGTCTTTCATAGATGAAGGCCAACAAACCAACTTGACTATGTTTCAGCTGGTAAACTTGCTTATTGTAGATTAAAAGTACTATCTGCTTCCTTTCTGTCATTTAACTCAGTTCATATTAATAAGAAAATAAAGAACGGCTTCTGCTCTGAAAAGATGTTCTTACTGCATTGAGCATGTATTCAGAGAGAAGTCTCCATATGCAAATATTCTGCAACATATTGGCAGTTAGCCTATACATTTAGGTAAGCTGGGCACAACTTTTTCCCCATAACAGGAAAACTGACTATATGATAAATCAGTGATTTTCAAATGAAAACTTAAAAAAATTTGAGGCACATACACTTCATAGTATACATTTTCATGGACTACCCCTACAGTCACAAATTTCACTTTGCTGTCTTGCATGAAATCTGTATGTCTTACCTGTGTTGCATTGATTTTGTTTATTGTATCAAATTTTAAATTATAATTCAATCTTTTACTTATTTTTTAATCCACTGAAACAATATTTATAAATACTAGAACTTTATAAGTACCCTGAAGAATCTGGACTAACATGGTGACACTTTCCAAGGAAAAAATTCCTGTTCTAACTACTAAAAATGCCATGCATTTTTTCAAATAGATGAGGTTTAAGAAAACAATAGAGAAATAGTTTATTCTTGAAACACTTGTATATATTTGACTACTGCCATACTTTCTAATCTAACTCAGGGATTTCAGGGTCTCACTATCATCCTGCGTGCCAGCTATCTTTACATATAATGTTACAATGTTTGCGAGAAAACTTTAAAAGAATATGGGTATATTGTTTAAGACTTAAGATATTGTCTAATTAGCATTTACAAACCTGTTGCTTTTCAAAATAGCATAAAAGAGGATAGAACAAGCCTGCAGTGTACTATGACTATCGTATAATAAATATTTGCTCCATACCTCCTTCCATTTTGTCTCATTAACTTCTTTGTACTGCAATTCATACTCCAGAGTAATCCATCCCTTCTGAACATCTGCTGTTGGTGGTGGATCCCATCTTACTTGGATATCCCCATGGATCCCAGTTTGACTAGTATTTAGCAGAGTCCAGTTAAGGTGGACAGGGGGATCAGGTAGTACTGTTTAAACAGAGTATTTGGAATGAAACAGCCAGTTTTCAATGCGAAATGACCATTCTTACTACACACTCTTAAATGATTTCAGGACTAAAAAAGCATATTAATCACATATTTGCTGATTAAAATCAAAACCTATGAGTCAATGACAAAGTCACTGGAAGCCTGATAACAAGAAAGCACCCTGCTACCAACATGTTCTGCATAAATTTTACCTGAATAGCTAATAAAAAAGACTAAGAATGAATTACCTATTAAAACATATTTTCCAATAGCAGCTTATAAAACACTGAGGCATAAGTAACTCTCCATCAAAATTTATATTTAGAGTTCTCTCACTAAATAAAAACTATAATTGAAGTAACACAGAACTATAAATATTCAGTAACGACTTCAGAAATAATGCAGAAATACACTGAAAAACAATTGTATCTGAAAAGTGATTCGGCTTTTACTGCACTGAAGAAAAGGGTACAGTGAGTACTCTAGTCACTTGCAGGAATAAAGTGTTAACTGCATGTCCATACATCACTGATCTGGACAAGCAATAATGTCTGGAAAGTCCAGACAGTCACAGTTCATATTGCAATAAATATAAAGTCTCGCTTGGAAATGCTAAATGTCCTGATTCTGCACATGTGTTGACTGAGGAACAAAAACCTACTTGGTTCCAGAATTTTGCAGAAACAAGATATTAACACCATCCTTACTCAGGCTGACCAAGGCTACATAGCATCCATTTGAGAGGGCTCAGAGTGACAGCAAAAGCAAAAACATCTCCACATGTCTGAGAGAACACTGGTCTTCATAAAGAAAAAAACACGAATTTGCTTTTAACCTTTTAGCTTGCTTTCAACAGTGGCAGTATTTTCTGGGTGTAGATCACATTACATATTTTTCAAATCCAAATCCCCTCCCATGTATTGTATTTTTTTTTAGAAAATAATTTTTCTGAGGGGGGAAATTTAAATACAGAATGAGTTATATGAAAGCGTATAGAATCACACCTGTTGCAGTATAAAAATATAGAGGTAAAATGCACAATAGAAGCATACCTATTTCATCAACACTGAAACATTTTTCATCAAATACTTCATCTTTATTGGCAAGCTTAACACAATATGGTATCCATATAGAGGTGTAGGATGTGTTAAAATAACAGCTATTTTCTCCTGCAGTTATATAATCAGGACATTCTTTCCAGTCTTCATCATTCCTAGAATGACAACAAAAATATAAGATACGTGAGAGAGAGATTTATGGATTTTACAAACTAGAAATTATAGATGTTACAAGACACAATGTTGATAAGTCACATCTCCTATGGAAATGAGAAGTACATGCCAATATTTACTACGATTTACAATACTGTGATAATACTGTGATTTGATGACAAATAACCACCCAAGCAAGCTACATAAATGTATTTAGGTTCTCAGAGGTACTGTTAGTGACATTTCTATGCTTTGGATGGCATTTCTGTAAGAACAGTCAGAGGCCACATACTGTTATGTTAATGACTGCCAGCAAACACAAACTTTAGTCAATTTAATATGTATTTAAACAACTTTTCTTCAGGCAAAATTAAATTGCGATAAGATGCCCACCTAAATGATGAGATCTGAAACACTGAAAGCCAGTCCTTGAGGCAGATCAGTGCTGCACCACCTGCAAGGCTAAGGAGAGGGAACCTCTGCAGGGGAACTGAAAGGGAATGTAGGCACTGGGGCACTGACTACACCAATGGGAAAGTGCCCAAGGGCAAATGCTGGAGGAGACCTGGCACAAAACAATCCAGAACTGCGGGATGTGAAAGAAAGGAAGAGAAATACAGTGCTGGGAGTGAGGAAGGGCTAAATTTCTTGGGATACAGAACTTCTAAAACACAGAGTTGGAAGTACTAGCAATGAAACCACTGATGTTTTTCCATTCTGACTTTGTTCAAAAATTTACAAATGTTCTCTGTAAATAAAAGAATTGCAGCAGGAAACATAATATTCATATATATCATTTCATCTCTTAAACAAAGAGAAATCAGCAGAGTTATAAAGAGTGGGATGAATTCTCAGACTGCGAAACACAGATCCCTGTGTAGGGTCATACAACCAAACTGAACCAAACCAGCAGGTCCAAACCCCCAAAATTATTTATTTAAAGCAAAATGGGAACAACCAGATTATTAGAAATATTCTACAGGAAAAGCATCAGATACTCAGTATTTCTGAAGTATTCAGATATTCGGTATTTCTGAAGTCATTTTAGGAAAACAAATCTCATAGTGAACAGATCTTCTGTTCTGAGTAGGGATCTTTTCAGAAATTACAGTCTTGGTTTGCTAAAAACATCATGTAAATGCCTTTTCTTACTAAGAGCTTTTCAAACTATACAGAAGAGGGATTAGGCTAAAACAATTATTCCAAGTGCATCCTTCAATGCTGGAGTGGGTGCTTAAGAAGTAAAAAAGGCAGATGCTACATAAATGGAACGAGGAGCATTTCTGCCAATAGGCAAGGGTCTTGTATTCAGCTGATGAGACCAGACAGGTTTCTAAAGGAAATGCTCCTGGCAAAGTCAGGACTTGATAAAGGCGTATGAGGTCAGATACTATGGCTTGACTTAAGCAGGAGGTTGTGTTAGCTGATGTAGTTCAGTCCTGAGCCTTAAATATTGCTTGCATATTGAAACAGAAATAATTTTAATGTGGCTGTTCAGTTCACATCTGTTATTGCAGTATACTAATTTTTTCTAGGCCAAGATGAAATATATGATCTGTTCAATGTATGTGATACTTTGTTGTATGTTTAATTTTTGAAGTTTGTGCTTTTGGTGCACGCCACTAACAACTGTCAGCTCAACATTTACATTTAAATAGTCGTTTTAACCTGGATCCCTGTATTTCTGAGCACTCTGGGAAAAGTGGTTAGAAAACAAGCCTAGCCATTAAGCTTGTTTCCTAAGCAAATCTATCATCACCTGTAGGAAATGTCTGTAGATCAAAAAGGTTGAAAACCAGTACATTAGATGTAACAGGAACGCACACTCTCCTCCTATTCCTGTGAACAAAAGGCTTTTGTTTCCTAAATAGCCATTACTGGGTAACATAGTAATGTGCATGTTCTCTTTTCAGCTAATCATTCTAACAACCTGAAAATTGCAAAAGCTTAAGTGAAATATGAATCTGAATCCAACAGGTCTCAGCGAAACATAATCCCCAGACTCTGAGCAGGCTTTTTACCTGGACCTGCACATTCAGCCTTCAATCTAGCAATTGATCAATTAAGGTTTTATGTAACTTTAATAACAATTCAAAGGGGCTTGTATCCAAACTCTTCTTCTGTACACACACACAATGAATCTCACAGCTGCTATTAAATTGATAAGGAATAAACCGAAGTTCCCCATTAAAAACTCCTTTCCAAAGCCCTACAGTGTTCAACTTCAGATTCTGAAGTCTGGACCTATATTTGGTAGGAATGTGTTATAAATTGTCTCCCACATAATGCTTGTGACTGCATAATGCTTAGCAAACAAATGTGACATTGAAAAATACGCACTTAAAACACAGTCTTATGCCCTTAAAAACATTCTGGTTCATATCACATATCACATCTCATCAATGAGGTAACAGGAATACAAGAGCATATGACTTCTCTCTCTTTTCCTCTTTCTTCCATTGTTTCCGTATTACTACCTTTTCATGTATAACAGTTGTATTGTTCCTGGAGCAGTGAGGTTATACAAATTTCCATCAGTCCAATAACATGAAAATGTCTCCAGTTCAGGTGATCTGCACTTGCTGATTTGTGGCCACCGTAGAAGATCTGTCAAGAAAAATGGCATGAGACAGAATGAGACAAAATAAAGAAATCCACAAGCCAGACTAATGTACTGTTAAAATGAAATTCAGCATTTTTTATATGTAATTAACTTTTCTTTCAATTGCCAATGTACAATGAGGCAAGATTTTAATTCCGCCAAATTTGAAAGATGGGTCAAGCTCTCTTTTCTGTGTGTGAAAATGTTATTCCCACAGCCTGACACCAAGAGTGGGGATAAGCCAATGCTGGAGCTGTAGTTCAGTGCAGATATACCTGAATTAGCCCTGCACTTTTTTTAAGGAAACTGTGGTACTGCAGAGCTCAGTATTAGACTAACCGCAGCTCTGTATTTACCCAGCTGAGCAGTTTTGCAATGTGTCAGGGCCCGTAGTGCTAACATTAGAATTGCTACCTTGAACTGAGTTAAGGTTTGTGTATGTTACGTTGCGTAGATATAACCTTGGTCTGACAGAGATAAGGGCAGCTCTACGCATGTGCCTGTTCTGCCACGTGCTGTTTTGATACTCATCATTTCTATTGTTTGTAAAAACTGAAGTGATGTAGATCCATGAAACGACTAGTGCAATTAGTCAGCCTTGTCAGCCCCGCGAAAGAAATAAAAACTGAAGTTGTGGGTATGATTCACTGCTTATAAAGTTAAGTATGTAACTTCTTTCCTGATTTTTCAGGGTCTAATCAAGCTGTCATTCTAAAATGCCAGCATTTCCTACTTGGCCTGTAGAGCTTTCCAGAGGGAGATGCATATGGAGGTGTCTACCTCTCTTCACTTACTATCTGGGAAATATGATAATCTACTTAAGAAAATTTCTCTATTGTGCACCTAAAATTTGGGTGTTAGTCAGGTATTTATGACCGGTGAAATGACCCCTGGCCAGAGCACAACACAATGCTACTGGAGTCTGCATGGGAAGCTCTGCAGAAATATTTTTGCAGCTTCACAGCTGTAAATATTTGGTACAAAAGATTTATACTCAGAGTTGAGAAAGCACTAAGGTACAGACTTCCAGCAGATGCATCCTCCTACGCACGGGGATTTTGTAGCCTTCTTGAACGTTAGCTCCTTTATTTACAGCTCAGATAGACGCAGACACTGAATGCCGAAATAATTTGTATTTCTTTGGCTTATTGGTTTAAATCGTGTCCTCTACATTCTTCACTGATGAGTGTCTATATCAGGCAGTAACTAAAACATGAATATTACGCATTTCTGTTTTCCTCACCCCATATCATTGCCTCATTTCACACTTTGGACATTGAACAAGGCCTGAACTCATGAGTGTAAATAAGAGGTTTCATAAGTCTATATTGACCTATCCACCCCCTTTTCCCCCCCAGTTTGAAATTCTTCTTGCCAACCTAAAATAACTGCTGTTTGATTAAAGAGATTTAAATAGAAATGTTTTTTTTCCTTAGTCAGCAATTTCCATTTTAGTGAATTTCAAAGAAATTTAATCTTTTAAGTTGAAAGACATTTTCAAATGAAATGTTGCAGCAAAAGGAAAAAAATCAAACTTCTTTTTCAGAAAATATTGAAATTAAACATTCAGGCATGGCACCTGATTTTGCATGGTATGGTATTCAATATTTGATGGCTTTGGCATATATCCCAAAATGCTTTTGGTTGACCTTGATCTGAATTTTTAGACAGTTTCACATCATTCATCAAACAATCTTCACCTGGCAGAAATCCGCATTAACCCATGACCATGACATTGCAAACTATTATAACATAGATCTAAAATAAAATAGAATATGAGATTCAAGAACAGTATTGTATTTATATTTTTTTAATTCATCATAATTTCAACTTTCAAACTTTAACTTAATTTACATTAAATTTAGTATTTTTTTCTGTAACTCAGTTTTCACTAAGTTCTCAAGTCATTGTTTAAAAACAAAGCAAAGAAAAATAAATGAAATTTTGTGCCTCTGCTTCAGAGACATGAGTAAAATTGCCTCAATTGCATAATACCTATAATCAACAAGACACGACTCTCCCTCTTTCTATAAACAGCGTGCAAGGAAGTACATGTTATGGCTTTTCCTGTTTCTATCCTCAGCTATGTGAATTAAGAACAAATATAGCTAGTTTCACTGAAACAGGTATAAGAATTTAAGAAAATGATATACTGGAAAACTCTCCTAAGTTAGAATATTTCTGCTGATGCCTGCACTTATTTATAACTAGAACTTACAATATTTATGGCTCATGCAGACCATGTCCTCATCTCCAGGACAGGAGTAGAAAAAGTCACACAGTAACTCCCTAACATGACCAAATTAATTGAACAGAATCGAAACATTTTGAGATGTCCAGCAGGCTCTTACGTATAGACACTGCTGTATCTTAATACTGAATTCTGTTCTATTTACCACCTTTACATACAAGCTAACTTAAGGACTATGAGGCATACAAACTCTTCTAGGAAAATGGGTAATAGTGCAGCTAGAAGTGCCGTTGGTTACAATGGACAGAATTAGCAATGCACACAGCATGCAGATTGAGACTTGGTCTCTTATACCCTAAATTCAGAGGAATGTATTCTTAAGGCCCCACTTTCTATTCCACTCTCTTGTCACAGGATTTGATACTTTATCTCGCAAGTGTTCCTTCAACATGCACAAGAATTTTTGAGCACTGAACAGGTTTGTCTAGGATTCATATACTATTGGTTTATTGGTTTGTAATTCCTATTTTTGTTCCCTTATGACCAGTTCCATTTGTAACAAAAATGATCTTCTGATTGATCATTTCCAATTTATGTGTCGAGTTTCCGTCCTTCAAAGCCACATTTTTTCTGTGCCTGACTGATGAAAACCTTGTAATATTTTCTTGTGTAATGCTTGGCACTCTTGGGGTAGATCTCCTGAATTTCTTGTTTTTGTGATCAACATTGTACAGGACCCTGTGTGAGCTCCATCTCCTGAACAAACTGTACCAGACTGTGATAAATGAACACAATAGTTCAGCTGAATGCATTTAGGCATAAAGGCAGCAGGCTACTGAAAGTAAAGGATGTCAAACTGAGACTTAAAATAGACTAGGAAAGCAAAATGTAAGACAGAAACATACTTGCTCTTTTCATACCTGATCCAATAAGTTATGGTCAAATTGTCATGAATAAAACCACTCACCTCATTCAAGATAATGGCTTGGCTAAATACATATATTCAGCAGCAGAAAACATGGAAGAAAGCTAGTAAATCTGTGGCTTCCACTGTGACTACAAAGAAAGTTTGGTACAAAAGTTCCTAGTCCCGCCCCAGGGTTTAGTTGAAATGTTCAGCTACCAGAGCTGAGCTGTGGAAGAGTAAAATCGCTTTGCATTCTGCTTTCATTCTGTTATGACCACAGATTAGCCATGGTATAAACTCTGGCTCAGTTAGAAGAAACTGTGCCAAAACAGAAGCTGAAACAGTAGTGCAGTTTATGGAAAGAATCAGGAATGCAGATGTGCCATCTCTTTTACTTACATTTCTTTATAGGTCACCAGACGGCAGTTTTCCATTTAGTGTAGTTCCCATGCAATGTATACTTTAATGATTTAAAAGGGAGTGTGATACAGAAACAGCTTACTGAAAGTTATATACGGAAAGGCCTCAAAACAAAAGAAGTCTTAAAGACAATCTAGAGCTGTCAGAAGGCTAATTCCTTTAGAGATTAAATTTCCTTTTTTTTTTTTTTTTTTGGTCTAAAAGTCCTTCTAATAAAATTTAATTTTAAAGGGAATTGGCCTTGAGGGCAGAACAGTAGTCACTGAATACCAATAGGAACTGACGTTTACAACTGGGGTGTAGCAAAGCAGGTTATCCTCACCTCAGGGACAGTCTTGCTGCCACCAGAGCTCTAGCAGCTCTGCAGGTGGAGCATTGCACAAGTCATACAGAAACAACATGTCCTACTAGCATGTGCTTAGGCAAGAGAAATAACCATGAGGATATGACTGTCACATGAAAATCAAGCTAACTAAGCAGTAAATGGAAAAGGAGGGCATATTTTTGCTGAGCAAGCTGAAGTACTTCGTGTGGTAATTTTAAAAGGTTCATGCAGAATTATCAGTTATCAGAATGTCTGAAACCTATTAAACCTAGAGCAAATGTACTCCTACCTGTAAACCAATGACAGAACAAACCTTATGAAACAGTACCTATCTTCATGTAATCCACTCTTGAAGCATACACACTGTGTTATCGCTAAAGCATAGTAGAAAAAGACGGAGAAATAAACAGCAGAATTAAATACATTTAAAATTGGAAACAGTTATGAAGTCCTGGAGTGTTATTTACTGTAGCTCAAATGTGTACATTGAAAGTGAATGCTCTATCAATTAGGCTCTGTTCCTGAATCCACCAAGCTCAACAAATGTTGCGCAATTTACTTTAATAGAGGTAGGGTGATTTCTCTGGTACCAGGAAATTCTGATTCTTTCAAATTGCACAGCAAAATGAACATTTGCAGACAGTAGACGATATTTTAAACAGTACTGTCTAGTACTAATAAATTAACAGACACCACACATATGGAAAGTGGGATGCAGTAAGCAGAGACAACAACAAGGTCACTTCTAATAATCAGGTTGCTTGCCAGTCTGACTCAGCCTTTGCTGTAGGTACAACTTGTCCATGAAGGGCCAGTAGCAAAGTTCTGGAACAACATTTTGGGGAAAAGAAGGTAATTTCTTTCATATCAGTATTGAACGAGATCCTTTTCATGAAGTACTCAGCAGAAAGAAAGCCAAGTTTAACAACACTAGAATGGATAAAACATTGCAGTGAAAAATGAAGGGAAATGCTGCACAAGAGAGATTTTTGCCCATGGAGTAAGAGTAAATATTGTAACAGTAAATAATAATGTTTTGCTCAGGAACAGGGAACGGGAATATGTTTTCAGCCCTACATTGAAGACTAATTTGGTGACCACTGCTTTGAGCAATAATATGCAGGCATTCTTGCTAACAGACGGGAAGCATGCACAGTTTTGGGGAATGCCAGAAGGAATTTTTAGCAAGTTTGCAGCATAGTCAATGAGCGAAAAAATCAGAGATCAATTCTGGAGCTTTAAAACACTGAATGAGGAGGCAATGGCCAGCTATTTCCTTTCAGGACAGACTTCTGCCTCTTTTTGTCGAGTGAGACAGATATGGTTAAAAGAATAAAAGCCTTACAGAAGCAGAGCTTTTCCATAGCATCACAGCCCAACGAGTGTATCTTCCCACGCTCTCTGTGCTGCTGAACCTCCACAGCACAGGAGCTGACGTGGCTCACAGATGTGTTGTCTACACTGTGCTACTTGGGTACACAAGAAAATTAAGTAAATAAAGCCCAGCGCTGTGGGTAGAACAATCACGCAGCATTATTCAGTACTACGGGTCATGAGACAGTACAGAGATGAGTGAGGATGTGGATGTGTGTCATGTTCCATGTGTTTTGTCATGCGCTTTCCACATCACATCCTCCTATGTGCAGTGGTGGAACCACGATTTCTGCTACAGGCAAGCCACATAAACTTGCATGCCTACGTGTGTGACATATAAAGGGAAGCAGAGACAGAGGGCACAGTATTTGTAAATGAAAGTCAGTTAATGTAACAAAATCAATTTCCAATTATCTCATAATTGCTCATATAGTTGTAACTCAAATTGAAATTACATTTTCAAGAAAGCATCTGTAAGAATAATAATGAACAGTGGTTTTATCTGTTCCTGCCATTGCTGTAGATGTTCAGCAATGACTAACATAATGTGGTAGGGCATATGAGACAAGGTGCATTATCCCTGGAAGCACAGATGAGCTCGCAACAGCAAAGAGCAGTGCAGCAAACAAATACCCTGAAAGGTCTCCATGCCCTTCTTAGAGCAAGCAACCTCTACGCTGCTGACAGCCACCTCCAACATCCTTCTTTCTCCTGCTCCTGGACTAGCTGCCACCCTCCTGCCACAAATGAGTGCTCAGAGCCAGGACTGCTA
Organism: Cygnus olor; assembly: GCF_009769625.2. NCBI lineage: Eukaryota > Metazoa > Chordata > Aves > Anseriformes > Anatidae > Cygnus > Cygnus olor. The sequence continues at coordinate 15,297,045 of NC_049198.1, read as the reverse complement.
TTTTCCCAGGAAGACCAGCTGAAGTATAATCTGGCATTCAGAAACTGGAGGGCTGACCAAACTCTTTTGTCTCCCCAAACTCTATGAGGAAAATACTCGCAGGGTCCGGGGAGTAAGACCATTAGGTTGTGATCCCAAGTCAAGAACTGCAACTTCACAATTACCCCCATGTAAAAGTTATACGAGGGCACATCATGATGGTCCTGGATGAATCTGACAACTTATTTTCCTTGTTTCAACACCTGCTCATTTCCTATGAACAGGACGTGCTGTGGGGAAGGGAGAACAGCAGGCATGCAGCGAGTACTCACACACACACACACACGCTAAGGATGTCCTGGTCTGACCTCAGGACGCGGGGTGGGTGACGGCCCCACGAGCACCAGCAGAGGGTCAGGCAGGAGCACCCAGTGTGCGAGCAGAGCCCCGCAGCCAGGCACGGCAGATGCAGTGCTCGCATCGCTGCATGAGGTGGCAGCAGACGGTTGCACAGTTGTGTTAGAAAAGCAAACAACACGTGAGCCAATGCGAGAACAACACGGGGAGTGTTTTCACAAAGCAGAAGTCAGCATAGCTCACATCTGTGGTGGGAGTGGATTACGGGAGCAAACGCTGGGGACACAAGATAAAGACGGACAAAGAAACAGAAGGCAGAAAAGATGAGAGAAGAAGATACATTTGGAAAGAAAAGCATGAGAGAACACAAATGGGATGTGTGTTTTAATAGTAAAGATGAGAATTTCTTGGTCTGGCATGTACACATCCTGACAGTGTACAGAAGAACTTGTGTTTATTGGTGATCACCCAGAAAAGATACTAGGTCAGGGAGAAAAAAGCAGGCAGCCCTAAGGACAGTGTGGGTGGCAAGGCTGAGGAAAGAAGAAAAATGACACAGTGCAGCTCTGTTTAAGAACATCTGGTACGGACAACTCCGCAGAAGTCTTCCTCGCAAATCTAAAAAGTTTTCAGTCTAGGCTCACCAGAATCAGTGCTCCATAAAAGCAGGGGCACGAATTTGCCAGGTTTCATTAGACACACAGCTGTGTATTATCAATTACAAATGACACTATGTCCTAAACGTGGTGTTTCATCATTGCAACAGTACTTGTTATACACAAGTTCATCCTGATGTTTCTTGTTATTTATTCCCTCTCCCCACCCTCGTTACTTTTGAATGAAGTAACTCAGGAAGATACCATCCCTCAGCCTGTCCTTGCTCTTGACATTTGTTCCTTTTAATTCACATTGCTTTTGGAAGACCAGATTCAAGTTGTAAATTCCTGAACTTGCCATTGTTGCTACTTCTGGCTTCTGCAGATTTTAGCCGGTCTTCAAGATAATGACTGCCTGATTTATGTGGGATAATGTTTGTACATACTAGACAGAAAAATCCTTCATTGTACTCCACAGAGATTTTCATGCAGTACAAAACAACAACCCTTGTTTCATTAAGTTTGAAATAGCACAATTTAGTGTGTTTTTTAATCAAGTGAAGTAAATGAAGGAAAAATGCCACTTTTTATCCACAGAACAACTATCTGAATGTATTTGAAGGAAAGCCCCATAAGTGTTGTTTTTCAGTACAGAGATAAGTTCCCTGTTACAGTCCACATGTATCAATACAAAAATTAAGGAGCTAGTACTAAGAGAATTAATTGTTACCTTCCACACCTGGAGTGAAACTCCAAGAGAGATCACCGAGCTGTCATTTAGCAATTCCCCTGAGAAGTCCTGCAAGATCCATGTCACACAACAGGGGCACATGCACCAAACAACGGATGAGGTCTCCAAGCAGTCCGAGGAGCTACTTTTTGCACTCTGATCACTGACAACTGAAAATTACATATTGCTTTGAGTATCTTATGACTGAAAGTCATGCTGATTCTTCACAATTCTTCGTGATGAGAACTACCCAGTTTAATCTTTACAGAGACTGAGAAGAATACAAGGGCTTAATGTGATAGTCTCACTCTTTTTGCACATCTGGACCGTGACATCTTTTCTTGGGCAATAAAAATGACTGAATCAATGTGAGTATTTTAGAACTTTCTGGCATGCAGTATTACTCCTCTGCTTTTTTGGAGTGTCTGTTTTATTACTGTAGCCAGGATGTTTACTTGTTCAGTAATTCAGAGCTTTATTATTGCAATGAATCATAAACTATGAGTTACTAATGTCAAAGAAGATCCAATGAAATTTTAAAAACAAACTAGAGAAGAATAAAAGCATTTTCTGCTTAGTTTATTTTCAAACTTAGTAAGAACCTGAATCTTTGAAGTTCTGCAGTTTTCTTATAAGAATATCCATTTTAGTAGACTTCAAAAGGAAAATGTGACGAGAGTTTTGTCCCTCATTTATGTGGAGTTCTTGTTGACCTATGAGCATTGTCCTTTTAAAGGCATTTATGAAACAACAATCTGCACTCTTAGTGGATAATAATGAAGCCACTGTGTCATGTACAAATCTCGATAAATTAACAAACAAGTTTTCTTTAAAAAAGAAAAACAAAACAACCAGACTATCAAGTAGTTCTCAAGGCCATGCCCAGATATATGGGCTTTGGATCCCAGCTGAACTCTTGCATATGAAAGGAAATACATGTGACACGTTTAAATTTATAAACATGGAGTATCTGAAGTTCCTCCCAAAATGGGAAAGTTGCTGAGCTGGATACATTTTAACTTATTCTGAAATTCAGGATGATGTAAACACCAGAAGAGAGAAAAAAACATGCCAATAATATTAGGCTGATGGAATTAAATTAACAGTGGAAAAACAACAACTCCCCAGCCTCCCAAGATATTTGAGATTCGACACTAGGATGAACAATGCACTAGAGAACACACAAATGGGTAATATTCATGACTCAGATGAGAACTGAATGTTAACAGAATAATACATATTTTCCTTTAGCTTTTACTTCTGCATATGGCTATGAGCCTAAAAGAGTCTTCTGATCATCTGTGTAGTATTGAGTGGCCTGAAGTAAGCCTCCAGATTCATCCTGATTTTACTATTGCATTTAGTGATTCATGCGCAGAACAGATTTGGACAAAACAATCACATTAAAAAGCACAGTGGACATATTTATAAAGGAAATCTCTCTCTCTCTCTCTCTCTCTTTTTTTTTTCCTTTCTTTCTGACAGACTGCCAAAAATGATTAAAGTTTTATGTATCCTCTGTTGAACTTTCTCTAACATTCACTCCCTCTTTTTGAGGATCCATTGCTGTCAGTCCTGTGCTTCAGAGCTTAGCTGGGTAAAAATCACAGGGAGAGGTGTTGGGGCGTTCTCTTACCAGTATTTGAAATACAGGCTCCACAGATATACTTGAAGTCATGGAACTAAGGACCACTGGGCTTACAAGAGGTGAAGACTGACCACTATTAAAAAACAGGTCATTTGTTCTTGGCTTGTTTCCCATCTTCCTCCAACATCTTTTCATAAACTAGTCTTTTCAAATAAACGCAGGAGGACATCAAGGGGAAGCCATGATTTTTTACTTTTTTTTTTATTTTTTAATTTGAAACCAGAGCCATTTCCTGACTGGACAAAACACAGAGCAAACATTAAAGTTAACTGAAGACCAACCTAAGTCTCTAGAATTGCTGTTGTATTAGCCTTTAGCTTGCCTAAGAATACTCCACTTCTGACAAAACCATGGACTTTCAGTATACTATGCCAAGGAGTTATTCATTCCACTGAATGACATTAATACATAAGCAATAGTTTTCACAATTGGTTTAGATTAATGAAAAATTAATAGGCAATATCAATAAGTGCATACCCAGTGAATCTTTAAAACAATCAAAGAAAATGTTAAGTCAGTCAAAAAATGCTCTTACAATTCATCTACAATGGTATTCACTACTCCTATAGTGGCTTTCCAACATGCACTTAAAGTCATCACACTCTGGACTTTAAACACACAACACATTAAGTGCTTTGGACATCACCTCATTCAAGTTGTCATCCAAACAATGGCACATAATCCCCCTAAAATGATTGCGACATATGCATTTCTCTGCTTTTTGCTTAAAGAAAACTGGATTAAGAAAGGTTTGGTACATGAATCCCAAATGATCCTGAAAAGTGGGAAGGGGGAACAGCTGTCAAAGCCAAAACGATTCCTCAGAAAACCCTGGCATCAAAAACTTGCTTTAACGTGTCATACGCTGTATTGCCAGTTAAGAAGCTCCATTTACACTTGTTTCTAAATGCATGTATTAATCACTGATGCATGTGATAGGTATCACTATGAGATACACCCTCCCTGTTCTGAAGACCTCATGTAGAACTGTAGAACTCATCTCCAACAGCGATCATTTGTCTCCTTGCTTCTGGCCCAGCTTTTCTCATTCTGTCCATTTTTATCCCGTTATCCTTCTGCTATTTTGTAGGAATCAACAAAATCAAAATTTAAGCCAGCAATCATTCTGTTGATTTTGCTCTATTGCTTTAGCAATTGAAAACAGCTTAGAAGAGCCCAAAGATCAATTGATTGCATTTAGCTAAACTTATGTATCTTCACTACGGCCTCAGCAACTGTGATTCCATCTGCACCCCTGCACAAAGAGAGTCTTGTACTCAGACAGGTCTCAAGAATAATGTTATAATTACACCATTTTCTGAGCAACAACCATAAAATATAATTATACAGAATGACCAAAACTACATTTATGGAACACTAAAACTCATGGAATTAAGTGATTCATTCACTGCCTCTACAGGTGAGCACAAAAACAGGATGAATGCAGGAAGCTTAATCTTTGGAGGTACTTTCTTAATATTAAATAGAAATAGTAACAAGAATAGAAATTAACATGAGAACATCCCAGAGTCACAGGTTGATTGTAAATTTTACTTCAGGAAATCATTCCACTTCAGTGAAAAACTCATCTCTAACTGATGCTGTTTTTACTATGAATCAACATCACCAGAAAAAATGGATTTAAACAAGTTTAAGAGAGAACTAAGATGCAGATTAGCTTTGGGAAGAGTATTATTCTCTTATTTCCTGTATGCATATAATTTTGGCAGCTTTGTATTACATCCTATGTGGTTTTAAGAATTTGGCTCAGTATATTTAAATCTATCTAAGAAATTGACCCAAGAATGTGTCTTTAAGGATGTATTATAGGTGTAATCATGATGACACATAGCCACCGGTCTTTTGCATTAGTCCTAATGCACTGGACCTCCAAAAACAAGGATGTTATCTTCTTTTTTATCAGCAATATTTTCCTATTTTTTAAGGTGCAAAATTTTAGCAAACTACAGTAAGTTTATGTTCATTTTTATCATGCCATTTCTGAAGGACCTTTGGATTTTTAAAATTATATTTAAGTAGTTTTATGATAACAAAAGGATAATCATAGTGCAGTCTTAGTCTGAGTGTTAATTTAACTTCTGCGTACTTACAGTACAGATACATTAGCAGTGTCTTCAGACTTACTGGGTACATAAAACACTCATTGTTTCTAGAACAGCATTTTATTTGGAAATTTAAACTCCTGCATTGCTGCAGTGCAGGCTTTCACCATCATACCAAATGTGGAGTTTCCCATGACACAAATGGTCACATCCTAATACCTATGGACACATATCAACTGTAAATTTTTGTGTTGCTCAGGGAAGCCCCAGCAGTAATATGTAGAAATAGTTTGTAAGATTTTGCTAGTTGTGATTTTTTTGGGTATAAAATATGCTCATTGACAGCTCTCTTAAGTTTAAAATGTTATGGCTGTTATTTTCTCAGCCATGCAAATTAAGAAACTGTATGAGAGAGAGACTGTATGGTAAAACTAGAATTAGAACACATCAGGGCATAAAATAAATGCAATCACCGGATTTAAAGCAGCTGGTGTACAACATCCATATGATGAAAAGAAAATGCTATGAAAACTAACCAGCTTTGATGTACTTAACTGAATCAGCTAAAATAAAAGACAAATTACTTGTTTGATCACATTTCAATGACAAAGTAATGTCTGAAGAGAGAAAAAATAACATTCAAGACAACTAATCTAGCGTATTTCCTCCAGTATATGATGTTTCTTAATTACAATTCTAATTGGGTTCAGAAAGTCCTCTTAATTATTACCATTCTTTTGCAGTACAGACAGCTGCTTTTGTTACATGAACACGAGCGACCTTGTGAAATGTCACCCTTTTACTTAGATTTAATTCTTGATTATACACTAAATCATATTGTCTCAGTTTATTTAGGCAAATGCTAAATCATGATGGCCCTTCAGTGCCAGTGAGAATTTGGAAAAGTGAGATGAATTATACATTACGGTCTGTGTTTCAACAGGAGTTGTCAGACAAGGTATCAAAATCTCTACCTGGAGATTTACAGTGCTGAACTCCGCACTAACCTTTAAATATGCCTGTATTTTCAGTCACTCTAAGATGTTATGCTGACCAACATGCAGCCCAGAATGAGTAGGGGGAAACAGGCACAAGAAAAAAAAAGGATAAAAAATGCACCCAGAAAGGAAACAAAACAAAACAAAAACAGAAGACAAACAAAAAAACACAAAGCCAGGATATATATATATATATATTTGTATATAAATTTTAATTACACTTGGATAGAGCTTCTTTTTAAACTCATGCTATAGAAAGCTACTACTACTAAAAGGACACGAAAACTAAACTTAAACTTTTGATCCTCTGTATACCACAGAGCTTTATTTACAATGAGAGGCTGAGAAACCTGGCTGTAAATAGTAAATGGAGAATGGACAGCATTGATTTACTGGGGACAGGAGATTTGACATGTCTCTAAATTGGAGACATGTGGATTTGATGGATGGACCGCTCAGTGGTAAGTAATAGGCTGGATGGTCGCACTCAAAGAGTAGCGGTCAACAGCTCAATGTCCAAATGGAGATCAGTGATGAGTGGTGTTCCTCAGGGGTCAGTATAGGGACTGCCACTATTTAATATCTTTGTCAGTGACATGGACAGTGGGGCCTGCTTCTCTGGGTAACCTGTTACAGTGCCTCACCACCCTCTGAGTAAAGAATTTCCTCCTGACAATGAATCTAAATCTCCCCTCTTTTAGTTTAAAACCATTCTCCCTTTTCCTATCATTATCTGCCAGAGTAAAAAGTTGCTCTCCACCTTTTTTTATAAGCCCCCTTTAAGTACGGAAAAGCTACAGAGGTGTTCCTGGAGCCTTCTCTTCTTTAGGCTGAACATCACCAGATCCCTCAGCCTTTCTTCACAGAAGAAGTGCTCCAGCCCTCTGATTGTCCTCGTGGCCCTCCTCTGGACCTGCTCTAACAGCCCCACATCCTTCTTGTGCTGGGGGCCCCACACCAGGACGCAGCAGAGGGGCACAATCCCCTCCCTCCACCTGCTGCCCACCCCTCTGTTGGTGCAGCCCAGGACGCAGTTGGCCTTCTGGGCTGCAGGCACACACTGCTGGCTCATGTCGAGCTTTTCATTCACCAGAACCCCCAAGTCCTTCTTTTCTTTCTCTCAAGTGCAATCCGAAGCACCAGTACAGGCTGGGCCATGAGTGGATTGAGAGCAGCCCTGGTGAGAAGGACCTGGTGGTGTTGGCTGATGAGAAGCTCAACATGAGCCAGCAATGTGCTCTTGCAGCCCAGAAAGCCAACTGTGTCCTGGGCTGCATCAAAAGCAGTGTGGCCAGCAGGGTGAGGGAGGGGATTGTCTCCCTCTACTCTGCTCTTGTGAGACCCCACCTGGAGTTCTGCACCCAGCTCTGGGGCCCCCAGCACAAGAAGGACATGGACCTATTAGAGCAAGTCCAGAGGAGGGCCACAAGGATGATCAGAGGGCTGGAGCACCTGTGAAGATCTCCTGTGAAGACAGGCTGAGGGAGTTGGGGATGTTCAGCCTGGAGAAGAGAAGGCCCCAGGGAGACCTTACAGAGGCCTTCCAGTACCTAAAGGGGCCTACAGGAAAGCTGGGGAGGGACTCTTTGTCAGGGGGTGCAGTGAGAAGGGGCAATGGTTTTAAACTGAAAGAAGGTAGATTTGAAAATGTGTCTTTTTTTTAAGTCACAATTTTAGGTGTCAACAATATTTTGATTATTTTCCAAGACAAACATGTTGGATCTGTATCTGAATGCCTCCATCCCATTGACTTTTGAGTGCTGTCTGGCCCAGTCTCACTCGTCCCTGCACTAGACATATGTTGGATGTCCGACACAGGCTGAGGTGCCCCTGCACCATCCATCTGCTTGTCAGACAGGCGCAGCTGCCCCGTGCTCCACTCCAGCCACCGCAGTGGGGGACACCCTGCAAAAGCTTCTGCAGTGTCTTTTTATTGTTATCTCATACCAAACAAAGAAGCGGAGCGAGACTGGGAGCTGTTTCCAAGCCAGTGAGGAATCGCTGCTCAGTGCCAAGCTGATCTCAAGTGTCGGAGATTCAAAGCTGCTTCCAAGTCTGGACTGTGAGAGACAGCCTCACAGCTCACAGCAGAGACAAATAAAATAAACTGAACCAGGGATGCCAGCTGTTACCACTACCTTACTTGGTGAAATGAGCACTTGAGTGATCGTGAGAGAGGCCAGAAGGTATAGAAGGAGACTGACCAAACATTTGTAAATGGGAAGGTAAGATTTCAGCAGTAAATGCCTGCCTATGAACAGAAAGCCTACGCTATAGGCACAAAGAGACACGTGTTTATTGAACTGAAATAGGCTATACTGATTCTTTTGTGTTACAGCCACGTGTAATATTTATTCTGGTTTTCAAAGAAGTCAGAAAGGAAAACCTATGCGAATTGGCACTTGCCTTAAGAATCAGCCTAGGGTCGTGCACAAGCTGTGAATAACACAAAAAAAGTAATCTGAAACAAATGCTGGTTCTTTCAGAAGATTCCTTCCTTGTGATTCTGGGGAGCTACAAAATTATGAAATTATGAAAACAGATAAAGAACAATTTTTTTCTGTGGAGGCTTGACATTCAAGAAGCACAACAGAAAAGCAAAAGCTAAGGCAAAGGATGTCAGTAAGCTCATGAAAGAGGAAAAAAGACTGGTTGTGAAAAGCAAACAGTCTGTAGAGTATGTTGCAACATTTCAGTCTTACTTGCACTCACTGGAATGTCTAAGAAGCAAATTCATCAATAAAAGCCCACAGTATTTGCCTTTCATCATTGATTTCAAGACCAGAACTATCCTCAACAGCTTGAGAGGTCTATATAAACTGCTGAAGTTTAACCTTTTTAACCTTGCAGACTGCAAAAAACCATGGCTTTGAATCCTAAAATGTTTGCAGTAAAGATTATATCAAAACAACACTATTTCTACCAAAAAGCACCTCCTCAGCAGACATTCATTAGTGCTGAATACTGGTAACAGGATTGGACTGACCTCAGTATATATGAAAGCATAGTTCAGCACTTCAAGCTTGGATGCTTGTTTGCTTCTCTTGAGACAAATTCTTCTTCAACTTGCAATCATGCTGGCTTTAGCAAGGCAAGTATTGTGTTGTGAAGAACAGAACATGACCTATGGCCTGCAAATCTGACTGGGAAGTCTCTCAGCATGCCCTCTCCTGTGACTTTCAGCACCCTCCTTTTATAGCCAGGCTAAAAGTCATGCTAGAACGGTCTCAAAATGCTTTTTTTTTTTTTTTAATTAAAAGGGAAAATCTGCTGAGCATTCCACTGTTCCCCATGGTCTCTGTAGGAGGAACAGCCTTACTGATAGTGGGGTACCACACAGAAAGTGTGAGAGTCCAGTGGGTTGTAACGTCAGAAGAGAGTGACCCACCTCTCCTTGAACTGGCCAAGCTATATTTAATGGTCACCACCATCCAGCACGTCCTGTTATGTGCTGGCTGGTTAGATTTGGCTTGTAACTATTCTCATGTTTTGGTTAGTACACAAGCTGTCTCATCTCAGAGACCGCAGATTTCATTAACTCACATAAGCCAAACAGACAGTAAGGTTTATCTGGCAGAAGGCAGAAGGGCTGACAGTCTGAAGTGCCATGCTATTAATCGTACTGTGCTTTGGAGAAAACAATTATGGCTAAGGAGGTTATCTTGCTTGCTTCCATCTAACTTTGAAACACTCAACACTGCGTTGGCGTACCAAGCACATCGATCTACAGGGGGAACAGGCAAAATGCACGGGGGCCATCTCATGCTCAAATCAGCATTGGAAGCTTCAGCCAAGTGCAGAGCTTGTGGTGAACTTCAGTGTTTCTGTCACCTTGTATATGTCAGTGACCAAGACAACATTATGTGGAATGACACACATCATCATATTCTCATGGTTACTGCAGGAGTAAAATGAAAATAACTTCTGCTATGCTTGCACAGGATATGGTGTTAGGTGTATGTATGATTAGCTATTAAGTGTATACCTAGCACAGCACAGAGTCAGGCCCAAGACAATAAACAATCAAATAATACTAACCATTTTATCTCAAAATAGCAAAACTGACAGTAGTTTAAGAAAAATGAAAATCTTTCTTCTCTCCAGAAGCTCCTAGAACTGTTTCCTTTGAAAAGGTGGGCAAAGCGTGGATCGCACCTGGCAGTGGACAGGCAATCACATGGCTCCCTTGCTCTCTTTAACAAAGTAATCTTCATAGAAACAACAGAGAGCTGAAATACATATCAGCTGAGTTTAAAAAATGAATAAATCACCTAATATACGTATACAGGAAAGGTCCTGGATATAAAGTTTGTAATATTTAAGCTCATCCTTCTTCCCTGAGATAGAAGAGTAATGTAAAAAATGAGCGACTGCTGCAAAGACAGAGGTCCCACTGATGACACAGAAAATTCCCTCCATATTTTACAACTTCTCTCCCTTCTTTCTGTCTCACCAGTCAGCCAAAAGATACTATGACTTATGGACTTGGAGAAAACAGAAGACACACTTCTCATACGCTTTGTCTTGGTAAAAGTCTCCAGATGTTACAGAGAAAGATGAATGGGAACAATTGTGAGAATAGAGGACACCCAACCGACTCGTGCTGCGAAATATCTCGGTCTTGTTCCCAGGGCTGCAGTGCACTGCGGTGAGGAACAGCTCTGCAAGGGCTTTTTCAGCAAACACTGCTGCTCTCAGGGAACACAAACACAAAATCGATGGTGCAAGTACATTCCACAGCTTGCAAAACCCTTATTCACACTTACAACACCAGCAATGAGTTTTGTTACAAAAAATTTGTACCTGATGCAGTTTTACTGTATGTAAGGCTCCCAAGAACATCATTTACATTGACCTTACTCAGGAGTTTTGGTCCCTTTGTTGCCCATGAAGGATCCAATGCTATCACAGATTTCAGTTTTCCTTGAACATATCAAGATAGAGCTAAGAAACCTAAACAGTAAATGAAACCATGTACTAAAATAACATATTTGCATTAAACAGGACATACGGTAGCTACAGGCTGGGTATTCTTTGTGCATTCTCTTCTAATATCAAAACAAGGGAGCACAGGAAATCTTTCCTGTTTTGTCTAATCCCTACAAGTAAACTTGGCATATGTTCTCCAACAACCCCAACACAGTGTTGTCAAAGCTCCCCCAGTTAGCGTTTCCCAGACTATGGACACGTGCCACATTGCCCTGAAGCCTTCCTTGTTCGGGGTGGGCTCTCCCACTTTTCCTTTCCCTGGGCTCCCTGGCATGCCTTACGGGCACAAGGATGTGGATTTTTGCCTTAAGACTTAGAGAGCTTCACTGATGCCCCTAAGGAAGGAATAAAAGTGTTCCAAAGGGCCGTTTGGAGACGCTGATCTCACCTCACTGACTGCAGTCCAGGGAGCTCCTTTGGGTGGTGCAGCACTGCTTCTGCAAGAAGCAGGCTCCCAGGCCACTTGTTCCCTCCTGCACCAGTATGATCATGCAGCATGCTGGGCTGGGGAAGGGAGGCAGCTGCAAGCTAACACTGGTGAAAAAAAACAGGATCACTTTCCAGCCACATCAGCTCCTCAAACCAGTTTCCTGCGTGACTGCAGAGCGGCTTGTGCCAGCCCGTGTGAGAAACAGTGAAGGTTTGGGGATGAGCATGAGGCATGATGAGGCTCATTGTTTCCGTGGCAATAAAGCGCTTGTTTAATAAAAAAACCTTTCCCCTTACAAGGTGCCTGAAATTGAGTGCCTGTGATTCTGCAAGCATAAAAACGAGGTAGGGACACACAGCATGGAGTAAAAGGCTCAAGAAGTCCCAAGCCAGCCCCTTCTCATGACCTGTGATGAGAGTCTTGCAGCAGGGACAAGGATAAAAGACAAAACAAACTAGCTTCTATGATTTGCACCTGTCACACATAGACTTACGGAGAGGAGTTTATACTGATAAAATGAATCTGAAATTTTGGATAGCATCCCTGTGCCGACAATATAACCATCTCCAACTATGAGATATGCATGCTTTAGTGAGGAATAAACAAGCCAGTTTAGGAAATAAGAACAGCGTGAAGTTTTATACAAGCTTAGCACCCAGCTTTGCTTTGTTCAAAATTTGAACAACTGAAGACATTTTTTTCACTCCCATATTTTACTTATTCTTTCTCTAACCTTCTTAGCTCTACCAGGAAGAAGAAATGGAAATGTCAAATTATCATTAAAAAGATGAGTTTCAAACTATGTATTGTGCCCAAAAAACGGTAACTAAGGAATACAGAAAATACTGATGTACACCTTGTAAAATTTTCATGTTCATTTCTGGTTGATTAAGCTCGAGTTAATCATCCAACTTAAATCACCACATCTTAAAGGAGAAGGAAGAAAAGTTACAGTTTTAAGTGGAAGAGCAAACCCAAAATCCTCAGTAGTTTCTGGGACATTATCTTAGCATAAGAGCAAAAAACTGTTGGAAAGAGGAGTGAGAGCGGGTAGACAGAGTGTTAGCACGACGGAACAGAGATAAAAGATGCCAGAAACATCTGCTAAGCCTTCCTTTAGAGAGCCCACTACAAAACCTGGTATTCAAATGCATGATGCTTTGCTATAATTTATTCATTTGGGGTGAATATCTTAGTGTCAGGTGCCGGCCTCTTACAGAAAGCACCAGCCAGAACAGCTCAGCTTTTCACAGAAGGTTAGAGAAAACAAGTTTGCTCATGCTAAGGACTCTGGTGCTCTTCATTTCAAAAACAGTTTTTCAATTAAGAACAGGTCATTTTCTGGTGGACATCTGCCCTAATTGCATTATGCACCATACTGTAGGCAAAATTGTGCCTGAAGTTGCACCAGTCTCTTGCATGGGACATAATTTTATCACATGGTGCACAGATAGACCTACCACTTCTATTAAAGTGACTGCTTATATAATGCCATTGTAGGTCAGCGTAGGTCTTGGTCTTTTGGCAAAATGTTCATGCTGTTATCTGAGCTGGGAAACCAAAACCAGTTGTGATCCCTTTTGAATCCTGCAGGCATGTAACATGGTGGCACATGTTGGAAATTCCTATGACAGTGGCAAAATGCTGACAGATTAATCTACACCTGGCCCTGGAAAGTGCCTGCTATGTCTCACCAAACTATAAATCAAATATGTTTTTACAAGTTTTCTTCTTTTAGAAATCACTCAGCAAATATTTTGAACTCAAATCAGGATCCTTTTTCTCATAAAACTGCCAAGCCCTTTTCAAACCGGTGTTAACTGAGGAGCAGATTAAAGTATCAGTTGCTTCTGAAACACAGGAACTTTGAAGTGCTCAGAGGAGCAGAGGAGCTTTTCTAACAGTACCTTGCAGAAGGTAAGTCACAGAGGCATTACCCATTAACAGTGCAGAAAGCCTGGAAAACTTTTTTCAAACAGCTGCTGTCACATTTGGCAGCAGCAGATTTACATGTTGGGGCTCCCTGTGCCCTGCTCTGCCCTCACCCTGCTGCACTGTCCAAGCCATACAGCAGAGTTAACGTCCAAGGCCAAAATCAGCACGGTGCAGAGGGCATGAGCCTATGTACTCATCATGGACACACATACACGTCTCCTCTTCCCCTTTCAGTGGAGCTGGAAAGGAAGCAGATTTCCTATCATAAATTGTTTTCAGGCAAGGCTATTGAGAGAGCTAAAGAACAGATTTTTTATGATTAAATAAGCTAGAACTTTCCAGCCTGGAAAAGAGACAGCTTAGTAGAGAAATCTACAAAATCAGAAAGGATAGAAAAGATAAATTGTGACTGGTTATTCACTGTCTCTAGCAATACAGAAACAAGGCGGCAGCTAATGCAACTACCAAGTAGCAGGTTCAGAGGAACATCCTGTAGCTGAGTTGTGAGCATCCCTATTACATAGCATTTACGATCCTAAACTTTCACATATGTATGCTCAAGAGGACAGTTTTCAATTTTACAGGAAAAAAAAATATTCAAAAGTAACAAATATCAAGGCACCACCTCTGACTTCAACCACTCCCCACACATCACTGAAGGAAGGCAGAATATTTAGTGCTCGCTGTTTCTTTGCTTTTTACCACACATTTGGTTACCAAACATTTAAGATATAAGAGAGAGGATGCCAGGCTAAGGTATTTTAGGTCTTCCTTGGCACAATTATTACTGTTTTACAACGCTTTTGAAAAGAGAAGCCTGCAAGGGAGATAGACATGAATATCAAACAATGGTGTTTTAAAATACTTCCTCTACTTCACTTTATTTTATCTGCCCAGTTTTGTCCATGGTCAGTAAGTGACAAACTTAATAAGACTTGCTATGTAACACAAATATGAAACAAACTTTCTCTTCTACTTTTAGTCAAAAGATACTTGGTGAGCTCATTCCAGTTCTTAGCTCTGTGCCAGTAATTGCTATTCCATTTAACTGCTGCAAGGAAACCTGAGCTGTGTGCACTGTACACATGGAGAGCTCAGAAAGAAGAGTATAGCAAGAATAGCATTAAACTTATGGTTTACAAAGCTGTGAAGTCCTGCGCTCTTCCTTGAACTTGACACTAAGTCCCTTGACTGTAAATGACACCCTCTCAGGCTCACCTGCATGTCACTATACAACACTGAGAGCGGAGCCAAGAAGCATGGGATGGTCTCACTTATATTACCTGATTGTATATGGATAAAGTGATTTCCGTCTTTTTTTTTTTTTAAAGAAGGCAGAAATGCTGTAAGGGAGGATACACCAAACTGCTAGGAAAGGCAGCTTAATTACATCCTTCAACATGTACTCATTTAGCATCAATAAAACCAATATGCCTGATCTTGTGTATAGAATGCCTCTATTTATTTCTCAGTTACCAGAATGCATTCAGCATTCATGATGAGTTTTAGCTTGCTTCCCAGGCATAGCTGCGAAAGGCAACAGTGACTTGAAGAACTGAAAGGACAGAATATTCCCTGAACTTTTGCCATGTACTTATTCTGTTGCTGAGATTGTACCCAGGGACAGATAGAAAAAGATTTATTTGTTGAGAGACCTCCTACAGACACTCACACGTTACAGTCTTTTTTTCCTCCCTTGTAAATTTTAAGGAGCATTCATGCAGCATTAACTCTCTGTGTGACTTCTACACCACCCATGAAAATAAGGCAGAGGATGCATACATTTTGGGAACGAGCTGCTGATAACACGATCAGTTTGCAAGCAGAAATAGAGGGCTCTGCAAACAGAAGGGAAGACGGTGGCACCGACAGCTCTGTAAGCCACAAGAGCAAAAGACATCTCTCATTTTCAAGCTCTGAAGAATCAAATACATGGTATCTGTCAGGCCAGTGCGGTTAGTAAAATAATTGATTCCAAGAGGACAAACAACTTGCATACATTCATTCCAGTGGGAACAGAGAACACTTGGTGCTATGCTCCTAGGAGAGCAGGAGTCAAAAAAAAAAAAAAAAAGGCAACATTGGGATTTTAAATCTGCTTTGCCAAAAGAGAATGCATGTGATTGGAAGACCAGAGAACAAATTCCCTTTCAAGCTGTGTGAGAGCACTGCGGATCTCAGATTTTATCACTTAAGCTAGTGACAGAAATCTGAACTTCAGTTTTTCTTCTTTTTCCCCTGTAACATCATCCTCTGTGTTCCCACCGATGAGTTCCCTGCCTTCCTCTTTTCTCAAGGCGCTTTCCCCCTACACTTGTTTTCTTTCCTTCTCCCTTTGACACCTCACCCTTTGTTGCTGCAGTTCTGAGTTTTGCCGTTCTGAGATGATTTTCAACACCTCTGATGAGCGAAGGCGGGGTGTGCGGCATGCTGCTGCTGAATGCCCATGAGAGGTGGCTGCTTGCTGGGGCTGCTGCAGTGACAGATCCAAACATGGCCCCAGGACGCAGCTTTGTTTTTTGTTTTGGGCCAGAAGTTCCCAGTTAACCTTGTGAGGCGGGAGGGGGGAAACCAGCTCCTTCAGTTCAACCCAGAAAAAAAAAAAAAAGTTTGCTAAGGGATCTACACTGGCATCTTGTAGTAGTATAATTAGGGCTCATCCGACAATTGTCCTGCCTGCTCCATAGGGAACACTAAGCTTTTGCTATTGAGACAACAGAACTTGACTACCTAAAAGGCCAGAAAGCACATTTTGGCAAACATTTGTGTGAATTTTGTTTCACAACTTGAAATCCAAAAAGGCTCATGAGAATTACAACTACATTGTGTGACCCTGAACATTACTGAAGCATGTTTAGGGACTGCAACAAAAACACAGCAAATGCACTTTGCAAGTCTTACAGATGAGAAGGTATTAAGTCCCTAAAACATGACAAAGCTCCCTCTAAACTGCTGCCACAGAATCCTTGTCAACCTTTTTAAAAGCCTTGTATATTGAGCTACTGCAGCATTTAGCCATCTGTTACACAGTTTATAACTGGATTTACTTTTTGTCACAGACACCCTGGTGAGAAACCTCTTATTGACAAAGACAATGGCAATTTCTTCTATGAAAAACATGTTTTAAGTTCACATCAAAGATGCACTAAATAGACATTAACATTTCACCAGCTTTTTGGAAAGCTGGGCTATAAATTAAAAATGTCAGGATCACCGTGTCTCCTGAGCAATTTAAGTCCTATCACTCTCACTGAAAAGACACAAATTCATTATGAAATGAACAGAGGGTGGGACTGGCTCTACCATGCTTACTCATTCTGAACAGGGTGTACCTAGCTAAGGCACCCATGGGACCTTTCTGCAATATGTACTACAGGCCCTTTCAGATTAAATTGAGAAAAGAAATGCAATAAAATGTTCCCTTTTTAACACATTAAAATGCAAATCTGCTGCATTTAATGAGACCAAACTTTGGAGCACTTCTTGCACAGCGCCTAGGTGACTCTCGGTCAACAGCAGATTTATGTTTTCTTTCTGCAGCTCTGGTGCCCAGTAGAAGAAAAAAAAAGACGTATAGAGGAAGAAAATATGTAATAAATATGGGCCAACCTGACTGAATGCCAACTCCAACAACACTGCCTGGGTGGGAAAGGCCCATCTGCTGGCACCCAGCAGCTGGCTCGGACATGCACGTTGCCAGTGAGATCTGCATCTATCCAGTATGAAGCAGCAGACCGATGAGGGTAAGGAATCCAGTTCTAATTCAGGCTCTGGAGGAGAGTAGGCTGTAGAGCTTACACAAGGCTTTTCTGCACATTTCTTTGCCATTGTGATCCCTTGTATCTTAGTATCGCAAACCTGCCCTTATTTGCTTCTGACTTCTTGTCCTTACCACAGGATCATCTGCTGTGCTCAGTCCTGCTTTTTCCATTCAGGCAACCCTAATCTTTTCTTTGCTTGCCTCAGCGGCCCTTAAATACAGAGCAAGCTGCTGCACGGTTTCCTTATCTTCCATCCAGTCTAAACCAGTCTGACACAGCTCCTCGTGATGCACATCCATTGCACGTGGGGCCCTGCACCACAGCATGCCCCTGGATGTGGTGCTGCACGCCTCCTGCCATCAGGTGAACACCAACTCTGGCCGCTCCTTACCTCATCGGCCTGGGCGTCACACCATGCCAGACCACCTTTAGGTATTACCTGCACCATGTTACCAGAACAGCAGCAGGTAACACAGGCAGAGGCTGCACAGGGAGCTGGACCCTACGGCACAGCAGGTGAGCTCATTCTGGAGGACTATCCAAGCAAAGTTTTGATAGTTCCGGGAAGTTTCTCCTGGAATGTGGAGAGGATCGCTCCAGGACGGAGCCCCAAAGTGGCATGTAAGCAGGTAAGTAATGTGGATAGGCATCAGGCAGGTAAATAATGTAGACAGGCAGCTACTGGGCCACTGAGGCTACTTCAGGCCTGGCCCACACGACAGCATAAATGCAACCCTTGCCCATATCCCTTTCCCCCAGTTCAGTTCTTGTCCCCACTGAATTTGAACCTATTCCCTCCTCCACGCTGTCTTGGCACCAACAAGAGGGTCACTGAATGCACACAAGAGACAGGCTTCCTGCTCTCATTTCCAGGGCTTGGCCACATCCCAGCCCGCAGCAGCTGGCTGTGGCCGCTGAGAGAAACTCAGCTTTGTCTCCGCAGCCCTGGGACAGAGCACGATCAGAGATCCTCCAAAGGCAACACGTGCAGGCTCATCAGCACTAATTGCTAGGAGAGGCTAACCAAGGTGTGATGTCAGAGGCTTTGGAAATTTTAGTTACTACGTGCAAGCAAATTTCTACTTAGTGCACACACACAAAATTGAGAATTCTCATGGGACTATCAAAGCCTGATTTGATAGACACAATACATGACAATTCCCCAGTGAGCCAGAAGCAACTGAGAACATTTTAGTAGGAAGAATTAGGCAATCTCAATCACATAAAATGTTAGCAACACTTCCTATATCCCTCATAGCATCAGAGAGCTTGGAAATGCTGAGCAGCACACAAAGTTGGTCTTTGGGTGCAAGAACACCCGATCCAGATTGAAGTTCTCTTACTCTGCTAGCTCCACCATCCATATATTCTGCATAGAAACTCTGTTACACATGAAGCCTCCATGTCTATATCACAGAAAACACGGAAAATCTATGTATCTGCCCATTTCTTTCAAGTGGTAATTATTTAAGAACAGAGAGCCCCAGATCCCCAGACAGAAGAACTGACCTAACTGTTTTTTTAAGGGGTGGCACAGACATTATGCCATTATGTATACAATTAGTTCTCACATCTGACAATCTTTGTAAATGAAAATACTGGCCATTTTTCCTATTTATTATTAAACTTAAACAAAAGCAGGGATTTGTCTAGCACCATATGTTTAAACATCAGAAGAGAGTACAACTGAACAAATCTAGCGGAGCAGATAAATGAAGAAAACTGGTTATCTTGTGATTACTACAGCAGCTGTTGCAAAGGTGATCATACTACATTCGGTGTAATTCTTAGAGAATTTCTTAGAAGAACAAAGATAATTTCCTTGTTAGAAGTGTATAGACAGTAAGGCCTGAAAATATGTTTAGCGAGATTTCTATCTTATTGGAACATACTGCAGAATAATTAGAAAGCACGGCCACAGGAAAAGTCCATACAGTACATGACTGCAATATGCACGTCAGGACCCCTAATGCCGTCAAAAAAGAATGTTCAGTATCCCATTACTTCTGGAAGAAGTGATCTAATTGCATTGTCAGACATCATAAATGAACATTACTACTTCTAAAATAGAAATATATATATATATATTTAAAAGGTAGATATGGCTTCTGTCCTATAAATCATCAAATAATGAAGAACAGGAACTAAAGAAGGGCAAAGTAAAAGCAACTAGGTGTTTTTTTTTCTGTCTGCTCTCACCCATCCTTTCCCCCAGCACAGCAATGCAGGGTTTGAGAGGCAGGGCATGGGGCTGAGGCCAGCGCAGGAAGGCTTCCCAGCTACAAAGGGGTGGCAAAGTGATAGGCATGGCATTTGTGTTTCAGGTTTGAAACACAAAAACTAAGACTGATAGATTTATTTATGAAAATATCAGAATAATTTAGGTTAGGAGGGACCTGTGGGTGTTATCTAGTCCAGACTCAGTCCAAGCTGAGCCATCTCTGAAGTTAGATAAGTCTGATGAGGACCTTGCCCTGTCCTGTTTTGAGTATCAGTAATGGTAGATATTCCGTGGCCGCTCCATCTGCCCATTGTCACTTGGTCTTTTGCACATACCTCTGAGAAGAAACAGGCACATCCATAAATGCTCCTGCAGGTAATGGAAAACAGACCCATTTTTTTCAGCTCCTCCTTGTATACCATCGCTCCCACGCTCTAACCAGCCTAGTGGCCCTCTGCTGGATGGCCTCCAGGTTGTCAACAATATTTGTAATTATTTTTGAAACTCTCTAGATTACACAATCCCACAAGAACACACTGACTTAACAACAGTAAAATAAATATTATGAATACATTTTACTGATCCTTCATGATTCATTAAAGATGACTGCTAGCAAAGTAGTAGGTCTGGGCAGTAATTACAGCACAGTACATGACAGTTTCTACAGGCATGTTCTGCAATAAGGTTAAAAAATAAAGCTTATATAAGAATATAAATATTGGGTAGAAAATGTCCCGAGGAGCTTGATAACTCTAAAAAAAGAAGCAACTGAAAGCATGTTTGGTGTGAGTACAGGTTACAAATTTTCAGTTGAAATTCCTTTCTGTTAGAATATTTCACTTCTATCAAAGCCACATTTTTCTGTGAACTGAGATCATTTTGATGAGCTTCTGAAAAATATTTCAGGGGAAAAAAAAAGTCTCGTTAATCATTTTCTACACTACAGAATTAGAAACACTCCTTGTGACTGAAGGCTGGTCCATTTCTCTGAACTTGCATCCACAGAGGAGCTCTCTGAATTATCCAGAACCCCCTCCGGAAACAGCAACTGGAGAGAGCTCCTCCTGCACAACGAGGGCTGCTATGTTTTCTTATGTCTTTATTTTGTAACCCTCACTGAGGGTTTTGTGGATTTGCTAGGCTACAGTTGAGTTCTCCTTGCCCTTGTGAAGGCTGTCTCCTCTCTCTTCACTATGCAGCAAAACAATGGGGAAAGCAGGGACCATATGGGAGCAGTTACAATCTTCCCAAATGAAAACTGATGTGTTTCTGACAATGCTAGCAATTGCAAGTAGCAGAGCTGCCAACCTCATTCCCACATTCCTAACACCAAAAACTGTGTTAGTGGCTTTGGGAAATGTAACACAAGGTTTCCTGGAAGCATCCTTCCTCCACAGAGCATTTCAGAACAGGAATGAGCAGAAGAACCATGTCTGGAAGAGTGCTACATGGCGAGGAACACTGCTGGAGGACCGCACCACCAACTTGCTAACTTTAACTACAGAAAGCTGAAGGCATCACTTTGCTACAGCAGACAGTTTCATCAGGTAACCTTGAGAGGAGAAACTTCCACACCACACGTAGGAGACAATGAAGTCAGACACAAGAATGGAAAAAAAGTAAAGGTAGAATTTTTCACAACACTTTAAGGCCGTTTGATGCTACTCGACAAGTGCTACCCTATCTGCCTGGTCATGACATTGTGGATTGAGTGCCTGCCCACAGCTCTGTACTCCTATGTTCATTCATGAGCCAGAAAAAGGGATTTTTAATCTCATTTTTTGATAATAAAATTAAACTACTTTGGATCAGTTTACAAAAGCTGGTAAAAAAAAAAATGCACTAAAAGCTTCAATATTTGTACATCATAATCTAACAGGTACAAAAAGGAATGTAGTCATCATGTGGAGTGAGACTGAAAGAAAGCTTGCAATGTAACTCCAAATATTTATCAGCGATACTGTTTTAAAATAATAAACAAAAAGTATTTTGGGGATGTACTTTAAATTGAAGGGATAAGTATGTTGAGACTGGGGCAAGTACATTTAGGTTCCCAGTAATGACTCTAAACTTACATTTAATCATATACTACCCATCAGTGCATTTTAATATCATTACAAGTAATAAAAATAATAACATTATAGTAGCAGCATTGCTAAATGCAGTGACAGAAAAGTATTTTCATTTTAATTCTCTCTGCCTCTTTATGTTCTTTGTAGGAGGCAGTTTTGCTGTTTTGGTATACAGTCAATTAATGTCTTCTGCAGTTGGTCTGGCCCTTTTACACAGCAATGTGATAGCAAGATTAAAAAACGGAAAATGAAAATGTGTACATTATGCTACTGAAAGGCTTATGGATTTGGGGACAGGAGAAAGAATATATAAATGTTTTAAATAGATTTTTGAAGATCAATTATGGAGGTGTCTCTTAATTGATGAGTTCTGACACATCTAAATAATTGATGAAGACCTCCGCTGAAGAGAAGCAAGGGTCACGTGCTTGATTTGCAGTTTTACCTAAAACCCAGTAACAGCTGTCCCCTTTGCCTCTCTATCTTTATAAAACAACTGTTGAACTCTCCCAACAACTCCCTGCTACAGCTTCACATGTTCCTTTCCTATCTGGCACCGTACCTTCTGCTCTGATTTCCAAATGTCCTCTTGACACATGCTTGTGCACGTACTGCTGCATCTGCTACTAATTAGGGAGGGATATTTAGCTTGGTTTGAGAATGAAGCTTTTCAGCAGGGAAAGGAAGGCTGCACGTTAAAAACACCTTCTTCCTCCACTTGTATTAATTTGTATACACTCTGAAACAGAAGGAGAAGAACCTCTGAATATTCCCCAGAATGCCAGCATATCTGTGCAAACATATTCAGGTGTTTTTCCAAGATGCTGGAAAGCTAATTTTTTTTTATTTTTTTTGCTTTCCTTTGAACTCTCAGTCAGGCTGGCATTTTTCCACATACCTGTCCATAACAGACCTTTTCTACCAAGTTGTTAAAACTGTCTAGGCTTGCAGAGACTGAACAACATATTCATGCTACCTAATATAGCCAAACACTGTAATATATCACTGTGGAATAAAAACAGCAGAAAAAGTTATCAACACTCAGCAAATGTGCACAACAAATGAGAAGGCTTTATGTTAAATAAAAAGAGATTGCAAATGTTTTGGAGCAAATGAGTAGGATATTCAGTGCCAATAAAAAATTATTCTAAACAAAACTACATTTTTGTTGGTAAATATGTTGCTGTTAATACCACAATTCTCCTAAAGGATAGGTACTACAAAATATAGCATATATAACATTCACTATGTTTGTACTCTGATTTACAGAACGGATTCCCATATCCACAAGCAACAGAAAGATGTGGTCATACATGTAAGAGTTTGCAAAGGTGAGATTCAGTACACAGTACAGTCAGCAGCCTTATATTCACTGGAGAGAAAGAGGTACAATTCATAAAATGCTTTGGGGACATCTACTTATAATAAAACAAATCATGGTTAAACAGCACCTGCTATTCTTGTATTATTGTCATCTTATCTTCCAAAGCATCTCTAGCTACAGGTGTACAGAAATGTTATATAAGAGAGAATCACTTTCCAAACCTAAGAGATTTGAGACCCTCGGTGATTTTTTCTTCTGCAGACACTGGACAGGCCAACTGGGGGAAATGTTCTGCAGCACCTGCACTTCAGGAAGAGCTGGTAGAGAATTGCAGTCCGCTAATAAGTGGATTACCTCCGACTTCAATACTGGGTTCAGTCCTGTTTAACATCGTCATTACTGATCTGGATGATGGGATAGAACACACCCTCAGTAAATTTGCAGATGACGCAAAACTGAGGGAAGGCAAAACTGAGGGAAAACTGAGGGAATTGCCATCCAATTTACTGGAGGGATATGCTGCCATCCTGAGGGACCTCGATAGGCTGGAGAAATGGGCTGACATCAGTCTCGTGAAGTAAAACAAGAAGTGAAAGGTACTGCACTTGGAGAGGAACAGCCATATAGATGGAAAGCAGGATTTCAGAAAAGGACCTGGAAATCCTAGTGGACACCAAGTTGAAGGTGAGTCAGCAATGTGTCCTTTCTGCTAAGAAGGCTAGTGGTGTTCTTGGCTGCATTAGGCAAAGTATTGCCAGCAGGTCAGCAGAAGTGATCCTTCCCCCCTGCTTTGTATTGGAGAGGCTGCACCTGGAGTCTTGTGTCCACTTCTGGGCTCCCCAGTACAAGAGAGACAAGGACATACTGGGAAGAGTCCAAAGGAGGGCTACCAAGATGATCCAGGGACTGGACTCCTCACACTGTGAGGAGAGGCTGAGAGTTTAGACTATTCAGCCTGGAGATGAGGAGACTTAGGTGGACCTCATCAATGTCTATAAATAGCTGAGAGAGGGTGCGAAGAAGATGGAGTCAGGCTCTTTTCAGTGGAGCCCAGCACCAGGACAAGAGACAATGGGCACAACTGGAACACAGGAGGCTCTGAACGTTAGGAAGCACTTCTGTGCTATGTGGGTGATGGAGCCCTTGCACAGGTCGCCCTGAGTAGTTGTGGAGTCACTCTCCTTGGAGATCTTCAAAAGCTGCCTGGGTGCAGTCCTGGGCAACCAGTTCAAGTGGCCCTGCTTGAGCAGGGAGTTGGACCAGATGACCTCCAGAATTCCCTTCCAACCTTAAGTATTCTTGGATTCTGTGAATGTGAAGATCTACAGCAGCTTCACTTGTGGTGTCCATGACGTATGAAAAACTGTTGGAGGCAACACTGTTCAGTTTTGGGCACCATGGTATAAAAAGGATATAAAAGTGTTAGAGAGTGTCCAAAGGAGGGCTATGAAGATGGTGAAGGGTCTAGAGGGCAAGATGTATGAGGACTGGCTGAGGGCCCTCAGTTTGTTCAGCCCAGAGCAGAGCAGGCTGAGGGGAGGCCTCATGGTGGCCTGCAGCTCCCTCACGAGGGGAGCGGAGGGGCAGGCGCTGAGCTCTGCTCTCTGGGGACAGCGACAGGACCCGAGGGAACGGCATGGAGCTGGGACAGGGGAGGGTCAGGCTGGGTGTTAGGGAAAGGTTCTGCTCCCAGAGGGTGGTCGGGCACTGGGACAGGCTCCCCAGGGCAGTGGTCACAGCACCCAGCTGCTGGAGTTCACAGAGCATTTGGACAATGCTCTCAGACACATGGTCTGATTTTTGGGTGGTCCTGTGTGGACCCAGGAGTTGGACTGGATGATCTTTGGATCCCCGCCAAGTTGGGTCCCTTCCACTTTGGGATATTCTATGATTCTATGAAATTCTGGTGTGACCTAAAGGATTTTTTTTTTTTTTCCACAGTAAGGGAACAGGTGTGCCAGAGAATTTGTGGGACCTCCAATGTTGCAGACATTCAAAACTTAAAGCCCTGAGCAACCTGATTTAACTTCAAAATCAGCTCTGCTGAGGAGGTTGGATTAGATGCCTGAAGAGTTTTCTTCTAATTGAAATTATTCTGTGACTGACTGATTCCATAATTCAGTAGAGACCATGCAGAATAGTTGCTTAAATGCTAACTAAGCAGGCTGCGATTCTTCAGTTGAATTATATGAGATTCAGAGACTCGACTTTGGATAAAAACTAATATTTGGAGATGTACTGAGAACTTCTAAGGCTTTTCAAAAGCAAGTTTTCCTCACAGAAAGTGATTCCTGACACCTTCAAAGTCTCAAGATGACTTCTTGCCTGTTGCTAAAATGGAACAAAAAGTGGTAATGTCTAACAACACATAATTAAAAAAAAAAAAAAAGGAAAAAAAAAAAGAGAGAGACAAGATGTTCTTATAAGCTTTGCACCTCTTGAAGAACCAGCATCATGTTGCTGTCCTGGTTCCCAGCATTTTTTAAAGCTTCCACAAGTTTGATTTCCTTTGTATTGGTATTGGTATTCGTACCTTTCTCCTTTTTACTTCAGGTCTCTTTTATGCATTTTTAATCCACTCCAACCACACCCAGCTGTCCAGTTCATTCTTGACTCCAACTTTAATATTAAAATTAATTATTTACTCTCCATGTATTAATGTGAAGATAAGAGATTAACATATTCAGGTAAATATGAAAAAACATATAGTTAACATACACGTATGTGCGCTTGTTACTTGTGTTTACATTTAGTGGCCAAATGATGTTTCCTAATCTTTTTCCCTACATGAGGGTCTTCTTTTTGTCTTCTTCCAAAGAGTTTCATACAGCTCAAAACAGAGCTAGAAGATGGTTATTTGTAGAACAATGTACGAAATTCTGCTGATTCACTGCAGGTTTGTCACCATAATAACATTTGGAAACAGGCTTCTTGGACATTTGGCAGCAAGACTAGGAAAATGATAGTTCCACATCTCTAAACCCACTGAGAGTGTTTCCAACAATAAATCTTAATGTCTCCCTGGAACCTGTTACTAGTCCTCACAAAAGAAAACAAATCTGAAAAACATTATTTTAAACTCTAGTGCTTGTCCGTAAAAAATGGTGCCAGTCATTAAGAAGAAAAGGCCATAATTGTGAGAACTCTAAGTCCTGTTAACATATGGAACAGCTTATCACATCCAGGATGAATGTCATAAATCAACAATTAGTTATGACAGGAAGAGATATAGGGCTCACTATTCTGACACAGAAACAAACATCTCAAACTTCCATGGCAATACTGTATGTAGATTCCAGTTTTGTCTGTCCGTAAGATACTAATGCGCCATGAGCTTGATGGACGTAGGTAATGATTTGTTTCCAGGGTAGTACTTACCTACTTTTTAGAGAATCACCTCAATAAAGATCCTTAATCGTTATTCAAAGCATAAACAAGGCTGTCCAGCTTGTGACAGCAGACAGGAAGGTCAAACTACTTACTCAGACTGCTGAGGATCTTACCATTTCCTAAACATAAACTAAGTTTCTGGAGCCAACCTAACTCAAAGCATTAATACATTTTGTGTCTTGCAACCCAAATTTTAGAAGCACAGAAATAGGTTTCTACTGAATTCTGTGGATGACTGTGGTATGTATACAGTTCACATACAGAGTGTTGGATTTTCATCAGCTAAAAATATTGCTTGCCCATGCTGTTTTATGCTAAAAGTATGTAATTGTTACAAACCCTTTTTTTCTCCAGAGAAGTAAAAACGAGAATATATTTTTGCTGGAACCCATTCTGCACGGATATTCAGGTAAAAGCAGTATCAGCCTTCTTCATTTATCCTTTTCCAGAAACTCTCCTACTCAGTTCACCTTTTTTAATTGCTCTGGTCTTCCTGCACTTTTATCATTTGCATTTCCATGTTTTGCTCAGTGACCACTCAGAGCCATGGATATCGCAGAACTGACATCCTTCAGTACAGTTTACAACAATTTGCTAGTGTTAGCTTCCCTGAATCATTTAACAATTCTGGCAAATTTCCCCCAAAGGGGTAAAATAAATCCAGGAAGAACCTTTTATTTCAAGTGTTGTTGGGTACATAGGGTTCTCAGCTCCTTACAGAATTAAATTAGGGACCAACAGCCGTATTTAATCTTTTGAAAGATAAATGTTCGGACAGAGATTAATAAATTATCTTTATAGGACTATAAACTGCAATACAGAGCACTTCTGAAAATTTGATCCCAGCAGTATTTAAATACTAATGCAACTTGAAATCAATAAAATCTGTGTTATTCATTCAGAATGTAGATATGCTGTTCCTACCTTTGAATTTAATAAGTATCAAAGTGATATAACTGTAATTAACCTTTACTAAAAGAGTATTGCAACATGCATGGACATATCTACATACAACTCCCACTTTGGAGAGGGTTTGCTCTCCATTTTTGAAATACTTGGGTGTCAGGTCCTCTATACAGGCACGTCTGACTAGCCACCATCTCAGCCCATTGGGGATCACAGAATTACAGAGTAATTTAAACTGGAAGTCTCTTTGGTGATTATCTAGTTCTGCTTCAAAGCAAAGCCAACTTCAAAGCTAGACCAAGGGCCTTGCCCAGTCCCATGGTGAGTATCTCTGAAGACAGATTCTGCAGCTTCTCTGGCAAAAACTTCTCCAGTGTTTAACTGCTTGCAGCGGAAAAATTTTCTCTTTATGTCCAAGTGGATGGTTGTTGTTGCAGCTTGTGACCATTGCCCCTTGTTCTTTTTTGTGTACCTCTGAGAAGAAACCAGCTCCATCTGACACATAACTGCCCTTGCTGTGCTAATGGTTGTAGGAAATCAGACTCCCCTTCGGGTTAAAAAAGCCTAGTTTATTCATCTTCTTGTGTGCTCAGCCATCCATCCATATAGTGGCTATTCATTGTATTGTCTTCTGTCAATAGTCTGCTGGGAAGTTCCACACAGTAAGAAAACAGGACACAAGACACCGGTGCTGAACAGTGGGAATGGTCCTTTCCCTTGACCTGCTTGCTACGCTCTCCACAAAACAGTCCTCTATGTGGTTAGCCTTAATCTCACTCACTGTCATTCAACTCTTCTCTCCTCTTTCACGTGGCATTGAACAATCTTTCAAAAAGGACCCCAGTGGGAAGGATCTGTAAGGAGCACACCTTCATAAGCTCACTGTTGTCAAACAGCATGGGAAGTACCGTAATACTGTTTTCGTTGTACATTTTGCATATTTTTTCAGGTTTTGGACATCCTTCACATCATTGCATAAACACATCTCTGTTTCAGAAAGCCAAAGTATTCTTGTAAATTATATACGGTAAGTAAGTGAAACTATCAAGATATTACTTGCCAAGAATTTTTTTTATATCAGCAGACTAAGAGCTAATAGAACCTAAAGATTGATATAGGCATTACAAACAAAATCTCTCTACTTCAAGCCTTCAGTGAGGGGTATAGTATCTGAAGTTAAGAAAAATAAAAAAAGTATAAAATAAAAAAAGCAAAAGAGTTATTTTCTTTCACCCTCTTCCCAAACACCAGATTTGACCTGTGCAGTAAAGGTACACAAAGGTCTATTGATCTTGTTCATTGTATTACTGAATCACAATCTATCAGTACAGTTCAATACTTAAAAACATCACCTTTGTTACTAACATAAGAGAAAAACGTGAAGGCCAGTAAAATGAGAAACCTGATTCTCTATTATGATATATGTTTTTTCTCTGCCAAGCCATGACACGCTCAACCATCATATTCCCCTTAAGACTTTTGGAAAATCATTATTTCTCTGTATCTTTTTCCCTCATTTGCTAAACAAAAATAATATTTGGGGAACATGTTATTGTGATTCTATATTAAAGCTCTATTAATTTACTAATTATTTCGATAGTCACAAACGCAAGGTCCTTTATAAGTGTAAATTTTGGTCATTTTTATCTATGTATATAGTTCTGCTGCAAAGTCTGCACTTTATATAAAGACATCAACTGCTTTTAAAGATAATTTATCAAAATATGCTATGCTAGTTATAATAATAATATATTTCACTTATTTCAAATCAAATTCTAACACCACTATAGTCTAGGGATTTATTGATTCTAAATTACATTGCATCTTACCTTTGATGGGTTGTAATCCTCCCACAGCTGTTGCTGGTGAGACTGTTTTAAATTAACAGGCACTATAAACAGTTATTTCAAAGCAGCACACCCTGTTAAAACAATGATCTGATACAAGAACCACTCTTTTTTTTTAAATCCTTTTTCACCAAAAGTGTTAAGGTTTTATTGGTAACTATTTACCCAACATTATGGATAGCTGCACAACTTTGCCTTTAACATAAATGATGAAATTGGAAAATAAGCCAAATTGCACTTTCGAAAGAGTACAAAACAAAGACAGAATATTGATTTCTGTCACTAAATTTTTTCCACATCATTAAAAAGGCGGAGAGAGAATTCTGATTACACAAGTGAAAGGAGGTTTAACACACTTCACTATGTCCTGTATTATCTTCATGCGTAAACTGCTTAGCTACTGATTTTTGAGAGGAAAGCAAAAAAAGAATCCCAAACCCTCCAATTCTCTTATCACCCAAAATACACTAAAAACAAACAACATTAGATAACTGAAGTATTTTACGTCTGAAGTTTTTCCCTTAGAACAGTTATTTTCAGTTCCCCAGCTACATCAGACAGCAGCAGTCTGCTGCCAAGAGCATGTGTTCTTGGACATAGCTGCAGATCCTGGGGAGGGATAAAGCCTCCTCAGCTGAAAAACTCTGGCTGCAGAAGGCATTTCCAGAAGAGACTCTGATTACTGCCCATCCTTGTTCTGAAATGTTCTTAAGTTTTTCTTCTGATGTTTTTTTTCCCCCTCTTTTTTAAAAAAAAACAAACCTATAACTGGAATGACACTTCATACCAAAAGCAGAGAAGGAGCCAAGGACTCCCTGAAGCTGACTAGTGACTTTGCTATTTCTAGTATTTGCTGTGGAAATACCACGACTACCAGGATGAAGGACACACCAACACAGGAACCGCACAGATTCTGCGCTGTTTCTACTCCTTCTGCTCAGTAACACAGTTTTCCCTCAGACATAATGTTTTTAAACTCTAGCATAAGGTTGGCAGAAAAAGGAAACTTCTATGGAAAAGCAAATGGACTTTAGAGACCCTTACTCTTCTACTGCTTTTAATCCCAGAACCACAGAATGGTTTGGGTTGGAAGGGACCCGAAAGACCATCTACTTCCAAACCCCCCGCCATGGGCAGGGACACCTCCCACCAGCCCAGGCTGCCCAAAGCCCCATCCAGCCTGGCCTTGTGCACTTCCAGGGATGAGGCATCCACAGCTTCTCTGGGCAACCTTTTGCAGTCTAAATATTGTCTGTGTTGTATTTGTCTCAATTAACAGTATTTTTTGACATGTTACTCCAAAAGCAGTATCAGCCGCACTAATTACTGTGAAGTGGACTAGACCCAACCAGCATTATTTTCATTATTCTACATTGACCTGTGTTAAGGATCCATGGCTCTGGAGAGTGACAGCCTAACCATGGATTACATGAAAAAACAACTTTGAACATGTTCTGTGTGTCCCTTCTCCTAGTTTGGTAACTCCTGTTTTTTTGTTTTTTTTTTTTGTTGTTTTTTTTTTCTACTAGGGCAGACAGCAGTCCTCACACTACTCGCTCTGTCATTTATCACTTTTATAGACATTTCTTAATTTCCTTCTCCCTCCTTTCTAAACTGAAGAGTATGACCACAGCCATTCTTAGCACAAAGTCTGTTCCATAGTGTTGTTCATCCTTGATGCCCCTCTCTGCAGTTTTCCAGCCCTGCTGTACATTGTTTTGGTTGGGAACAGTGGAACTGCACACAATGAGCAGTGAGCCGGCCTCAGGGAGCAATCACAGCTGCAAAATCCCATGGCTGAGTCATAAAGTTTGGAGTCCCTGAATTTATATGCAAAATGAGGACTACATCTTGCTTACATGCATCACTTGACATTTATCTACACTGACTTTAATTTGCTGATTCATTACCTGGACACTTGCCCTGTAAGGTCTCTCTGCAGCTCTTTGGCTGACCCACTGATTTACAGTTCTAAGTAACCTAGCAGAGCAACTACTTCTACCTCAGCGTTTGCCTCCTTTTCTGAGTTGGTTATGAGCATGTAGAAAAGAACAGGTCTCAACACAGACACTTGAGCAACTTCACTAGTCACCTCCCTTCCCTGACTCAAGCTCTCTGGTTCCCATCCTGGTTATCCTTGCAAAAGCTGCTGCCCTAGTATGTCTAAACGGCTGAATTTGCCTTACACAGACTGAGATGAGCTCCTTCCTACTGTATTCGCTTCTTAAATACCTGCTGTTTTATGTCAGTGTACTAATGATAATGCAAGATGGAAAAAAGATAATCTTGAACAGTTTTACACTCCCACATGGCTTTGCTGGTTTGGCACACTGTGCCTGCTGGATTTAAGGACGAGCTGTCAGCCTCAGTCCAGAGACAGGAGCATCACTGTATCTGGCCCAAGAAATGTCATCTTTTAGGCTTTTAAATTTTTTAAAAAACATTTGTTCACTGATTCTGCAAGCTGTGTGTAATTAAGCAGGAGGTCTTGGGAAATAACAGAAAGAGGTAAGAATCTGATTCACCAGGATGACTGAATTTGGTTTATTAGTTGTGATCTAGTGCTATTCTAGAAGCATATACTTACTTTAACTTCCTATACTGTTTCATTTTTAAGGACCAAAAAAAAAAGGATTTCAGTTTCCACAACTTTCAAAACACACAACATTCCAAGTACACTAACAATAATTTAAAATAAAGATTGAACTACCCAAATGGAAAAAAACTAGCCCCTTCCCGTAAGAAACCTCCCACAGCACCAAACTTAAATGCCCACTATGTATTTCTGCCTCCTCTAAAGAGATTTCATTTGCTGTATTTTATGAACTACAAACTATTTTAAGCATCTAAATTGCGACATGATTCACACTTATGTTAAAAGCCAGCAGAACACATTTGAACTTTGAACACATTTATCTCCTCTTGTTTTTAATGGTTTAGAACTATCCTGATGTATTTACACAGGTTGGGTACCTTAAAAAGCTGGAACACAGGAAACCTTTGGGCTAAGCTCAAGATGATGAAAGTTCACAGTAATGGATGAAAAAAAATCAGAACAAAATACAATAAAAAAAATCAAAACAGTTTTTCAGCCCGTTTAAATAGCAGAATTTTGTTGTTGAAAATGCAACTAAGTGCAATTTTTCTCTGAGTTATTTAAAATAACACTGTTTTATTACAATTTTTTCTTCATGTTTCAAAAGATTACTTTGGCAAAGGAATTAAATATGACATCTAGAATATGTTCTTATGTACTACACTTTACACTTTAAAGTAAAGCATTCTCCTAGGAATCCATCCTCTTCAGTAAGGTATTTTAGAAAGTGAAAGAAAAATGCAGTCAATTAGAAACTCTCATTGTTCCTACTGTTCTACAATCACAACTATCATATGACAAATATCTGGATACTTTTATGTAATTCGAACGAATTGAAACCAGCAATTTATCTACTAAGAGATCTATAAAAATAAAGATGTTTTAAGTGGCCAACATAGCACTTACAAAATATTAAGGTAACTCATCAAAAATACAGATAAACAGCCAGACAAGATACCTTCAGGGCAGAAAAACAATTAAAAATATTCTCCTTTAAATCTGCAATATTGATATTTCACTGAGAAAGACATCTTCTAGGATCATTAAAATCTGTTGTAGCTTGAACCATGTTCTGCCTGTATTTAAGCAATTTCATTTAACTAATTCTTAAAATTCTGAGAATAAGTAAAAGAGTAAAACTTTTATAAAACAGGTTTTATACTCACATGTTTTTAGTCATGTCTCTTCTCTAGTAGGGAATTGCTCAGAACAGGAACACTAGGTACTACACAACAGTATGCTTCTTGAGATGTTTATTTGCTACTTTCACTTTCAACATTTTTAGCTGTTAATTTCACAACTGGTAAAAGATTTTAGCTTGATACCAGACCTCTTTGTTTAAAGCTGTAATTTAAGGAAATAAGAGGAAACAAACAATGTGGCAATTAGATGCCTATTGCTTTTCCAGCTCCCATCAAGAATCTAGGTGTCTGTAGTCATCTTCTCATCCCTGAAATTCCAAGGCTACACAGTAGCACTTACATCATAATCAAATCAGATTAATAATATCTACAGTGCCCATCTTTTCAGATTAGACACACCGCAAAAACAAAAAAGAGAGGAGTGCAGGGAACCAACATGACAAAAGACACAAAGCTTCACAGTTAAAAGGTCACTAAGGTTCATGCTTGTGTGACATGTGCAGCCCGGTCCTTTATTTAGGATGGGACCTGCTGGTGCTGAAGGTGCTCACACACACCACCGAAACGTCAGGAACGAACAAGTGTTTGCTTGCCGTCCCAAACGATGTTATAATTGACATTTATATTAATCCAGTCAGTATTTTGTACACACAAGAATTTGGCAGATTAGGCTGTTTTGAAGACAGGGAGGAAGCCAAGCATTGTACTCTAGCGCTGGTGGTTCTGTCGTCTCACAAAACACTGCCAAATTCACAGTCCAAAGCAAACGTGCAGTTCAGCCAGTGACAATGCAGCCTTTTCCACAACATTTCAATATGTTTTAACCAGCTTCACAGAGATCCTCTCTACAGTCACAGAAGCCCTTGGTCTGCTCTGCTGACACACAAATAGCGAAACAATTATATCTCTTGACCCTAATGATTTTCCAATGCAGCTTGCTAGCAAGCAGCCTGCCTTCAACAGCACATCTAAAAGCTTTCAGAAACTAAGCAGCTTGAAAATAGTCAATTCTAACCTGTTAAACGTTAAATCTAGATGTTGATACAAGAACCTGCTTGTACGTGCTTCCTCCTCAAGCAGCTGCTGGCTAGCAGAAGCCATAGGCCAGCAGCACCCCCAGCCCCTGTCCTAGCAGAGACACCTTGGTCGCTGCCTGCCATCATGCTGTTTGGGTCACTCAGCACATCTCCCAGCTCCACTCACCCAAGTGGAGATGTTCTAGCCAGGTATATGTCTCATGACAATTTTAGAAAACTTCACACATGATAATTCAGACTTTCCAGTGAACAGGCAAAGGGGAAAAATAGGTTCTTAATCAAAATACTGTCTTCTTTGAAAAGCTTAATTTCAATTTTTATTTTTGTATCATGTTATTCAGTGGGGAGAAGGGCTGGAGGGTCACACAGGGCAACAAGTAAAGCAAGAAATGGAAAAATTTCACGTGAGTGGCTGTGTCTCGCTGTATGCTCTGGGCACACCAGTGAATTGAAGCAACACCAAGCAGCAGTCTGGGTACCTCTCCTACCTGAGCAGCCCCACAGACGAAGTGTTCCA
Organism: Cygnus olor; assembly: GCF_009769625.2. Classification (NCBI taxonomy): domain Eukaryota; kingdom Metazoa; phylum Chordata; class Aves; order Anseriformes; family Anatidae; genus Cygnus; species Cygnus olor. The sequence goes on along the minus strand of NC_049198.1, from coordinate 15,262,507 downwards.
GGTGTTGCTGATGCTGCCAACATCTTTAACATTAAAAGCAACCTTTTGTATTTCAACTTCCCCATGCTACATGGGGAAGAAACATACATATACACTATGTACGTCTCCACACACTGATTGAAGAATGTGTCTGAACACAAGCTCTATTCAGACACAGAAGTGTGGGTGGCCATTTCATAGTTTCCCATGGTAACAATTAGTTACGGGCTCACAGTAGTACAAGTTCTTGCCTGTTGGAAGAAAAGCAGAGTTCCTGCAAGTATGCAGATTTATGCAGAAATCAAATACGCAGTGGGAGAAACATCAGCGTTTTCTCTGCTTGATAGTGCTGTCCCCTACCTACTGAGAAACAGACAGATGCCTTCTCCTGCCTTGGGAGAGGAGGCAGCCCGCCAGCTTTGTCAGCGTTGGAAGACTACATATATTTTTCTGTTGTTTTCCTCTGCACAATAAATGCAATGCTGTTGACAGGCAGTATTGCATAACTCCAGCAATTTCATCACCAAAATATCTGATCAACTTGAGAAGATTATGGAATTTATTCTCCAAGTGCCTTCTTACTTTATAACTGGGGAGCTGGGACACAGATATTAATCAATTTGCAATGGACACAGAAGAATTTCTGTGGCAAAGCCAGATGTTGAAAGCTTGTTTAAGACCAATGTCTCTATTACAAAGCTATTACTCTTCCTAGAGTCATGGGGATTTTGTCTACTATTGGATAAATAAGTGGCTTAGGAAGCTCATCCATTCCTGTAAATACACCCCAGCCTCATCTGAAGGGCTCAGGTTATTGCAACCCTTTTGTCTTTCTGCTGACACTGATGGCAGGTACAGCTGCTAGGGACAACTCAGGTAGTTGGGGCATATTCCCTCCAGAAAGCAATAACATTAAAAATGGTAATTTCACACTTCGTGTATAAGCTAAATACTAATTATAAACAAAAATAAAAACAAACAGAAAAAACAGACTTAATCGGTAAAACAAATCTCACTCATGCCTTAGCACTGAACTAAACTCTACTTGAGAACTCATGATAGTCTCAGTGCTCTGCACAGAGTCTTTCTGGACATCTCCCACATGCTGGGCTGCAAGGATTTGATTAGGCCAGCTCTGTTCTTTCAAGGGACACATCTGTGCTGCAGACATCCCAGATTTGGAGTTAGGAATTTTTATTCCTTACCTAAGAACAAGCCTTGCTCTGATTTAAAGGAAAGAGAACTTCATATGCGTTCTTCTAAAATTCACACGTCTTTCTAACATTCTGCTATTAATAAGCTATGGTGTACTAAGCTAACAATAAGAAAATGTTGTGGGACTTCCTCACCCATTTAAGAAGACAGGGAGGGTTAACTCTAGTAAAGGAGAAATATCCAGGGATCTTGTAAAAGTAATTTGTTAGAAGATTACAGTGGCTTTTTATAAATATAATTGACTGCACAACGGAATTTCCATAGGCAACTAGAATAACAGACAGAGACCATCTCTGTTTAAAACCACAAGCCCTATCAATGTAAGGCATTATATTTTTTATTGGTCCTTGCTTCTTTTCTTAAAGCAGGTTAAAAAACCTAAGTCTAATACTCTCTCTCTCTCTTTTTTTTTTTTTTTTTAAGGGATAGCTATGACTGTGAAAAATAATGCTTTTTCTAGAAAGTCAGTGTGTATACATAGGCATCTTGGAGATCTTAATTGTGTTTCACACATCTTTGCAAGTTGCTGAGACGTAAAACACATGGAAGGGCAAAGTTTTGTCATGGTCATAATCTCATGTTTCTTGAGGGATTTCAAGGGAATATAACGGAGTTAAAAAGCAAGACATTAACTGTTGACACTTCTCTAAACAGGAAGAAAACAGAGCCTAACTCTCTTAAGACAAACTGCACTTTTGGCTGAACAAATGGAAAGAAAAAACATGTTTAACTCCAACAGTAACAAGATACCATAACTGAAAAACAGCGTTTAACAATAACTTACAATCAAGCCTTCTGTTACAAAGTTGGACAACATTGACCAAACAGTAACCCTGATAGATGTAATCCTTGCACAGTTCTTTCCTGTAACTAGAACTGCTCTGTAAGTCTACCAGCTAGATAAAAAGGTGCAGCAGGCTGTCAAGTCTGCTGTTCTGGGGGGATAAGATAACACGTCAGGTTGAGACCTCTGCAAGGAGGATGTAGTTATGCTGAGGTGGTCAGCACTTTTGGAAAGAAGCCCTCCTCCCCTCCTGCCGATCACTAACTGGAAGCTGTCACCCACTTATCTCAACAAAACACTCACAAGATTGCGCCACAGGCAAATGTGCCCAGAGGGCCAGATTCTATAAAGCCTCCTGGTAAAAAACAAACGTTTCTTGACTTGTGGAGCAAAGAAAGAGTAACTCGGAGCAACCTGCTTTGAACAACCAGCAGTGTTCATGGACAGGGGAAAGCTGACAGACAACAGCAGTTTGATATCTGGGGCAACCACACTGAATTCCACCGCTTTGGTCTTTCCTGCTTCTCTTAGGGTGAAGTCTCATTGTGGAGGGTTCTGCAATACCAGTGCAAGTATCTCTGTAGAAATGAATGTAACCATTTAATTAGCTGGGCTGGGAATGGGCGGTTGAACAGTCTCAGCTGTGATAGCTGGATTCCCCAGAGGGCTGCAAAGTCTTCTTGCCTTCTAACTCTGCAAAGCATGACACATTCCAGCCAGGACTTCAATTTAATTCTGAGAGGCTCTAGGTGCGTTGAAAAGCATGTGTCATGAGTAACAGGAGATACCCTGGGTTTTTCTGATTATCTTCTACAGCTTCCTATTGTGCAAATGCTACTGATTGAGAAAAGAAAGATAGTAAGTTATTGACCTCACATTCATTTCATTACTTGTAGAGTAGAAGTAGATGTGTTTTTCCTGTGAAGTGGTTTAATAGATCTTCACAGCAGGAAGTGCTGAGCTCTGGAGCCAAGTGGAGGCATCCTTGGATAACAGGGCAGTTTCTGACTAAAACAGATGAGGCTGTTACATTCAAAGCTAACTGAACTAGTTAGCATGAACAACCATCCACTACAAATCCAATGAAGAATAAATGATGGAATGAAACAGTTTGCTAGAGGATAAATCATGTTGTCTTTGTATATACCAGCATTTTTCCATATTGTTCACCAGTATCACATACCTTCTTTGTAATACATTACTCATATTTCTCTTGCCCTATGAAATAAATGGATTTAGTTAAGTGGTGTAGAAGTCAGACCAGTGACTTCTACCTCCTAACACCTTACTCAGACCAACCCCAAATATGAATACATAGCCTATGGCAGAAAACACTTCTGCATTACATTCTGCCCTCAACCATTTCTGTTGCAGAAGCCTTTGAATATAGACACTAGGAACTTTAAAAAGCATTTCTTTTCCTTGCCAAGCCATGAACCATTAATAATTTCCATTCCCTTAATAATCACTTTTAACTTCCAGAAAAACACTTCACTGCAAGCAAGGATATATACAAGTGGATGAAAACAGATGGTTTGAATTAAATCCTATACAACAGTAACTATAGTTGTCATCAGCGTTTTCATTGAAATAATTATGAGTATTAACTATTTAATCATAACCAGCAAATAATAAATAGACAGTGTTAGCATTTAAATTATTACCTACATTCACTTCGCTAACACTTGCAATTTCCTGTTCAAAGTCAAATTATTACATTAGTCTTTGTTTTGTGCTTCAGTGCTGAAAAGACAGAAAAGACATTTTCTATAATGATGTTATTTTACTTTGTATATGTTGTTGTTTAAAATTTAGCATTTTTTAAATGATAATATAGTTTTTCCTGTTTTACCGTGGGCATACGTGGCAAGCAGTAAGTGTCTTTTAAAGGAAACATGACGCACATGGGGTTTGCCAGCCAGGCATGTTATTGTTCTGGTTATTTTGTCTTTACAGAGCAATAAACACAGGGTTCTAGCTTATATGGATTCAAATACAAGCTTTTAATCCAAGTGAGTTCAGATTTGCTTCTAAATTTTCTCACGTCAGCCCTGCCTCTAAAGCCAAGACTACACATTGCTAGGGGAATGATAAACAAACAAAATCCCAGACCAGAGGAAGAATCAATGTATTTCCTTTCAGTATGGTTCCCTGAATATATTCCGGGTGACAGTCAGGGACAGCCTAGAGAAGACACACTTCTCAATGTGGGTGGATCTCTCTGCCTTTCCCCAGCCTGACTGCAGTCCATCACCTTGGCAGTGCAGCTCTGCAGTGTTTGCACAGGCATGTGCAGGAATCCAGGAGGCCCCCGATGGCTGCTGCATGCTCACACCCTTCCTTTCACTTCCTTGGCGCCATGCAGGATTGCACAGATTTCTGTCATGTCCCACCACGGAGCTTTCCAAGCAGAAAAGTTCTTCTCTATTTAATTTCTCTTTTTATTAACTGTGGAAGAGAAACATCCTCAGATGTTTCTGCTGTGGGAGCTGATCATTTATTCCTTTATTTCCCCTTCTGATTAATTTTTAATGCATGGACAGCCTTCTGTTTTATCCCCTGACAATTTTCAAAGAACCTTTGCTACAGTCTTGCACAAAGGCACTCTGAAAATCACCACTATAGGGACCAAACAACCACTTTCTGTGTGCTTGTTGAAATCTTTGAGTCAGTAGCTACGGGTGCAAACACTAAGTGCTTTTTGAAAGAAACAGGGCTTATACCAACTCCAAAATATACAACATTTTTCCATGCATTTATCCATCTATGCTTTTTTTCACGTGTCTTTAAATTTGCCTTGCTCTGAAGACAAACTTCCTGGTGTGCAATTTCCTTGAGCCTTTTTAAAATTGGTGTCAGGTTTGCTGCATGCCATTTCTTTGGTGCCAAGGCTGATATAAATGCTAAATTTATAAATTCCCAATCACTCTTAATATTTAACAGTTTCCTATTGCATTCCTTGAAACTCCTAGGGAATTAACCAACTTAGTGAGAATAAAAGGTAGGAGCGAACAGAAATTACATGTGGCTCTGCAGATGATATACCAACACTATTAGCCTATCTTACAGCAATTCTATGTTCCTTAGTGTGGAATTAATTTGTAAAATAATCCATTAAAAAACAAACACACACAAAACCCATCACTTGGTTCTTCAGGAAAAGAAAATCTTCACTGCGTTAAGCTAGGAGAATTCAAAATCTCTAGTGGGGGGCTCAAAGTTCTGCAGAAAACTAACCTTTTCTGTTACTACTTCATAAAAAACTTAAAACTTCCAGGGGAGGTTTAGGTTGGATATTAGGAAGAACTTCTTTACTGAAAGGGTTGTTAGGTATAGGAATGGGCTGCCCAGGGAAGTGGTTGAGTCACCATCCCTGGAGGTCTTTAAAAGACGTTTAGATGTAGCCCTTAGTGATATGGTTTAGTGGAGGACTTGTTAGTGTTAGGTCAGAGGTTGGACTGGGTTATCTTGGAGGTCTCTTCCAACCCAGATGATTCTGTGATTCTGTGATTCATTTTACAGCATGTTTCTGTAATGAGCAAGAAGAAGGAAAAGCGAAGTAGAAAAGCTCTGTCTTGTTAAACACCAGAACTTCCTCCAGATTCAGAAGCTAAAGAGTCCATGCCCATAGTCTGTAGCTCTGCCTGTCACGTACAGCACCATTCTTAGGCTATTCTTCTTAGCTCCTTTCCAGTAAGAGAGAAGGAAAACAGCCCAGGCCTGGTATTTTGATTCCCCAAGGGGAACCTTGCCAGAGCCTTGTGTTATCGCATTCCCATTCCCCTCTCCATCACCCAGTTACCAGTAATACTGACACAGAGAGTAACACGGAAGACTGGTGGAACCGCCAACGCTTGAAGCAAACATCTGAGGGACTGCTGCAGTCTATTTTTCCAAGATTTTGACTGCTAGGCTGGACCAAACCATCCTCCAAATGGCAGTGCCAGTTCACAAAGTACCCAACCACGGTGGAAGTGCTGCTGCAGCCCTGAAAATCGTTGTTCTGCTGAGGGTGGTTACCTGCATGAAGCTTTCAGTCACTCCATGTGACTCAGTGATGGCACCTTGAGAACTCCAGCTCTGGAGTGTTCCTCTGATGCTTCCGTCCTTTGGAAGAGAGAGCACTGATGTGCCAAAATACTGCTGAGGTGCCAAACAATGCTCCCTCATGTACAATGGTATGAACCAGTTCAGTTCAAAGATGGTTCTCCAGTTCCCAGTCACGCTTTTATTCTGTTTCCAATTGGATCCTATCACTTCTGAAGACCACTGCATGGAACAAAAAGGTGCAACACTGCAGACCGTCTCTTGGTTCTAAAAGTCCATTGTATTTTGAATCAGGCAGTGTAAGTTACTACACAATGATAACTGTATCATTGCTTACATTCATTAAAAATTTTTACTGTTTCCCATGGTCATTTCATTATATGTAGTGAATGTGCAGTGACAACAATTTCTTCTTCTGGTTACAGATGAGTAACACTGAAAGAATTTGCTCTGTATATACCTCTCCATGGAATGATTCATTATAACTCATGCAATATGCTTCCATAATATGGATTAGTGCTTACTTGCTTGATCTCCTTTTCCTTTCCCTTACGCACAGTTTATTAAGTGAGGTTCATTTGGCTAGTACAGTGCAAACCATTCTAATAATTCACATGAAATATACAATTACATTTCAAATACCAAAAAAGAAGTTAAAAGCTAACTATGAATTTTCATACTTATCTTCTTAGATAACTGTACAAAGTGCTGTGAACATTTTTTGCTGTCTCCAACATCTGATCTTCTTTCTTAAATTCGTGCACTTCAATGCATGTATGGGCAGAAGTTCTTGTTTCAGACTAGCCACACTGCTTCTCAAAAGTGAGCCACAAGTGACCACTGTGAGTGAGCAGTTTTGGGTGCAGCTCATCCCTAGTGAAGGAGAAGCAATTCCAGTTCATAGGAGGACCAGTATGTGTGCTGGCAGTTTGGCTGCTTGGGAAAAAGATGTACATTGGCATTACAAGCCCTGCAGCTGATAGCTTAACTTTTCCTTCTCACTATTCCTGACACCAGCTACAGATGTGCAGCTCATTTTTGCAAATGATCTCAAAACGCAGCAATCAAAGGACAGCAAATTGGTGAGGTTGTGTTTGAAAGAGAAGTAAATATGATAGCAACTAGGGAACAATGAGGGAAATTTACACAACAGCAGAAAGCTACATATAACTGAGATAACTGGATAGGAAAACTGGCATGTACGTTATTCTGCAGGGTGTCTGAGTGAAGCTGATTGTTCATGATGTGTTTTTTTGGCAGGCTTGTGAGTGAAGATATGCAAAGGCTCTTCACTAAATACTAGAGTCACTGATGTGGTTTGGAGGAATGGACAAAAGAGACAAGCCTCTTGCAATCCCGGTTAGCATTTGAACTATTGGATGTACTCAGTTACAAGCCTAAATATGGATTTTAGGGGCATAATTTAAAGCTACTATCCCTCAAAATTCCAGGACCATGTTTTTGTTTTCTGTTTTCTTATAAAACATATGCCTGTCTACAATTCATTTCCAGGATGTACCTTCCACTCTTAGAAATCCCAAATCCCTTCCTGTTGAAATACCATGTATGCTACCCGTTACAGAAAAAAGACAAAGTAAAATCCTTTCTTCTCCATGGGATGGTCACAGAAAAATGGCTTATCTGAAGTACATACTACTTACCAGGAAGCAGGAGCAGTGAAAGTAACTCCAAGTGCACAGATTCAAGGCCCTCCTTCAAAATTTTCTGCTAGCCATCAAAGCCATGCCTAATCACAATGGAAAGTGATGATGGAAATACTACTTTGCTCTCTGCCAAAATGAATGTTCCCTCCAGCAAGAACGGCTTAGCAGGATCAGAGTGGTGTAACTTAACGTTTACTTGTGCCAAGCTTCCTGATTTTGGCTCCTGGAAATGCTTCTGTGGCAATTTCTCCTACATAATGGAACATTTTTCTTGCTCAGAGATACTTAAATTTCTGGAAATGAGGCAATTATTCTGAAGGCTTTGTCTGCTTTAAATCTGCTTTAAAACTTGTCATTTTTAAATATGCATTCTTAACTATTCTGCTGCTGTCTGTGTAAAATAGGATTCACTAAGCAGATATCAATGTTGAACTTTCCAGTTTTCACTGCCAGCTCTGCTTTGGTTTGTATCCCCTAATTATATGCCTGCAGATAATTGAAAAAGTGGGTAACACAGAGAAAAAAATACAAGCAAAAATACACCAGTTGGAAGAATTAGGGAAGAGAAAATGAACACAATGAACAGATGACTATACCATATTATGGTACTATTATTCACCAAGAGGAAGACAGAGAGTTTGCAGCTTAAGTTAGGGAAAGACTTTGCCCTTTCTTATTATGTTTTGCCACTCCTGACAAGATTAGGATAGTTATTCATGCAAATATTCCTAATCACCAAAAAAGTCATTAAAAATAAAAGAATTTTCCTCATTTATGAGAAATACTTTGTCACTGCACTGACTGCAACCTGTAACATTTGAGTTTGTCTAAATCACAAAATGTGTTTTCAGCCAAAACCCCACAGTGCCATTGATCTTTCCTTTTCTGAGTATTACAAACCAGACAGTAAATTCTCTGCTACCTTCCCTCTACAGGAACAGATGGACAAATTTCCTTTCCTCAGCAGAAAATATGCTGCAATTCAACAGTACCTCACTGCTTAGACTAAGAATTCTTCTATTTGTCACAAAAGTCAAATCTAAGGCTTTAGACAACATTGGTCTTCTAGGTAACTTCATGCTGATAGTAAGAAGCCCTTTGTTATCCTTTCAACCCAGTAAGAAGACCCCTCACCATGGCTGGCAACGTGGCTGAGCAGCTACACCATTGCCTAGCAGAAAGCACACAGAATTATGCATACCCAAACAAGGCAGCTGTAAGGGTGAGACTCAGTTCAATATGCAGACACCTATATTCAACTCTCTTTGAGCGAGGTAGGGCAAAATCCAGCAGCCTAACATCTGTAGCTGTCTCAGGCTGCCTGCCTTCCAGCCTCTAATTCAAAATGCACAGAGCTCCTACTGGTTTTATGTTTTATCTGTAAGTCTCACGTTGTTATTTTGGGTACCTAGTGATACTCCACGATTCATACGTGGATGAGCACCATCCTTAGGTGTCCAAGCTCCCATGAAACCTGTGGAGAGAGACTCAGTACAGTCCCTGGAACAAAGAACAACTGATGGAGTTGATTTAGTTGCCTAAAAACATATATACAGGGACATCTGAGCTGCCTGACCTCAAGTTTTTTTATAGAGCCCGAAAAGCTTCTGGCCATTTCAGGCGGATGCAGACGTCCTGCAGGTTCTGTGCCATCTCTGAGTCTCGCGCAGGTGCCTGGGAGTGTCTAATGACACTAAAACCCTATTCATGGCTCATGGATTCAAACCCTAGATCTGTAATTGGCAGATTTGACACCTACTGTACACCTAACGTTAGATGGTTTAATCTGGATATGGCATGTATACAAAGCATCCAAGTACAGCAAGGGAACAAATACCAGCACAACAGAAGGACATTTTGATGCAAGTAAAAACTGGACTTGATGTATCTCAGAAGGGAAAATAATTAATCATACTTGTATAAAAATGAAGAAAATTGAGCATTTGAACATAAATTTCATACAATAATGTAAAAAAAAAAAAAAGTTGTGATTAAGTTCATTTCTGAAATCAGACTAAAGGCACAATAAATTCAGACTTGTAGCTCCTAAAATGATCATTGTACAAAAACAGTTCATTCAAAAATATTTTCACTGTTCTATCATTAAATACAAATATCTCCCTAAACCTGTTTCAGAGAATGAATTAACATAGCTGTAACGTTCTAAAATAAATGTTGATTTAGTATCAAAAATTATAAAAGACATTTCCTACTTCTTTCACTGGGAGAAAATTAGTTTTGGAACTGCTTGAGCTTAAGTATTGTTTTATTAACTGGGTCTAATTCCCTGTTTATTCCTCTGTGTCCTTACGTGACCTACACTGATCACTTGTAAAGAAGGAACAAGCAGACAAAACTTATTTTGCCTCCTAAACATTTTGCAACCTATGCCTGGAGTTATTCAGCCACTTTTGATGTCAGCTGGTACATTAAAACAGAATACCCAGATATATGGTTACATACATATTTGAAACACCACGGTTACATTAATCTCAAACACAAATTGCTTACGTGCATTTGAATATAAGCTCTTATTTTTCATTGAAACACGATTACTATTGCACTGAAGTAGGTGAGATACTCATGAATCACTCCTGCCTCTTGTTCACGTGCCACATTACCTATAAACAAAGCTGTGTGATTTTCAAAAGCACATAATCCCTCATCTTCAAAGCAACCGAAATTCTCAGGAGCCTTAGTTCTGCTGACTTGACAAAAATGTCTTCAGAGCTGTGAAAATGGGCCTTCTGCTTTTAAATCTCCAGGGCACAAGGCCCATCTACCTATGCCAGTTACACACCTCTCAGAAATTACTTTCCCACTGCCGCAGCCTTTACATTTTCTTTCTGCCACTGCCTCTGCTGTGCCGTTTACTCACTGCTGTACAGCACCTCCAGGACACGGGCAGCGTGTGGCTCAGCACCCAGCTGGCAGGAGGCTGCACGTCCCAGACCTCCGTGGCTCCGAACTACACACTAAGCCCGATTCAGCAGACATAACTCAGTCACATTCAGCATCTCCGCCTTAGTGATGGTGGGCAGCCCAGTGACTTCACACTCCAGCTAAAGCCTCTGTTTAAGGAGCTGGCAAGCCAGGCTCTTAGCAAAAGCAGAGCACAAAAACTAACTAAATCAATGGAAAGCCTCCAGCAGAACGAGCAGACAGCAAACATGTGACTAAATGTCCAAGATCTGGTCTTGAATGCTGTGCAGTTCTCCAGCCAGCTGCTGGCCTCACACCCTTTTCCCTGCCAGGAGGAAACACGTATGGGATTTAACCGTGTGCCAAGGGTGGATCTGACCCCACTGCTCAGAGCCAGCTCGAGGCACAGGCGCTTGTACAGCTGAATATAAGCTTTACTTTCAAGACGTGAAAACGTGCAGTTCTTATGTGAATCACTCTACATACGAGTCAATATTACACTCTGTCAGCAATGTGATTTGGTGTAAGACTAGCGAATCTGTGTCCTTTTTTTGTTGTGCTATGATGAAAATTACAACTACTGAAGTGGATTTCTTCAGGAGCTGTGACACCGCAGATCAGCCCCTGTAGCAACATATCAGGTATGGAGTATATCTAATTAAGTTTACAGGAAGGCCTCAGAAAGACAGTGCTGGGCAGAGCTCTGCAAGATTGTCAGGATTCATCACCTAGCAATAAGCTAAGAGAGGGGCTGTATGCTCATGAGAAGCATTTGCAGATGCAGGCACACTCACATGGAAAAACAAAAAAGTAGAACAAAACAGTATTGGGTGGTTAAAAAACTGTATTATTATTATTTCATCTGTATTACTCAAGAATTACACATGGATGTTCTCCCACGTTATCTCAAAAATTATTGTTCAAGTTACGTTTCCTTGTTGGACTTCCTCAGTTGACCATCTCCCCCACCCTCAAAACAGAAGTGCTACAACCCTAGAAGTAGTTTAGTGATTTAAAATTTATTTTGGGGATGACAAAGCTCTGTTCATTTCATATACACAATCCTGTAGTAGTAATACTGCAAATCAGGACACATATAGGTTTATATATAGGTTTCTTCCTATCTGAATCTCTTTTTAAATAAATAAAATGAACTTTATGGAAGAATTCTCTGAAAACTGATCATCTGAGTTCTAACTATATCTTATTTCAGCCTAAAGTTTTCATTAACATAAGGTAATGGCCCTTGTATTTCTCCATCCATTCTGCAAATATGGGTGTCTAAAACTCTTATCAGGGAGATAGAGGATTACTACACCTTTAAACTGTAGGACAATTATGATTACAGGTAACTATGTCATAGACCTTTGATTTAGCATCATATTGCAAAGTTAACACCAGAAGGGCTAACAAAGTATGGCTTGCAACTCTGTATGTATTTAATTTGCATTTTGTAACACTTAAGTAGGATTGGAGCCACTGAGCAAAGAAAAAAAATAAATCGAGAGATGTGAGAAATTTTCACTGAAAATTTTATCAGTCTGTTTACAACTTTCTGTGGAAGCTGTTTCCACCCCACTTTTTCCGAAATTACTCATCCAGCTGCCCTCTGTGACTCTCCCTGCTAGCACTGGTTTGGGCCAGAAGGTCAGGAGGGGCACCTGCTTCAGGAACCACTCTAGTGCTGCTGCTCTGCAGTCCTGGGAGAAGAGGCAACATGTTTGTATAAGATTAGTAATTATGGAAAACTCACTGTTCTCTCCAAAGGCCAGAATAAGACCGAGCAGACTGGGTTTTTTATTTGTTTACAGGAGCAGATCATAATCCATGTAAGCAGATCTGTCTGACACAACATAAAAACTCCCAATGAAGTTAACAGGAACTTTTTGTTCTAAATGAGTAAAAGACCCATCCCAAAGGACCAAACAGGGTCAAGGCAGGCCTTTGGGTAAGACGGAAATGGCTCTAGATCATTGCTGGTTGCAGAAACACAAAGCATCAGAGAAAGCTCAGCTAGAGGGAGTAATTTCCAGCCCTACATTTAATTTACAATTGGAAAAATTGAGGTGAATTAGGATGAGAAGGGGAAGAACTGTGGAAAGCCAGAGGCACATTCAGTGGATGCAAACCCTGAACAGAGCTTCGCCTAGCTAAGAGGTTTGCTGCTGGCTACCCACAGCCATCTGGCTGTCTGAGGTTACATGTTCTTTTCAAATCCCTTTTATAACCTCTACTTAAGAATTTCTAAGTGTATTTCTTATGAAACTTATTCATACTGGCCTCAGACCAAATATGTGAAGTCTTGAAGTCCTTCCTTTATACTTCCAAATAGTTCTACATTTACCATAGAAATATACTAAATAGACTCATTAAGGAAAGGAAAACTTTCCATAAAAAATTAACCTCATACAATTCTTTCATAACTTTGGTACTTGAGAGAAGTGAATTTCAACGTTTAACACCAGCATTGATCTGGTCTGATTACATACCACGCACACAATGCAGTCTACAAAATTCACCTTTATTCTGCAACATATAGTCTCAATATTATCCACTCTCTTCACAATAAGATTAGCTGACATATTTTTCACATTTTGCACCCAGCTTACCACAATCAAGGAACTTGCACAGTCCTGACGCATATAATATAAAAATACTCCTTATATAAAGCTATACACATACAAAGGCACAGAAAGGTTACCATAAAACTTACCATCACTTGAAGAAAGTGAGTCATTTGCACAGACCAGCGCCAAAGTAAACAGCAGATGCCGAAGATCCATAACTCTAATTCTGTAATAATAAAGGACAAAAAGAGACTTTATTTATAAACTAATATTATTACAGGTATATGACACAAACTATTATCTATTTTTATTGAACTTCTGATTAAATTTAAACTAGAAGCATATTTAGTTTACGGTTTATTGCCTCATATAGTCACATCATCATCCTGCTGCCTGGGACAGATAGTATATAGTATTTTTATATGAAGACTAGCTCATGAGTCTCTAGTTCATTTAACACAGCGGAAAAAAATCAGTATTGTCAATCTCTAGCCTGATTCCAGGAAGTAAGCAAAGTAACCACACTCCCCTCCAGAGCAGCCTTTGGGGAATGGATCCCAGTGACTAGCCTAGGTTAAATGTGAAAGTAGAAAAGAACAACCTCTCTCTTAGGGAACAAAGACACGATGATTCCCTTTCCAGCCTGCATGCCCCTGAAGCTGTGTTTGTCTTTGCAGGACATGTACAATGCTTTCTGAGTCTAGAACTACATGCAATAAAAATGGGAGAAGTGAGCAGAGAATGAATGCTGCAGCAGCTGTAGGCGACAAGTAACCCAGGCTAATTCTCTGGTCTGTTCCTACTGGCTTCCCACACAGCTGCAAGCATGTGCCTCGGTGCCCTGCTCTGCTGTGCTGCGCTTCAGCTTCTGCCATGGGAGATTGTCTGGCACTGAAAACTTGTCAGTGTGTCACTGCTGAGGAGGTACCTTCAAGCATGTCCATGCAGCACACCACACGGACAGTCCTCAACCCAACAAGCTTTTGTAACCTCCCCAGAAAGCACGTTCCTCCTTCTCCCTAATTTATCTGTGCCACACAGACATCACAACCAAATCTCCCTAATTTATCTGTGCCACAACCTCTTCACAACCTGCAACCCTGTTTGAGGGATGCTACGTTGCTTGTGCTGTTATCACCAGCATCTGGAGACAATGGGGAAGGGCAGGACCTGGGTTATGTACTAGGCTAGCACTTTTATATTTGACCATAAAAGGGTACAGCAAACCTTGATTCTACACTGAAGTGCTTTCAGTTGGACATTTGCTGTCTCCATCTGACAGAATATATCAGCAGTGTCCAAGCCACAGAACCCACTACAGAGCCAACAACCTCTTAAGTGGGTGCTACTGATTAACATGACCGATGCTGGCAATCTGGCTATTGAAACAGTCCTACGTGAGTGAGCAAAGTGTGAATTCAGTCAGCAACTGTAAAACACAAGCAGGCTGAATATGGAAAACTACATTAACATTGAACTTAAAAGATAAGTCCCTCTTAATTTTCTCACCAAGAGAACAGATTGACTTGCTTAAAATAAAAAAAAAAAAAAAAAAAAAAAAACCACCACAATTAGTACAAACTCCAGGTTCCTCATTCATGCAGTTTAGAACAAAACTTGAAAATCTGAAGCTATTTCTCACATCCTCATTAACACAACCACTCAGTAATTCTCCAGTTTCATGCCCAGCACAGGGAGAATGTATCCGGACCACCCTGCAGAGCCTAACCCAGGACGCTTCCCACCGCAGCGGGGCTGCCGCAGGGCTGCCTGGCTGCAGCACTCACCCTGTGCGAGCAGACGTGGCTCTGCCCAAAGGCAGCAGCCTGTCCTCCCGTGGGCAGGGAGGAAGGGAGCTGTATGGCGGGGCTGGATGTGTGCTCGTGAAGGATTAGGGCTGGTGTGGGAGTCTGTGGAGCAGAACCGAGGAGCAGTGGAAGGCTGCAGCTGCTGGAGAGCAGCACAGGGCTGGGAAGAAGTTTACAAAGCAACTACAGGCCAGTGATCCTGTCTGTATAGGGGAGCAACACTGGCACAGCATGAGGTTCATCCCAGAACAGCGATGTTTTCAGCTAGCTCAATTGTTTCCCCATCTCCGTCTGTATTTATGTTTGGAGGATTCTTATTGTTTCTTATTAATAAATCTTCTACAGAAATGCTTCACTGTACTTGCCAGTTCCCCTCCTCTTAGACAGCTTGTCCCCTATCAAACAGTACCCACCCCCTACAGCTGCTCCACTTTCTCCCTAAAGTTTTGTTCTCTCTTTCACAGCCCTGAGCACGTCACTGTATTTACAACCCTCCTCTGCCCTCTCTGTTGTAACACCCAGACATCCCATACTGCCTCTGATCACACCTCCCCGTTCTCTCGTGTCTACCAACCTCTGCTCATTTTCCTACTGCTCTTCTCCAAACTTTCCTACATCTTCCTGCTTAATGACATTACAAAAAAAAACAAAAAAACAACCCTCATAGGAGTTCTCCATGCAAAATCATCATCACAGTCAGTCATTCACAGCACATCTGTGAGCAGAGGCTTGGGTGTTATAACCACACCGCACCGAGCAACGCAGTGATGAGAACGGGACCGTCTCCCATGCGCAGCCATCACAAGCAGGGCTGTCCCCTTTGTGTGCTGGGACATGCAGTTATCTCAGCTTCCTGCAAAGAGGAGTGGTTTGACAGATGGAGCGCTAACCCAGGAGTCTGGAAATATAACCCAGAGGTCAACCATCATGTTAAACCTCAGTAAGGTCTTGCCGCTGCAGATAAAAACAATCCTGCTCCAGTACTGCTCTTCCTCGTGTGCTAGCAGTCTTGTTTACATACCTGCCTGCAGTGAACGCCATCAGGAAATTGTTCCAGTTAAAATCAATGCATAAACATTTATTTTAACAAATAATTGTAATAAATTGTAACAGAAAAAGCCAACAGGTGTAGTCTGAACATACCCAGTACGGACAAGACTGACGTCAAACATGGTGACTGCCCTCATGTGAAAATACAGAAGTGCCACGCTCCCCACTTTGTACAAAAGGACCTGGAAAAGGCAAATTGTGCTTCTTCCCTTGGAGCTCAAACCCAGAGCCCGTGGGACAGGGCTTGTGCTCAAGGTCACCCTCCAAGCAGAAGGAGCTCTGCAAGCTGTGTGAAGCACCAGGGCCTGTGTCGCCTCTCTGCATCCTGCACATTTACAGAGAGCTCTGCTGAGACACAGGGAAGACTTCTACTTGAGAAGTATCAAAAGCCAAGGCAGGGCTGCATCACCACAGCTGTAGGCTCGTGGGAGAAAATCTGCAGCATAACAGGAGCTGCCCCACCACGATACTGATTTTGGCGGTACAGAATAAAATTTCAGACAGAAGATTCCTCTGCAGCACCATCTGCTCCACCATCATACAACCACCTTGCAGAAAGTTCTCACATGTGGTTTGCAACAGCCTCCAGTTGTTCCTCTACAACACTTGTGCAAGCTCACAAGAACAGTATTGTTCAGAGGCTGCAGTGTTAACCTAGTGAGAGACAGCTTCTCTCCTCTGATCAGCTTTAGGATAAACCTGACCTTTCACAATCTAGTAATCTCTACCTCCCTGCCTGTGTATGAAAGACAAATACCACTAATAAAGTCTCTGTTATTGAGCAGAACAAAACATTTCAGTGTCTTTAATACCTGCTATTCTAAAGAATAATAGTCTATATCTTGCCCAACTCCTGCAGTTCGCAAGAACGAAGAGAGCTAAAACCAGAAAAATAATTACAACAGCTGACTGTCCTCAAGGCAGCTGAAACTTGACCACAGGAACATTTGGCTAGAGGTCAGCTCAGGCTAACTGCTTCAGTGGAGAAAGGGAGCCAGGAGTTATAAAAGGATAGAAAAATTCCTGGCCCTTTTCTATAGAAGTGTTGGAGTAAGGTCAATCACAAGTGAATTTAAACACATCTCTCCAGTGGGACATGAACACAGTCAGCATAGACAGGGGAAGCCAGGCTAAGAAAATCCATGACAAAATAAATTGTTTAGTTACAGCCTACTGAGTGGTTTGCATCTACTCTGGACAAATAACTATGTTGACACTCGGCGCAAATCATAAAGAGTTTTGCTTATAAACAAAACTGTTGTTTGAAGTGAGATCTTTACGTTTAGATGGGTCCTGAACCTGAAAGGACCTGAAGGAAAGAGAAGGATATTACACTTCATTAAACTATGCCTAAGAAGGAATTTCTGCTTTTGCCATCTCCATTAACTCACTGTACTCCAAGTACTCCAAACATGAGATTTTTTTTTCCCCTGTAACCTCCTTCAGTTTCACTTTGCTTGCCAAATAACACATGTGCAACTATTCCAGAACCAAAGGTGGCTTCTCTGCTGCAAACTGAACAACATTACTGAGTGAAGGACTAATCTGAGAAGATTTTAATATTTTTTTCTTTATATTTCTACCTTTCATCATTCCATCAATCACAAACAGGCAAGGACACAAAAGCTTGCAGTGGATGCAAACACATAAATACAGCCATCATCAAGTAGGAATGAGTGCTGAGGAGAAGCGAATGCAAGTCCAGCCTCTCAAGCTCTGTGCCACTCTAAAGCATAGTTAATCAACTACAGAATGTGTATGTACATACCCTTGCAGAATTTTTTGGGGGAAGAACCTTTATTTTTTTGCAGCGTGTACATTCCTTACAAGCTATCTCATGGCAAGATCAGTGACACTAAGAGAAAATCTTTCTGTGCTTGCATAACATATTTCACACAGGTTTGGCTCAATATGCATAGCTGAAATCACTTTGCCTGCTTACCCTCATTTCACTAAATGCCAACAGGACAGAGTCATTCTGCAGATGAAATGAGTTATAGCCTTTCAAATCAGCACACTCTAAAGCTGCCACAGACCTAAAGACTTCTTTGCTTGCTTGCTGATATTATAGCTTGATTGAGTCATCAGCAGCACTTGGATGAATGCCTGTTTTTATAGAGTCTTTGTCAGTGCTATATACTTGTCCATGTCAACAAACAGAAATAACGAACCATCTCAGTTGGGATGAACAACACACTATTCACCCAGCGTGTGTGGTAATCCAGGATATGAAAAGGACATGGAATAATACCACAGAAACAGAAATTATGCACTGCAGATAATAAAAAAAAAATCCCATAAGGGGTGCATTTCTGAGGAAATAAACACAACAACAGAAGACTGGGAAAGAATGAGGGGCTGGAAGATGGCTGCAATTATTATGCATGGGTTCATGCAAATTTGGTGATTATTAAGAGGTAAATCTTCATAAAAAAACTAAAATAATGGAAAAGAGGCAATTTTGTGTTATTAATTAGAGCTCTACATAAGTCAAATCATTTATGAGAGTTTGAAGTATTCAAGTTGGAAATGGAATCTATGAAAAAAACTGCTCACTTCACACTTCCAAATTCCTTTTTTTTTTTCACCTAAACAAACTTCATTTTGGAATACAGACTATATGAGAGCTCCATTTCAAGACCACATTTGATATATTTCAACAAGTCCTGATTTAATTTACTTGTATCTCTATTGTAATGGACAACTTCAATACTTTGATCAGAGCTGATTTCTTTTTCTCATGGACAGATGTGTCAGCTAATTACTCTGATTTAAACCAAATTTAAACTGGTAACAGGCCAAATGATAATCAATTCTTACATGCTGTTAAGGAGACCATCAGTGAATCCGCAGTTTAGACATTGTGCTGGGCTTGCACTGAAAGCTCTTCTAGGTTAAAGCAGCTGTAAATGGATACTCTAAGAACCAGATTATGAAGTCCCAGGATGGCTGTGGTATATGGCATATCAATTCTTTATTTACAATACAATCTGTTATGCTTTGACAACAGTAACCTGACGGACCAGGTACATACAGGGAGGACCTTAACATGAAGCCTAGTAGGTCACCTCCTTTGGAAGACATCTGCTAAAATAGAACCAATACAATTAAGTTTCTGTCTACCACACATACAGAAACTTTTCAACTTGGAAAAGTCTAAGCTTCTTTGTTTGCTTTTCATCCCCCAAAAGAAAAGAAAGCAGCAAAGTAGATGCATATCAGCTAAATGAAATGACATCTAGCTGCTCTCATGCTGATGTGAATTCTTGAGTTGATACCTAGCTTTACATGCTCTTGTATCACTAAGGAAGTGTACCTCAGCCTATGTATGCGAGTGGTAATTTCTTCAGGCTATATAAACACTCTTATCCACAACAGTGGTAATTTTTCCATGGCTTTGTTTTATTATTATTATTTATTAAGGTAGTAGACAATCAATACACAAAATTCAGTGTTTTTTTTTTTTGATTTGTACAATTGCAAAAGGAAATAAAAGATTTTTTTCTGAGCAGAAAGTATATTGTTTGTTTAAAGAAATCTATCACATCAACTTAATGTCAAATATTATAATAAGAAAGGAAAAGAAATGTCTGAATCTGCACCTAGAACCAACCTCCTAGAAATCTGTGCTAAAAAATTGCTTCTTCTGAATGAAAAACATTTGACTAAGGTAATTATTCTCAATTTACATAAAGAAATTAAATGATATTCCCAGTGCTGTAAAACAATTTTGTGCCAGTGTACAAAAAACAAGTAGCTTTTCAATGTCAGCTATCAGCTTTTCAGCTATCAGTAAAGTTTAAATCCCAACAGGGCTCAGTAGTCTAGACCCAATCCAGCAAAGCAGTTATAGACATCTGATTTTAAGCAGGTAAATTTATATATTTAACACAAGAACATGGCTAAGTAATTTCCCTGACACAACCAGCGCTCTTAGCACCTTGCAGAAATGATGAAGACTGCGAACACAGGAATGATGCTGGCAAGCAACCTGTGAGGCATTATTGGGAGTTTGGGTTGGAATTTACAGGATTATTTACATGCTTAATATTAAAGCACCTTCTTATATGTGCTACTGACTGTCACCATACAGCAGGCCAATTATACTGCTCCAGTTAGTATTTTCTTTGCAAGCCCTCTTCTGCATGCTAGTATTTGCATTGAACAATAAGCGTAGTAGCTAACATTTGGGCAATTATAGCCAGTTACTATAGCCAGTTTCAGCACACTTGTTAGAAAGAAATATGCATCTCATCTCTTGCACTTTTCTGTAACAGGATCAACTGATCATGGACAGAGATGGGTGCTGCAAGAGAAGCTGATACAAACAATGTAGCTCCTGCTGACCTCAGGTGAAATGGGGTTTGGTTATAGCCAAGCAAGCATCCTCAATTTGTGTTAATCATCTTGAACCCAAACGTGCCTTTTAGACGTCAAAGAGTAATTTCAGGACATCTGGGAGCAACGAGTTCAATTTTAATTGTATTTATAAAAAAATGTTTCTCATCCAAGGAAAACATTTTCAAAAAGCTGTAAAATTTAAGTTAAAGACTCTGGTATTTATCCTAGACTAATGGAACTACTTAACAGTTCACTACTATGGGACAAATGAATTACATGGTTCAGTCGCATACTAGATTATTCATGTAATGTTAATCAGATTAAAGACTACATAACAAAGCCTGTAAGGCATTAAGGAAGTCTTTTTAAATACTGGATTAAATGAAAGCTGGTAAAAGACAGACAAAGGACATGAACAGGATTTCTGGGTGACCACTCATGACTCAAAAGTACTCACATATTCACATTGGTCATCTGCTGAAAGGAGCAGGAGAACTTTCAGACCTCACACACTGCCACCAACTTTATCGCTTGATCAACATGTAAAGATTAATAAACTCGACTGAAGGCATAGCTATAAACAGTGCATTTAAACTGGTGCAACTTTGTATGTCCTGAAGTTCGTATCAGTTTAAAGTATGGTTTATACTGATTTAATTTACATTTACTTTAAGTCTGGTTTAAACTGACATTGAGTTAGAAAATCAATTTGCATCTTTTAAACAAAACTATTCTTCAGAACAATATGAAGTAAAATTCTCTGTTCAAGAAGTTCTCTGGTAATGAGAACCACCATGACTGCAGCTGCTTTCCATGTCTCATGTCTAAGATCATACCAATACTGTTGCGTGACCCTATTCTCCACAGATTTGGTGCTTCAGTGGCATACAAATCTGAACACATAAGCTGTGTGTATTCACCAAAAAGCAGCTTACTGCACCGAACACACACACACACATAAAACACTTTGCATAGCCATATAGAAAATCCTGAGCTAGATCCTTAATTGTCTAAGTCAATGCATAGTTATGAGAGACTAAATGATACCAGCATGGGGAAAAGATTATTTTGTATTTTTACATGCAGCATTGTCAAACAGACTTTAATTAGGTAAGTAGTAACTGGTGAATAAAAGCTGATTGCTCTCCAAACCTTTTATAAAGTTTTAAAAAGCCAATTAAATTCTCCCTCCAATTCCAGTGGTAAGATCTGGAAATTATAAAATCTGACTATTTTTAAAGTATGCTTTGATGAAGCATCTCACATACCAAAACAGACTATGTCCACTACAAGTGGTTTATAAACACATCCGTTTTTATTTACAACTAAACATACATCCAAACAGGATGTCTAGAACTTTTATAACGAATCAAACACTTCTGATACACATTTTTATGATACAGCTATCAAAGACACCTTTTAAACCAAGAGCTTAGGATGTATGATGTTAAATCGCTGTATATTTAACTGGAGATTTTTCCAAGATCAGCGCATCCAGTATTTCCAAACAGAGAGTGAAATCAGCTCACTTCATTACCTGAATTTATTCAAGTCAGTGTACTGTATTACTGGGTTCCCTAATTTATCTTCTAAGGACTTCAACCAACTTTTCTTCCCAATCACATTTTCAATTCTATCACTGGCATTATTTGAAGCATTCCAATTAGGACAGGACATGAAATAATTCCTTATAAGGAACAGAAGAGTTTGTGTGTGTGTTGTTTTGTGTGTCTGTCTGTGTTTGTGTGTGCACTTGTATACACTAAATATACACATATACACACAGACTTATTTGAGTTTTGCTCAGCTGAAATTTGAAAATGTTTTTTCAGCTGATTACTTGCCATCCCATGAAGAGGAGAAGTTCCACTGCAGGAAGAAGATGAGTAGAAGACAAAAAGATCGTATGAGAAAGACGTATGGGAAGCCTTGAAGAAATTTTTTTTCCCCTTCCATTGGAGAAGTTAGAGTATATGTGACCGTGGACCAGCACAGGTTGTAGAGTGAGTTTGAGATGAGAATATTATTAAGAAAGTGGAGACAAGTGGATTGCAGAGGCAGGGAGCATGTCAGCATGACGTTTAAGGGCAATAAACTGAACAGCCATGCCCGGTAATTTCTGTTTAGTGACCCACTTAACAGTCACTAGTTTAGTGAATGGAATTCATTCAGTTAATCTTCTAAGTGGCAACCTGCAGCTAGCACAGCACTACACAGAAGGTGAATACGACAGAAGTGGATGATGGCAGGTTGCAACTAAAAATTCACATTTGAAACTGAAAGAGCTCGGTCAGAGCCAATGCTCAACATTTCCTCTAAGAAAACCCAATTAATAAAGAATTCAAGTCGTGTCTTCAAAATAAGCAGCAGAAATAGGGATACCAATTTTAAAGCTAATTTACTGTATCTTTTCGTAAAGAGATCTTTCAATGCTTTCAGACAGTGTTCTCCATACACAGTCTACAGTGGGGGTGTCCTGGTTTCAGTTAGGACAGAGTTAATTTTCCTCCTAGTAGCTGGCAGGGTGCTATGTTTTGGATTAGAATGAGAAGAGCGCTGATAACATGCTGATGTTTTAATTGTTGTAGAGCAGTGCTTACACCAAGCCAAGGACTTTTCAGCCTCTCTCTGTCCTGCTAGCGAGCAGGCTAGGGATGCAGCAGGAGCTGGGAGGGGACAGACCCAGGACAGCTGACCCAAACTGGCCAAAGGGGTATTCCATACCATCTGACGTCATGCTGAACAATATATAGGGGTGGCTAGCCGGGGTGGAGGGGGGGGGGCCGGCTGCTCGGGGATAGGCTGGGCATCGGTCAACGGGTGGTGAGCAATTGCATTGTGCATCACTTATTTCGTACACATTATTACTATTAATACTATTATTATTATTATTATTATTATTATTGTTGTTATTCTTTTCCCTGTCTTAATAAACTGTCTTTATCTCAACTCACAGACTTCACTTTCCCGTTTCTCTCCCCCATCCCGGAGAGGGAGGGGGGTGGGTGAGCGAACGGCTGTGTGGTGTTTGGCTGCCAGCCGGGCTAAACCACAACAGGGGGTCAGGGTCATCATGCATCTATAGACAGGGAAATGGAGACACTGGAAAGAGAAGTGGCTTGCCTGCATTTACACCACAGTCCTGCAGCAGAGTAAGGCATGGACTGCAACTGTGTGCAGTGATTTACCTGCCACAGTGCATTAAAGAGTGCAGTAGATGTAAACCTCCCCCTCCATGTTTACCACTTCTCAAATGTCTGAGATTAATAGTCACAGCTCTGCACTGTAACCTTTGTTTTTAAGCATCACAGATAAAAGAGATGAACTCTGCACTCATCAGCTAAAAAGGCATCCTCTGCAAGGCAAGCTGGCTGGCACGTGTGAGTATGTCTGTTTCCACCGAAGTGATGACTCCCTCCTCTGCAGGAAGACCAACACAGTACAAACTGTCATTAAGAAAGTGAAACTTTGGAGCAGATTCAACTTTTATTTTTATTTTTTAAGGAAAACAGAGAAGAGTATCCACATTTCTGCATTCCTGTTATTGTTATTTTACACAGGACCAGAAAGAAATAGATGTTCACAGAGAGGCTTTGAAAGATACCTGCCTTGAGGGGCTGCTGAGAGCCAGATCCTTCATCCGCTACTACCAGAACTGCTCATGCTCATACCTATTTCATGAGGGCTATCCACAAAAATAAATCCCACACCAAGCCAGATCTCTGGACTCACATTACACACGCAGTACAATAAAAATGAGCAGACTAAGGGTGAGGACACTGCACTGTAGCCACAGAGAGTTTTGTACAACCCTACTGGGGGCCCTCCTGGTCTAAGATGGCAATTAACTCATCTGATGGCTGAATAGCAGCCATGCCTCTGTACCCAGTGCCATGGTGAAACAGGCAGTGAGGGTGCGTTTACATGAGATGGTCAACAGAAGTCCAAGCAACTGGGTCTCCCTTTTAATCAGCGTACCAAGAACTACCCTACTCAACAGCTGGCCCTGCAGACTAAGCTGCAGCTTTTAGTCTCACAAGCATGATCGTGTGTGGAAACCTCCTGCATGGAAGGGAAAGAGCTTGACAGTCCCTTTTGTGGTTCTTAATATCACAGAAAACTTAATTTTGAGCAATAAAAGGCTTCCATTTTAGAAAGACCTTACCATGTAAATTCATAGATCCTTTCTGTTTGTTTAGAAATCATTGAAGATAGCATCTGCTCCCAAAATACGTATGACACTTAGCAATCACACTTGAATCACATGTAAGCAACAGCAATCACAATGAGCATTATGAGTCTGACTGACTGCTCATAGGTCCTACTACACTCTACAGCGTGGCCTTAGATAAGTCACACTTATGATACACTTAAAATCACACTTAAAATGATAGATGATCATTTTGCCAACATTACTAATACTAAAGAATACTGCAGTAGATGGAGCTTCGAGTTTTGAATTGCCATGATGTATAAATCAGTACTGATTTTTCGTTCACTTACTGCATACAAGTTTCTCTTCAGCAACCAGAACTGCTAACAGGTGACTAGACTTGTATCCTATAAAGAATAATGACTCAGTATAGTTCATTCAAAGAAGATATCTTCCTGCTGCTGCTTTCACAGATTGTATAAGCGATAGCCTGCAAAGATTTTGGAGAGCTTATCAGCCGTATTCTCAGCCAGCTCTGAATATAAATTGGTACTGGGTGCTTTAAACACATGTTGAAGTCCCAAGCCCCTCAAATTCTGTAGTCCTTTCAGAGCTTAGAAAGTGAATCCAGATGTCAGCTGTTCTATGGGTTGCAGAGAACAATTAATTGCAGGATTACTCGGTGGTCTATAAATTAGTTTCTTGGCTAAGAAGGGCCTGCTTTTGGCTGGCTCAGAACTGAGTTTATTTTTCCCTCAGCAAGCAGGCTTTCCTCCAATCTCAGACAAATCTCACAGAAAAGCACACACTGTGGGTCAGCCAGGTTTCTCCTGAATAGTTCAGCTGGTAGGGAGGTATCCAACAGCTGTACCCTTACAGAACAGGAATGTCCTCAGAATGTAAAAGTGTTGTGAAGTGCTTATAATTGTGCTTCAATTTCACTGTGTCTTTTTTCTCCATATTAGAGAAAAGGATTTTGTTAGATTTCAAGTCTCAAATAATTAAAACATGCACAGGGCTCACATTCAGTGATACAGATACTTATTCTAGATCTTGCTATCGATAGTGCTAGGTATACTTGTAAGCATATTTGATAAAGGATCTAAAGAACAGATTTGAGACTGAAATGTTGAAGTATCATACTACTGAAGTGGTAGGAAACTTGTATCATGTGGTGTGTCATTTTTTAAGCAACCAGCTTATTTGAAACAACCTGAAAGCTATTTTTTTTTCCAAGAAGAATTTGTCCTGACAGGAGTAGTACATTTAATTTACTGGTGTGACTGAAAGTCATCTGATATGGTAACAAGCAGATGTTACTAGGAGCTGTAGCACAAATTAGTGGAGATGGTGGTACAGCTTTACAGAGAAACATCTGAAAATGAGGACTAGCTTTTCTTTCTTTACGGAAAATTGGATTCTTTAAGTAGGTTTTTATTTACGGCATGTAGTTAATAAAGCAGGTCTTGCACAAGTAGATGCTATTCAGCCTTTGCCACCTGTTCCTGGAAGAGATGAGAAATGTTTTTTAAAGCCATGAAGACTGCATCAACCCCCCACTTTTTTCTGCCAGCCACAGTCCAAAGGAGAGACGGCTTCCTCCTGCTGCCATAGCTGCAGGGAGATACCGGGAGCTGCTGCTTTTCCAGGAGCAGCCCCTTGCTCCCCTCCTTTCCTTTCTCCTATTTCTTGACCTTTGCTGGTGATGGAAAAAGGAGGACAACTGCCTTCATTAAGGAAAAACATGGAAGGAGGAGAGTTGCTTAAAAGTGTGGTGAAAGGGAATAGCTGCCTCCCGTGGGAGCAGGGCACAGAGGAGGGTGGATGTGGCAGAACAGCCTGCTGCTGCTCAGCTAACAGGGGGACAGCTGCAGCTAAGGGGCAGTATTGAGACTAGCCTTTCCAAAATCCATGCTTACACATACTTCAGTAAAGATTGGACCATGCTGATGTATTTTTACTAGTCACACATAATAAACCCTAGAGTGGTATCTAAAGGGTAAGACTTGGTTTGCTGGTGTGTATTTTTAAAGCACACGAAGTAGTATCTGGGAGGATAGGTTTCCACAGATTTACCTGATTTTTCTCACTGGTTCAGTGTAGCACATTTAGCCCGGAAAATCTGCTTTTCACAAATAATTCTTAAATGGTGTATTTATGAGATATTGTACCCAGAATTCAATCTGAGCAGCGAGGAGCCAGAATAAAAGTGGCTACCCAGGAGTGCAGAGTATTCTCTTTATAAAAACAACACAACAACATTAAGTAAATATTTTGTGCGGTATATTTTTATGCTTACATTCTTAGTTTCCTTTCTATTTTAGGCATATTAGTCAATGAAATATGACTGCCTGTAGCCATTTGCCAGAACATAATACTTGACTTTGCCAGACTTATTCAAACTGAATCTTAACTTTGATTTCAGATCTGCAGTACCACATGACTCAACAGCAGCAGAACTTAATTCAATTTATTTAACATCAAATTAAATTGTCCTACTGATGACTGTATCACTAACTGGTAAAAAGCAAACACTTCAGATTGTATGACGAACTGATAAAGTGAAGGTATGAAGAATAACCATAAAGCTAAAAAATAAGATTGTTTTCCTTTTCTATAACGAAGCATATATGTATTTTTTGTCTACTAATAACAATTCTGATCTAGGGATCTGGATTTGATCCCAGTCACAAACTAGCGGACATGACCCACACATGGTGGATACAGTTTGTGGCAGCCTAACATCACCAGATAATTTGCCTGATTACCAAAGTATTACAGCTTGTTGGTATTAAACTGCTGGATACACTTGTTGTCAACATAACATGCACATACTGACATTCTCAGCTTAGGCAAGCTCTTCCCTGCAGTTAAAAGGCCATTCAAAAGGAGAAGCCCTGTATGCCTGTAAGTTTTTCCAGACTGCGGAGGAACAGAACAGCCAATTTTATTTCCATACCCTTAGCTTTTCTCAGGCACTCATGGCACCATGAATGGTTTCCTACTCCATATGTTGTATGCAAGCAGAGCTTTATTTAAAAGACAGAGAGGTGTTCTGACCTGGTTGCTGGTAAGTGTTAATAGCTAAAGAAATGCCACTTACTGGAATATTTTAGAGCAGTTATTTTACAAACATCTCTGCTACTTTTGGCCAGATATTAAAATTTTTTCCAGCATATTCAGCAGAACTACCAGCACTCTCAAAATCTATTTAAAGGTGTGCCTCGTGTTATCTTCCATTGGGGCTGTAAATGTCAATGAGGCACAAATTACTCTCGCCACCTCTATGGGTCACTTTCAGTATCCCTGACTTGAAATAACAAGGCATCTGTTTAATTTTTTAGGAAAGAATGCAACACATTCATTTAGGATAAACAAAATCCTTATTCAGAGCAGAACACTTTATTAATCTCAGTCTAGAAAATGTGCAGATGAACATTTCCCACTGTGCATAATGCATTAAATGTCTCAATTTCACCAAGAGCTGAGAAGTAAACTTCCCTCCAGATAATTGAGCTGGTACTGCCAAATCTGTATTAAAAAGTAAATATATAAAGATTCGGCTCTTATTTGATCTACATGAGAACAGCTATCACATTTCAATTCTTAATCTAAAACTAACTTGGCATAGATAGTATAAATTACAGGTATGTAATTTTCAAGATATCTGGCCAGCATAATCTCCCCTCCCTTATCCTTGGAGTAAGCTAGTTCCCGTTCCCTGTGCCAAAATGTTTTCTGTCTAGTTAGACTAGACTAGTTAGTGGAAAATACCAAGCGAGAAAGCACCACAGAAATGATTTTTACCACCCAAGGATCCACTATAAATTTCCAAGTGCATGGTCACACTTAAATGCAAATGGTTTGAACTCTCCTTTGGTAACGTGGTGTTAATATTGGATCAAATGTGATACACGCTGTGTGAGTAACAGCATTTCCTGAGGATCAGTGTGCTTTGGTCCTTCCTGAAAGTTAAGGCTTATTAGCCTTCATTTACAAATAGGAAACTGAAACACAACGAGGTTAAACAAGGTGGCAGAACCACAGAGTGAGCCAGTGGTGGTGCTCAGAAGTGAGTCCAGACACTGTGTCCAAGCTCGGCACTCCAAGTGCGAGACACACTTCTTGTTCTGCTGCTTGTAGAGGAACAAAGACCAGGCAGCTTAGCTAGGGAATGACCAGCTTGCTCAGCATAAAAAGCCAGGAAAAGAGAGCAGAGAAGCAGCTTTCTGTATGGTTGTATTGCCATGGTTCAGCTATAAAATGAGAGAAGTCATTCATAAATGACTTTCAAGGGTGCTCAACTTAATATGAGAAGGCACAGTAACCACCACAAGGAAGGTCTTGTATGAGGAGGCTCCTTATGATGGTAAATTATGCCCATGTTACAAACATTTTTACAAACAACTTTTCACTATTCTGACCTTTTTACTTTTTTAGTGGAATTGGTATATCCTTAGAAAAGTCTCTTAAGCACAGATTCATGGTACAATGAAGGCATCTAGAGTTCAACCATCTAATTTTAGAAACATTAAAAGTATGGACATAGTGTGGCAAGTTCTACCTAGTGTATCACAACCAAAGAATTTCTATTCTTTTTAGTAACATTACATTTGTGTACACTTACACAGGAATAACCAATTAAGCCTCATAAAACTGTTATTGCACACAAATAGCAGCAGTAAAGCCGTATGTAATCATTTAACTCTAGATAACAGCTTTCCAGTTCCACAGCCTAAGCAATCATGAGCCTGGAACCTGTACCCTGAAGTGTATTTTTATGATATGTTTGATTCAGATTTACCCCTACTATAATTTGATTAAGCTTCCAGAAATGCACTCCAGATATGAACCAGAATCACTACATGAATTCATTCTGGATGCCATTTAAACGTCATTTAAACCAAGACTTTCTATCTACTATATTCCAATACGCATTTCCAAGCTCGCTCTCCCTGGAAAAACACAGAACGTTTTCCCACTTGTTTTAATATTCTGCATTCAAAAAGTTAAGCAACTAATACTTTTATTAACTTCATGAATGGAAAGTGTCTCATGAAAACATAGTGAAATGATTTTTCTCTGACATGGAAAAATGGCTTTTAAGCACTTCTATCAGTTACTGGGCCCTTTGTTTCAAATGCTGGCCACTGGAGCTCAGCAAAAATGAAGCCATCAACTTACAGACGGATGGAATTTGATAGCCTTAACTCAAATACTTCTGTTTTGGGGGGTATGCCAGAAGATAATGATTGGAATCTCAATCAGAATTCTTATAGCATTATCATCTTCTGTAGGAATGAATTACAGAAATTGTGAGGATTACCTGCAGAGCACTACAGGGCTCTATTGATCACTCTGCTTACCCAACATTCACCATAAAGTCTCCTGCAGGTAAGATAAAAGTTAACATGCTACCTCAAATGTCTGCAGGGGATGGATGATGCTTCACGCCTCCCTCAGCTCAGCTGCAAAGTGCGACTTTCTCCAGCCATCCCAGCACCTATGCAAAATGAGGGGAAACAGAGAAAACATGAGCTCTGGAACGATGAAGGTCACAGTGGCAGGAAGATGACATAACAAAATTCTAACGGTTGCCTTGGCACTGTCCTTCTTTATGGAAGGCAGTCTTGGGAAAGGCCACCAGCTGGGCAGCCTCCACAATGGCACTGCGAGGAGCACCTGGGCTTCTCACTCAAACAGCGACGGCCACCTGAAACCCCCTTTGTCACTGGGGGCTTGCCAAGCAGCAGCACCCTATGCTAACCTTGACATTAAAACGGATGAACACAGATTTAAATGGCAAAAGGAAGTCAGGAAGACTGATCAAGACTCATTTTCAATATACATTTCAACGTAAATCAGCTGGCCTAGAAGGAAAATCAGAATTATCACCAACTGGGTTTGGATGAGTAGTATCTCACTCCTAATACTTTAGAGAATAAATTACAGTGTAGAAACTCATTAACTGCTAGTTTTGAGAAAGTAACATTACCTTTTTCATTAAAAGGACAGCGCAATGTGTAAAAGGCTAAGCGACACCTCTGTAATTATGTTAAAAAAAAGCAACAATAACAAAAAACTACCAGAAGAGAAAATCCTTGAACTGAAAATAGAGCAAAATTCAACAAACATTTGACAATAAATGAAGGAATTTTCCCTGCAAAACAAGAATAACATGCAATACTAATCAAGCTTAAAAAATCATTCTATGTGTTGTTAGCTGAAGTGAAATCTGCAACCAGTTCCACTGATATATGCCATGGAACAAGATGAGTGGATAGGTTCATACATGATAAGGCTTTACTTTTTACCCCATAATATACACAATCAAGTTCTAATATCCCACTTTTCAGAAACAGCCTGCTCACATTTTAAAAGGTTACATTTTTACGTAATTCCGTAAGGAGTCCTAAGATGATTTAATTGTGAATTTTCAAAAGATCCCTTCATTTCACAGAGACTAATTGACCTGTGAGCCACAACTGTGTTATTCAAAAATAAAGGGACAGCTTAGACTGAAACAAAGCTGTGAAGTCTAAGGCAGCTGTTGACTGAAATGAGCTAACAAAGACTACTGACAAATTCCTCTTTCCAAACACTTGGTAAGATATTAGCAAGTGGAAATGATCTCTATGTGACAAAGTCAGAATCCTACTACAAAGGAAAAAATATTCCAGTAGTCTTTCCAAAATATTTTGAAATCCTGCTCAACCGTAGAAAAGATCTTAGCTACTTTATGGGCAACGTGAGGGAAATGTCCTAATTTCTGATTACCTAATTGTACTCAGAACATTTTGTTTCACTCTTGGTAGCAAGTGCTGATAGCACAGACTCCATGCAGCGACACTGTTTATCTGCAACGCTGCAGTTGAGAACAAGCCACACAAGCACGAAGACAGTTATCTGCTCTTGGCTCTGACGCTTCATTATGTGTGAAAAAGAGGCAGTACTGCACACAAGGTAACGAGCTAGATGTTTAAATGGCAAGCAGCCACATTTTCAATGATTCTTGGAAACACATCAACTTGAGCAAAAGGAGAACATAGATTCACAGGAATAAACTATACAGGTGAGGCCTTTTTTTCAGAGAGATATTCTTTTCAGAAACAAACTTGTTTACTCTAACTGATGTGGCAAATGAAAGGATTGCAACACTGAATTATAGGATAGAGCCTGTCCAAGACTTCTTTGCTTCCAAACTAAGATCAGATGCAACTCTTAACTGGGATGTCAGGATCTGTGTCCATTTCACCTCCTCAGCACCTCCCCCACTAACCTAACAAAAAATATAAAACTAGAGAGGATGAGATGGACCCAAACATGTCAAAAGGTCTTCAAAGCAGTATCCAAATGATGACCTAGTGCTGGAAAAAAGTCCCATCTTTGTGAAACTATTCATGGTGTTTTCAGATAGCATCTGAAAGGCAGGTCTCAAGGCAGGCAGGACAAAGTGCTGCTCTGGGTATGCAGGCAGGAACCTCCTTCCCAGGGAGAGATCCACAGAATTACAGAATACCCTGAGTTGGAAGGGACCCGCAAGGATCATCGAGTCCAACTCCTGGCTCCACACAGGTCTACCCAAAAATTCAGACCATATGACTAAGAGCACAGTCCAAACGCTTCTTAAACTCTGACAGGCTTGGTGTCATGACTACATCCCTGGGGAGCCTGTTCCAGTGCGTGACCACTCTGTCAGTGAAGAACCTCTTCCTGATACCCAGCCTGAACTTCCCTTGTCGCAGCTTGGCACCATTCCCACGGGTCCTATCACTGGTCACTAAAGAGAACAGATCAGCACCTGCCCCTCCGCTCTCCCTTGTGAGGAAACTGTAGGCTGCGATGAGGTCTCCCCTCGGCCTCCTCTTTTCCAGTCTGAACAGGCCAAGTGACCTCAGCCACTCCTCATATATCTTCCCCTCTAGGCCCTTCACCATCTTAGCAGCCCTTCTCTGGACACTCTTCAAGAGTTTCGTGTCCTTTTTGTACTGTGGTGCCCAGAACCGCACACAGAACTGCACAAAAAGAGAGAGAGCTAAATGAAATTAAGCTACTGCTTGAAGAGAATGCCTGGGAAGTGCATAGGCTCCCAGGAGATCTCAGCCACTATCTAGAAGGAAGGTAGACGTTTTACTGTGTATACTGCTCACTGTTTCCCTTGTAACTCAAGTGAGCTGCTCCAATGCAATGCTGCTGAGATGGCATTAACTCTGCATTATGACTTGGAAGTCATTGGACAGAAGAGAAATGCTGCAGCAGGGCAGGCTCAAACTTCCCCATTAGTCATTGACTTGATCGAGGCTGTTTCATCCTCAGAAACTGAAGGGGTAAGGTACATACAGGAACATTTTAGCATGTAGTTTTATGTTCACTGCAATTGCCTTTCTCCACTTAAGGATGTGGTCATCCAACAAAGGAAATGGGAGGAACAGTGGCCTGGGACTAGACAAATACCAAGCATTGTCACTTCATATATATATGCTTTTAACCACAAGGTGACGTACCTGCTTTTTACAGATATGGGCATATATACATATATACAGTCGTGCTGATAATGTTACAGTATTTATTTAAATTAAACATACTAAGGCTATAACTTATGTGGACATTCGGCACATACACTGAATTTAAGTCTAAAAAGTAAGATGAATGATCTTCTCGTGACTCTGGGCTGAAAATGCATTCAGTTACTGTGGCTCTAGCCCAGCATTAACTTGTGGTCACTTGAATTCTCCAGAGCACTTGACAAATGTTTTCAGTGTGACTTATGTACAGCACACTTACATACATACGCACATAAAAGCTTGAAAAGGCAAAACCAGCTTATTGCTCAGATTCAGAGAAGGCATGTGTATACGCCTCCTCTTTAGTTAAAAAAACTACACCTGAATCCTTGTAATGAGCCACAAATATATATATATATGTATATGGGACCTAAAGGGATGCACTTATGAGCAGTGAGGAAGGTGATCAGTGTCACTGTAAGGACATTTTTTTTTTTGCTGTGAGCCATCTGTAGCAAATATTCTGTTCAAAGAAACTTTTATGTGCTATTAAGTCATTCCATCCTTCTTAATTTCAAACTTCTTACTGCTTCAAATTATTTCTCTAATACAATAAGGTTTCACACCCCCAGGTGTACAACCTTTTTACCACTGTGAACTCACTTCCTAAATTCTCTCATCAACTTTTCTCTGCACGGGGATTCCCTAAATTCTTTCAAAGAAACACTAACAAAATACACCAGAACCTTCCACCATCTTTCCCTTACAACCATCTATACAGACAGCCAGTGGTTTGTTTGTTTTTTTAAGCCTCTTTTCCTCCTTTAACCCTTCCACTTGTCCCATCAGCGTTCCCTTTATGAGGGATCACATTCTTCTTCCAATTAGAGCCTTTATTCCCCACTCAATGCCTTCAACCCCTTAGGGCTCTAGGAATAAACCTTGCCCTTCATATTTTAAATACTTTACTGAACCACATTTCTGTTCTTACAGATTTGGCAGCCTTTGTCTCTTTGACATAACAATAACCGGAACATCTTCTTAGCAGCACTAAGCTAAGTAACAATTGATATTTGTTTTGGCACTCACAGTAGGGATGAAAGGCGAATATATATTTTATACTGCATTACACTTACACAAGTATAGCTTGTGGACAGGATAGCTCATGAGTTTAGCACTGCAGCCCAGGGACAAGTAATAGGAATTAGTACACCTCTTTGGGATGTAAAAGAAGCCATCGGGTTTGTAAAGTATGTAAACAGACAAGAGGTCTGAACTTCTTAAGTAGGTATTAAAATTTCACTTGACACACAAGATAGATGTTGTGCTGTCTAGGAAAGCAGAATTCAGGCTGTCTTCCACGAGTGAAGCATGTCATATTCCCAGCGACAGTTAATTATCAAGTTGAACTGGAGGAATTTTATGAAGAACTGTTCAGACAATGTTTATGCAAAGTATTTTGAGATCCGGGCAGCTTGAAATACTGAACTCTACTAGATGAAACTGTTGCTGACATATCAGTAACTTAAAAGGGAAACTTCCCTGATAAATTAACAAGGACATACCAAGTACAAGCTGAGAAGAAAGCTGTATTACTGTATTATTGTAGCCAGTTCTCATGTCCACACTTAAGAGACTAACAAACTTAAACAGATACTGAGGAATCAAGAACACAAATACAGAAAAAAATATTTTACAAGGCTGAAATGAAAACTGGAATTTACCACAAACTGAATAAAAAAAATCTCCATTACTGCAGCTTACTTTTCAAGCCTGAATATCACAGAATCATTGAATGGTTTGGGTTGGAAGGGACCTTAAAGCTCATCTAGTTCCAACCCCCCTGCCATGGGCACGGACAGCTCTCACCAGACCAGGTTGCCCAAAGCCCCATCCAGCCTGGCCTTGAACACCTTCAGGGACGGGGCATCCACAGCTTCTCTGGGCAGCCTGTGCCAGGGCCTCACCACCCTCCGAGTAAAGAATTTCTTCCTTATATCTAATCTGAATCTCCCCTCTTTTAGTTTAAAGCCATTACTCTGTCCTATCACTCCACTCCCTGACAAAGAGTCCCTCCCCAGCTTTCCTGTAGGCTCCCTTTAGTTACTGTAAGGCCGCTGTAAGGCCTTAGCCTTCTCTTCTCCAGGCTGAACAACCCCTCAGTTGGCTGAGCCAATTCTCTCAGCCTATCTCCACAGGAGAGGTGCTGCAGCCCTCTGATCATCGTCATGGCTCTCTTCTGGACTCAGTCTAATAGATCCATGTACTTCTTGTAAGGGGGGCCCCAGAGCTGGGTGCAGGACTCCAGGTGGGGTCTCATGAGAGCGGAGCAGAGGAGGACAATCACCTCCCTTGACTTGCTGGTCACGCTTTTGATGTAGCCCAGGATTTGGTTGGCTTTTGAACAAATTACTTTAAAACAAATTTAGGAAGAATTACTGTAGGTATAACAGACCTACAGAAAATAGCACTGGAAAAGACTGCCAGACATCAGCTAGTCTATTCCCACTCTTCACAGCCAGATCAATTAATTCTTAACTCTCAAGTCTGTCTACTGGATTTTTCAAAAGGACTGACAAAGGCATGCATTTTTCAAAAGACTTGCAAAGATTTTGCAACCTCCCCAGGAAATCCATTCTAGTGCATGACTATCCATGCTACTAGGAAGGGCACTGCAAGTCTTTCTTTAAGTATTTCAAACTCTCTACTTCTTTTTTTACTTGTCATCATACTCCTTTGCCTACCTGAGGACCATTACACTTCTCTCCTTCTCTCCCTCTCCAGATAAAACAAAACCATTTCTTTCAAACAAGTTTTCTGGACTGCTGATCGTTCCCAGAGCTTTCCTCTAGACTCTCTTCAGTTAACCAAAGTCTGAAATAGCAGCCTATCTGATATTTTACCAAAGACAAACTGAAAGGATTACCTCATGTAGTTCTCTTTTAGCTTTATACATCTTACTATATCTGTGTTTTTGTAACAGAATGGCACTGTTGACTCATGATCAGCCAGCTCCAGATAATTTTTTACAAAACTGGAAAGCCTGTCTTTTGAATAATAAGATTCCCTTTCCTCTCATCATCTCCCACTCTTTTTTGACTAAACATTTCTAAATATGCAAATAGAATATAAAAAGATATAGGAAAACAAAGCTGTTAATTTTAACTGAGAACTAAAACTAATGCAAGGATAAAAACCAGTGGTTCAGGGACTGTAAAACTGTAAGGGACTGTAGGACTGTAAGAAGGTAGACAAAAACATTTTTCCAAA
The DNA here is from genome assembly GCF_009769625.2 of Cygnus olor. NCBI lineage: Eukaryota > Metazoa > Chordata > Aves > Anseriformes > Anatidae > Cygnus > Cygnus olor. The sequence continues at coordinate 15,226,203 of NC_049198.1, read as the reverse complement.
AGGAAATATAAAATATTAAGAAAATCACCTATTAAATGCATCATGCCAAAGTCATCACTGCTCTATGAAAAAACATAGCATATGGGAACATTTGGCAAACTGTTAATACAGAAACAAACAAAATTTACTGGATCAAAAATGCTCATGACTAATCAGCAAAGTGGTGAACAGTTTAGTGCTTAAAACTACAGGACTTAAAATGGAGAAATACAAATTTTATTTTAAGCTTACTGGTGTCTCAGTATGTAACTTGGGCAAAGTTAAAACCTCTGTGGCTCTCATTTCCTTTCCACTTTTGGAAGTTGGGTAATCCACACTTCAGGAGAGTGTTCTTGAGGATAAAGGAAGGAGATGAGGTAAATTTGTTGACACAACCTAAATTGAATTTAATTCAACTTACATTTGAATTTAATTTGGTCATGAAATGTTGCAGCTGATATTCTAAGTACTATTATGTATCTTCATTTAAAAATGACTGGCTTTATGAGTTCCTCAGATGGCTGTAATTCAAATGAAGTGTTACCCATGAACTAAGATGGTGGTCATTTTGTTTCAACCTTCTCTCAACAGAAAATCCAAAAAGTCCACATTGTTATTTCAAAACAGCTATTTCATTTTCTGCCTCAGAGCCTCACTGGCTGCCCAGTTTCTGCTCCATTGCTTTTTTTTTCCCAGAAAAGCTAACAGTTATCATTGTATAGGTTCACTTTCAGCTCAGCAGGGATCAGGTTTCCTCAATAGAAGAATAAAACACAACTTTTGATGAGCACTCAAAATTATGAAGCAAGAGACTGAGCTTCTCAACTCTCCGTATTTTTCTTAAGACATGCATTTCCAAGCTCTGGAGTCCTGAACTGTACTTCTTCAGCCCTTTTGTAAAGTCAAGAAATAAGGACTTTGCTGGGCTATGCAAAGCAATGCCTAGAACCAATGGAGTTATATACAATTCCAAGTGTACAGCTCCAGGGTCAACATCACTGGTGCCAACAACGGAAAGCAAGTGAATAGATAAAGCATTAAAGAAAGGATTTGCAGAAGTCAGTTGCTATGCAAAAAGAAGCTGAAGTCAGCCAGGGTGGGAAAGTGCAGCTGGGAGGTACCTATGCATGTAGAGCTGAAGACCTAAAACTGGCCCTTTCATCCACTCTACATTCCCAGTCATGGGCTCTTCCTTTAGCCACGATCCTAGTCTCCTCAGCTGTTCCTGCAATGTGCGAAGATACCTGTGGCTTCAAACGGTGCTGGAATAAATGTAATAATCACATTAAAAATAATCATTTTATTAATATCAAGCACTGATCTGACTTCTGTTCATCAACAATCACTATTTTCAAAAAAATAAGCAAAAAAAAGTCATGGCGTCTAACTGGATTTACATTTTAGTTGTCGTTTTTACTACTGTCTTCCATTTTCTGGATGAATTATTCGCAAGCTACACATACTTTGTTTATTTTCATACTCTAAATGCACTTCTCTTCTGCCTTCCTCCATAATTTCAGATAACAAAGAGGCCTCGTATTAAAGAGCTGTCTGTTTAGCAAAGCTGTGGGAGCTGTACGCAAGTCCAAATAACTCTTACCAGTGTTTTTCCAAACACTATAGATTACTCGAGAAGAAACAGTTCTCATTGATTTTATGTTCCTTTTGTTCACGCTTTCAAATATTTCTAGTTTCTAAGAGCTGAATGTAAAGAATGACCCAATAAGAAAAATCCTACTACATCAGCAAACACACCCTCTTCTTAAGTTCCCGGCCGAAGGCACTCAGCATTTTATTTCAGAGACAAATATTTCGTTTGGGAAGATCTGAAATTCAGCCCCTTCTCTCAATAAAGATTATACACAGAATTACTGGCTTGTAATATTCACAGTGACAGAGAACCACAAGAGATTTTTGGTGTCACAAACTTTGGCCCCTATACAGCAATGATATTGTACATTTTTCTTCAGCTCTACTTCAAAAGCAGTCTTCATTTGCTTTCGGTTAATACTTGAATCAGTAACAGAAGAACACACCTCTAGGATACCTCCTTGCAAATCAACCACAGTGAAGCATCTGGGGAATCTGAGTATTTAATCCATAGCCATTCATCCATCTTCTATGAGACTTCATGGGTTTGTATACACGTATATATTTAAATTATAGGATTTCTGCATATGATACATTTATATCACACATTGTTTTTTGTCATGAGTTCTCGTCTCAGATTTTATTTACTCTTAAAAGTTCACTGTAAGTCCTGCACCTAATTTTCATGTATATTCTTCATTATTCAGTTTTAATAGATGATCTAAGGCACAGGAAGGTCATCTAATAAACCAAGGCAGCACACCACATTAGTGACCAAACCAGAGCAGATCACAGAAATTACCTGACTGACCAAAATACACTCTAAGCAGTGAATATTGATGGCTTTATGATACTCTGCCATTTTCTGTCTCTAAAAATGTGTGTAGTTTTAGTTAAAATCACAAAGCAAACCTACAGCTGAGACAGTCTAGCTCACTTGTGTGGACTCACTGTGGATTCACCACACGCCTCAGTAAAAGCTCCACAATGCCTCTTTAGTTTTGGTCTTTTTGGTACATCGCAGCAGAGATGCAATGTGCTCCCTATCTGACGCAAAGCAAAGTCCAACTATAAGAGCATCTCTATCTCAAATTAAGGTTTCTTTACATGTGGCTAACTAGGGAACAGAAAGCATCTGCAGCAGGATGTTTTGGGTGTTTCTGTGTGTGTCACAATTAACACGGGAGACTGGTGTGGAGAATTCCTTCAAAGCGTGTTTTCCCTGAGGCGCCAAGTGAGAACATGAATCTTGTGCAATTCACATATTCAGCCAATTATTTCTCCACTGATTTAGGCTTGTTTTCTCTTCTAAAAATATTAAATCAACAATCTTAAATCAGACTCAGGAATTCAAAGAGGCCTATTTTCAGGGCTTGGCAGGAGCACCATTGATGGCAGTATTCAGCTTCCAGCCTGTAGCCAGAATGAGACTATATTAGGAATACAAATGTTCTTATGTATTTATATATATACACTTTTGTAACATAGGTGCATTTCAGTGGTTCTCTCCGATTTGGTTATACACTACATGACAAAAATACCGAGTAATGGCAAAATTCCCTTAACACTTTCAATGAAAAGAAATGAAGAGTGCTTCTTCTTCCCATTTCAGTGTGCAGATATCAAAAGGGATCCCTGAAGACACCACTGTGTGCCAAATCAGATAATCCTTAACAACTTCCTCATGAAACACTTACAACTTGTTTGTAAATGATGTCATTAAAAAGTGAATGTGACTTGCAATTTTCTTGCATTTCTGAGGTATGTTTATCAGAGTGTTTGTAAATGTACTTACCCCTGTATAAAGGGGAACTCAAAGTTATCAATGCCTCCAAACTATTAAAAACAGGAAAAAAACTAAAGCAAAGAGATTTGATTTTTTTTTATTATTATTATTTTTCTTTAACCTCAGATCATTTCAGAAATTTTTATCATAATGGAGTAATTGAGGCTGACAGTAGCTGAGTGGGAGATGTTACAGAGAATGCTCCTGGGCATAATAATTACTGTCTCCCCACAGAAAGCATGTGCATTTATACAGATGCAATTTATGATTCATTGTTCTTCCATTTAATGGTAACTTTAATGCAGAGTTCATTTATACTTTATCCATTTTTCTAAGCCATTCCTTTGAATCGTCCTTTTTAATTATCGAATCATTAATTTAATGAAGCTCTAATTTATCTTGTCAGTGTTTAAGAAGCTCAGCTAAGGGATCAAGGGTTTCATTTTGTTATACTGTAAGTTTCTGAAAAGATTACTGACAAGTAGTTATTTCTAAGCAGTTCTATACTGAGAGCATAAAGAAAAGCAAAGTCAGTTTTCCAGAAACAAAACCACAACACAACTTTCATAAATAAAATACCAAAGTTGAAATGATCTTTACAGAAAAAAAAAAGCATCATGTTGAAAAGAAACATTGCTTTAAAAAAAAATCAAACAAATTTCAGTTGAACTTGTTCTCCATAACTCTGATGGACATTACTTTGCTTTCACAAAAAGAATGTATCAGAACAGTGGACAGCAGTTAGTCTGCCAGAGCAGCACAAATTATATACTATGTATCATCTTCAGACTGAAAAATACAACAGTGGCTATATAAGTAAGAGACAAGTATCATTTTAGTCTTTGTTCACAAATCTGTAAAAAAAAAAAAAAATCTGTGTAGATAAGATTTATGCAATGTGCATCATGCTTTGTTTTCTTCTAAAACCAGGTAACAGTTAGTCCTTAGATGATTTGCTGATGTCGGATTGTTTTGATAATGTTATGACCCATAACTTTTGGGCTTCTCTAAGTGGTCCATGATTTGGCCCTTTTATGAAATATTTCTTACTTTGGTAGCTGATTACTCAGAGACCTAAAAAAGAAAGAAACTGTTCCCAGTGACTCAGGTTGCAATAGAGATGTGAGAAATAGAGCGCTTCTCACTGCGGTAAGTGCTTTTCTCCAAACAGCTCATGCATTTTGTATGAAAATTATCGGTAGAGTCAGACTGAAAGACCAAAGCAAGCTATAGTTACTGTGTCATGAATCTATTGTACTTCTCCTGCACTAGTTTTTCCTGCTACTAGCAATCCATTTCTGTAGCCATGGCTTAAAAGAGGACCACTGGGAGAAATCAGAAGAGTTTCAGCCCAACAGAGAACTGAATTCCTTTTGATAATTTACATAGGCAAGCAGTTTTCAAGTACCCGTCTAAAAGCCCATCATCTTTTTACTGAATCATAGGCAGACACCCTACTTCGATATGTCCTAGCTGCCACATTGATTATCTGATATGTCAGGTATAGCTGAATGTCATGCCCTTCAGTCCTATCTTCAAGAGGAGTTCACACTGTTGATGAATGGCTCCTGATCATCTTTCAGCTGCTGGATAAATATGACTTTGTGGGTTGCGACCTATCATATTTCCAAGAGATACACCTGTCGCTAAGAAAGCAGTGCATTAAAGAAGACATACTTGACTGAGCACAGATACATACTGAATTGTGACAGTGAAATAAAGAGCTCAACTGACACTCACTATGCTTTACAAAAAAATTGAAAGTGGAGGTCTAAAACAGCTCAGGAAGAGGCTGAAATGAAACAAGCAATAAAAAACCAGGAGATTAATAAAGCATTAGTCACTACGTACATTTAGTTCAAAGAGATGAGAACAACTGTACAGTCAGGGCAAGAGGGAAGACAAGAAAAGCCTGGTAGGGTAGAAACAATGATGAGAAGGCTGCATGTCAGTTATCTAGATCCCCACATCTCAGTCACCACAAGCCAGGAGATAGTCTGAGGCAAAATTTCAAACTAACAAAGAAAGGTCCAAAGCAGAGCAGGAAAGCTCCCAGGACAGCACAGCCTATGCTGACCAACAACCTGCCTCTGCACCCACCCACAGGTTGGCTCTGCTGATAAAAGCAATGACTAATGGGTAGCATCATTCAGATAGTATAGGTAGTGTTGCTTTGCCAAAAAGCATGGAAACCTCCTTTGCCAGGCCAGCCTGTAAGAGGCCCAGCTGCTTTTCCAGGTATCCAAAATGTGCTTAGGGGACATTAGGCAGATAACACTGAGATTACATCGAAAGAACTGAATTAACTTCGTTTTCACTTTTATGTCCAAACATTTAAGCTATTCCAAGGCATAAATCCAGGAAAAGAGGTAGTTACAGGCCAGATCAATCTTCTGCTTACCCAGAGATCTCCAAGGAGTATGCATAACAGGTATTAGGCAGTTGCCTATCAAGTTCTCAGTAACAGCAACTGCCTGGACACAGCACAAGGTCCCCAGTCAGAGGGATCCTTGCGTGACTTTTCCCCTTTGCTTACTTTTATTTTTGAGTAAGGAAGAAAGGGGTGGATTAATGCTGAAACAATCTGAAGATTGCTCTCCAGTGAGCGTCAATTTTTTTTTCTTGCCTACTCTAACTCCTCTGGCCTTCTCTTGCACTCTGTCCTATTTCCTCTCCTTCAGGCTTTCCTCTAACCTTTCACTATATCCCACCACTCCCATGTTAAAATTGTACTCAGTATTTCTCATCTTAAAAAAACAAAACAAAACAAACAAAAAACCTCTGCCTCCTTAAACTAGAAGCATTGTGTGTCTTTCCACCATTTTTTGTCTCAAACTACTGTCTCAAACAGTTCTTTCAGTCACTGTCTGGAGGACTCATCTTCCACTCTGGGTTTCAAACTCTCCACTTTGGGTTTCAAACTCTCAAGTCCAGATTCTTTTACATAGCACTGAGCTTTCCCAAGATCTGTTTTTGAACAAAACTCAGAATCTGATCCCACCATCAGTCTCCTTCACTTATTCTTCTGACCATACTCCTGAAAGCTAATCCTGCCTTACTTGATGGCTTCCATAGAGCTTCTCATTCCTCCATTCATGGTGCTCTCTCCTTCCCCTGTATTTTCAGGAAACCTCAAACCAAAACAACTTAAATGATACATAAAATCCTCTAACTGAGAATACTCCTTCTACCTTTTGCTCCAAATCCATTTCTCTTGTCCCAGTGAAAAACACAGTTTGGGATAACTTGTTAACAGCTGTACATTTAAACCGAATTTCACAGAACTGAGACGCAAAAATGTCAAAAGCTTTTCTTTCCTTAAGTCAGTACCCAATTCAATGTTATACAAGAAAAGGTTTTGTTGAAAGACAATTTTATCTTTAAAATCTCACCTGAATCTAAACTTAAAAGGTAGAAGGTTTAAAAAGTTAGATGAGACAACTTGTAAAGACCAAAGAAAATAGTAATCAAACCTCTTTTTTTTTTTTTTTCTTTTGTATTTGTTTCACGCAATTCAGATTTCTGTTTTAAAATTCTCACTAGATTGATAAGTAAATTACTGGAACAGCTCTTGAAGCTATTCAAAGCAGACAGCCTTCAGATGTGAGAGTTCATAAGCCACCAATCTCATTTTAGCAAAAGATTTCATATACTTGAAGCAAATAAGTGTGGTTTTTTTTTTTCATTACCATGCCAACACAAAAGAACATCAAGGCAAATTTGGTTGGCATCATATCACAGACACTATCAATTTGAAAAGTCTCTATCTGAAATCAAGAATTCTATATTGAAAGTATCATGTTACTTTTATCTGATGCCAAAATAATAGTAAGTAAAGTCAATTGAAAGTGATTCTACCACCACTACTTATCTTTTGATTGAGCATAAATAGCTAATGCTTTTAAATATTAGCTTTGCCCACAGTAAGAACAAAATCACACTGACTTCTGATTAATTAAAATACATCAGTCTTTGTTCTGCTTAGTGAACTGAGTTACAGTTTCTTTGGATGTAATTTCTAAATACGCATTTATGAATAAAATCACAATTGTCTTGTTTTAGTAATAATTTACAGAATCACAGAATCACAGAATTGTAGGGGTTGGAAGGGACCTCGAAAGATCATCAGGTCCAACCCCCCTGCCAAAGCAGGTTCCTTAGAGCAGGCTGCCCAGGTAGGCGTCCAGACGGGCCTTGAATATCTCCAGAGAAGGAGACTCCACAACCTCCCTGGGCAGCCTGTTCCAGTGCTCTGTCACCCTCACTGTGAAGAAGTTCTTCCGCACGTTGGTGCAGAACTTCCTGTGCTCCATTTTGTGGCCATTGCTCCTCATCCTGTCCCCACAAACCACTGAAAAGAGGTTGGCCAAATCCCTCTGTCTCCCACACTTAAGATATTTGTAAACATTGATAAGATCCCCTCTCAGTCTTCTTCTCTCCAGGATGAACAGACCCGGTCTTGCAGCCTTTCCTCATAGGGAAGATGCTCCAGGCCCCGTATCATCTTTGTGGCCCTCCGCTGGACTCCTTCCAGGAGACCCCTCTCTTTTTTGTACTGGGGAGCCCAGAACTGGACACAGTACTCCAGGTGAGGCCTGACCAGGGCAGAGTAGAGAGGGAGGATCACCTCCCATGACCTGCTGGCCACGCTCCTTTTAATGCACGTCAGGATCCCATTGGCCCTCTTGGCCACCAGGACACACTGCTGGCTCATGGTCAACCTGTCATCCACCAGGACCCCCAGGTCCTTCTCCTCAGAGCTCCCCTCCAGCAGGTCATCCCCCAGCCTGTACTGATACGTGTGGTTGTTCCTTCCCAAGTGCAGGACTCTACACTTGCTCTTATTAAACCTCATTTGGTTTCTTCCTGCCCATCTCTCCAGCCTGTCCAGGTCTCACTGAATGGCAGCACAGTCTTCTGGCGTGTCAGCCACTCCTCCCAGCTTTGTGTCATCGGTGTACTTGCTGAGGGCGGACACTAGTCCCTCATCAAGGTCGTCGATGAAGATGCTGAACAGGACCAGACCCAGCACCGACCCCAGGGGAACACCGCTACTTACAGGTCTCCAGCCGGACTCTGCGTCGCCAATCACCACCCTCTGAGCTTGGCCAGTCAGCCAGTTCTCAACCCACCTTACTGTCCACTCCTCTATCCCACATTTTCTCAGCTTTGCCAGCAGGATGTCATGGGAGACAGTATCAAAAGCCTTGCTAAAGTCAAGGTAGATGACATCCACTGCTCTCCCCCCATCTACCCAGCTGGTGATGCCATCATAGAAGGCAATGCGGTTGGTCGAGCACAACTTCCCCTTGGTGAATCCATGCTGACTACTCCTCATAACCTTCTTCTCTTCCAATTGCTTGGAGATGGCATCCAGAACAAGCTGTTCCAACACCTTTCCAGGGACAGAGGTGAGACTGACTGGCCTGTAGTTTCCCAGATCCTCCTTCTTGCCCTTCTTGAAGACCAGAGTGACATTGGCTATCCTCCAGTCTTCAGGCACCTCTCCTGTTCTCCAGGACCTTCAAAGATGATGGAGAGCAGTTTGGCTATCACCTCTGCCAACTCCCTCAGCACACGTGCATGTGTTACATTTACTTTAAGAATAACTGTCGTATTTCTTCTCCAATAGAGATGGACACATTCCTATATTATATACTTGAGTAGACATCAGTTTCTGTAGAGTACTATTTTAATCTGGATTTTCTTCTTTTTTATTTATTTTTTAATTATTATTATTTTAGGAAAAAGATGGGTGTGGCATGAATTGACAGTGAAGTGTGGTAGGCAGAAACAAGAGACTAGGAACTCATGGACTTTCCACATATTTGCAACAGATGTGGATACTGGCATCTCAGAAATATCGACACTCATCCACACATCATGGCCATACGATATGCACTTACAGTACAATGTCACCAGAAGGGTCAGGCAGAGCTAAGCATTAGGTATGTCTCATAACTGGCAAGAGACACTAACCCAAATATCATGCCCTCTGGCCACAGGAATAGTGATTTTGTCATTGCTCCTGTAAGCTTCACTCATTTTTTGATAGGGAAAACAATATAGTTGGGCTATACATTGAGCCAGCAACACACTCATTTACCAGCTAAATTCCTCCCTTTTCTGAGTTCACAACTCATTAATCAAGAACTAATTGTCTTTTAGTGCTGCTCTGTTAAACACCATGGGAAAAAAATGAGCCCTGAGAGGCAGTGTGAACCCCCATTGTTGCTGCAGAGCAAGCACAGAATATCCACAGCTGGACCAGGGCTCAGAGTGAAGAGCCTGCATTCCAGTCCCAGTCCCATGGGTAACATCAAATGAAGATTCTGAAGACATAAGATGAAAAGTTTGAACGTATTAAAGCTTCAGTTTTAAATTAACAATTATTTCCCCCTATGTGAGTATTTGTACTTAAAAAAGGGTGGAGAATACTTTAGTTGAGGTATGCTGGAACTGGATTCTGTTTTTTAAATGCAAAAGGAGAAACTTTCCTCATACAGCAGAGAAAAGCATATATAAAATACAACTTGTTCCTGGTGCTGACTAGCTATTTTTATGCTAAAAAATGCCAGAAGCATCACATGGCCTTTGTAACATTTTGACTATGTTTTTACTAGTAAACTGAAAAGGACCAGGAAATGTGCCCAATTCTTGGCATCCATCATCCTTACACAATGGTCAATTACCAGCACAGCCCCAGCCGCTGCCTGTGCCCTGGCATGGGGCTCCACAGCTGCTCTCAATCGAGGGTGTGAACATGGCCACCCCAGGGCAGAGGGTGCGAGAGCCTGCCCATAGGGACACAAGCTGTGCCTCACCACTCCATCCTCCAGCCCAAACAGCACCTCAGCTATGTCAGCGTAGATGTCACCTCTGAGCCTTGGGGAAACTGCACTGTTAGTGCTATAAGATGGTAAAGCTTAAGGACGGAAAAGATGGGGCTGAAACAAATCTCACATGGTAGACATCCTTCAAGCTTTAGCGGGACACGGAGTCATTGACAGTGGCAATTTCGATGTATCATCTGGCTCTGTCTGGTCAAATTGTCATCCATGTTGAGTAAAGTAAAGGCCCAATGGTATCAAAATGAAACTCTGAGAAAATGGGGAATGGCAGCCCATTTATACCAGTCTGCCTCTTCTGCTGGCTTAACTTCAGAAGGAAGGGCCAAGAAGCCTTCTGGCCCAAATCCTTTTACCAAGGTCTTCTTTACCCTTTCAGCCTGACCTTAGCCAGTCTTCAAGCATATGGGTATCTGAAGTGATTTTAAATAACAATGAGATGCACTACTACCAGCTTTAATGAATTTTTATATAGGATTTGCACAACTGTTCCGATTAGTAACCTATATGAACTATTCAGCTTTCTGTTGTTACAGGCTTTTGAGAAATAGGCCTGCTAAAGAAACTGCCCATGACAGCATTTACTTTTGCCAGGCATATTTTTCACAATCTCAGAAATAACCATATTATTATTTATAATTTGCAACACAATAAATATGCACATTTCCTAGTAATTCCTATTCATCCCCCACATTTTCTGAATTGTGGTTGTTTAACATATGCACAGTCTGACGTGGAAACCTGCCAGGGCTCCCCTGTACAGCAGTTGTATAGATAGACTCAATTCTTTGCTATGAATCTGCAGAGCAAGAAGCACTGTGATCCTAAGGATACTACATTATTCACGCATGTTGCCTCTTCCCACTCTCATTCCCCCAGAGCACTGAGAGTAATGGTCTGTAAAGTGCCACCGCAGCCTATTAGACAGATGGCTGAGCGCTGTTCCCCTTCAGATCACTGGACAGAAAATGGGGGATTTGTAATGAAAAGCTGAAAGCTCTATTTCCCACAATCCTCTCGTATGATTTATAACAATCATGGTAATTTAATGCTGGCAACCACAGACCAGAATGCTTCACTACTATTGTTTTAGTAGCACAATCAAATTATCCATTCTGAGCTTTTACAATTAACTTGTTACGTGCATATGTTATCACTTCCTAAGTAGTAACATTACCAGATGGAGAAATTCAGCAGGGAATCACAACAGGAACAATATTCTGAATATAATTCCTAATCTGAGCATCAGTGAGAAGTCTTTTATCATAATACATATTTAATGCAGAAATAGACTTCAGAAACTTTTATGGCATTCTGATCTTTCTCATCCTACTCCTGGAATCAAAATGAAGGAAAGATGGTCTTTAAAAATAAACATATAAAATTCCTGAACACTAAGATAATCACACGGATGTTTAAGTAATCCCCAGGGCCCTTAGAACTTTAATTAATACTCTAGGCTACAAAGACACCTATTGCCAAAACTAATACCAGCCAGCTACATGCACGCTTGTTTCCCATGTTAGGCTTGTGAATTATGGTAGGAGTCCTTTATAGGCATGTGTGACACACCATCCAGAACTATAAAAGGTCATTCTTTTTGTACACCTATCTTACATTCACTTTTCTGGAGAGATTTGTCACCAACATTAACAAGATAGTTCCACATGACTAACATGCAGCTGTGAAGTATACAGAACATAATACCAAACATCACTTGACTTCTGTGCACTGTGATATTACAGCAAGAGGGATGAAGAAAGCTTTCTTTATACACAACCTTGAGATAAAAGATGAATCACACCAAGCGGGCAGCCTAGCTGTATTTACTCTTCAAATAACTGAACGAAAAAAGAAGAAAAAAATGGGGTCCTCTGGTATTCTTACTAAGGAACTTGAATGTTTAATGAAACACAGATTTAAGAATTTCAAATAGGCAGTGAATGATGTTAATACTTTAGTGAAATCCTATCTGTGTGAGGGGAACCCTAAATGAAATGACAACACCGGCAGATATCAGCTGTGTTCACATTCTGTTCTGTGCTGCTGTGGATGAAAAATGAGCTGGATGTTATATCTAGATCCTCCCTCACTGTTCTCAGATCTTAGCTTCACAGTCAGGTTAGTCTTACTGCAGTCCTGACCTTGGAGAGGCACCGACTCCTCACAGGTGTATTTGCTACTTGTTTACTCTGGGCTTGAGATTTTATCCAGGGATCCCTGTGGCTAGCTCTCCTTACTCCCAAGTTAGGTCTGCCTAAAGTGTTAAGGAGACGGCCAAAGATAACCAGTCTGTAGGCACCTGCAGTTGCAGAAGCGTGCCTTGTAGTAAAACGGAGATTTTGGAAGCACTGTCACTATTAGCTACTACCTAAATGCAACTGCAACGGTAATTCTTAAAAATTTGCCTTCTAGTTAGACTACAAGCACTCATGACCAGTTACCTTGCTGCCATGAGAAGGTACCAACATGCCTCCCCAGTGCTAACGGCAGTGTGAACACAGAAAGAGCAGCAGTTTGCTAGCGGTGTGAAGCATACCTGCTCCTGCTCATGCCTGCGCCTGCCATATACAAAACTGGAGGAACTGAACAGAAATGGTAAAGGAGCTCATCTAAAGAGCCAATGAAATAATCACATTCAATATTGGTGTGCATGGGCACCCTAACACATCTTTAGCTGAATAACAAGAACAGGAATGAGACTGTATGTAGAGTAAGAGCAAATACTGATAACAGGTCGGGGACTCAACAGGTTGAACTAAAAGCTACAGTAAATAATAAAACTATTTCAAATACGCTTAGCAGGAGAGGTCAGGTCAGGAAATGAAATAATGCTGTTTCTAAGCAATGAGCAGGTGATTTATTAACAAAGGATATGTTCAACAGAGACGAAGGCTCTTGCCTTCCAAGTTCTTATGAGGATGGCAAGAAAAGGCCCAGAAAAACTCTGGAAAAATGACAGAACACAGTGTGAAGAAATTAAAACTTGTAATTAACTTAAAGTTCAGTACTTAATGCACAGAGACCTGTATGCCAGTTACAAACACCTGTGAACACCCAAGGGTTCACCCCGTATCAGCCCTGAGACCACCAGCCCCTGCCCAACCATGGCCGCAGCAGGGCCTGCCTCCCACTCCCCACAGTCCTGCCGTGGCGAGCTGGGCTCATGTGTAGGCCTGTGGCCCATCCCATCCCCAGGGAGGTGCCCAATGCCCGGGCTGGGGCAGCCCCTGGCTGGGTGGTGGTAGGATTTCTCCTTGGGATTATTCCTAATGGTTTTATAATTCCTCTGTCTTTACCACTGGTTATGTGGGGCCTCATCCAAAAGACGAACCAGCAGAAAGGCCCCGCTGATCTTCATGGGCTCCAAGCTGGGCACCAAAAGAAAAAATCCTACAGCTTATTCATCAAAATCCAGTGGTTTGACAGTTATTACTGTGTGTAAAAAGACACAGGATACTTACAAACTGATGAATGCTGAAGGCCGGCTGTGTTTCGCTCCAGCCAGAGCATCCATTAATCTACAGGGAGTATGAACCTCAACACCAATTGCAAAATAGTAACCTGTGAGGACAGTAAAGATGAGACAAAGCCTTTCTCATCCTTCCAACTACATACAAAGGACAATCAGCTCACGCTGGTGTGCAATACAATGCTTGCCAACCATTAAAAAACCCCACCCTGCAGCTGTACAAGCTATATGTGCTTGTGTAGATGCTAATGTGTTTTTAGTATCTTATGACTGACTAATAGGGACATCCCTGAATTGTACCTCAGGCTGCATCTTAGCCTCTCGCAGTCCCTATATAGAGAGAACACTAGATTGCTCTAATCCTGGATCATGCTGATTCTGTAAAACACACAGAAAAGCATCCTGGTCAACAAAGGAAAACAACCAAAAAACCACCCAGACTTTAAACGATCACATCTGATGGAAAATAACACTCTCAGACTTCAAAAGCTACTTCTGGAGATAGTCTCCCCAAATCATTCTAACTCCAAGTGTACGGTGTTAAGTGTACATGAAATAATACAATGCAGCATCACATTATTTATACTAAAGTACAAACCACCTAGGATTTGCCAAAAATATAATGCATTTGTATCTTTCAAAGCATCAACAGATACTGAATCTGGTCTTAACTTCGCTAGTAGCCTGAAAGTGTTCTGGCTAAGCTAGAGGACAAATGTGCTGTGACCAGATCTGTACTCACTTGAGTTTATAATAGAGTCATACATCATCATACAAACCTAGCTGGCTTTACTATGACAGTCTTTGATGGAAGTGTGAAGAAGTGAAGTGAATTCCCTTAATTTCTCTAAAGTTGAAATATATAAATACTTAAAATAGTTTAAAGAAACGTCAAGTTTAAATAAACAAAATTGGTATGGGAAAAGAACAATGCTTCCATTGTTCAAAAAAAAAAAAAAGACCTAACAATGAAGATAAGTTTTGATTTTTCTTAACAGAAGATGAACATACATCTTACACTTCTGCTTCAGAAAAGAAATGCCAGGATGGTCACTTGGCCATGGATACATGCAGCTTTTCTTTCTATTATCACAAATGAGTTTAATTGCTTATAAAATCTACTTATACTAGAGAAGTACAAATTCTAACTTAGGAAGTTATCAGAACTAGCATGTAATAAAAAAGACTTAATTCAGTCATCAAGATACCTTCTTTTTACTGCAAATACCTTGGAACATATTTCAATTTTCATAGATTCTTGTAATAAGGCTACATTCTATTTTTCCAGCTATTAATCAAACAGGAAAATTACCTGAAGAAATAAATGTCACATTGTGTCTACCTAGTATCTTTGACAACTTCTACTTGAGCAATATTGAGTCCTATTACAGCAGGAGTACTGCAATAGACCCGGAACCAGTATTTGAGTCCTTGGACTCAGTAGTCCTACTACAACACTTTTTGTTTGCTACTACCCTTACTAGAGGAGAAAAAGCAATAAAATGACAACGCACAAGTTTTAAACTCTAACCAACTCTCAGTTCATAGCTGATGTCAGCCCTCTGAGAAGCTAACTGTCCTCAAAGCAGTAAAAAAAAATAAAATAAGTACGAGGACAGTTTTGAGCCTATTACCTTACCACCCTTTCCCTCCCAGATTAAGCTGACTCAAAGTTTAATCTTCACATTACTGGAAGCTTGTCATTCTAACTAATTTTTTCCCATTAAAACTATATGGCGGCTCTGCAATACTCTAAAATAAGCAGTCTAGCAGTGGGTTAGATACAAAGCTACATGAAAAAAGGTTAGCTTCGCAGTCAGACTCTATTTATATCAGTATGTAATTACCTGGAGCCAAAACTATGGGATGACTACAAAAAGCTACAGAAAATGGAAACATATCTATAAATGCTGGTACTAAACGAAAAAAAAATAGCTGCAGTACAACTCAATTATAGAGTAATGGTATTTAAAATTGAACAATATAGTGATACAAGTTTCCAATAAATTAAATAAAAACACAATTACTATGGACAAGCCATCAAAAACATAAAAAACCTAATCAGTTTCTTATAAAATGACTGTAGCACCAGAAATTGTTAAATATTGTCATCAGTCAATGCAACGTTGAAAAAAAATTACTGATATCAAGAAATGGATTTTGGGACGTGCCTGAATGACTCCAATAGTTAATAGTAAGTTATTAATAAGTTAATAATCCCAGTCATAGACACACATTATGCCCTTGGTTACTGAATAAAATATTAAGGATACTTTTACAATCAGAGAAATGACTAGTCACATTTCACTACACTTTAATGGAAGAATCTTATGTACCATAGACACTGCAGAGAACCATATAGCTTTTATATATGCATTTGCCTTGGGTAAGTAGCACTTTAAAAACTGCGTTACAGTACAAAGCCATATCACATCTCCACTAAGAACCAGATCTAGAGGGCCAAGGAAGTAACTACTCCCACTGTAGTGCTTAGTCCAGAAGACTGGTGGGCATAAAGCTTGGAAGAGGGGGGAACTTTGGTCTGTAGGTACCAAGACAAGGTTATGGTACTCCCATCACTCAGAGGCAGGCTTATGTGTGGCAAGAGACACATGCTACCTCAAAGTGTATCATCATTGCTTGCACGTGGGAAATATTTTCAAAGGATTTGCCTCTAGAGTAACTTTGATTACTTTCACTGACCTCAGCAGAAGCTGAGGTAAGTCACAATAAGTCACGGTAGTCAAAAGCATGCCAGATGTTTTACAGAACATAGAAAAATTGTTCATGCCTGCAGAAATTATGTCCAAACCCAGTACAAACACCAAACAAGCAAAAGGGTGTACTTGAAAATGAACATTTATTTCAATATAATAGCAGAAAGTGAAATGTAAGTGAAGTAGCTCATGGGCAATGGCCTTTCCACTCCATATTCAAAAGAAAACTTTATTATGGCACAGACAGACATTTTTTTCTCGCTTTCCTTCCCCGCAGTGCTTCATTGGTCCTGGAAGTCTAATCCCGTGGTAGACTACATTACTCTCACAGAAAGGTAAAATTATTTTGAAAGAAAAAAAAATCAATACAAATTCAATTCCTAAAAACCAGAAAAATCTGAGTAGAATCTTGCAGAACTGTTATTTGTCACATAAATTTACCTCTCTATTTTTATAATGAATGTTAAATTTGAAATCAAATATCACATAAGGCAATTCTAAATGCACATTAAAACTAAATGTCATTGAGTTGGGATTTGGTTTTATACATGCCAAGCTACTGTGAGACAGAAGCAAATTAAATACGATCCCAACAAAAATATTAATACTAACACAAGACACTCGTTTCTTGGTTGTGGATATTTTTGTTTGGGAGGGGTGAAGTCTGAAAAATTATACAATAAAACTGTTCTACATTAAGGAGAAAACAATACAGACTAATAGTTGGAGCATGATTACTGACAAAGTTAATTTGAGTATCATAAGTGGTCAGCATCTTATCAGAAATTCATTTCAGACCCAAAATGTTCATTTGCCTTCAGCACTGTACCATACTGACTGTCCAGCAGACCAGGCATCAGCTCATCTGTGGACTGAATCCGCCTTTGTCTGTTGTGTGATACTGAATTATCACTCCCCTCATCTGCACCTTGTCCTCCTTCTGTGTCTGTTCTGTCCTATTTGGACCAAGTGTGCTAGGGCTTGCTGTGTCTGACTCTGCATGTGCAGTGCATAACACACTGCAGCTGTAACACATCAATATCACGATGTGAACGTCCCAGGGTTAAGTTTCTCTAGCCTGTGCTTTGAAGGGGGGTCAGAGTGCATTGCAATAATTCCAGATTCAAAAGGTCTAGCACAACCATGAAAAACATCCCTCATTATACAGTGCCATTAATTCAAACTCTTCTGCATAAGCATAGCAACTTCTAAGACTTGTCAGCAGAGACACAGACAGAAGATTATGCACTGGAAGCAAATCGGCTAACCCGAATGAGTGCAAATTTTACATTATGTTTCTGCATTAATAGATAGTTAAGCAATTCCATCATTGTAATGAACTTTCAATGAGGTTGAGATAATCTATAATCCCATTGTTGAATCACCACTGTCCCCTTATTAGCTAGAAAGTAGAGTTTGTTTTTCTGTTAATGAAAAATGTGGAAGGCTGAAGCTCAGAGTCACAGTGGTTTAAGATAAAGGAAACATCTGAATTTCCATTGGCTTAAAACAAACAGCATCAGGCCATAAGGTGTGCAACCTGAGTTAGTCTTTTCTTATTCTTGTATACCCATGATATATTTATTTAAATCTGACTGAGAGTACTGGAGATCCACAATCTCCTTAGACAGTATTTAAATAAAAATAATAGTGTATAATATCGAAAACAAGAATGTCTCACAACTGTTATGCATTACACAATTTAGGTACATCTCTGAAGAGCCTGACAAGTATAAACCGAACTTCTCACTCCACAAAATTATGGCTAGGAAGGACCCTTTTTAGCGTTCTGGAGGCAAAGGTTTCACATTCATGGAACTATGAGTGGTTTTCTAAAGCAATACTTAAAATTCTTGGAGCATTTTTTGGGCTAGTTTTTTCTAGCACCAGAACTATTCTAGTTCCGCAGAGGTGCAAATGATTATCCTCTGGTTTAATAACAGCCACAGTTATTTTCAGGTGTATTCTGTTCCCTCAAAAATCCTGGTATTTCAGGATTACATTAATGTAAATCAGCTTATTTTATTCAGATAGTCCTTTTCAGGTAGGCCAACCTGCTTTGAAAGTGGATTACATGCCAGTTGCCAGCTTAAAAAAGGTTTGCTACTTACAGAAAATTGCCTGTTAATTTACAATTCAACAGAGCTAAACAATGACAAAAGCCCTTTCTATTTAAACTGAGAATTGTTCTTTAAGTATGGGTCTTTAGCATGAATAGATTCAAGACTTTCATATCTTGTGTTTACCTTTTGCAAAACTTGAACTGGCTTAGTGAAAGCCAGAGATTTATCACCAAATTATAATTATTGGTCTTGAATGAACTCAATATGAACTGCACAATTTCTTTATTTTTGCTCCATCCTCCAAATTATTTAGGATCAAAATTTGGTAGTTGCACTGTCTCTTTCCTCTGGGTGCAGGGATAGCACTTGCATCAGGTGGCAGAGCAGACATCAAGAGTGTATCAACTTCCACAGTAAGTGGCCTACATACAGCATATAAGAATGTAAGTCCCAGGAAGTTTTCTTTCTAATTTTCCAATGAGTTTTGATAGGTCTGCTCCCAAAATTTGATTTCACGTATTTTCCCTCTGTACATTCAGGCTGCTGAATACAACTCACACATAATGAAACCATGATGTTTTAAGGAGCATCCTGTTAAATTCAACATACATAAAAGTTTCTACATATAAATGCTACACAAATCTCTTCTATTATTAATAACTGATATGATATGCAAGCAACCAATTATAGACCCAAAAGATCACACACTGAAATCACAGAATGGTTTGGGTTGGAGGGATGTTAAAGACCATCTAATTCCAACCTCCCTGCCATGGGCAGGGACACTTCCCACCGGACCAGGTTGCCCAAAGCCCCATCTAGCCTGGCCTTGTGCACTTCCAAGGATGGGGCATCCACAGCTTCTCTGGGCAACCTCTGCCAGTGCCTCACTTCCCTCAAAGGAAAGAATTTCTTCCTAATATCTAAACTATATCTACCTTTTTTTTTTTCCTTTAATTAAAAACCATTTTCTCAGTAATGTTTAGATGCTATTTTATCATTAATATAAGTTGGACCACCACAAATCTTCTGAGGAAGCTGCTATGTACTTAAATAACCTTTTGGGTCCAGTTATGATATATAGCTCCAGATGTAAATACTGCCCAATGACACAGTGCTGAAAGCCAAAATCAAAGTGATGCAAGCACTACACATTCCAATTTGAACCCATCACTGGGATCCACACAAGGGTACTGAGGGAACTGTTGGAAGTACTCACTAAGCTGCTTTCCATCAGTTATCCCAGTTGACTGGACAGTAACAAATGTGACACCCATCTACAAGAAGGGGGACTCACGGAAATACAGGTCTGTCAGTCTGACCTCAGTGCCAGGCAAGTTTATGGAGCAGATCATCTTGAGTGCCACTGTGCGGCACATACAGGACAAACAGGTGATCAGGCCCAGTCTGCACTGGTTTTATGAAATGCAGGTCCTGCTTGACTGACCTGATCCCATTCTATGAAAAGGGTGACCCTCTTAGTGCATGAGGGAAATGCTGTGGATGTTGTCTATCTACACATTAGTAAAACTTTTGACAGTGTTTCCCACAGCATTCTCCTGGATAAACTGGCTGCTCCAGGCTTGGACAGGTGTATGCTTCACCCGGTAAAAAACTGGCTGGGTGGCTGAGCCCAAAGAGCTGCAGTGAATGGAATTAAATCCAGCTGGAGGTCAGTCACAAGTAGTGTCCCCCTGTGCTCAGTACGGGGGCCAGTGCTCTTTAATATTTTTCTCAGTGATCTGGACAAGGGGATCAAGTACACTCTCAGTAAGTTTGCAGATGACACCAAGTTAGGCATGAGTGTTGATCTACTCGAGGGTAGGAAGTCTCTACAGAGGGATCTGGATGAGCTGGACTGATGAGCTGGACTGATGGGCCAAGGCCAACTGTACGAGGTTCAACAAGGCTCAGTGCTGGGTCCTGCACTTGGGGCACAACGACCCCATGCAATGCTACAGCCTAGGAGAAGAGTGGCTGGAAAGCTGCCCGGTGAAACGGATCTGAGGGTATTGGTCAATAGTTGGCTAAATATGAGCCAGCAGTGTGCTCAGGTGGCCAAGAAGGCCAACAGCATCCTGGCTTGGATCAGAAATATTGTGGCCAGCAGCACTAGGGAAGTGATTGTCCCCCTGTACTCGGCTCTGGTGAGGCCGCACCTCGAGTACTGTGTTCAGTTTTGGGCCCCTCACCACAAGAAGGACATCGAGGTACTGGAGCATGTCCAGAGAAGGGCTACAAAGCTGCTGAAGTGTCTAGAGAACAAGTCTTATGAGGAGCGGCTGAGGGAGCTGGGGTTGTCTAACCTGGAGAAGAGGAGTCTGAGGGGAGACCTTATTGCTCTCTACAGCTCCCTGAAAGGAAGCTGTGGGGAGCTGGGGGTCGGCCTCTTCTCCCAAGCATCAAGTGGTAAGATGAGGGGAAATGGGCCTCAAGTTGCACCAGGGGAGGTTTAGGTTGAATATTAGGAAAAATGTCTTCACTGAAAGGGTTATGAGGCATTGGGACAGGCTGCCCAGAGAATTGCTTGAGCCACCATTCCTGGAGGTGTTCAGAAGCCATATAGATGTCGTGCTTAGGGACATGGTTTAGTGGTAAACTTGGCAGTGCCACAGTAACAGTTGGACTTGATCTTAGAGATCTTTTCCAACCTAAATGATTCTGTGATCCTACTGCACTGAGTGGCAAAACTACAGCACATTAACACAGAGCACACAACTCACAGCGTATTGTTGTTAAATATGAGGTTCAATAAAAGCAGATCTTGCTAAACTTGAATCATAACATTTAGGGATTAATTATGTTACTGAGACATATTTTCTACTGGTTTGATACTACCAGAAACCAATTACACAGTATGATAAGCACCAACATAAATAAATAAATAAATGAATAAATAAAATCTTTGGTGATTTCTCTATTGGAAAGCCATTAAAAAGAGTAGTTTTGTGTGATTATGATATTGTTGTATAACACCTGACTTAAAAAACTGCAGGTAATTAGGTACGTCTACTCCAAAAAAGGAACTTCTTGGGTCATAATCACATTCTTTATGATTCCTACGCAAATGGAAATATATTTTAAAAGTACACTGAGGTATGCTGTCTTTCATTAAAGAAAAATATGTTTGGTCTGCAGGATATTGGAGATTGCTGCAGAAGAAACTCAGACAGGATTTTAGAACTTCAAATTTTTAATTTGATCAACAGGAATAGTGTAGACGAGATCAAGGACACTAACACTGTCCCCCCCCCCCTTTTTTTTTTATTGTAAAATACAAAAAAAAAATATTTTGAAAGAAAAAAGATTCTTTCACTAAGAAAAAGAATTGCAAAAACAGGGAGAAAATTATATGAAATTAGATATTAGGTGAAAATGCCCAGATGATCACTGGCTACAATAACAGAAGCCAACTTCTTATTCTTAATTTAATAGTCCCCTCATTAATCTAACCTTAACGTTACATATATGAGCAAGATACATCAAGCATCAACCCAGATGACATTGCAGGACACCTTACACAGCACTGTTTAGCCATGCCAATCTCCAGGGCCAGGTTTGAGAAAAAAAAACAAAACTTAGAAGCCAAATTATACATCATGGAAGTGAGATTAAAAGAATAAAATAAAAAATAAAAAACCAAAAACTATCTCTTGCAGGTGATCAATACATTCAAAAATTTTTCTGGGACAACTGGGTCCAGGTTTCACACAGAAGAAGTTCTCAGTGCAAGCCTTTGAAAACCAATGTAAAATAAACTGAATAAAGGGAGGGCCATATACAGAATTAGCAACAATATTAGGCAAGTGTACTTCAGTTACTCAGTTGCTAATTATAGCCCCCCTCCCTGTTTCCTCAGTGTTGATCTGGTGAGATCAGCAGGTACAAACCAGCATCACCACCCCCATGTGTCTCAATTCCATGTCCCTCCCCATAGATTAAATCACAGGTGACTGATGATTCAGAAAAGATTTAGAGAAAAAATCTCAGTATTAAATGGTGTGTGTTGTTGAGAGGACTAACCATACCTGGTCCCACCTGGGACCTGTTGCAAGAAAGGAATCTACCCATCGCACAGCACATCACCAACAGCATAAATTTTGACTGTGTGTCCCCAGGCTTTCTTATTGGTATTCACTTTCATTCAGAATTGAGCAGGCACCCTAAAAAATTGGCACAGAAACACAGCAGAATATTTGCTCAGTAAAATAAATTGAAATTAAAATTCTGTGTCCTGCTCTTCACAGTAGATCTCCAGTGAAGGCTTTCCTCCTGTTCAAAATCCTTGGCCAGTCTGGCCACAGCATCTGTGTGCATATTCCCTCCTCCACTACTGGGACTCATGATGATTGCCCCTTTTCACCCACAGTGACACAAACCTGAAAAGGTCTTGACCAACTGCTTGCTGAAGCCATATTGATCTCTGTATTGAGTGACAGAGGAGGAGCAAAAGGACTGGTACCACATTTCACCAGATGGACTGGCTCTACAACAACTCAGTGCTCAGAAAAAGCACTTGTTGGAAATATTCCTGGCCAGAGGATGCATGTTTGCACTAGGGGAGCACATGGCTGGCCATCACTGCCTGGCCCTGCTTAACATTGGGACAATCCCACATTGCTGTCAAGAGGCAATCCCAATGAAGTGCTGCTGAAAGGCACTATGGAAATGACAAAATCATTCCTAACACATTGAGAAAAATGCAAGTTTCCATATCAGTTTTGAAAACTGTTCACCACACTAGCAATTGAGTCCTTTTCAGCGGAGATAAAGTCTCAAATGGAAACTATTTACAAAGATCAAAACTATGTGGAGGTCCATACTAGGATGTTGTGGGACAAACAATCTGCAGAACTCAAAAATTTTGAGAACGAAAAAAAAAAATCACAGGCCTTTTAACAGTCTATAAAATCCATAAGTCCATGGCATGTTCAAATTTGTACAAAATGTTATAATTTTCTATTGTATTTGATGTATTTTCCTACGAAGTAGGGTACTTTTTATTAATCACATTTCTCCCCACAAGCTGGGACTAAAATACTAGTCTGTAACAACAGCTAGGAAATAAATGCTTAATAATTGTTGTTATTTGTACAGAGTAATGGCAAAATAAGAGAGGGTTGTGTAATTTGTTCTGCATGTTTTATGACTGCCTCCACCATGACAAGGCTTCTATAGCATACTGCAATAATCCTTAATTTTTTATGGACCTGCTGTAGGTTGAATTGCTTTATTGCATTCCATGTGCCTTAAAACATTTACAATTGCATCCTCTCTCCACTGTGCAGATTAGTCACTAGTAAAGCACATATAGAGCTATAAATCTTGAACTACTCTAACCCTGTTTCCTTTAAGATCAAGAACAGGAAGATTGTTCCAACAACCTGATAAACTTCTAACAAGAAGTTCAGAGTACAACTGTGAAGCCAAAAGAAAGCAGGGATGCATGGAGTGAATGAGGGAACAAACTACCCCAATTTAAAGGGGCATAGTAAAATCATGATCTAGTTCATCAAAAACTGTTGCTTAAACTTTATTTCACTGCCACCCCAACTAAAATCTCCTGCTAAATTTTATATATATTCTTTTCTATTTTCCCACAACGTATCATCTCCCCTGTTGGTGTAGCATAGAGAAGACACTGCCATCATTCTAAAAATGACTCAAAATCAATCAGAAGCACAAAGCAAACAACATTAGGCAATAAAGAATAATAATTATCTATTAACTAAATCTTTACTAAGAATCATTGGTTAATTCTTTTTTTACTTATCCTTTCAGGGACTCTCATTTTTCAGCTTATTAACAACAAATCGTATCTTCCACTGAGCATCCATAGAGTGCCCAGTACAAGGTGTATCAATTCATAACAGTGTCATTTTTGAAGTAGAAGTATAAAAAGACAAAACAAAAACATGTTTCCCTTTAAAAGTTTTTTACTTCCCAACAGTGAAGTAATTCAGTATGCAGAATTATATACCAAAATGTATATAAAGAGAGAGGGAACAGAAAAAACATGAGATGGATGTCACCACTAGATGATTTATGTTTAGCATTACTCGTTCTCTGATAACAGCAATCGAGTCAATCCTCTGACTTCTAATGGAATATTATGGGTATCCCTGCGGATCTCTGCAGATCAAAGCACACCTCCCATCACTTCTGGACACAGCAGGAAAGCTGGCTAAGGTCAGCACCATGGGGCAAACATTCATTATTTGATCTCTGTACAGTAGCATGCAAGGGGAAAGTATCGATGACTCTTAGCACGCAGAGGGGAATGCTTTCCTCTAATGCATTAACGTATTGTTCACATGAAGAGAGACATCTCAACCTTGTAACTAAACCCCATTTTCTGCACAGGCAAATAACAAAAAAATAGTTTTTGAAGAACTGATGAAAGGGAGAGTTAGGCATGTTTTATGTCTCTATTTCTGGGTAGCCATTGGTCGACCTGAAGAGAAAATTACATTTATTTAATATTCATATAATAGTAATTCCCAGGGCCATAATCACATGTAAAATCAAAATCACCAAGT
Organism: Cygnus olor; assembly: GCF_009769625.2. Classification (NCBI taxonomy): domain Eukaryota; kingdom Metazoa; phylum Chordata; class Aves; order Anseriformes; family Anatidae; genus Cygnus; species Cygnus olor. Next base: position 15,201,209 of record NC_049198.1, on the reverse strand, counting down.
GCTTTACAAACAAAAACATAGGCAAGGTCTTTGAGACTTTAATCTCACGCACCCCATCAGCTGAAGAAAAACTGAGGCCAAATTAATGGTTGTTTGTTGTTTGGGAGAGGGGGGACGGACACAGACTAAATTGATTGCATTAATCAATAAATAAGTTTCAAAGAACTCTTTTAGCAAAGGCCAGGCCTAGCCAGCAGGTATTACATTAACTGTCATTATCAATTGGGACTCTCTGGGAACAGACTTTATTTACAAAGCAAGAGTTCTGGGAATTCACTTGTGTGTTAAAAGAACCTCTGTATTGCTCCAGTGCAACATTAGCGAAGCTAAGTGCTGCTTCATTAGGTGCAGCACTGCACATTTCTTAATGGAGAGCAACTCTAATATTTCCAGGGAGTTCATTGTCATCATCTAGCGTGGGATATAAGCATTCATGCTAACAATTTCAGAAATGAGATAAAATACTATTTGTTCATTTTTCTTCCTTCTTGCTTAATAAAGGCAGTGTATCATAAATGAAGCATTAGCATAAACTAGACAAACATCCTTCACAGTTATTAAACTTTACCAGCCTTTAGCATGTTTAAAGCTAGCAACTCTAAATGGAGCAAACGAAGTAGGGTAAAAACTGCAAAATATTCTGGCTTCTGAGACCTATCTCACATCCTCAGCCCTATTCAGAAAGGCATTGACCACTCCACAGTTTACGATGGAAATAATCAAACATGGGAAAGAGAAGAGGACCGGTATTTCTGATGACTCATTTTTCTCTCTAATATACAATTTCTTTATCTGTAAATCATTTTGCTCATGGGCTGGAAAGATGTAGAGAAAGATACTGTTTCTACTCTCTTCGTTTAAATAGTTGAGGCATTCATATACCAAATACAGTGAATGGGACTGCTTTAAGAAGTTACTTCATTTGTCAAGCATACCACAGGCATTCAAAATTCACTGGGTTGGCTTAAAACTGTGCTTAAAAAAATCAGTTTCTTTTTTTTTTTTTTTTTTCTTTTTTTCCTCCCTGGGGCTTCAAACTTTAGGATTTGCAAAATTCTGTCGGCAACAAGGAAGGCTATAAACGTGCATCATAAGCAAGATAAAGGCTTGCTGCAACTCTGAATACAAAATGCTTTCAGGCATTTTATAGTGACCTGTATGATCAAATGTCTAGAAAGGTGCTGAACAGATATGGAAGAATACAGGGGGTAAAACACAGTGAGTTTTACCAGATGCATTCATCTCCGCTCAGCTCCCTGAACCCTCTAACGATAGAACTATCAAGAAATAAACAACACCAATCAGGAAAGGGAGGCTATACTCACACAAGGCATTTTTTAACATTACTGAGTTTCACAACATGCAAGTGGACAGTGTCCATTTTAAAAAGCAACCCCATTTTTACAGTCAATTGACTGTAGCAGAAGCTTATACTCATCATCCCTCAAAAAGACACCAGGCTTCCCTCTATTAGCTTGAACGTAAAGGCTAACATCACTTTTGTGTACACTCTCCCCTCCTGCCCAGTTTGCAAATGCATAATTAAATATAAATAGCATTAACTTTCTCTCTGTGATTCATTTAGGAGGTTAAAAAGTTCAATTGAATATACAGTACTCATCCAAGTAGCCCATGGTGAGGATTAATTGTATCTGAGCTGTTATGGTGAAAATGGAACGCAAATTGATTCGTGTTGTACAAACAAAGCACTACTCCTCAAGACAGAGCAGCTCCACCTTCAAAGTCTCTGTAAATCAGCCTTTATAATCTGACGCTGCCTTCTGTCCTTCCCGTCCCCACAAAGCCAAGAAAATAACAATTAAAAAAGATGAAATAATCCAGCACCTGGATTGGGAATCCAGCCAAGACAAAGAACCAGGCTGTTCAGTGGGAGCTCACCTTTCAGCACATGTGCAGTCAAGGTCAACCTTAAAGGAAGAAAGAAGCTGTGATATCCAGGGGAAGGAGACAGGCTGGAGGGCAAGGGGGCAAGCTGTGCCAAGGAGAATGGGTGAAGGTCAGAAGATCACCACTGGCAAGTATTCTCCAACACAGCCCCTCCCAGCCACCACCCCCTACCACTTGCCCTACAGGCAGAATCTCCTTGCTAAACCCCGCTCCCATTTCCTACCTGCCAGTCTTCCTCTTTGGGTATATATCCCATTCACTCATCCTTGCCGGTAATCCGAATATCCCCATCTCCAGCGATAAAAACTCAGTGCAAACACGCAAAACGTCCACAATCCATCCCATCAAGAGCTCTTACAGCAAAAGTGAACGATCACCCTCAGCACAGTTTGGAAACCGTACTCACATTGGGTTTTCCAGGAAAGAGCTCTCTGACAGAAAAGGGAATAAACAAGAAAATGTGTACAGGGATCATCCGGAAGTTTAAAGGCAAAACTGTGCTGAGTGAGAGCAATGGCCCTGTGTACCCAAAAGTCAACAACTAGATTCCAAGTATTTTGGAATATGAACTCAATATTTCTTTGGATAACAAAGTTTACAAACCTGAAGTCATGCCAGAGACAAAGAGAACATTTTCATTTTGCAATAAACCTCAGGGAGAGCAAAAGCTCTTAGAAAGGCTCAACATGTAGCTGAAGAAAACTGCCTGCCAGTTTAGTAGTTACATTTGCAAAGTTTTATAAGTAGCAGTTAAGGCCAAAGGGGAAACTATACTGTCAGAAGCTTAGTTTGGCCACCACAGTTATCACCTTAATCCATGAAAAAAGCAGTGTTGGGATCTTTACTGACCACAAAGCAAACAGGACTTTGAACGTTTGATCTGACACAGGACAGTGCCAGAGGCAGAACTCCAATGTCACGCTAATGCTGGAGGTGGAAGCTGTCCAGATCCTCAGCAAAATCTGTTCTGATCACCCCTAACATGGAAATAAAGATGGATTTTGTCTACTTCAGTAAAGCATTTTTCAGGCTGAAGCTTTTTCTAAAACACCTTTGGTTTGGGGCATGTTAAGGAAAAAAAAAAAAAAAAGAGTAAGACATCTCAAATCACAGGGGTTTAAGTGATTATATCTGGGGAATTCCATGATGCAAGGCAGTTTTTATCATTGTTTTATTATAAAATTAAGCGTTAGACTGTAGTATGCTACCACCAACAAATGTTTCTTTTTTTTTTTTAAAAAAAAAAGTGCCCTATAATGGAAGAGGAGTTTGGAGTAAGCCACAAACTGAATGCGAGTCAACAACGTGATGTCATCGTCTCAAAGGCAAGAGCAATTCTGTAACGCATTAACGGGACTGAAGATTAATTGTTCTTCTCCAGGGTGCTACTGAACACCACGTCACGTTTGGGCAGCTTCTCCATGCAGAGGTCGCTGACAAACCAAAGAGCGTGCAGAAGACAGCAATACAGATATGAAAGACTGACCAATGGAGAAAACCTAAAGAATGGTATCTGGCTTACGAAAGAAGCGAGACACACAGGGGAGCAGAGGAAGAAAGAGAAACACAAAGTGTCCGCTCACTTAATCATTAGCGGCACCACTACTAATATCCTAAACCTCATCTGACATTGATTATGCAAGATAATAATGATAAGATAATAGTCTCCGGCATCAGTAAATACTCATTTAGTAAAATTTTATCTGCTTAAAGGCATCTTAATAGCTTCATAAACTTCATAAAAACACTAGCTTCTCTATAAAGAAGAACTGGCAGGAGACAGCATAACAGCAAAAAACAGTTCAACAACAGATCATTCTGGCACAGTGAAAAAAATTCACTTGGCTCTGTTTGTAGTGGAATATATTTTTAAAGGAGGACTGAAATTTTTATTTTTAGTCAATCCATAACACTTTATGCAAAACAAAATAAAATACATTTTCATTTGTTTGAATGCACTTGAAAATATTTAAACTTACAACTTGAACTTATTTGAAATTACTTATGTTTAACTATTTTTTTTTCATTTGACTCCATTAAAATCAAGCTTCAGACTGAGGAATTAATCATTTTATTTAAAATATTTGAGTGAAATAGTCCCAGCTACTTGTAGATGAAACTGTTAGCCTAATTCAACTCAAAATTATAAACTGGCTTGGTTTCTTGGAAACTTTTTTTTTTTTCAGAATTACTACTTTATCTCATCCAGTCAATGGCAAGCTTATAATGAAAAGCTTATATAATATGCTGCACAGAAAATACTAATTGCTTTCACTCTAAATTCAATATCCAAAGATTCCTTTACTGTTCCATTTCTTTACTGATCTCATCAGGCTACATTCAAAACTGACTTAAAAACTGAGATTTCAGGAAAAAAATATTTTCGTTCAGCTATTTTAGCAAGGCATAAACAGTTAATATCAGGGAGCATCAGATTTCAACAGGCATACATAGAGTGTGTCAACAAAAAAAATGAGTTTTTTAAAAGCACAAGTAATAAGCATGTGATTACATTTGTTTTGTTCTGCACTGTAAATTATCCTGCTGTTCCTGAGTGCAGTCAAGAATGCAACCTGCCAGTTCTCTAGAGCAGGTTTCTTCATATTTCTCTGTCATAGTTTAGTGAACTGCTAGCCATGGTTATGACACCGTATGAGTGATAAATTATTGTCACTTGAGGCAAGAGTTTTTGCTCCTGTTTATCACAGCAGGCAGTGCACACTAGGGAAATCCTGTGTGTACCACTGAGGATCAAGTACTAAACTTAGCTGAATTAAGGTCTTAGGTTTTATCACAGTCAATAAAGTCTCCGGAGAAGGCTAATAATTGAGGTATTTAATGCAGATACTTAATATTTGATCATATAGGTACCCTTCAGCAACTGAAGTCTTGGCCTAATGACACTTGGTATTTTGAGAAAGCTTATGATACTGGTAGATACCTACCCACACACCTGTCCAATCAGGTGTCCAATATGCACTTACTCGCCTCACAGAAGAAATTAAGCTGCAAAAAGGTTAACTGTACTAACTAACCTCCAAGTGCTTGCACTATTCCTCTGTGTGATTAACATCCTCAGAGGCACAGAGCATGTGAAAGATGCTTACTGTATCCTTTCTCTTCGGCTGTGAGCTAGGTTGTCCCTGGCAAGTTACCATCACAGGAGGTACCAGACCCATTTATAATTAACAAAACAAACAAACTGGTTATCAACTCACATTCTTAGGTGAAGTTCTGTTTTTTTGTAATGGTTCATAGGAATGGAAACCACCTCAATGCTAAAATTATGCAGATGTGTGACAATATTTTGGATTAAATAGAAAATCTTGATTTCTTAATTAGAAACATACACTGAAATACAAAAATAACAAAGTTATGATATCACCTAGACACACCAGGCATTTAGGTCACATTCCCATTTGTTGCTGCATCTGCCCATCCCTGCCTAACTAAAATTTGTTTTTGATGGCAATGCCCTGCTTGTAGAGCTCTCGAATCCCCTGTCTGTGGATACATGACCCTTTGGGTCACCCGATGGCTGCAAGCAGGATCTTGGGCCACCTTGCAGTTTCCTGCAGTAGCTGCTAGGAGAATAGAGCCCAACATCCCCCTTTGAGCAGCACATGGGACCCAACCACTACAAGGCTGCCTCTGACCCTGGCTCTGCAGCAAGATTACTGGCACCTGGTATGTGGGGCTGTCAAAAAGCATCCCCATGCCTAACAAAAACCAACATGGCTGTGGTCTGCTGCCAGAACGAGCTGACACCCCTCCTGGTGACAAGGCAGCCCACCACCACAGATGCCCAACCCTTCCTGCTATCAGAGAGTTGAGGGAGAAGTTGCATCAGCTCATTGACCTGGATGAAAAAGGTCGTGGTTGTTGTTCTCCTCCTATATGGTTATATGAGCTTGTTGATTCAAAATGCAAATTGATTCACCTGACATTTGCACAATGGTTTGTGCTGACATTGGCAAAGTGGGAACCAGGATCCTATGTGGGAGAGGGCGCAGCCACCTTTCCCAGGGGGAGAAGAGTCTCGGCTTGGCTTGACCCAGGTGGTAAATGCTCCCAAGCAGCAGAGCAGCTCAGGCACTCCGGGCAGCAGCATACATTGCTGCCTACATAACAGAGTAATGTCAGCCCCTTGAACAAATTAATCCTACACAGAATACGTGTGTTTAATTTTCATCCTCTGTCTTTGGGCGTATTCCATTTCTGAAACTATCTTAAGCAGACTATGCGTTGGAACAAACTCAGCAAAGCTGCATCTCTCTTAACTGTGGCAGCTCTGAAGAGTGAGATTTGGATTCAGAAACTGCAGCTCTTTTGAGAAATAATAGGCTTCTTATACTCCAGCAAATCATCAGGGCAGTCAAGTTGCCAACTGACAGTCAAGAGAATAAAATCTCATGAAGCAAAGGCAACCACAGCTGGGAAATTGTCGGTTTTTCACTGATGGAGTTTCTATTTACCAACAGCTTCAGGAGAGTTACTGTAGCTCGCTGAATGTGTATCAAGCGTCAGAACTGTACATCTGTTTCTGCATACATGTACACTTACGGATTTGTGTGTACATAATGTGGAATGTGAAGGTCACATTTTCCTGTACTATATAAAACAAAAATTCACAAGCTTCAGTATATAAAATACCATGCTCTCATACAAATGCTCTGAATATCCAAATATGCTTGATAACCAATTTCCAATAATGAAATTTATCAGTCTCAATCCTTCAGAGCAAAGCGATTACTGATAATAAGAGACAAAGCACTAAGAAATTAATATATCCACACATTTATTTCTCCCTATAGTTCTCAGCCTCACAGAACTCACAGAATATTTTTTTTTAGCCTACAATTATGGAAGCATTTCAGCTGTGTGTTTAAAAAAAGTCAAATATATTTTCCTGTCTACAAAACACCCAAGAACATGCCAGAAAGTAATTAAGAATTACAGGCATATAATGACATGTGAGCTGAAAGTATTCAGCTTTTAATCCGGAAAATAAAACACTTAACAACGGATATGGAATGCTTTTTCTCTAGCTCCTTTATGCATAGCTGACATGACTAATTTAAAAAATAAGAGAACCTGTGCCAATCTACTTTTCAGGAAGAATTCAAGTGATGGAGAAATTCAAACAGGAGAAGAAAGAAGATCATAACAACTTTATCAGGAGCTTATATTAATTTTTTGCAGAGGAATAACCAGCATCTCTAAGAGCCTGTAGGTAATTCTCTACAAAAAGACTGGTTTGCACTTGGAGCCTACCAGATTCCCGTCTTTCCCAAAAGGATAATTTCAGCCTTTCTGAGACTGGTGAAGAAGTGATTGTTTCATGCACTTAGTTTATCATCTGGCAGAGACTGCAGTGAGAAATTATCTGCCTAAGCAGGTATCTACTGGCATCGTTTGGTAATTTTTTTTTTTCTGAATTTATAAAAATCACTGTTTGATAAAAACTTGACATCATAATCTGAATTTTCAGAGAGTAATGCAGGATTTTGAGCAAATGCCTAAGAGTTCTAGTACAGCATGGAACCAGCAGATTTGTTAGTGAGCAAAAGAACAAGCTTATTGTCACCTTTGACTAGAAACTCTCCCTTAAATCCTACCAGAAGCAGGGTTCCTCAAGCTCGGCTTACTGATGAACAGTGCAGGAAAGTTTTATGATGGAAAAAAGAATTCTTTCTATCATGCAACTTGGCAGCAATGGCTTATCCAATACGTATCTGTCCCAAATAATACTGGCAGTGTATTCCAATTACTTAGCAAAGTAGCTGTGAAGGATATTATTGTCCTGTGCCTCACAAGGCAGGCTTGCTGCCAACTGGGTCATACAATAATCAACAAACTAGACTTCAGACAGGATGCTAGATCGCTCCTAGCTGCACCTACCATTGAAACAATTAAATACATTTACACCATGTAGCGCTGGACTGTCACTTCTTTATTAACAAACTGCTTAAGGGGGTCTGATCAGCAGCAAGATAACTTTAATGGCCTGACTTCATACTCTGCCACCCATCTTTAATTCATGTAAATCTTTCAGCTCACGCAACTGCCAGATAATGGCTTGAACAAAAGGAATAGCCTGTTTTTAGATTCCCTGGAATCTTGGGTTGGGTACATTATCCTTAAAACACAAGAAGAACCTGGCTTATTACTAATCCAACCCTGCACAGAGAGCACAATACATTCAAAACAACGCTGAAACACTCAAGTATTCCCCTCTTCCAAAGAAACAAAGAACAAAATCAAAACCCAATAGAATTCCTGTAGTGGTTCTGCCACGGTTTGGAAACCAGTGCCACGAGCGCAGCACTCTAAGCATCCTCTGAACACTCATGTCTGGCTGAGGTCTTTCTGAGCTTGCTGCAGAGCCTGCTATGCAGGCACGGCCAGGAATATGGCTGTGTTCCTAGCCACAAGAAGCGGATTGCTTCCAGGAGCTACTGCTTGGGAAATACAGACCGAATCTTTCACTCCAGTCCTACAGCCTATTCTACAACTCCTTTCTCAAAGCCACATTAAATTTCCCAATTAAAGATGCTGTAGGAATTCCCACAGCTATCAGGACAGATGAGAAATACTTTACTCGTAAGCATCTTTACTACCTGCTTGCTTGTCATTCAAACTGTCGGGTAGTCTGCAAACTATTAATAAACTCCTAGTTTATACATAAACAACTGTATTGATATCGACTTTGAGTAATTTTAGAAAACAAATTCCCCCAGTGGTGGCTGCTGTTCCCTCTCGATCAGCATCAGCACCTGGCAACAAGCAATTTCACTGGGTAATCTTGGCAAAACTTATTTTGAACTTCCTTCACAACCTCTCAGTGCCAGACTGTACTAAGAACTGAAGATGAAAGAACATTGTTGTGGGTCTTCCTGGTCCCAAGATAATTATTTCCAATGGTTCACATGGCATTTCTTTACTTTTTCAACATTTTCTTAAATTTAGTACAATTAAGTGACTTTTCTACCTAGTGAATTGCTGGTAGCAACGGTTAGAAAAGCAGCCAACCTTTGATGTCAACAGATAGACCTATGAGACAAACAATGGCACGAAATACTAATGCCATATAAAACATAACCTAGGTTTGTAATGCTATCTGCAGAGAGTTCCCTACCAGTAAGGTCCTGCTTTGCTCTTCAGAAAGGAATTACCAGGAGAGTTTTGAAACCATCATCCCTCACCCACCAGAAGCACACAGGTCTTATGAAAAAGTGGAGAGAACCTGAGTATTCTGTTTGTTTTTACTGTTGGGAATGACACAACAACATAGTAAGTGGCACTAGTACTTTTCTGTACTAGCTGAAGCACTCTGTGAAGAAAAAAACAAAGGAATGAATAGTTAAGAGCAGTAGGGGTCAAAAGTCAAGGCCCAAGGCCAAAGCTGCCAAAAATCAGCTATTTATAATGTAGAACCTCCAAAAACATTTGTGCTGTTCACTCAGCAGTACACACACTCCATCTGTGAGCTACAGTACAAGAACTTACTACTGTACACATCTCCTTCCCTTAATGTATCCCACAAAGCTTATACAAATTAAAGAATCAATGCTAACCTGGAAGCACAGTTACAATTCAATGTACTTTTGGTTCTTTTTTTTTATTGTTGCTTTTCAGATGTCTGAATTTCTCTTTTTAAGTTATTAACTACTTGTGTTGTTATAGCGCCTACAAGTAAGTGATTGCCAGCCAGCTGTGCTACAGACTGCACAAACCAAACAAAATGCAGATTAACACCCATCTTTCCTCAGAAGATGCCTTACTTCCTTCCAGTAACTGTTGTAATGAATCCAGGTTGCTTGCTCAGGCTTCCTGCTATTCTCCATTAGCTGGTTTCCAACTCCACCAGTGCTACACCTCCACCACCTTCTGCAGCTCTGCTCTCTTAAGGTCCCGTAATGTGTGGCCTTTATCATGCGCTGCTGCTTCTCTGCGGGCATCACAGGAAAGCATGTGCTGAATTCATATACAATTCCACAAACTCTAAGGCAGACTTCAATTTCTGCTCAGCAAGCCAGCGAGCGAGCAGCAGGGAAGGAATACAAGGCAGCTATGCTTGCAGACTGCTGAATGGGCAATTGAAGCCACGGCTGCCTTTTCCTTCGGCTGTGCACAGCTCAGCACTTTCCCAGAACTGGCTTCTCTATGCATTGTCTGGACGTGCTCCACAAGCCACAGTTTGCGAACAACTGCACTGCTTCTGTCTGGGAATTTTAATAACACTTTTTAAAAGCACCTATTTGTATTGTTACAGGAGTAATCAAAGCAAAGAACATTCAGGAAATACCGATCAACTATAGTATTAAGTAACATCACAAACACAGCATTCTGACACTGCCCTCCAGAGCCACCCTTCCAAAACACAATGATGTGGCAAGAGCTAGAGATCGTTCACTCGTCCTCTAAAAGAACCTGCTGTCAGTTCTTCCACATTTTTTCTAAGCCATGCATTGACTTCATGTTCAGTAAGCAATGGATTACCATTCTGATATTTGCCTGTATTAATTATTCAATATGACTGCTTAAAAACATTCAGAAGATGATAAGAAAACCAGCTATGGAAGCCTCTACAAGTAATCTGCCTTCTTACTCACAGTCAATATTGACAGTGACACAGCAAAGTTTGAATGCAATACTTCCTCCCCTCTCTGTTTGGCCAACTCATAGTAGTTTTTCCACAGAATATTCAGTAGGTCTAATGACTTTCATCATGGTAGACTACACTAGGGTGAAACTGGCACAGGTTTCCCAGAGAAGCTGTGGATGCCCTGTCCCTGGAAGTGCACAAGGGCAGGCTGGATGGGGCTTTAGGCAACCTGGTCTTGTGGGAGGTGTCCCTGCCTATGCCAGGGGGATTGCAACTAGGTGGTCTTTAAGGTCTCTTCCAACTTAAGGCATTCCATGATTCTATGAAACTGGCTGCAGCCACCCATTGGCTTGAAGGCTGCACACAGAGAGTGGAGGTCAACGGTTCTATGTCCAGGTGGAGACTAGTGACAAGTGGTGTCCCTCAGGGTTCTGTCCTGGGACTGGTGCTGTTTAATATCTTTATCAGTGACACAGACAGTGGGATCGAGTGCATCCTCAGCAAGTTTGAAGATGACACCAAGATGAGTGGTGATTGATACACAAGAATGAAGGGATGCCATCCAGAGGGACCTGGACAAGCTTGAGAAGTGGGTCCATGTGAACCTGATGAGGTTCAACAAGTCCAAGCGCAAGGTACTGCACCTGGGTCGGGGCAATCCCAGACATGAGCACAGACTGGGAGAAGAACCCACTGAGAGCAGCCCTGCAGAGAGAAGGACTTGGGGGCTCTGGTGGACAAAAGCTTGACATGAGCCAGCAGTGTGTGCCTGCAGCCCAGAAGGCCAACTGCGTCCTGGGCTGCACCAACAGAGGGGTGGGCAGCAGGTGGAGGGAGGGGATTGTGCCCCTCTGCTCTGCCCTTGTGAGGCCCCACCTGGAGTGCTGCGTCCTGGTCTGGGGCCCCCAGCACAAGAAGGATGTGGGGCTGTTAGAGCGGATCCAGAGAAGAGCCATGAGGATGATCAGAGGGGTGGAGCACCTCTCCTATGAGGACAGGCTGAGAGAGCTGGGGGTGTTCAGCTCGGAGAAGAGAAGGCTCTGGGGAGTCCTCACTGCAGCTTTCCAGTACGTAAAGGGGGATTACAGGAAAGCTAGAGAGGGACTTTTTGTGAGGCAGTGTAGTGAGAGGATAAAGGATAATGGCTTTAAACTGAAAGAAGGGAGATTTAGATTAGATATTAGGAAGAAATTCTTCACTCAGAGTGTGGTGAGGCCCTGGCACAGGTTGCCCAGAGAAGCTGTGGACGCCCCATCCCTGGCAGTGCTCAAGGCCAGGCTGGATGGGGCCTTGGGCAACCTGGTCTGGTGGGAGGTATCCCTGCCCATGGCAGGGGGGTTGAATTAGATGGTCTTTAACAACCCTTCCAACCCAAACCTTTCTATGATTCTATACAGGCCTTCCAACCTATGGTGCCTATGAAAATTGTCAATATAAAGCATGTTTACATATGCTGTGATATAAACATGATGTATTTATAAAAGAGTTCATGCCCCTGCTAGAAAGTGATTAACGGTTCAAAATTAAATAAAACTTTACTTGACGTAGCATATTCACCTCTCAGTCTCAGGTTTTGGTCTGTGGCTCCAGAGGCCCAAGAGCCAGACCACTCCTAAACAGAGCAAGCAAAAAGCAACAGGAACAGGCAGCTGGTCGACCAAGAAGCCACAGCCAAGGTTGCATGAGTGGGAACGCACGTACATCTCAGACTAATTTTCAAGGCACTTGGTGCATTCATGTGTTTGAGACCTGATTGCTGGGAAGGATGAGGATTTTTTTGCCAGTAAGGGTACAGTTCTGCTTGATATGGACAGGATTACCACATCATAGCCTCTTGTCAGATCTGGCGCCTGGGCAAGAACCTTTTAAATTTAGTTTTAAAAAATCCGTAAAGTAATAAGTAACTGGTAAGAGAAACCTGTGCCAGCCTTAAGAACAAATGGTGGCAGTCATTCATGTTTAATGTCATCTTCAGTTTCTTCATGCTTCAGTATCAGGAAATGAAATGAAAGCTGCAATATGAACAAACTGTGTGTACCAACTGCTCACATATAAAATGAGTTGGTGAAAGACATCAGTTGTTTGATGCAAAAATACCATTGTTCCATTCCCTGTGTCTGGTTACAAGATGCTGCATTGACAGGCTCCTGCACAACACTGCAACCAATATGCTTTCCATTTGGAAAGCACAGCAGTGCAAGCTTCTGGCAAAACAAACATTTCTACTCTTACCACAGATCTACCATGAAAATGGCATAGTCTTTTCAGTATGAAAAAATAAGAATCAGTATGAAAATATACTTTTGGGTGTAACTCAAGTTACATTCAAGTTTTCAAATTATCTTGAGTTTTTTTTTTCTTTTCTTTTTTTTTTTTTTTTTTAAATGTTTCAAGCCATCTCAAACACCCTTAAACAAATCATTACAGTTAGTCTTAAACATGCCTTTCTAATTATTGGTCCTATACTGTCTAGCCTTCACCTTAAGGTAGTACAACAGGAGTTCAAAGTATATAACTTCAGTACTTCCAGTACCATCCAACAATACCCCAGGCTTTCATGTCCTGTTTTTCCTACTTACTCATATTCCCCTTTATTTCAGAAATTATCCACAATCTATATTCAGCACCTGGCTTTTGATCCTTCATACCATATAACTGACTTTCCTTCTCTGTATGATTTAGCAAACTGAAACACCTTTAGGACATGCTCATCCATTGTGGAAAACGTCTTCCCTCTTCAGCTCTGAGATCTCCTGTTGTTAACTGGGCACACAGCTACCTTAGGCCTGAAATAACATTCAAGCAATAGGACAAAATTCTTCGAAAACTGAATTACATCTGAAATTCATACCTTAGCACACAAAATAGTACAACTGCTTCTGTATGAAGGTTTTCATTCTGTTGTTCAACATTAAAGTAAGCAATTAATGCACAGCATGAAAGTCACAAGGAGAGACTTTCTTCCTAAATCATACTTTATTTCTTTCTGATAGATGTACTTTTTATTTTCACTGGATCCATAAAGAACTGCCTTGGATTCTTACAGAGAAAGTCCTCAGTGTACAGTAGTAGAAGAGAGGAAAAGGGTCCTGCAACGATTTTCACAATCTTTTTTGTTACTCTAATAAAACATTAGCTTATTTATAATTGGAAAAAAAAAATAGAACAGGCTAAAACAAATGCACAGGCACAACAGTAAACAACATTGCTTTTTCCATCCTGGCATTATATGCATTCACCTATGTCACAAGCTGCATCAAAGACACAAGTGTACAATGTATGGCTTATTTCCCTTGCATGTCCACACATGTCAGATGCGATCTACAGTTACACACAAAAAGCCTGAAAAAAATCAATGGTGTATAAAGATTCCTCACGCAAACGCTGCAGTCCCTGTTGCTCTGATGCAAGTTAGGCAGGTTGCTCACACCACTTGCACTCAAACAGGTAAATGCCACCTTCCTTAATGCCACCAGCTGCTGCGCCTGCAGTCAGCCAAAGCCTTAAGAGCGATCAGACAGTATCCTCTGTAGTTAACACACTTGTGCACGCCTCATGGTGGAGAAATTACACGTCACTGAAAAAAGGGCGCCTGAATCCTGCACAATCAAAGAAACCCATTCTCTTAAAGCTACCTATTATGTCAAGTAAGCTAGCTATTCAAGCAAAATACTTAACTAAAAACCAGCAGCAAGGAGGTGCAGGCTGCTTCTAGGGGAGCGAGTGCTTTTTCTGAAATGGCTTCTGAACTGATAATGGCCACCCGCGCTGAACGCACCTTTGTGCTGGAAGACACCGGAGCTCATCACATGCACCCACAAAAATAGCTCTCCTCTCCAGGAGGCTGTGGGGACATTTCTCTCTGTCCCAGGCTACGGTTCCCCTGTGCAGTACAAGCTGTCCTGCACCCACAGAGCTGGCCTGCTTACAGAGAGCTGGCAGTGACCGTATCACGTAACAGGCGCCTGCTGAGCAGTGCCACCACCACCCAGCTCGATTGAGCCCTGAGACTCACGGCCGCTCTCCAGAGGCTGGACACAAGTGCAGGACGCTGCTTCTCACAATCCCTCTGTCATCCTGCTGCAGTAGTATTGCAGCCGCGGGCACGAAGGGTTTGCCTATGCGTCCTGGACCGGCAGATTAGCACTGTCTGGAACAAGCGCAAGAAAAGCCTGAGAAGTTTTGGCTGCCTGCAGTTTGGTTACAGGTGTTGATGAGCCAAGAACTTCTGCACAGGAATTTGGGAATAAAAGGCAGGATTTTCCAAAGCACACTGCAAATCGTTCCTGATAGCGGCTCCACTCACTGAGGCAAGCACGGAGCTACAGTATGCCCTACAAACACTGAAAATCAGCCAGGAAGGCTGAAACCCCACTGAAAGCACTGCTGACAAGGCTTGATCTGTGCGTGCTCGGAGGTGCAGATGGGTGTGCAGAGCCTCAGAGCCCTGACCATGATGCGCTCTGTGCTGTTTACTTAACATTTGACTTAGCCCTTAGAGCTGCTCTGTGCTCGAGTTCACACTGTCGCAGTCAGTTCAAAAGCCGTAGTTTTCTTGATTTTTTTTTTGTAAGTACAAGTTCCATAGCATTCCCCAGACATACCTTTTGCTCTTACAGAGATACTGATATCTTCTTCCTACGACTACTCTCAGTAATCACATGCAAAGATACGCCAGCTCATCACTTCTAATTGCCCTCCTCCTCTCAATTGTTATGCCAGACCTTCCATACTACAGGCAGAACAGATGAAGCTTGGCCCCACATATCATCACACTCAGGCACCTTCAACTTGTCCAAAGCGAGGGACAAGAACCATCACAAGAACCAAGAAGGAATCTCACATTCTTACACTCCTTCATTCCCTTTTTGCAGCGTTACATGAAGTGACAAGCAACCTCTTGAGCAGTCAAAACATCAAACAGTTTGAGCTCTTCTGGATGAACGCAGTATACTAGACATCACTCAAAATAATTACAAGTGACAAAGTAGGTTCATAGCACTGTTCATGAGCAAACGCAATTTAATATGCATTCAGTACCAAATTTAAACAATATTTGCAGTCATGCAGTAAAGGAAAGCCCACTGCACCAATTCGTTCTCAAGGTAACACTGACAAACTCCTATATGTGAATGAAAAAGGCAGGCAAACAAAAAAACAACCATGAAATAGAGCAGAAATCTGGCTGCTACCTGAACATTTGAGAGCAGCTAGGAATTCCAATTAGGCACACAGTTTGTGAAGTGAAGCAAAAATTAACAAGCACGCTCATATAACTGAGACCGCTAAAACAAAACGCGTTGGTTCTTTCCCTGTGTTTCTCACAGCCTACAAACTCTACAGTCAGACCATCTCCATCCACTCCCCACACTCCAGTAGACAAAAAAGGAGTTGTTCAGATGTATCGGTAAGGTTGTAGAGATGAGCTATGCATGGAATAAAGCACAAAACTGTTGCACCCTGGACAGCCACCTAGGCATCTGTTCACAGAAGTGACCAATGCACATACAGTTTCTATTTGCAGGTTACCAACAATGCATCCTGAAGGTGTACGGACATACGGAGCCAGCCCACATGGATTTAAACAAGAACACTATTTCACAGATGCAGTGGATTTTCAAGACTGGAAACAGCTGTTCAATGTTTCTACCTGGGAAAAAACAGGTAAAAGTACTTATGTCCTCCCCAAATTGTAGGCTCATCACACCTGAATGGCTGCTGCCACCGTAAAAGCTGCGATACTGAGCGCATGCATCAGGCTGCACAGGGCTGCAAAGCGACAATAACCTGGGTACAAGCAAATTGACCCTTAGTGCTGTGCTTGAACAACTCCTGACAACAGGTCAGAATATGTTTTTTCTCCTACTGAAGGGCCCTGTTTTACCAATCTTATTTTCTCCTGAAGGAGCAAAACTTCAAGCTCAATTTAAGCACTTGAATGATGCAACACGATGGCGAGCAGACCGAGCTGTTATTAATAACCCAGCTCTTTCCAACTAACCCACAGAGTTATGTGTTAGCTGCTGACAAACCTGTATTGCACAAAATTACCCTGTGGAGCATCTGAAATATTACTTTATGTTTGGACTGACTACTTATAAACTGAGTTTGAGGACTGCAATGGACTTTTAGTATTTAAACAGCTTTTCGAGTTCTAAATGTCAATTATCTCCCTGTTATTATCCAATGTTTAAATGGTATCCAAAAGGAATTGATTATTCATATTTATATATCATCTTTGTTCTGGGATTACAAGCATAAGCTTATTAAGTGATCACAGACAGAAATCTTTCTCCTTAATGAGTGTAAAGCTGGTGAAGCATCTTCACTTCATACACTCTAAGTTTGACTTCCCAGACTGTGTACTCTACACAGTGATCAGTGCTTGATCCACAGGCTTAACTGGTCCAGCACTATCATACCCTAACACTGTGCATCTCTCTGAACGACTACAGAGGAGGTGAGACAGGAAAGCATAACTCCCTCCCCACCAGAGGAATGAGCACTGCGCTTATTCTCTCAGTGCACAGAAGTTGAGATTTTCTCCTAAATTTACCAGAGCTCCACCTCTTTCCATCCGCACTCCCCATGCAGCATTTGTTGTCTCCACCACATCTCCACAGCTCTCCATACAGCCCCGTTCCCTCTCCTTCGCCCTTATCACCACGTTCACACACTGCGGTTCCCCTCCTCAAAACATCACCACTGCTTCTGCCACGCAGCAGGACAGACACTGGGCTGTGGAGCACGCTGCTGTACGCAACATTACCTTGTTCAGGTAAAACACTAAGTCCACTCCTACTGCAAAACACCATGCTACTGCAGAGTGTTTCTGAAGTCTGTGTTAGCTTATCAGCAAAAACCCAAAGTTTCTGGTGATGACTTCCTTTTCAAACGAATACCTGCTTTCTAAATAGATATTCAATAAAATATCGTGCTTAGATGTATTTTGATTTCATAATCTGCAGCATATATGATATGGAAAACATCTCCCTCTGTCTGGAAACAGCCTTTATAATTTACTAGTAAAATGTATGTCTCCTACACTGAGAACTAGCTCCGGTAAGATGACGCTTGCTACACCTCTCATGAATTAAAATGATGTGTAAAACAAGCAACCACCTCACACCAAGAACTTAACCTGGGATTTGTATACAGTAAAGAAAGATTTACCTTGCGATTACAATTGGAGCACAAAGTGTTCCTTCAAGCCCTGACATAAATCTGTTCCTGCCAAGCTCGTATCTCGTTGCATCAGCCTTTTGCCTTCACCACTGTTGTGGTGCCTGCTCTCTGCCTGCTTTCCTCACGCTGCCCTCTTCCTGCAATTACCAACCCAACTCCGCTGAGCCAAAGATTCATCTTTCCATCAGATCAATAGGTGATGAAAAAATCAGCAACATCCTTTTAGTTAAAAGGAACCTGACCCTTTAACAAAACCGTTGTTCAGGGACTCCTGTGTGGACTTGTTACCGCGCTGCTGTTATCCTTGCCTTGCCTTTCCCCAACAACTTTATCCCCTCTTTTTGTTATTAATATTTTTATTTATTTGCAAAGCTTTGAATTTGTTTTGACACCTGTCTTAAGATGGAAATTGCTTCACCTGGCTTGAGTGCAGGTGCTACCATGTTTGATAAACTATTTTTTTTAATTATTTTATTTTAGATAGCTTTTACTTTATTATCTTGCTTTCTCAGTGACAAGTATTCCCAGCCTCTATTTTGTCCGTGAAAGTCCAGTATTTCAAATAAGATACAAAATCTTACATTTATTCAGCCCAATGCTCCCTTTAGTAGTGGAATGTAAATACTCACTTTGATTAAAACAAAAACAAAAAAAACACAACAATTTCTGAAGCAAAAGGCATCTTTTTTTTAAAGAAGTAAGGCCTATCTTTAACGTATATACAAGAACAGAAACACATGTACAGTCAAGGGAAATAAAGCCCTGTAAGTGATACGGGCTAAAGGGACCGATCCAGACCATGGAACACAGAGATATCAACCCAGAAATAAGTGAATTTCCAGCAAAGATTTCTTCTACCCTTCCCTGCTGGAATCAGGCGCGGGAGGTCACCCGCAGCACCACACACCCGTTCGGCCAGCAAGGACGGGCAGAGCCGAGTTCCCTGCGCCCAGCCAGGGCACCCAGTGCTCTGCAGACACCCGGGCACTCACTGGGTGCTGTGCTGCCGTCCTGCAGGGCGCTACAGGCAGCAGCACCCCTGCAAAGGTGGACGCAGGGCCCCCAGGTTTATGCGACTGCACAGTGCTGCTCTGTGCAGCGTGCGCATACCGGCACCGGGAGACAGTGAGACGGCTCGCAGGAACGGAAACAAAGCTGGACCATACAGCGAGAATTTGGCTCGAGAATATCCAGCCGTGAGGTATCTGGGACTTCTGTGCACGTTAGAGTAAGTTTCAGCAGCTGTCTTCGTGAATTTAATAAAAGTACTACTACCACTTACTGGCAATTTTCAAAACGACTCCTTGGAGAAGCCATGCAAACCATCTTGTTTGTAAATCCCTTATAATTATTAAAACACGCTAACGTCCTGAATTAACACAGCGAGCAGCAACTCCAGTGCTGCCAGACTGAGATGCGGTGGAGATGAAGGACACTGCATTCCTACTTAAACATTTCAAGCTGCCCGAAAAACTTTTCAGCAATACTCATTTTTATTGCTCGGAACCACAAAACATCTCACTTGCAGCCCTCTGTAATCTCGGCATTGCAAATAGCAGCTCTCAAATACATAAGGAATAAAACTTACCAGACCTCTTTACACTGATCCCTTCCCAACTGCACTTTCAGCACTGGCGCGAGCAGCCCAGCCTGTGCTACCACCGGGAGCCCTCTGCATTTAAGCACCTATTTATCCGGGGAGCGATTTCAGTTTTTCCTACCCAAACGCTCGCTTAAAGGTTCACAGGATTTATAGCACGGGATGCGATTCGGGCGGCAGTTTTTTCAGCTGCTTCACCCTTGCTCCTGCTGTATTCGACAACATCGGCTACTCCCCCCCAACACCTTCTGCGCCGTGTGTTTACGCCTGTTTTTATCAACATCCCCCCCCAAGGTTTTCTCCCCGAGGACCACACACACCGAGATGCATAACCGAGCGGAAAAAGTTGGGCTTTGGTCGCTGCCGGTCTTTTTGCGGGGAGGAAAAAAGGCGCTGCCCGCCGCTCCGTCCCCGCGGGGGGGGAGCCCCCCGGGGCAGCCCCCTGCCCGCTCGCCGCCCGGCCGCTACTCACCGGCCGCTCACAAACTTCCCCCGACTCGCCCCTCCGCCGCCGCCGCCGCCGCCGCCCGCCCCGCCTCGGGCGCCATCGGCCCCACCGGGGCACGGCGGCGCCGGCGGGCACGGCGCTGCCTCGGCCGGGCCGGTGCCGACTCGCGGGGAGGGAGCGGAGCCGCCCGCAGCCGCGCTGAGCGCCGCCGCCCTCGTCCTTCCCCCCCCCCCTCCCCGGAGGGCGGGCGGGCAGAGCGGGGCCGCCCCTCACCGTCGCCGGGCCGGGACTCACTTTGCTGCCCCCCCTCCGCCTGCCCTCAGCGGCTTCTTCCTCTTCCTCCTCCTCCTCCTCGTCTTCGTCTTCCCCCTGCCATGGCCGCGACAGCCCGCCGGCCGTCAGCCGCGGGGGGGACGAGGCGAGGGAGCGGGGCCGGCGGCGGGCGGGGGGGGCATGGCCGCGGGGAGGGGCCGGCGGCGGGGCCCCGGCAGCGGCGATGGCCGCCGGGGCGCTGAGGAGAGGCGAGGCGAGGCGAGGAGCGGGGCCGTGCGGCTCCGTCTAGGGGAGGAGGCGGCACACTGCAGCGCGTCCTGACGGAGGGCACGGCGGGAGGGTGGACGGGGACCCCGCACCCCTACCGCCACCGCCACTGCTGCCGCCGCTGCCACTACAGCCACCGCAGCCACCTCAGGGTGCCCCGCGGCCTGAACCCGGCCGCCTCCCGGGTTTGGGCTGGGGAAGGCGGCAAACCCCTCAGGCAGCCCTCAGTGCTGCCTGAGGGGTGCCTCAGTGCCTTCCTCCACCCATCATGTGGCACAGGATGGGAGCTGTAGGGACATCGTAGCTCGCCCTTGTTCCCTGCTGTGGTGCGATGGGCACGAACACTTGTGTCTCCACATGGAAGTTGTTGGGTTACAGGGGCCAGGTGTGGTGCTGTTCCTGGCAGCCCACGCTGCCCGAGTCAGCACTGCCCTTGTTCTTGCACCGGTGCTCATGTGTCTGATACTGCTTGGCTTTGGGGAGCTGGTGTGTCTCAAAATCTGACCTGCGAATAAGAAGTGTGCCCAGGTGGCCAAAAAGGCCAACAGCATCCTGGCTTGTATCAGGAATAGTCCAGCCAGCAGGAGCAGTGAGGTGATCGTCCCCCTGTACTCTGCTCTGGTGAGGCCGCACCTCGAGTGCTGTGTTCAGTTTCGGGTCCCTCAGTACAAGAAGGACATCGAGGCCCTGGACCATGTCCAGAGAAGGGCTACGAAGCTGGTGAAGGGCCTGGAGCACAAGTCCTGTGAGGAGCGGCTGAGGAACTGGGGTTGTTTAGTCTGGGGAAGAGGAGGCTGAGGGGAGACCTTATTGCTCTCTACAGCTGCCTGAAAGGAAGCTGTGGGGAGCTGGGGGTTGGCGTCTTCTCACAGGTAACTAGTGATAGGACCGGAGGGAATGGCCTCAAGTTGCACCAGGGGAGGTTCAGGTTGGAAATGAGGAGACATTTCTTCTCAGAAAGAGCAGTCAGGCATTGGAACGGGTTGCCCATGGAAGTGGTGGAGTCACCGTCGCTGAGGGTGCTTAAGGAAAGGTTGGACATGGTACCTAGGGGCATGGTTTAGTGGGTGACATTGGTGGTAGGGGGATGGTTGGACCAGGTGATCTTGGAGGTCTTTTCCAACCTTTATGATTCTATGATAAATGATCAGTCCTCAGGCAAGCTCTCCCTTCAGGCTGTCTCTCTGTTCATCTCATGTAAGTGCCAGACCAAATGAGAGGGCAAAAATACACAGCTGGGGCAGAATGGGCAGTGAGGTGTGACCTCATTGATTTTGGGTTGGCGTAAGGGAATTGAAATCTAACATGTCAATAACTAACTGCCAGAAGTCTCACAGGGGCTTTAAACTAAGTGCTTTCAGGGCATGAAGACACATCTTCCTTATTCCTACATCAGAACCATCTACTGCCTTTCCCTCACTTCAAAAATCATGGAAACAGAACTCTGTATTTTCTCAAGAGTCTCAAGTGATAGAATAGCTTGTCCATTAACACACATGCAATGGACACAGTTTCAATTCTTACCACTGGTTAGGGGATTCACATCAGCATCTCCCAAGAGATGCTTGTGCTGCCAAGCCCGTGGTCGTTCCAGAGGCCTTTCATTCTTATTTCCTGCTGCTGAAGCTATGGGAGAGTGTAATTAGTAACTCATGGGGTTAGAAACTGCAATCACAAACCTGATCCTGACCCTGTAGTTTTGTGGTTTGGAGCACTCTGTTAGAAAAGGCAGAGTTGTATTCCAGCTCTAGAGATGTTTATGGTGTTTAGCACAACATTCTTGTACCATAATGAGAACATATCTCAGATTATTGCAAACTATGTCAGCCCAGTAGCAGTGATAGCTGAGTATCTAAAAGAGCAGACAGAGGAACCAGGGAAAATACTTTACTGCTCCCTCCTTGTATGTACAAATAAGCATAGATAATTATAAATCAGTAGACTTCTATATTACTGATTTATGCCTTCCTGCAGTTACTTTGTACTAGATAATGTTTTTTAATGCTTCATATGGCAAGTGGTTTAGTTTCACAGGGATTTACGTCAAGCACAGTTCACTGCCAGCCAGACCAGATTTAGGCAAAAGCAGCCTAAGTAATTTTCAGTCGGCAGGCTTATTGGGATGTGGGTAGGGCTGGGAGGTCAGGAGACACATAAGAGTGTAGGTAAGTGCTGTTTTGGGGTCCTGGCTTGTGATAGCAAAGGGGCTTTGCAGGGTTGGAGGTCATCAGTACACAGGTAGGAGAGGTTTGAACATTTGTGAAATAAATTAGCTAAAGATGGAAGACAAGAGAATTTGACTTTTTTTTTTTTTTTTTAATAATTAAGACTTCGCCCATAAATTAAGCTTCAAGTCTCCACACTGTCTACAGCTAGTCCTGAAGCTGCAAAACACAATGGTGTGCATGTTACATTTCTGTAGGATAAACATCTTGAATTTTCTTCATTGCTTCAGTAAAACAAAGTAGTATAATACATGGTCAGTGATCTTATTGAAAAAAGTCTGATTTTATTTTAATTATTTTTAATAACTGTTATACTCAGTTTCAGTGAAGGATTTAGGGGCTTCTGTGATTCACTTATTCTGTTCTGCTAGCTTGTGGTTGTATTTTAATCATTACCAGAAATTAGTTTCAGAACGTGTACCTTACAGAGCACAAATCTTAAGTTTAGCCCTACAACAATGTAGGAATAGATAATGTTCTTTATATATCCATTAGGAAACACATGCCTCTTTAACTACATATAATTTCACATATGCCTATGTATGTCACTGTTTTTCCCCCTCCCCCTTCATTTATGGTGTATTATCACTCATCCAGATCCTCTCCAAACCCCTTAGCAAGCCTGGAAAATTAAGTCTGACTAGCATACACTTGATAAAAGATACCTGAATGTTGACCATTTATTCTGACATTTTGTTTTTCTGCAAAATATCCAACAGTACCAACGTCAGCTAACATAAGTATTCTCTTCTCTATACACTCAGTGTCCACTTCAATCCTTTCCAAAGAGTAGTGTTGAATGTCATCTCCATTCTGAACATGATGCTATGGAACCAGGCACAGCAGAAAAAAAAATGATGACTGAATCTGGTTGTGCTTTCTATTTATGTTACTGTATAATGCAATGTTTATCAACAGGATGTCAAATGGGATTCTAACAACTCAGCTCATAGTTCTTCATCTGGAAGAGGTTCCTTCACTTTAAAGTGACTACAGCTAGTGCTCCTTAGATGAGGATTGGCAGTACTTCTGCAAGACTATCTGTGAACGCTTATTGTAAGTGCTGGCTTAAGTCTGTGCTTGTACAGTGTAAGAGTAGCTATGTCATTAAAGTCTGTCACAGGTGGAGTTACACTGGTCAAACTCTGGCTGCTTGGTTTAGCAGGCGATAACATCCTATAGATAGAAAAAGCTTCATTAGTGCATACATACATTTCTAAAACAGTGTAAAGGGCTCCACATGTAGGGTCCGTGCTAGAAAAAGGGGCTTCTTTAGCTGGTGCAGTTTATGCTGGAAGGAAATAGTGACTTTTTTGCTGCTGGGCATTTTGCCAATAGGCTATTGCAACACGCACTCTTAATTGATATTTCTCTGCTTGCTGAGAGGCTCTGAGGGCTAGTGTGAATAGTTCAAAATTCCATTCTGCATGCAGTTTAAGTGACTATGAATGTGTTTCTCTTGCGTGAGGAACTACTTATATTAATGAGAAAAACAGTTTTTATTTTTCAAAACTGCATGAGAAACTGTAGGAGACTGAAATTAAATACAGACATTGTTCATATTCCACATTCTTACCCACAGCTTAAGTCTGTGTTTTTATCTATTTTCTTTGCTCTGACAGCAAAGATCTTGGAGGATCTCAGGAGGTCCCTTGTCACACCTCCACACAAGGCAGGGCCAGTGAAGAGGTCAGACCTGGTTGCTCTGGGCTTTACCCACTTGGGTTTCCAAGGATGGAGCGTGCTCAACATCTTGGGGCAACCTGTTTCACTGCTGCTCTGTCCTCACCTTTTCCTTTTCCCTCCAGTCTGAATCTTCCCCTGTCAACTTATGCCCACCATCTCTTGTCCTGCTGCCTTGCACAGCTGTGAAGAGCCTGGCTCCATCTTCTCAGTGAACTGCTCACTGAGGTAGGGGTAAGCTGCTCTGAGGTGCCCCCAAAACCGTTCCTTCTTCAGGTTGAAGCAGCCCCATCCATCAAGCTGCCCTTGCAAGGTGGTTGCTCCAGCCCCTGTGCATCCTGGTGGCCCTCTGCTAGGCTCACTTTATTTTGGCAATGTCTCTCTTGGATGGACAGGTGGCAAAGCCGTATGCAGTTCTTGGGATGTCCTCTCATGGGTGCCAAATGAAGGGGGATAAACATTTCTTACAATCTTCTGGCTGTGCTCACCTTCTCAGAGCTTGTAGTGCTGTTGCTCTTAACTGCTGCCACAGCAGCTGGCAGGACACTTGGATGGACCATCAAGTCCACCAGGTCCCTTTCAGCAGGACTGCTCCCGACACAGTCAGTCCTCAGCTTGTATCACCGTTTGGGCTTCTTTCTTCCCAGGGCAGCATTTTCGCATTTGTCCAGGCAGAATTTCATACAGTTCCCATCAGGCCATTCCTCCAGCCTGTCTAGGTCCTGCAGCTGGAAGACAGCCCTGCACTTGAGTGCACTGACTGGTCTCTCCAGTTTGGTGTTATCTGCAGGCTCGATGAGAGTGCACATTACCTCCTCCAGGTCATTGGTATAGACATTAAGCAGGAAAGGTACCATAGATCCTGTGAGACTCCACTGTTACTGGCCTCCAGGCATAAGGACTATGGATCTGTATTTTTTCAGTAATATAACATCTTTCTCCACTTAATGTCCACTGATCTTATTTGGATGGTAAGGGAAAAATGGGGGACATAAGAGGAACAGGTTAGTATTGTAGAGTGAGATAGAGACTGGTTCACATAAATGTTTGTTTACCCAACCACCCATTATATATTGACTTCAGAAAAAAAAAAAAAAGTCTACTTGTGCTGTGTGAAACTTAACTGATAATCTCAATATGGAGTAAATCAATCTCCTAAGCACACAGTATGTGTTCCATGGAGCTTTCTGTTTATAGGATAGGTGCAAGTCAAATTTCTGTTCGGTAGGTAGGTTATGGCCTCCTCTCTTCTCACTTCACTGTCTTCATGTTCTCTATTAATCCAAGATACAAGAATAACTGAAATAAGAGAAGCATACTTTTAATCTAAACCTACATCATAAATGGAATTGCAGAAAAAGTTTTGTTACGGCACACTACCACTTACCGCAAAAAGGAAACCACACTAATAAGAGGCATATCCCAGCCATGATCAGACTTGTACCCAGAGCGGTACCAAAAGCACAGTGCTAGCTGTATGCAAAAGTAAAAACAATGTTTAATAGCAGCTCTGCTCTCAGCCTCTGGATATGTGGAAAATTTTAGGTTGTGGGTTGTCTGGGTTACTTCCGTTAAAGCTACAGAGCAAAGCTCCCCCGAGTACTTTGTATTAAAGCAGAATAATTACATAGCCAACAAATATCTGAAACAGAATTTTCTTTCTTTTTTTTTTTTAAACAAAACAACAAAAAACAACAACAACAAAAAACAACTAACCTCCAAGGAATCAATGTGAACATGCATGCAGGAGAGAAAGGCACAGGCGAAGTGAGAAAGGAAAATGAAAGAACACCCTGCTGCAGCATGCAGCCTCTTGCTCTCTCTTTCTGCTGTTTCTAAGGCATCTATCATGCCATTATCTACAGCTAATATAAACTGGAGACCTAGCAGACTCTGTAATGAATATATTGACTTTCTGGTACTCTGTGAAAAGAAAAGTGACGATGTAAGTATTTTGCTTGTTTTGTTTGTGAAGAAGGGAGATGGAGGAGAGTGGAAGTGAAGGTTTTGATTCACCCAATATATTCAGAGCCCTTTTTGGAAGGCAAGGAATTTCACACCCGGTGTCCTAGCCCACTTTCAGCACTAAGCAGTCTATCCTGCACCCTATCTGTACATTAGCCAGAAGAATTGCTGCAAATGAACAATGACAAACATTAGTTATTTTTAAGAGAAATAATGTCTAAATCACAAACGTGCAGACAGCTATGCTCCAGAATACAGTGGGTGTCCAGAGATATCTTTATGTTCAGGGATGGCTATCTCAGCCTTGGTGAACAAAATGCATTTTAGTGCTAACTACACATCCCAGTTCAATGTGTAGGGGCTCTAGGCATCTCACTCTGGGACCCGCTTACCTTGATTGCCCAAGACAGGTGTTCACCGAAGTGCTAAAGGGGATCTGATCTGTTGAGTTTGAGGTACTATCTCATATCTTCTACCACCCTCTGTGTATCTGAGACACCCTATGGTACCTAACATAACCCAAAATGTCTGTTGCAGTTGCCTGAATTCCATCCTTAGTCTTCTCAGTGCTTGCTGGATGTTGTGAACCAGGCACATATGCAAAACTGGACTCCAGAGCCTGAGACCACTTCCTACATCTATGAGTCTACACTGGCTTCCATTTCTTTCTGCTAACAGTACAAGTTTAGGCATCCAATGAAGCTTCTGCCTAAAATACTAGTCTCTGAAGTGTCTCAAAAGTTTAAACACATTAAACAAGATTGTCTTGGATTGTTTTCCTCTACTTAGCTTACTAAATTCTGGCATGTTAAAGTCCTGTCTGGTTTGCTTTTCAAAGAATTTTGCATTTTATTGCTCAGAACATGCACTCATTGTCTGCCCACATTTTATGAGCATTTTCCTATAACTCTTGTTACATATTCCACCCCTTCCACAAGTTCTTTTGTCAGATTTAGGTGGAAAGGAGAGAATTTCAAGCAGAGACTGTATCTGGTTGATCAGGATACTCAAATTCACTTTAAGCTAAGCAGTAGCGTTACCATGCAAAAAGCAACAGACAAGAATTTGACCAAGGTCACAGTGTATAAAGCAGGAAATTTAAATTTCGTGGGGTAGTTGAAGAATGAGAATGAAACCACAGAAAACATTGTTTGTTGTTTTCATAAGGCTGTTAGTTCCTGGAACAGTAGCACCCTTCAATTTAAAATGCAGCTTAAAGTCCATAATTGACAGCTCTTAAGTGTACGTGATGGCAAGGAATTCAAGTCGGTCTGATAGAGTATGTATTGTTGTCTTTTGTGCAGAACTGATAGGCTTACTATTAAGGATGACATGAACCTTCTGAACAGCATGTGTTTTCTGTTTGTTTGTTTTTCTTTTTCACATCAAGTGACCATTCTGAGAAAAATCTAACATCAGTAGAGGAAAATCTTGTTGATATTATTCTGTTAAAGTGTCATTTAAATGCTCTAAAAATAATTGTCTTTGAAAACAGAATCTTGTTTATATACACAAAGTTCATAATAATAAGTGAGATAGCACTTTGACTCTTCCAAAAGGCAACATTCATTCACGTGCTTCCCACCCCTATCCTGTAGTACTTCACCATCTAATCAGGTGTAAAACCCGGACCCGCTGGTCTTCAGTTCCTGGGATCATCCCAAAAATTGTTTTTTGCAGATGGGATTACACTTATTTCTTCAGAAATCTTAATTGCACCATAACTACCTTGCAATCAAAATGCAGATCTCTGGACTGCGTCTCTTTTGCTTGAAAAATCTCTGTCCTACTTCTTCAAGGTCCTCCCATGGACTTCCATTCAACTTGTAAAAAATGGTTTGGCTGTTCATCCACAGGATCTGATGTCCTTTAGCCCTCAACCACTGCCTGGGTGAAATTGTTGCATAAGATTATTTTAAACTTGTTTCATCTTGCGTGCTTGCACTTTGATGATTCTCAGTACAAATAACTGTACTGAAGGGCAGTGAGGGCAAGAATCAGCTGATAAAGGAATGACCTCAGGAGTCATCCAGTTCAGAATGTCCAGCCTTTCTGATTAATGGATCTGCATAACAATGTTTTGATTTGGACAGAAGCCATGGGATGCATACCGTGTGCCTTGGAGAGGCCAAGGACCAGGAGTCATATGAGCAACAATTTTCTTATGGGACTACAGAGTTCCATCATGGGATGGGGCCAAGCTGAATATAAAGCAGGGTTCCAGGAAAATAGGTGATTTCAGTCTAAATAAGATCTGATGACTACTATTTTTCATAGATGGAGACTCAGATCCAGCCGTAGCTCCCATACCAGAGCAGACTATCTGCTCATCATGTTCTTGGAATGCTTCACATTTCATCACTTTGACATGGTAACATTTGGATTGTTGTTGAGCCAAGTGCAGTTGAAACCTACAGGTGACCTACTCCTGATGTGCATACCAGAGCAAGATTAATTGTCCCTACCTAATTCTTCATACTTACTTGACTAATTTTTCTAAGAAGTCTCAGTGGTAAAGACCTCCCTACCTACCAAAGCCACCTATATCAGACCTCCACAAATTTACAATTAGAATGTTTTCCCACATGCCTAACCCTTTTTCTTACTACAATTTAAATTCCTGAATTCTTCTATCCACAGTAGAAACTGTGGTCATTATTTCCAAGCTCTTCTTCTTTTACCTCCCCCCTCCCTTTTTTTTTTTTAAGGCACCTATTTTTGTCCTTTTCCAGTCTTAGACATCCATCTTTCATGAATTCTCAAGTTATAGATAATCTGATTACTTCACCTAATTCTTAAAATATACCAGGTCGTGGTCTATCTGGTCAGGCTGACTTGAGAACATTTTGTCACTCTCTCTCATTCTCTTTTTACCCTGTTTTAGATTGAATTCTTAACCCTTTGTCATGAATGTTAATTATGCTAGTCATGTGCATGCAGCTCACATGCAAAAGAGGTTTTAAATACTCTAAACATTGTTGGATCATCAATTTACATGTCATCGCCTTACACCCTTTCCTCTGAGAGACAGGAAAAACAAGTAGTGTTTTCCTTGCTGTTCCTTATTATTAACGCACCTTAACTTTTGAGGACTTTTGTAATTGTATATGGGTTTTGTGCCTGTTTTTCTGATTGTTTTTTATACACGTGCTCTTATTTATAAGCTTTAGAATTTGATCTGATTTCCACTTACACATGCAACTTTGTGAGCTTGAGGTCAGTTAAAAGCTTCTGGCTTACCTGAATTCATCTCTCATTACTTTTCCCCTTTGATAGGGATAGCTTGTGCTTCCTGCCACAAGAAATGATTTACATTTTCCTTTCACTTTGTTATTGACTTGAGTGGATAGAAGTTTGCCTGCTTGAAGTCCATGGTTTTCTTGTTTTCTGTATTTTCCTTTCTGAGGACTGTGAACTCTGTAATTTCATAGGCATTGTCTCCAAGTTGCCTTTCATCATCAGATTCTCAAACAATTACCCTTTACTGGTAAGAACCACATCTAGAAGAGCCTCTTGTCTGTCTGTTTTTTCTACTGCACCAGAAATGGTGACCAGTGCTTTTCCATTTAGAGCTTGCTAATCAATCTGTCCTGATGTTTTCCATTCCTAACAGTCCTTTGGACAGCTAAAGTCTCTGACTCTCTAGCCCCGTGCATTGAATAATTTGTCATATGGCTCACAAAAAAAGGCTTCCACAGCAGACATTTTCAGATGAGGTGTTTGGACTAGCAATGGTAGCAGTCATGTTTCACTGTTACACAGATCCTTTCTCTGAGTCTGACTTTTTCTCACCTCTGGAATTCAGGACCCGTGCAGAGCTGTATCCTTTAATAGTAAAGAGCCCTATTATGTGAATTATCATGCTCATAAGCCTATGCTTTGCCAACATTTTTTTTTGTTTTATTTTGTTTTTGTGGTTGTGGTTTAGGTTTCCCTGGTCCTTGTATTACTTCCCACATTTCCTTATACTTTTTACTTGGCTTGTCACAATCCTTCTACCTCCATGCATTATTTTTTTTTTTAAAGTATTTTAAAATCTGCTTTATGTACTTGAAATGATCACATACATACAGAGTGACATATATAAAATTAAATCTAGGCATGTTACTTTCTGTTCTTTCCTGAAGTTTATGATTTTTTTTGTTTTTTATTTAAGGATTTGTATATTTTTGATCAAATGAACAAAAATAATATGAAAAAAACAAACAGGGTAATCAGCTTTCGTAATCCAACTTCTATGCCAGTTGCATGTTTCTGTTCTCTGTGGTGGTGGTGTAGTCAAATCGTTGTTGTTTTTTTTTTTTTAATTGTTATTGACTTGAGACCAATACACTTTAGACAGCAGCCCTGAAGTCATTTGCAAATACCATTTAAATGGCTTCAACACAGTGTCAGTGATATTTACCTAGTGTGAGTTTTATTTATTTCTTTTAAAACGAAACAGCTCTAACACCTATGTGAGGCACCAGCAGACATGTCCTTTCCAGTTCCCTTTAACAGCACTCGATAACATTCCATCGATCCTGACACTTGTAAACAGATGCTTAGATATCCAGCCAGCCGAAACCTCTGACACAGACCACATCTAGAAATAGCTTGTACAGAAATAATCCCGTAAGTCAGTTGACACAGCCAAGAGGAGGGCCCTGTAGCATTGAGGGACTTGTGCTCCTTGCATGTGCACTGCATAGTAAGAATCCCACCTACTTCCACCCCAGTGATCGTGTTCATGACTTCATGTGTACTATTATACGCTCACTACACAAGAAGTTTGCATGCACTTCCTTTCAAAAGGAACTGTCACAGAACTGCCATTTCCCATTTTCATAAATTTGTTTACTTTGACAAAGCAGTTTTCAGCTGTTACCCCCGCCACAAGACGACGTGAGGAGGAGGCCAGCAGCTGTGTCTCTGTCCCACACCGAGGGCACAGGGTTAAAGTTCTGTTTGTCTCTGCCTTCCCCCGCAGATCAATCTATGCCTGGCTAAATTGTCTGTACAGATGTGCTGCTGGAATATTTCATTTGGGTTCTTGATGCTTAAATTAAAATATGAAAGAAGCCACTAATATTCCCGAAGGCAGAGAACTTCACAGGAAGTTTGTAATTCTGGAAGCCTATCACATGATAAAGCGTAGCTTCTGTAATTTGCAGAACATAGACAGTTTTGTACACCATACAGAAAAAAACGAAAAAATCAGCACCAAGGTTTCATAGTTGCCTGAAGGACTGGAACCTCCAACTTCTCTCCATCTATCTGTTGTGGAGAAAGCATGAGTAGCATACAGCTGAGTAGGATGAGTTGGGGCAGGCAGGACAAGAATTACAACAGTAAGATTACTGTCTTTTCATATGTGCGTATATATCAGTGGTTCCAATAAAATACTGTTGTAGCCATAAATCTACTCACATGTTGGGACTGACTCATTTTTTCCCCCAGATGTGCCAGTTTTAGTGAAGTTTATAGAGACAGCAAGAACAGAGATGGAAGGAAAGTTTTGAATAATTGTCAAAAAAGCGAAACAGACACGTTTCCCAACCCATAGAATGAGATACATAGCCTACACACACCCTGACAGATGGGTAACATGAGGTGCAAGCACACCATTGACTCTCAACTGCTTAGTCACGTGGAAAAGAGGGAAGGATGCAGTTAAGGTGCAGGGGTTAGTCCACTATTTCCAGCTACTGTGTCATCCAAACATCTCGAACTTTTTCAAACTCCATATTAAGCAACACAGGGTTGAGTTTTGGGGCATCAGAACTTGGGTTCTCTAGTAGTTACACATGTTCTTCTCATTTCAACCTGAAGACATTCATGGCCTGCAAAAGTCCACTTTTTGTGTATCAAAACTGTCCTTTACCTGAAATTACTCACCTTCTCCCTAGTGCTTCTCCCAGGCATATTAATAGTTACCTTATTGCTTTTTTTTCCCCTCAGCTTTCACTTTGTTTTTCATCAAACTGCTTTAGTCCCCTCTCAGGGAAGAGGCTGCTGCAATAGCTATAGCAGGAGATTTCCCCATTTGGGCTTTGAACTTCATTTTTCTAATAATCCAATTGCTGAGCTGACCGAACACTTTGAAACTTCTGAGAATTCTCTGAATTTCTAAGAATGTCATTCAAAATCTGCCCATGTGAGCATCAGTTGTCACCTCAGTTTTGCTGCTGAGGACCCAAGCCTAAAACTTTTCTTTTTCTTTTCTTTTTTTTTTTTTTTTGGGGGGGGGCGGTGACACACCCCACATGCTTTGCTCCCATATATTGGATTTGGCTGCTCTGGAATCACAAAACCTGAAATCCCAGCCGCAGGATGTCAGCCCCTGGTGTGGTCAGTCTGCTGAAACTTGTGTGTGTGGGGAAAGCACCCACCCATTCGGGGAGGCTCCCAGCAACTCAGCTCAGTTCTGCTGAAGCATCACGGAGCCTGCAGGTTTCATATCACATGTTCCAGGGTTCAGTGAATTGTTCCTTTTGTCCTCTTAATACTTCTAATCTCTGTACAAAATCCCTTATCTGATCCATCTTTCTGTCAATTTTGGTCCTTTAGAGCAGGCCACAGTCACTGCAGTGCTTGATAGAGCTGGCAGTTGTTGGAGGAAGAGAGGCCACGCCACACAGCACACAAAACAGGCCTTGGAGGCCCTGACAGGAGGATGGGGATGTATGTACCACAATTCAATGAGCAGCACTGACAAAGCTGTGTGCAGTCATCAGTTCTGTACTCCCTTTTCATCTTGTACTCAATCCCATCCTCTCCGCTTTAACACAAATATTTTTCCCACATTGCTAAACAAAACAGGGCGGGGTGATGAGTTCACTTACTGGGGCCTAAAATCATCCACATCATTTAACACACTCCTTGGCATAGTTTTGGCCTGAGTCAGTAAGTCCTAAATAACACCAGGGAGAAACACTTGCTAGAAACTGGTCCCAGTAGACAACGAGGAGCTGACTAAGCCACCAGGGCTGGCACGTTTCTCTT
Organism: Cygnus olor; assembly: GCF_009769625.2. NCBI lineage: Eukaryota > Metazoa > Chordata > Aves > Anseriformes > Anatidae > Cygnus > Cygnus olor. Next base: position 15,168,063 of record NC_049198.1, on the reverse strand, counting down.
ACGCTGTCCTCCAGCACTATCCCAGCAGCTGAATCCCCAGGTATGCAGCATAGTACATGTCAGGGGTATGCAACAAATGCCCTCACTTTCTTACTATGAAAACACTGGTCTGGCAGACTGAAACTTGAGCCTTCACACAATTTTAACCACCACACAGAAAGAGTCATTATGCTATACAAATGCTGGATGGGGGCCCAGAGGAAACCCATTACCAAAAGCTATGTCGTGTGGGCATTGCCCATCTGCGACCAGTTCTGTTTCACTTAGTTGTACAGATATAGCTATGGTCATCTTCCTTCTTGGGCTGTCTTTAATTAACTTCCATAATTTAAAACTCAGAGTGAAAATAACTTTTTTTTTTTTTTTTAGTTATTATACTATATCCAAACATCTACCAGTTGCCTGTCTCCGTAACTCAAGCAAAAGCTTGCTTTGAGCCAGTGCACTCAGCTTTTAAGTGGTGCTTCGTGTAAGGTTCTGACAGTTCTCCCAGATGGTGTCCTCCAGCCACAACTCTCCTACCCCCACTCCTGACACAGATTTTGGAAATCACAGTTCAGAAGTACACAGTTGGAATTAAAAGTACTGGTGCAGCTGTCCTCATTGTCTTCAATTACCCCTTTCAGCTGCTGCATCCTATATCAGGCCTAGCTTTCTGGAAGTCTGTTCCGTGTAAAAGGAAAACATTAATGTTTATTTATATTAACATTATTTGCAAACCTTTGCCAGCATTCTCAGATCCCACCTCTCCTTCCCTACTTTCAGCTGCACAGCTCTGCTGCACTTCAGCTTAATATTCTCAGGGAGGCTGAGGCTCCTTGTGATAGTTCCCAGACCCCTCCTGTAATCAAACTATAAATTCCAAAGACTTGTTGGAGGAATGTCTCTTATCTGGTCACTGATCTGATTATTTGTCTCTGCACCCATGACAGCAATACCTTGTACTCCTGTGCTGTTTTATCAGAAGTCAGTTAAGTTCTTCCCTATTGCATGGGAGGGGGAGGGAGAGGAATTATCTTCCTTTTCCATTTTTCAAGGATTTTTTTTAAAATTTATTTTTCTTTTCCTCAAGCCTCTTAAAGATACAGGTTTGAAAGATTCATCTGAATAAGTATGTTAGAGGAGAAGAGACAGCGAAGATATTAGTCAGAAACAAAGATTTAAGGCTATTTTGAATTGTCTTGTTCATTCATATCGTTGAAATAAAAGCTGTGAATTCTTAAAGCAAGTAGATAGTGTTCTGAACTGTGCTGTTTAATATATTTACTGCTTATTATCTGACTAGCTTAAATAAGGGACACAGCCCAGGACCTGACCATTCACATACTAATGAGATCTTTGCTAACCACAGCAACTGCGGGAAGAAATGCAACACCTGAATTCAAGCAGAAAGGTCACTACATGAAGGTGTAACACCAAGCACTGAGACACTTACTTAATGAGGTAGATAATCGCAGGGCTCATTGTTTGGCAATGTTTTCCCTTTCTACAGTCTACTGGGCTCTCTTCTGAGCACCACCTCAAACACAGGACCCAGTGTCTGATAATCAAAACAGGGCTGAGAACTGTAGCAAGCAACAGAATCACATATCAATGTGGCTAGAAGAAAAAGAAATAAAAACTTTTGACAATTTCATTCATGTAATAGCTGTCAAGTTTCCTCAGCAATTTTGGTCATGAAGTATTCAAACAGAAGAGCTAGGTTTATGAGTATACAACAATATTATATACAGCTGAGTTTAATCCTCATCTGTTCCCATTGGGTGGTAATTGTCACACTCATTTTTCCAGCAAAATGAAGACCATGATTGTTATTAGAGAAGTAAAAGTTGATGCTACTGGGAATATTTATCATTACAATAAACTAAAAATAAATAAATATTGCTGTTAAACAGTGCTTTGATTAATAGCAAAATGAGCTAATGAGTGCAGTTAGTTATAGTTTCACTGTTTGTTTCCTCTTGCTGTTTTATTCATAGACCTTGTGTTTTTGCTAAAAAGGGAATGATAAACAGCTGCAGAGTGTCCTGGGTCACAAACTGAAATGGCCTCTTTCAAGGCATGCGAAGCTGATAAAACTGCAGAACCAAGTCTAAATCAAAATCCAGTGTTGGCAGGCTAAGTCTGAAGTATATTCACATGCTCATTTTTGACCTAACTACATTTGATTACAACAGATGAGAATGATTTGGTTCTTACTGATAGCAGTAGAGCAGATGTACAGAATCTCTTAGTCCTTTCTCCTGCTATAATAACCTCGATCATCTTCATGTTGCTCAGAGAATAGGGTTAATTTGCCTGTGAGTAAGGATGATCACTTTTCCTCCCTATATATTTCCTAGACCCTTAGCAACATTCAAAAGTGTGCCACTCGTCCTTTAAGTGTTTAATCACTGCACTCCAAAGTACAAGTTTGGCGTGATCATTATATTTCGTCACACATTTAATATTAAGTTCTCATTTGTCTTCTCTACAGAAGTTTTTGGTTTCTTCTGCCTCCAAATGCTGCCAGCTCAGGTCGTGGTTACTACCTCTTCTACCTCCACCAAATACTTAAGTATCTGCAAATATCATGGAAGTCCTTCTGGACATTAGGATTGAAAGTTTCCTTTGCTATGTTGATTTCTCTCTTACTGCCTTTCAACTCTTAATGTGTCCAGCTGTTTTTCTCTCTATCCCTAAATTGTCTCTGATACTTCCTTATTAAAAAAGATTTCCTCCAAGTTCCCATAACCTAGCATAACAATACATTTTTTAATGCCTTAAACTATTCAGAGAAGTGTTTTATTTATTTGTGCAAATGTTAGCTATTTAAGAGTGTTCTGGGCATTTGTAGGCAGCCAAGAGAGCAGAGCAGCTTACTTCTACATGGAGCTTTCATTATCTGTTTTTAAACTAAGCTAGCATCCTTGTGAAGGATAAAGCTCCCCTCTTCTGCTTCAAAGACAGAACCCAAGAAATTTTTATTGAAAATGACATGTAGCTCAGAAGAACATAACTGAAATGTTGCTCTAACCATGAGAGTAATCATTCTTTTCCCTGCTCTATTTTGTAAGCAACAGGAATTGACCCTACCGCTAGATCGAAGCAAACTGAGGTCTTACAACTGGTTAAACAAGGAGTTCAGAGCAGTTACACACCTGTAAATTTTGGAAGCAGAGAGTAGCAAGACTTGCTAAAGTTATGCCATAACCTGAGAATCCTGTGCGCGGGGACAAAGAGGATGTTGGTCCTCTCCTGATAATCTGTGCTATTCCATAACATTCTGTTTATTTCACAATAAGCTAATGAGTCTCATGTGTTGCAGCTTTTATCCCAGAGCTACTTAATTCATTGGTCTGGCAAGTATACTGTTTGCTGGAATAGTAAATACCAGCAGAGCTCCAAATTCAGCAGAGTTCATGGCATGACCTCTGATTATAGTCACAGCAGAGACTGGGAGTAGCATGGGGACATCTCTGCCAGACTCTGCCTTGTGATCTGCGTAACCGAAGGTCATTTAAATAAGGGCCTTGTCCCTCCAAGTAGCCTCTTGTTGATTATCTCCCTGTTTTTCCCTACCAGAAACTACTACACATGATGGGTCCACAGCATCTCTGACAGTTACTGTAAGGGAATGGTGATGAAAACAGCGCTTTCCCCTGGCAAGGCAGAATGCCTCAGAAGGACCACTGCTTAACCTTAACATAAACTTTGAATTTGGCTATCAGCTCTGGTGGTTCAGTTCACCCTTCATCCTTTCCCAAGGGTTAAGTAACCAGGGAGATGTGTCCTATGACATTCATGCTCCACATTGCCACTAACAGCATTTTTCTGTAGCCAGTTATAGTTCATCAGCATCTGAGCTCCAGGAGAATTATGGAGTTTCATGGCAAGATGCTGCCATTCAGATCCCCATTGCTCTGCCATTACAGAATAGGTTTCCTTCCTCCCTGACAAAATAGAGCGTTGAAGCCCCCATGGTGAGGAAAAGCCCTGGATCAAGATTCATTGCCCATTCTGCTTTAGCTCCTGAAAATTAACACAACAGTCTATAGTAGAAATCCTATACTCAGCTTGAAAAAACAGCAAGAAAACAATCCAAAGCAAAACCCATAATCCACCAAAGAAGCCTACACCAGCATAAAAGTGATAGTTTTCTGATGATAATTTTATTATAAAAACACTCATCTCTAGTAAATATGCAGAATACCCTTCTCTTCTATTCCCAGAGATAAAATATATTATTGGGGGTGGGGGAGAGGAGTTAATATGTGACTTGCTTTGATTAAGCTTCTAAGCTTTGAGCACTTATTTCCTAGAAAATACTTAAAGGCCACATTCCCTCCAGATTCCTCTAAGAGGGCCCTTTGCTGTCAGGCTGTTACGCTGGGATGTGCTTGTTGTGGTAGTGAAGAGCTGTTGTTTGCTCTACAGTAACTCTTGCTTTCTACTCAGCTCGCTTACTCATTGCTCATTGTTGTAAACTCTCCTTAGTGCTTAAGATCAGCTGGTGCCTCTGTTTGCTTTCCTTTTTAGCATGCTGCTTGAATCCATCTTCCTTTCAGAGCTCTGCTCATCCCTGAGCAGAAATAGGATCTCAGTTCTTCTCTAGCTGAAGGAATTACTGTCCTTCCAGCATGTATCTTCAATCATCACAAATGCCTACAAGAAATTCTAGAAGCACAGGCCAAGCCAAACTCCATTTTCTATCACACAGTTACCCTGACACAGTAAGTTTCCTGACCATTTTTATTGTGAAGTCTCCATAATGTGGTCTGTCTCCAGCACTGACACAGCTGTAGTGTCAAAGTGCAAATGCCTTACATTCTTCAATGCAGTTATCCTCGGAATATATTTCTGATACAGCAAAGTGTTTTATCTCTCTTTGTAGATGGGGAATTGAGGACTCCAGAGGGTGAATCTCAAAGAGGTTCATTTTCTGAACATGCTTATCTATCCCCACTGCCTGTGGGGACACCCTTTTAATAACAGCAGAGACTAGAATATCTAAACATGAGTTAGATCCTATCCTCAATTTGTCACTGAAGATCACAGGGGAAGTAGTTAGCAATTCAGGAAATTGAGCATAAGTATTTTGTAACCTACAATATCACCAAAAGTGTTGGATAACTTTTCCTATTAGTATTTGCACCTTCTTTTTGTGCGGGAAGAAAAAAAAAAAGCAAAAATCAGGGGATAAAAAAAGTAAGAGTGAGGGGAAAAAAAGTCCTTGGTTTCAAGAAGCAGCTGTCATTTTCGTAATCTGAAGAAAGATGTCTTTTCCCCTCCATGTATTTGTAAGAGACTGGGGAGGTGCATCTAACTCCAAAGTAAGTTAGAGGGACAATCAATGAACCATTTGAGGAAATAAAAAAAAAAAAAAGAGGATTCTAATTTTGCCTTTTTTTTTTCCCTTTTTTACAATTGGTTGGGCTCCAAGCTAATAAGAAGGACTTGGTAATGATAGGCAGCTACTCCCACTGCACTGCCATTATAAAAATCAATGGCTAACTGGAAATGGAGAAATAAATATATAGAGAGACAAAATTTGTAAAGACAAACTGACCCTCTAACTTCAGACAGGGACTATATGTTGAAGTTGCATCTCTTGGAGCACACCTTGACAACTGATCACATTTATCATCAACAAGAGACAATATTTGTCATTCAAATTATACCACAGTGTAAGCTGAAACTAGACCATAAACCATTTTGGGGTACAGCAGTAATTTTCAAGATTTAACCATTTTTTCCTGAGATGGATTTCAACAGGACAGAGGGAAGCAGATGTTCTCAGGCTCTTCTGCAAATACCATCAATCCAAAATACAGTGGTACACTGATATTTCTCCTTTGCAGGTGCTCATGTTGAGTACTGCTACTCTGATAAACAGTAGAGTTCAAAGCACAGAATACAACTACCTCTTCTCAATACATTCAGTATATAAACCTCATCTGGAACAGACAAAGTTGTTTGCAAGAGAAAGCACTTGGCTGAGTGTTGCAATGTTTGGCATTTGGGTTTCTATTGGATGGTACACACATGAAAGGTCTTTATAATTGGTTAAAAACATGACAGTTGGTTAAGTTTATTTTAGGACATCTATCCCAAGGGCTTTTGACAGAAAGAAAAAAAAATACCCACGCTCTGGATAAGTTAAAAGTTCATTTCAAGTCAGACTCAGATGTCATGTATATTGAAGCTACAGGAAAATAAAATTTAGATTGTTCCTATAATCGAAACCTATAAAGTTTTGAGTACCTTGTCTTATAGTCAGTGAAATTTATCTTCACTAATCAACTACGGAACTTTCCCCCTCCCCCACCATTTGAAGATCTTTTAGCAGTTTTCTGCTTACAACTAGTTGCTAGAAAGATTCTATGTGAGGACAACCATTTATATATATTTCAAGGTCTTTATTTATTTATTTATTTTTGCAGAGGAAGGGCAGCAGGCCCATCACTTCTGCCATCTTAAAAGTTCAGATGGCCATACTTCAGTGTCCTGTGCAGAGAGAATTCCCTACAAGGATGTCAAGTACAAAAGGGCCACTAAGAGCATGTGGGAAAAACCCTCAAGAAACGAAGATTTTTTTTTCATCTAATGCTTGCTTCAACTAGCTGAAAAGACCCCAAAGGAACGCAGTTTGAAGGAGATATTTCTTGAGGATGTTAATTTTGTTATTTAATTGTGTATTCTTGTGGTGGGTAGAAGGATTACCTGGCCTCTAGTGAATGAAAGAAAGTTCACTGTGAGCCATCCCAGGGGCTGAGGGAAGATGGTCCATGCTTTCCTGGTTATGGAACTGTAGGAAGTGGTTGCATGGTGCTGCAGAGACTCCTAATTGCAGCTTCCCACTACAATCCATATGGGACTAGGTCTACCACACATCTGCCTCTTGCTGGCAAATCATACCTCTACCTTCCCCCACCCCCTTCTAATGATCCACCTTCTAATCAGCTTAATTAGGCATGCCACTTATCATCGTAGCATCTGAATCCTTAGAGCTGGATGAAATATAGCTCAAGTGGCTGGACTACCAGCCTCTGTGCTGCCCCCCAGTATGGTCAGGTGCAAGGAGTACTCAGCAAGGATGCAGTCCTCTCCAGTTACCTTCCAAGAGAAGAAAACCTTTTTGGAAAGAAGCGTTTTGCTAGGAAAGATGGCATTTAGATCAAAGTGAGAGAATGTTAGTAACGTTCTCCTGTTAGTGCTCCTTGGCAATGAAGGGCCTGTTAATAGAAACCCCTTATTCCCATGTCATTCTGTCATTGTAGCCTCAATCTGCCTATGCACTCCTCCACCGTTTCTTTTTGAAATGCACATGCTACAGTCTGCATATGACTTACTTTAGCAACTGCTCCTCTTCATTTTGGCTCTTGGTGCTCTTATTCATCCCTGTGCCGTCTCCCTCTGACACAATAACCTCCCATCTCCTGTCAGCCTGGTTCCCACTACTGCAAACTCACTCCACTGTTCATAAAGCCTCATCATTCCTTAAAGCCTGTACATCTACAGCTCACACTAGATTCCCACATCATTGGGCTCCTGGTACTCCCACTTGCAATTTTAGAATATGCCTTTTTCCTCCCAAGATGAACACAGCATTGCAAGAACAGAAACTTTTCCTTGGACTTGGAAACTTTGCCTTAGGAACAACAGGCAGTGAGCTTTCTCTCTTACTCTCATATAATTCTAGATCTAGCTGTTCCCAGAACAGAAAAAGCATGTTCTTGAGGTTTGAAATGCACTCACAGATGCTAACTTTCAGTTACTTATCTCCCCTTACACTGATGCTACTGTGGAGTACAGAGTGGAAGTAAACTGCTGCAAGAAGCATATACAGACACACGTTCATACTACCAGGTTAACATGATGTAAGGCAGGAACCCCCCTTTCATTATCTTGAGATAAAGTGGCTTTTATCTTGCAGGAATTTCCATTGCCTCCATCAACACTGTTAGGGTGGGAGGAATAAGCCTTGTGCACCTAGTAGCAGGGACACAAATAGCAAGGATTTGTCATGAATGAGGAGATGAACAGTCATTCCCAATGCTGCCTTTTGTTATCTTCACACGCGTGCTCCAAGGAGTGTTCACTAAATACACTGTTCATTTGAATCAGTTTTAATCTTGACCACCATTACTACTACACCCCATATTGCTTTCTTATTTCAAAACTTCATTCCCACCTCCCCAGCATGCTTCTGTAGCTTTCCAGTGGGATATCCAAGTGAGGTGCATTTGCAGAATCACACAGAATCATCTAGGTTGGAAGAGACCTCCAAGATCACCTAGTCCAACCTCTGACCTAACAATAACAAGTCCTCCACTAAACCATATCACTAAGCTCTACATCTGAACGTCTTTTAAAGACCTCCAGGGATGGTGACTCAACCACTTCCCCGTGCAGCCCATTCCAATGCCTAACAACCCTTTCAGTAAAGAAGTTCTTCCTAATATCCAACCTAAACCTCCCCTGGCACAACTTTAGCCCATTCCCCCTCGTCCTGTCACCAGGCACATGGGAGAATAGACCAACCCCCACCTCGCTACAGCCTCCTTTAAGGTACCTGTAGAGAGTGATAAGGTTGCCCCTGAGCCTCCTCTTCTCCAGGCTGAACAATCCCTCAGCCGCTCCTCGTAAGACTTGTTCTCCAGACCCCTCACCAGCTTCGTTGCCCTTCTCTGGACTTGCTCGAGCACCTCCATGTCCTTCTTGTAGCGAGGGGCCCAAAACTGAACACAGTACTCGAGGTGCGGCCTCACCAGAGCCGAGTACAGGGGGACAATCACCTCCCTAGACCTGCTGGCCACACTGCTTCTTATACAAGCCAGGATGCTGTTGGCCTTCTTGGCCACCTGAGCACACTGCTGGCTCATATTCAGCCGACTACCAACCAGTACTCCCAGGTCCTTCTCTGCCAGGCAGCTTTCCAGCCACTCATCTCCCAGCCTGTAGCTCTGCTTGGGGTTGTTGTGCCCCAGATGCAGGACCCGGCACTTGGCCTTGTTGAACTTCATACAGTTGGCCTCAGCCCATCCATCCAGCCTATCCAGATCCTCCTGCAGAGCCTTCCTACGCTCGAGCAGATTGACACATGCACCTAACTTGGTGTCATCTGCAAACTTACTGAGGGTGCACTAGATCTCCTCATCCAGATCATCGATAAAGATTTACCATCAAACTCACCCATAGTGGTCTGGACTTACTTATATAAATAATGATCCTGTGAACCAGGAAAGCTTGTAGAGGGGTGATAACAAAAAAAAAAAAAAAACATAAAAAGCCATAAATTAGTATTTCAAAAGAATTATTTAACCATTCTATCAAAGATAAATTTATTTCCCTGTCAGATTAATTCAGCTATGGGTCAATTTAGTAGGCATCATGCATTTATTTCAAAATACCTCTGATTTTTTCATGTACATTTGACTAACTGGTTTCCAGCCTGCAAGATAAGATCCAGTTCCCACCAGCCATAAAACGTTTACACTGATTTCAGCGGAGCTGGATCCAGCCACAAAACCACACAGCCAGGAAAGCACTTAAAAATACAGGGGAAAGTACTACAGAGCCAAATACAGCTCAACCCAATGCTATATGCTGTAACTCCACAGATCTTCTCTAAGAATAAGTGCAAAGGGAGGAAAATTCTGTTAAAGTACAATACAGTAAGAGTTTCTAAAAATGTAGAGTAATAGTTCAGCATGGGAAGTGTTGCACTGCTCACATAGTCACTCAGGTTTAGATCATTAAAAGATAAAAAAGAGTTTGAAAGAAAGATAAAAAAGAGTTTGAAGTTCATGGCTGCCTAGACAGTAGCAATCACAACCTGATTATGTTCATTAACACCTTAAATAAATAAGTATAAGTTCTACCACTTTCTTCTTGAAACTTAGAATTACCTGTGATTTAAGCCACCCACTCAGAAACCTAGGGAATAAAGGCACAAGGCTATGAGGAGTCCCTTCACAGGTCAAAGAGCTTTGAATAAACAAGACTTTAATGAAAGGACAAAGAAATACTATTAAACAATAAATCAGTAAAAAAATAAAAAAAATCTGCATAAGGAGCTACAAGCCAGAAAGATTACTAACCTTCTCACAAGTCCAGGAAAGCAGTCCAAATGTAGGCTAACCTCCTTAGCAAATCTAAGAAGCACAAGGCAGCTTTTGTTATTTGTATGGCTGCTCTTCAGCTCCACCGCAGCTCTTGCTGCCTCCCTACCCATGGCTGTCATTACCACAGCACTTCCCCAGCCGTTGAAAATCCTCAACACGTGAGCTCATTTAGGCCATCCAAGAGGTTACTCTAGTGCTTCACTCTTACAGAGAATACAAACATACTCTTTACTTCAAAAAAAGGAAAGCACTGACCATGATTTTTTCTTGTCTCAAGCTCTTTCACCTTATCATTGTTGCCTGCAGCCAGGGTAGCATTTGCCTGTGAGAATATTTGTGAAAGCTTTAATTTCTGTAAATTTCCAGAGATGTTGCAGTCCCACAGTCACTTCAGCTTCATCATTTATTTGTTCTCTAATAAAAGTATCCTGAGGTACTACAAGTTGGGCATTGTTGGGGCATAACCATTGTTTGATGCCTCTGCTCACTTTCCCTCCTTGTTAGCAGATGCTGACAGAAGATTCTTCTCTGAGGTCCCTGACCCCATCAAGTACTTTGGTAGCTCTGAAATAATTGTACTTTTGTTACTTTGAACTGAACAGAAGCTCAAGAAAGGAGAACAGTGAGCTGAAACAGTCAAATTTTTTTCAACATTCCATTTTGTTCCAACATTAACTTTCAGATAATTATTTCTGAAGTTATTTTCTCGGTAATAGAACAGGAGGACATAGCTGTGATTTGATCTCCATTCTGCTAGATACCAAAAAACACATGCAGCATCTGTTTTCGACTAGTTTGATTGCTTGATACACAGCACGTATACACAAGAGCCCAAATGTCTATAACAGCCTGCAGAGAAATGTGGGATGGTGATTCGTAGCACCACCTAAATTAGGTACCTAAATTCAGATTATGTAGCCACACCTATAGAATAATCTACTGATCAAAGAGGAAGGGGTGCCGCATGCCCTTTGTGCATGGAGTATAGCTATTTGGAGAGAATGTGGTGCAAAGAAGCACCCGTGTCTTTTCCAGGAAACAAATAGGCTTTATTAGCTCTAGTTTACCAGAAATTCTCCTTGACCTTGTCTGGCTTGCACAGAGCCACTCCAATGCTTTTCTGTACCATCCGTGGTGCTCTGGGTGGGCGTGCTGCCTCTGCCATAGTACAATGCAGAACCCGGCATGTTCCCAGGTGCTGCATTCAAGGAAGTACATCCTCCTAAAAGCCCCAAGGTCAGGTAAAATAAGTAGAATCACTTAATGAATCTTCAAAGGAAAAAGTACATGGAAGCAGATGTTCTCTACAGGAGCCAGTCCTGTCCCTTGAGATCAGGTTCAGTATTACCTTTGAAATGCACCTCAAAGTGTATTCACATTGCTCTCCTTGGTTCCTGGATTTGCTGGACTCAACACAGTACTGAGCACAGCCAGGTCCAGGCATTTGTATGGACTTGCATCAAACCTAGCAAGCTTCTGGGACTCAGGAGGTCTTGTAAGGGAGGGGTGAGGTGGGTTATATGTCTGCACTATACTCCCCAGCAGTCCTGGTCTCCAAAATAACCGTAGGCACCTGAACAGGCTTGCTGGAAAACAGACTCTATCTCCCAGGGTTTTTTTGTTTGTTTGTTTTTTCTTTTCTGCATGATAGTGAAAAAGGAAAAGGAGAAAGGACATGAAAGTTGAAGTACTGTATCTGTCAGACATGTCCCATGAGAAAAGTTTCATTTATAATCAAGCGTTTATAACCTCTTACAGTTGAGTGCATTTTCCTATGGAAGTGATACATTCTACAGCAATCTAATTAATCCTCTAAGAGAAAATGCAAATGTTATGACTCTTTGCATTGGTTTCGTGTAGAGAAAATCATTTTTAAAATATGTTTGTTGATTTCTGTTTGCACAGTTTAAGCAAATAGGTGATAATCACAGAAGCTCTGTGGAGTTTTCTGGGAGTGTTCTTGGTGTTACCCATGAGAAGACTGACATACTGACATTTATTAGGGCACATATGTAAAGAATTCAACTTGACTGGCACACCCTGTCCCTTGGAAGGGATTGCACTACTATTTTCACTGTGCAGCTCATGTATATAAAAAAGAAAGAACCACATGCATTATTTCAAAGGATGAGTTTAACGACAAGAATTTAAACAGATAGCTATAAACTTAGTTAAGTCAGGATTAGTGCAGACTGCGGTGGAAGTTGATTCCAGACTGCAACTTTGTGGATTTTCGTTTTATACTAAGAAAACAACCACACTGGACCACTAATAATATATTCCTTGTTTTCCAGGTCCCCAGCCTGAGGCAGCCAGGGTCTGATTTCATAGATGCTGACAAGTCTGTACAGCTGAAGCCAGCAGAAGCCGCGAGTGGTTGTTAGCTTGTAAGACATGTCCCGAGCACCTCAGGTGAAGTACGCAGGTAATGAAACACTCAGTTTAGAGGTAGCTTCTGTAAATGCTGACTAAATATTCACGGAGTTTACAAAATACTGTGTCAGGGAGCTGAGAAAGCAAACTCATCTGTGTTTGTAGGCTGCACAGAGACTATGGTAACACGCATCAGAGAGAAACCAAAGATAAAATAACTCACTTCATTGTGGATAAAAGGTTCAGATGGCGTGCAGTAAAACACTATTTCATCTACTCTGCATTCTCCATTCACAGCACAGAAGGACCTTTTATGAGGGAATAGCTTTCTTTCTATCAAAGAAGGAGAAAGTTCAAGTGGGTTCCTCTGAGCATCCAAGTGACTTGCTCAGCTGAACAACAAAGGTACTTGTGCTCTGCCAAATCCCATTCTGCATCACTGTACTGCAAACACCAGGCAACTGAAAGGTTATACAGACACATTTCATTCTGGGATTTCTGCTGTTTTCCAGCTTCTAAAATTCAGAGTAGTAAGTTCAGAGCAAAATTCAGAGCAAGTATATTATCAACAAATAAGGGAGCCAGAGCCTTACATGGAATGCATTATCCAAGAATGCTGCGCAGATAACACAAACTGCCCAATTCAGATATTAAGTATTAATATAGCCATTTCAATTACCTTTCAATATATATCTATTTAATTTATATAAAGAATATATAATATGCACTATGTTGTATATTAAACATTCAATATTATTTTAATTGTATAGAAATAGTATTTTTAGTCATAACCAACTACAAAATATTAATTTATGTGTTCCAATTTCCTTAATAACATTTTCCTCCTGGAATACACACTTTACAGGACTGGAGACATTTATGTTTGATTCACATTACTGCTCTGCTTACACCAATCATTACCTGTAAGCATTAAAAGGACTGTCACTGAATGACAGAAAAAGTATCCATATAGTTGTTAGTGATAAAAAAAGGAATTATGACAAAGATAAAAGCTCATCCTGTGAGATCTGAAAGATTCACATAATTGGATGCAACTAGCAAGAGAAAAGTAATAATCTTACTGAGGCCAAAATGAGCAGAGACCAAGTCTATACAACCGTTTTAAGCCATTCATATATACAGCTTATAAACTAAATCCACTTCATGTTGTCTACAAGACTGTATTACTTCGGTGAGAGTGCATTTTATTGGGGCGGGGGACAAAAAAAAATTTGCTCTACATACATGCAGGTGAAGATGCTAAAAAGGAGCGTGATTTACCAGCCCAGGTTCTTTGACAAATTTTGCCCACGCACACACTTGCAGAGTGAGCATGCAGGTTTTCAGTTATTTGAACTGGGGTCGTCTCGACACTGTCAGCACCCAGCGGCCGCCCCTCCAGGCCCTTTCTTGCTCTCTAACCTCATCTTTGAGCTTAATCCGTATAATTCTCCATTACAACTTGTTCAGAGTTCAGCTCTCAAGACAAATTTCTCCCTCTGCTGGGTAGACAGACTGTTACTTTTCAGTGAAATAGAATAACTCATTTTAAAGTGTATGCCAAATGCATAGCTTTTATGAAAAAAAATGGAGGGAGATTTAAAGAGTGGCAGAGGATGGAGGCACAATGCCTGCCTCTACTTTTTTTTTAGCTGGAAAAACAGGTGATACAATCTCTATTAGAGTATCTACTACTAATGCCAGAAAAAGTTTCTTTTCAAATGTCTCGTGTCTCTAGTAGTAAATGAAAACTTTGCTGCTTTTGGCACCCATAATTAAAAAAAAAAAAAAAATCCTTCTAGTGGAAAGCATGCTGGTAGCTTTTTCACTGATTAGCAAACTAACTTGATACACCTTGTATAGAAGATGTCATCCCACATTAAACACAGACTGGCATAGATAGTCATATTTTTTGAGCCAAATTTAATGTTACTTTTCTATCAGTGAAAGATTTGAAACTTTCCCTTTAATTGTTCTTACACGGTGTTTAATTATGATGTAGCAATTAATAATGTAGAAATCTGTCTTAATCTGCAGAGGTTACAACCTACTACCCAGGGTAAAGCATACCTCAGAAACAAAACATGAGATTAGTGTTGCAGATTAACAAGAGTCTAGTGATGAGATTAATTACCTTATTAATCTAATAGGCTCTGTTTCATGAAGAGGCTATTGAAGACAGCCATGGTGCTTCTTAGGGGTGAGTAGCAGCAAATGGCTGGAAAGGATGGCAGCTATAAGAAGTAGAATGTATCAGGAAACTTTTCATTTCCTCAGTCTTTACAGGAGAAGAGTTTTTATTTGTTTGTTTGAAAGCTTTGGTTTTGATTAAAAATTAAACCACTCTCTTGTTTTTCAACATCTGGCAGTCAAATGGCTTTTATCTGCATTTTTCATTCTAAACATAAAGATTTCTTCAGAAGAAAGTTTCGTCAAAAATAATTTTTATTGAAAAAGTCTCCCCCACCATTCCACACACAGTGAGAAATTACTGAACTTATTATAAGTTTTCCAAATTTGTCAGTTTTCTTAGTACTAAAGTTCACTTCCAGGTGCCAGTTAGGATACCAAAGCAGAGATGTTTCCTATGTTTTCATGGACATAACTCCAGCATACAGTTATTGCTGTCATTCAAGTTGTTTTAGAGTTGAAATAGACTTTCAGTCTGTATGGCAGTTTCATACTTGGTGACTCTGTTAGTCTGAACAGTTACTGCCCATTTACACTAAAACCACAAATCTAGTCCAAATTTTGCAGTCCTTACGATGAAGGTGAGTTATGGCCTTGCAATATCCAAATGAATTCTTATCTGAATATACAACTATATATATAACTGTAGCCATGGAAAATATTATCCCTCAAATCTAATTTTGAGCGTGCAATATTTCTGAAGAAAGTACAATGAGAATGTGAAACCAGAAGAAGGTATTTCAATAAAAGTAAATAAATAAAAGTTCTTCAGCTTCAAATATTAAATTATTTTTTCAAATTACTGAAAATCAATAATCGAAGTATTAATTATGGTATGTGACAGATTTTTTTCACTGCTTTTTTTTTTTTTGGTACTATATCAGAAAGGATATGTACTTTTTTTTTTTAAATATATTTTGAAACCAAATGCTGGCAGATTAGTGGCACTGAACCACACTCCCCAGATGACTGGGATTTTTGACAGAGGAGCCTATTTTTTCATAAGAGTTCGCACGTGCTTAAGTGGCACTCATATTCATGTAATAAAAGCAGTGCAAGCTCAGCCATGACATGTGTATTTCTCCGCTACAAATGCTTTCTATTCAATTGCAGCAGTAAATATTGCCATAGCAATTCTCAAGACAGTGGAACAACTGCAGTGCTAATTAAAAGAGGGCTCCTGAAAGGTTCTTGCAAACAATAGAAATGATTGCTACAGTTAGTTATTTAAACCTACACTTGTCAGTCCTTTGGCTTTACTCCTATTACATGGGAAAATATTTGATTTCTGACAAATTATTATTTTGACATGTTGTTGGAAGAAGAAAAATTTCAAGCTGATAACAAGGCAGAGGACTTATGGTATTGCTAGGCAATGGCATCATTAGGATTTTATGTATATATTATAACTCATAGCCTGGCATCTCTCCTCTCTCATCTTGATGACAGCAATATTACAGAAGATTCTTCATGTCTAGCAGCTTATAAATGTCTGCAAACAATAAAACCAATGCTGGAGGAAAGGATGTTAGTTACTATCACTATCTTTTCTGCATAACCTATGCAGTACGCAGCATAGCTTTGTGCAATAAAAAATTGATGTGTTTTAGATGAGATAATACAGAGAGCAGAATTTTTTTTTTTCCTATAAGCACAGACTACTCTGAAATCTCTATTTTCTGTGCTAAAATGGTGTGATTTGCATATAATATTGGAAGACAATATTTGTTGTAATCTGTGATGTGATAGCTTGGTGATTGTTCTGGAGCTACATGCTTTTGGTGCACTGTCATGTGTGATATGGTCACTGCTGTACAGCATATACCAGGGGTGATTCATTGCATGTTAATACTGCAAGTGAGATTAAGTACAAGATTTTGTTTTCCTCCCGGTTAAGAGGGGGGGTGGGAAAAAAAAGTCATCTTCTAACATCTTAGTAGTGAAAATTTGAAAGTCAGGCATTGGTTCACATTCCAATAGTCGTCAATAGAAACAGACACAAGAATTAAGACAGAATAAAATCTGAATAAAATGCTTGCCTGGGGACTTCCCCCATCTTACAGGCAGCCTTTTGTCTGTTAGGGAAGGTATAAAGATGCTGGCTTTGGGTCACCTCTCTGGAGAGGTGGAGGCCACATAAAGAGTCAGAACAGTCCACCACTGCTCTGAAACACTAACATAGCTAGTGGGCTCAAAAAATACATTTGTGGTATTTTGATAGTTGCCCTTTATTGTGGCATATGGACCTCCCTCTCAAAGGCAGAGTAGCTGTGCTTGTGGCCATGTACCCATGCGGGTGATTTCACTTACTAGCTATGGGGAATAGAAACCCTTGCATAGACTTGAAGCACTTGAAGAAGTGCCTTATTCATCATGTAATCAGCACTATATAATGAGCACCAACATATTTTCTTAACTACTCTTTCAGGAACAATAAATGACAATGAAACTGCAGAATGAAATGAAGTTCTCCATTAAGAGAACTATTTTAGAAACTCTTTTCGAGGTACTTTACAGGTGCTGCAAATCCATATTGCACATCAGATTTTTATTTATTTATTTATTTATTTATTTATTTAAAATTTTAAGAGCTGAAGATAAAGTATTGTCTGGACTTATTCTTAAGTTGTCTTGAACTCTCTCAAAATACCATGAGCTTCTAATAACATATTTTTATTTTTCTGAAAGTTTGAAACATTAATGTATGTTTTTGTTTCTATAATATTTCTGTTCACATCCATATATGTTAGAAATAAAGTTCAAAGAAATGTTCAAAGTTATTTCAAGGGGCATTGGTTTCTTTTACCATCTATACTGCTTGAATATTTCATATTATTTTGTGCTATAGCTCATGTAGGGAGAATATGCATACCTGATCCTTGTATATGCCTTCTCAGCTAAACAACCACACTAGAGCCAATTACTCCAATTATCTCAGTGAGTCTGGGTATTGCATATTCATAGTCCTGGGAAGAACAGGAGGTCAGAAGGATAAAAATGTTTCTTGTTGTGAAAACAGACAATATTTAAACTGATGACAGCATTGCACACATACAAATGAACTAATCCTTTGTTCTAAGTGAAAGCTGCAATTAAAGCTGGATAGACTTTTGTGTTAGAAAAAAAAGGAAGACAACATTAATTTATACTGCTGGCACAGATCTGTCATATTTAAACTTGTTGAAAGTATATGGATACGTGATAGACCTGGTTCTATGTATCTTTAATTTAAATTTAAAGAATTACCATAGAACAAATAAGATTTCATATATAAAATTAAAGAGGATATTTGCCCTGGAATGTAATACTTGCCAGCAATGTGACCACTGTAGCAAGTCATAGCTCCCTTTGTGAAACACAGCCAGGCATTAGTCTGAAGTTCCTTTTCTGAATCCTGCTATAATCCTAAACTTTTCTCAGCACAATAATTCACATTACTGCTTCATCTCATTCTGACCACATGCACAAACACATACCTAAACATGCTGAAGCCTCCAAATATTAAACACCCTAATCTGTTTAGGAATAGCAAATGATTTTCAATTGTAGACCTTAGTGATGTGCTGTATCAGTCAAACAAGCATATAGTCATACAAGCTGCTTCCAGCTGTGCTTGAACAGGAACAGAACAGGAACTGGGCAAAGGAGGTACAACTGAAGAAACCTCCTCCAGGTGTGTTTTATAGGCATTTGTCTCCAAGCAACAGAGAGGGCCTTATAAATGGTAATCAATTTATTACTGCAAAAGCTTGAAACCATAAAGTGCCTGGCTGAAGGAATAACAGAACTGTAGAAAAATACATTAGGATGGTAAAATAATGCTAGGCTAGTATGTACGTTCATCAATAGAGCCCAGGACCTTGGATGTACTTGCTTTGTGACTCACACAGGTAAGCATAAAATGGAAATGAGATTGGTACCTGTTGAGGTACACAAAGGGATACCAGAGAATCACTTATTGTAGTATTGTATGCTCAGGAGGAACCCATGGCACACAAATAAGGGCTGCTTTGCTGACAGTAATGCTGTGATTGCTCGCAGCCTACCAACTGCATTCACATGTAATAATAAGGGCCATTATTGAAATAATCATAAAAATGGAGAATTAATCATAAAAAATATGAGACTGCAAGTTTCAAGTCATGCATAAATCACCTCCAGTGAGCTTTTTTACCTCTAAAAATGTACCTCACATTGTAGTTTTGTAAATAACAGTAGCAAGCTCTGGGCATGAAGTACAAGGAGAAGAACCTGTGCTTGGTGTACAGCACATAAGACACTGGTACTGGCTTGTGTTGTGTTGTGTTGGGTTGGGTTGGGTTGGCAGGCCCTCATTTTGACCTAGCATGGCTGTTCTACTGGAAGCCTTCCACAAAGAAGATCCCTGAAGCTCACGAGCTGCCAAGTTCCTTGAAGTTTTGAACCTGAGCTGTTTTGACTGCACAGGAGCAGGACAAGTCACCAGGAGGAAGGCAGGGGACAGGGACAGCTCTCTGTGAGGCTGTGGTTAGGCTGGTCAGCCCCACAGGCCAGGCGCAGTGAGTTGCCGCCATCTTGTCCCATGGACTGGAAGCCCTCTGAGAACCTGGTGCAGCAGAGGAGCTGGGAGACCACACTGCCATGGGCAGCCCCATGTGAGAGAGACCATGTTGAGAGGGACAATGCTACCAGAGTGGCCCAACAGCTCAGCTATCACCCTGGGGTTCCTTCCATCCTTGTACATCTCCTTCTGAACTACGCTCTAGGAAAGAAACATTTAGACAGCGCATCTTTATTCTGGCAGCACCTTCAAGAAGCAAGTTTCAGGAGACACTCAGCACTCCACAGGCTGTTGTGCTGCCTGTAGCAGTTCATTAATAACCCACTGCTCCATGAATGCATGCTAAGACATAGTCACAAATACAAAATTTCAGGAAAATATATATATATATATATCTCCATGTAGATTTCTTCCATGAAGAATAAACATTCTCAAGTATTTCGAAGTGACAGTTTTCACTACACTGAGATAGTACATGCTGGCAACGGGCAAAGTTTCAGATCTCAGACTTGCTCCATTAGTATTAATGAAAAGCACAAATTTAGTAATTCTGAATACAATCTTTCTTTCAGAGAACTTCTCACACTAAGTTCAGTGAAGGTACTCTTTTCTTAAGGCATGGAATTATAGTATGTCCCTCAGAAGGCTTGAATACCTGCAAACTCAGAGGCATTATCAAATGTATATATGTATATATATGAACAAATTACATATGAAAATGTCATCAAGATTCTGCCTACTAACTCCACCAAGTCCCATCATTTGTAGGTAGTGAAAAATATATCTTCAGGTCAGGAGTGACTGATTTCCTGATGGAGCACACACTGTCAAGAGTAGCAGACATTTGTTGAAAGCCATAAGCACTCCAGATCTATTAATTACACTGATATATAATGCTACCAATTTTTTTTTTTCCAAGAGTAAGCACAGGCCAGTATAACACAATTTCCTGAATATTCTGGCAAAATTAGAAGGTGAACTGCAATTGTTTCCTCTAAAATTAGGAAGGTAGTGTATTTAAATTGTGTCGACTAATTCATATGAAGTGACAAAATTGTTATTTCTATGAAAAGCTAACCAACAATACAGCAGGTGTCTTTGACATTCATCAACTACAGATTATTGTAACCTGAAATATGAAACCTGTGATAAAAAAAAAAAAAACAAAAAACAAAAAAAAAACTCATTTATTCATAAGGCTAATTCTAAATATTTGAAATATCTTGCCACTGTTACTGTATTTTCTTGAACACTGCAAGCAGTTAGAAATGACAAAAACATATATTTCTCTATTCAGTCTACTCCACTCTTTTCTCTAATTCTCTCATTGTAATGTTCCTGTATTCTTTCTTATCTCTTGATTCATTGCAACTAGGGCAATGACTGTTTTCTACATTGGATTACTGATTCTTCCCTGTCATGCTGGATGTACTAAGGAAATAATTTTGAATTTTAGATAAATGTGATACCAGCTTGCTAAACATCACAAGTAGTCTTCTAATTGTATAGCATTACTTGGGCTTTTATTAAGATAAAACAGGATTTATCATTTTAATCCAAATTATTTTGCTCTGGAAAAACTAACCTTCTTATTTATGTTTTATAAGGCAATAACCAAAACAAGCATAGGTGTTTGAACTCTTATTTTAGCCTCTTAGTAATCTGATTATTACTTCACAAAATAACCTGAGTGCCATCATCTGATATAACTTCCTAGTTGTTCAAGTGGTTAGTAAGCTGTGGGACAAGTCTGAATAGTCATTCCAAGCCTCAGCCTAAGAAAACTGCGCGTTAATGTAAGGGTTCATAGTTGAATGTCTCTCAGACCCTGGTGTATTGAAAGCATATTCCAATTGCTAAGATTTGTAACAAATTTTAAGGCCAACTTCAGGAAGGCCAGTAAAATGCAGACTAGTGGCTTTTAGGAACTCCATTAGGAGTTGTACAAGCCGCAGTGTTAGGACTGCATGTGCTAAAAGTCATTTTCGTCAGTTTGGCCTCATTGGATACAAGAGTATAAATAAGGGCAACATATCACTGAAGTCAAAGTTAGAATCATAGAATCATAGAATATCCTGAGTTGGAAAGGACCCACAAGGATCATTGAGGCCAACTCCTCGGTCCCCAAAGGACCACCCGAAAAAACAAACTATATTTCTGAGAGCATTGTCCAAACACTTCTTGAACTCCAGCAGCTCAGTGCCGTGACCACTGCCCTGGGGAGCCTGTCCCAGTGCCCGACCACCCTCTGGGTGCAGAACCTTTCCCTAACACCCAGCCTGACCCTCCCCTGACCCAGCTCCATGCCGTTCCCTCAGGTCCTGTTGCTGTCCCTAGAGAGCAGAGCTCAGCGCCTGCCCCTCCGCTCCCCTTGTGAGGGAGCTGCAGGCTGCCATGAGGCCTCCCCTCAGCCTGCTCTGCTCTGGGCTGAACAAACCCAGGGACCTCAGCCTCTCCTCATACGTCTTGCCCTCCTCCACCACCTTTGTAGCCCTCCTTTGGACACTCTCTAACAGTTTTATATCTTACAACATGGGGCCCAAAACTGCATGCAGTACTTGAGGGTAGAGCTTATGAAATTTTCAACAGATTTGATGATTACAAAAGCATGACAATGATCTGACATCATTTTTGGTATACTTGTGTAATGTGTGAACATTTCCCAAGAATTCACTTTTATTTTTACACAGGTGCCCTTCAAAGAGATTCTATTGTATAACCAAAGAAACTATAAATAGAGCTAAGGTTAGAGCTCTAATAGAATGAAGCTCTTTGGGACTGAGCAATTCTAAATATATCAGACTTTTCAACACTTGGAAAAATAACAAGCTCTGAGGTAAACACAAGTTAACTGACATCCCACCCAACATAGTTTGAATGCCTACAGAGATCAAGGTTCATTCGTAGCTACAGGTGAATCATTTTAATTCTTTTTCTAATAATTAATTAAGCAAAAACAGAGTTGAAATATTTGTGAAAATAAGATTAATTTAATAAACATTTGGTTTAGAAAAAGAAACATGGAGGAAATTTTGAAATTGCTGCAAATGAAATATCTGACTACAACCTCTTCAAAAAGCATTTTTTCTTTTTTTTTAATTTGAAATGAAGTTTACAAATTGATCATTTTTTAATGAAAAAACTTTTTTTTTTTTTTAATAAAAAGTGTAAGTATTCAAGAAAGTAAATGAAATGTTATGTTTGTGATGTGGATTTTGAATCCTTTTGTGTTGATTCAGAATGAAATTTTGGGTTTTCCTTGAATTTGGTAGAAACCAGAAGAGCTTATTTTTACTTTCTCACAAATAAAATTTCCCTTTTCACTTTTTCTACTTCTACACATTTTCTTCCTAACACAGAAAGGAGCCCAAAGGGATTAATTAACTCAGATTCTAAATGCCAAAGAAACCAGTTTTGAAAATGGGAAATTCATGTCTAAAATAAATAAATAAACAAGCAAAGAAATAAATGATGTAGTTGAGGTATTAGATTGAACAGACCAACCACGACACTGTCATGAAACCCAGGTACTCCTGTGCTCAGCGTGTGGAGAGACTGCAGTTTTTGTATACTTAAGATGAACTGTAAATAGACTATCAATGTTAGTTTAAAGATTTCTATAGAGCAGTGCAGCCAGGGTTTTACACAGAGCTGTTGGTTTGACTGAGCAAAGAAATCTGTAGTAGTCCCAAACACATTTGATGTTTCAACACTGACCCTTCCTGGAAGCACTGGATTTACCTCCATCAAACAAGTCACATCTGTGCAGCCCCACCATGGACTTAAATACAGACTGCAAGATTTCCAGTGTGTTACTGGGTTAGTTCAAAATTGGCGAAGTCTTGGAAAGAACACTGATGTATCTCCAGAAACTGATTTAGAGAAAATCATTTACCATGATGTGATTAACAGGTAGAATACCCAATTTATTCCTTCATATGCAATATCATCACACCATCTATTTAAGCACAGTTAACCCTGTGGAAAGCAGAGTGCAATTATGAGAGCTAAAAGGTTGCTTGTGCTGTTTATCTAGCAGGCTAATGCTGTTGTATCTAGTCTACAATTCATTTAGGTTTCTTTTCCAAGTCATAAGTACCACATCACATTTGCTTTTGCATTTTTTGCTGCTGATCTATTTTGTGCAAAAATAAATCTAAAATGATTTTTCCAAAAGAAAACTTCCAGTGAAGAAAGGGAAAAATAATATTCTAATCTATTCTAAATGTTGGATTTATAGGCATATCATAGAATGGCCTTGGAAAAGAATTTAAAGGCGTGCCTTGCCAGCTTCCTGTATCATTTTGGGTGACTTACGAAAAAAGTATATTTTGATTGTACAGATACTTTGTGTTCTGTAGGTTTGTTAAAACTTCCTCCCTCTGACCTCTCTCCTATAACTGTCTGCAGTGCAGGAGTGAAAAAGAGCATTTTAGAATGGAAGATAGGTAAGACAGATATAGGCAGTCACCATGTGTGCTGCTCAGGGCAGCACATCAGATTGGGCACAACAGTTCAGCATGGGTTGTCGCAAGCACTGCAAGAAATGTTTGTCCCTCCTATTCCACTGGCCAAGCCCATAAGATGAAGTTTTCTAGTGGGTCCACTGCTCTAGAAATGCCAGCTTCAGATTTCTCGTGCTTTCCTCTGCGGCCTCCAGTGCTGACCACAGTTAGGTTCACGTTTTGTAGCTTTGTATAGAAGGCTCTGTCCTCCTACCTCAACTGTGCATCAGTGGGTGGGACCCATGGCCTGCTTCCAGCAACAACTGCAGAGCTGTGTGTCTGTCCCCTGCCCGCTCGGGGCCTGACAGATAGAAGCTGGCTCGCATTCAGAAGTTGTACAGCAATGCTAGAGCACTGCTGAACCTGAACTAAAAGTCTTGAAAGGGACAAAGTATATTGCCTTGGGCTTGGTGGCATGATTATGGGAGTTCAAGGTTTCCTGCCCAAAGCCAGTCTGTGTCCACCTGGCTGGAGGGGGGTGAGCGAGATATGCCCTATCTGCACCCACCTATGTCAACAAGCCCTTCGCGTGGCCTTGGCAAGGGGATCAGTTCCAGAGTGTAACGCGAGGCTGTGGGTTCATCTACGGGAGTACTTTCTTTGGTTGTTTCTATTTTATTTTGAGGAGTTAGGAAAATAAGCTTTTTCACTCACAGAATTTGCAGACCCAGTTAGCTTTGCAATCAGTGTTTGAATACTCTGGGAATGACATCAGGATTTTATCTCTTGTGAGTGGAGGTGTTGTCAATGCAGAGACTGGCCCAGAGGCCCTGGCCAAAAATATGTTATTTGGGAAGGGCTCTTAATAGAAAGAACCTATTTGTTTTGGTTAGTTTTCCACTCCAGGTAAAACCTTCAGTGGCCTGTTGAGATAGAAATGTTGCCTTGCCAAGTTCAATGTTTCCACACCTTTGAGAAATCTGAGATGCTGTGACTCTGGTAGTGAAGTAAATGGCTTGTGTGAACGAACATGCATACAGATCACTGGTTGTAGGGAGACATACTGTCTTTATGGTCAATACTTCTCAATTTTTCACTACGTTGTCATCTACTTTCAAGTGTCACCTTGTTACCTGTCAGGGAAATTTCCAGAAGATGGATTTTCTCAAGAGTTCTGACCAAGCAGGGGTGAGAGGTTCAGGTAACACAAATTGTTATAAAGTCACATATCTGCGAACGGCAGCAGGGAATTTACTTCTGATCATTTCTGAGTTGCTGTTACAATAGTGTTAATTCACACATACTTTTTGACTTTGGGGCGATGAATAAAGAATCATAAGGCAATAAAAATGTAACTTATAATTTCAGGGTTTCAGTAGCAATTTTTCATATTTTCCTGCTCCTTGGCATTTTCTGTTTTTAATTGTTTGATTGAATCCATTCCCCTCTGGTGCTGGAACATTAGAAGTTTACCTGCTTTTGGAAATGAGTTGAACTTTGAGGTAGAAGGGCTGTGAGTGTATCTGAGATGACACATCTTCAACATAGGAAAAAAATATACATATATTTCTACCTTTAAATGATGGTTTATATAGATACCCATTCACCACTATGGGTGCATCACAAGACAAGAGTCTTACCTGAGAGAGATCTCAGGGGCTGAAAGACAGGATTCCTGGCAGGACAGAGGACCTACCTGTATAACAAAGATAAAGAAAATATTTTGAAACAAGTTTTGTTTAGCTTAGTGAACACTATCACAGCTGAATTATAACCAGATTTTTGAAAACAAAACAAAACAACCCAGTGATTCATGTTTCCAACCTAGAGCGGAAAGATTTTTTAACATCCACATTTTTTCAAAGAGGGAAAAATCTGAAGCGTAACCATTCATTGAAAATATTCTCTGCTGTTATTTATTACTCCATTTGAGCATGGCCTTCACTGAATATTACTGGGTTGTTGCTAAGAGACACTGATATATGATACCCAATTATATTACCGACATTGAATTTTTCCTCCTTATCATGTTATAGCTTGCTTGAAAACAGCTGCAATTATGCTATGAAAACAGCCTCTATTCAGTACCTTTTGTATTTTAGGTACAGACTGAAGTCCATATCTTTTTATTACATGCTTGTAACAGTTCTATACTATTACAGTTCAAAGGTAATACTGTATGATATTGATGGTCTGCACCTGCATCTCCTACTCAGCTATCTTGACAATATACGAATGTTTTCTTTGATTTTTCACCCAACATATGCCAAATTGCAAGAACACCAGTGCTAGGGTTTCTCTGTTTTCAATCTTAATGTGACTGCCCGTTTTGACCTGCAGGTAACAAAATAAAAAGCACTCAAACTCATAGCTAATGTTTTGGAAGCACTTCATATTTCACGTTCTGATCTCCACAATTGACCATTTGAAAGCTAAAATGAAAGGATGTTCTTTAATATGTATTTTTTAGGTCCCCTGCTCTTTCTATGGTTAAGAATATTTTTTTCTTCAAAATAATCACTTGTCTCATAATTGATGTATATCAAGTATACACAACTTCCAGCAGGAAAAAATGTAGCTTCATATATATATACATAATTGTTTATAAACAAAAAATAAATAAATAAAACTTGAAAGTGTATATAAATGTACTGTTACTTCCTATATAACATCAGAGCCCAGACACCGCTTGGATGATACCAGGATATATCTCAATGTGGCCAGTACTCCAGGTATACGCAAGTGGAGAGAGCACTCCTTCTCCATAGAGTTTATAATCCAAATAGCCTAAAAAGACAAGTGATAAGATGAGTAATGCTAGATGCATAAAGATTTTGCAAAAGGACTTAGCACCTTAAGCATCTTTACATGTATGACCTCTATGCAACTTGCCCATAATTTCTGTACCAATCAGTTGCAGAAATGGAGATAATACTTTGACGTATAAATGATGTTAGAATGTCAGACTATTTACAATCAGAATAAGTAAAAGAAAACCCAGAACCTCAGAGAGAACCTATTAGGATATCCAGATCTTGTATTTATCTTATACATATCAAGAGCCTATTTCTATACAGCTTTTAGGCTTCACAGAGCAATCTAAGTCATACATTTCATTTTGAAATTAATGGAGAGCAAACAAAGTTATCACATCACTGTATTGAAAAAAAAATATTTTGCAGAACAGAAAAGAACTGAGATGTACACATGTAAAGCTCAAAGATCAACGCAAAGCAAACAAACAAAAAAACATAAAGGGAGAAGAAGGATGTTTGGCGTCTGAGAAAAGATGCAATAAACACAGATGACTATGTCACTTTGCAGAAATCTCTCAGCACTTGGCATAGACTACAAAGACCAAGAGGAGGACACAGCTCCAACCACCCAGAGGGTCTGCAAGGGAAAACGGACCACCTTGCTGTGAGAAATGGATAATCAGGATGAAAATGGCATGGTAATAAAAATGGTACCTTGCTGTAAACTTACTTGAAGAAAGATCATAGGAACTGAAAAGGAAATAAGTAAAACTTGCTCTCCAGTGACAGGATTAACCTCCCTTAAAACCATAGCTAAATGGCAAATGGATAAAGGTGAGTAAAAGTAGAGTTTAAAAATACACATTTTCAGTCTCATAAAAAGAATCAAAACCAAAAGGAGGAGTTCCCGGATCTCTTTTTGGAAAACAGGTAAACATCTTTCAGAGAAGAGAATAAAACTGAAGAAATTTAACTCCTCCACTATTACTTCCTGGGAAGCTCTCCAGAAGTAGACACTAGGAGCAGATAAACTCATTGTGTTTTCAAAGAGCAAATAGATCCAGAATACTCTGATGAAACAAAGAGGTGAGTCATTATAGAGCCCAAATACCACCATCAGATCACATACCACACCATGTGGTACTTTGGGGCAGTAAAGTATTATGTCACCCTATTTCCATTTCCAAATGACCCACAATGTCCCTTACCTCCCCGCGCTTGTCATCTTGTTTCTCTTCTTTCTTCTGCTACTTGTTGCAAACTTCCCTACATAACACAGTAGTTCCCACATCTGGCTTCTTTGACCTGAGTGCTGAAAGGCAGCACAAAATGTTTAGCCTTCCTCGCAGGCTGAGATACCCCGTCTGCCCCTCAGCCGGCCGACTGGCTGATGAGAATATATACATCTTCTGGTTTGTAAGATCACCAGTGAATCCACGAGTGCGTTCTGGAAAGGAGCTGCTTGTATTGTGATTGCCAGGTACCCAATTGGGAGGTAAGAACCCTCTGAGGCTTAATCTATTTGTTTTGCCTAGAAAATTACTAAAAATATATATAATAAGATAATATGGAATTAAATAGTCCATTTGTTTTTTGTTTGGTTGGTTGTGTTTTTTTTTGTTGTTGTTGTTTTGTTTGTTTTGTTTTGATTTGTTTGGTTTTTGTCCCCTTTTATTGTAACTTCCCTGACTCATCCTTAGAAATTTATTCTAAAACATAGTAAAAAGTTGATCGCAAAAGTAGGTATCAGTGTTTGTCTTCCTTCGACAAAAGCACAACATTTTTCACACAGCAAATAATACCTTGATTCTGATGAATCTTTAAAACCCCTTCCTTCTGGCATTTGGGATATCACTGGAAATGAAAATAAGTTTAGTAGTATGTTGAGTTTAAGATTTGGAATAAAAAAAAAAAAAACATAAGGAACAGCTTTTATTGCTCCTTGTTTTTGTAGGAAAAAATATACTTTCTGTTTTTTGGTGGTTTTTTTGTGGTTTTTTTTTTTTTTTTTTTTTTCAGTGCGTGCTCTGTCTGCTTTCTACTAGGCTGCATGATGTTTTCAGTAGCAGGCAAATAAGCTGTCAAATATTTGTTTGTTTGTTTTCCAGAAAAGCTGTTTATTTTGAATAAAGAAAAGTCCTTTCAAGACCTTCTTTACAGGCACATATGTGGGTGGGTACTAGAGCTTCAGAAGGATTTTCACACTCTTGCAAGTGAAGCATGGCATTGCATATTAATAACCATAAAACAGATCTATGATTGCTTCAGAGCCTGGACAAGAAGATTCCTGTCTTATTCACAACTATCCTGAGTAGTCCTGAATTTGAGATATTTTTAACCATATTTAATTTAATAAAATCAGTAGATTTGCTTTTAATAGATACATAAAAGCACTTCACATGAAAGTTTCTTTCTTTCTAAGAAAAACAAGAGTTTCATTTTTGGTCAAAAATAAAACCTTGATCATTTGTGTAATCAAGTACCACTTAACTGCAATTCCTCCTGTATGCCTCCCTATTAATCCAAGTTGTATTTTCTGATGAAACAGAAGGAAGATGTCCATAGATTACCACTGAATAATTTGCCAAAGATTGCAAGTCTTGTTATTACTTGTATATTTACCATATAATTTGACAAAAGAATTAGATCATTACATGCATTTTTCATAAATAATATTCTTTGGTTTCCGTCTTACCTACCAAGAATATCAACTATTTATAACTCTCAGCAATGGTAATATCACTATTTGTTTTAATATCCACTACCACAGCAGGTGGTAGAGGTTCTGAATGTTTCTCTTGATAGTCTACATTGTTTTCTACTTGCCTAATATATTGTTCTAAAAACGAGTATATTGAATTAGCCATTAGCCTTACTTGGGATGAAATCTGAAATTTCTTCAAGTAAATGTAAAATTGTGATTAACTTCAGTGACTTTTACCCTTGTTCTTTATGACTCAAAACATGTATAGGCAGCTGTCAAGGTGCTGGAAGTTGCTACCTGGTTATAAGGAGGGAGAACAAATCTTCACAACTGGTTAGATTCTGCTGTGCATTCTGGATTTCCCTTGAAAAATCTTCAGATGTTCAGTATTTTAGAAACTTGGATTACCTACTGATAAACTTCGGTATTGTTTTGGGCTACTATGTTTAGAGACTACTGAATGTTTATACGTGGAATTACATTCTTAGGGCTTCTTGAGTTTGTGCTGTAGGTGATCCTACTCGGCAGGGGGTTGGACTAGATGATCTTCATTGGTCCCTTCCAACCTCGGCCATTCTGTGACTCTGTGATTCTAGTGGTTATCAGATTTCTCAAATCTACACAAGTGACTAAACACCAGAATATAAACATGAAGGAACATCTTAACAAATCAGAAATTAAGTATTCTTGGCCTTAAACACTTAGAATTTCTAAACATAACAAAACTTCACCTATTAAAAGAGGATGAAAAAATCAGCTGCAAGTAAATCATAAATCTTAGCCAAGTAAGAACACAGTGTAGTGATGGAGAGAAATATTAGATACTTGATATTAACTTCTCAAATAGTAGAACAGATGCTTTGAGACCTCTGCAGTGATTTCAGCGAGGTTTACATTAGCTCCCCCCAAAACTTGATTTATAAAAATATGTTTGGTGGTTGTGGTTTTTTTTTGATTCTCTTGGTTCAGACAATAGACATCTAACACTGGTGTGAATCAGTATCATTTTGCAGCTTGCAAGGATAATGCAGTAATAAATCCAAAGGAAGCAGGAACTATAGAGTTTATCTCCTAGTATTTACTTTTGCTATTTGGAGGCAATGGAAATTGCAGTCCTTAAAATTTCTATACAACGTGGCCCAGGAGACAGCATGATCAGAAGATGCTGCTCATCTTAGCCAATGTCTCAGTTAACATTAAGCTTCTTAGAATTTTATGCAAAACATGCCTCATTTTTTTTTTAATTTTATATATATATATATATATTTTTTTTTTTTTTGCTTAAAACTTTCCCCAGAATTAGTCCTAGCTATGATTCTTCAGAGAGAGGTTTCTGCACCTTGTTTTTTTCCTAAGGTTTGATAATGTATGCCTGTTAGACTGGCAAAATGTGGCTAGAGCAATGTGTAGCCTTTTCACTTTGCTCAAAGTTCAGACCAACATCGAGAAGGTAGGAGATGTGGATTCATTTGTGTCTCTTCCAGGATGGATACAAACATGCCTGTTCTACCTCCTGAAAAAAAGTCCCATGTTCTAGGTACTGGAATGGAAGTCTGTTCTATGCTCCCAGAGCTATTTCACTTACTATGCCATTATTAAATATTATTAAATATTCATTGGGAATGGTAAGTTTTTTCATGTCTTTATCATCTAGTGGCTAAAGCACTTTTCTGAGAGAAGGGAGAGCTGGAGTTCTATTCTTATTCTAATTAATATTTTATTGTCTGTATTAAATGCTTAGTGGCATACAGACAGGAAAGTCTACTCTACGGATTCAAGAAGAGAAACCAAATGTCCCTCACACCCAATTCATGCAACTCCAGTATTGCTCAAAACAGAAATGTCAGAGTGCTTTGCTTGTAATCTGGATCAAGAAAGCATCATCACCCCTTTTGGGAAAGAAAAACAAACAAAAAAAAAAGGACTATGTGCTACTCACTTAGCAAGAGAGTAGATGTAGAAACAAGACTGGAGGAAGGCTCAGGCTGTGATTAGTTTGTGGACAGAAGCTCCTCCAAGAAGGTCAGAGAAGTGTCTGTGTACCAGAAAGCATAAAACTTAATAAATGCCTTTTTCTTTTTTTCTTTCTTTCTTTTTTTTTTTTTTTCCTTCTTTAAAAACTTTATTAGTTGACTACTCGCCCAGATGTGCTTGCTCTTTTGGATCCCTTTTGTGAGCATCTTCATCTTTTTACATGCTGTTTACAGACACTAGAAGCCCGACAGAGAAATGTGGAGTGCTCTTGAGAAGAGATACTTGCAGTATTTCAATATTCTGCAATATAATGACTGGAAACCTTTTTGATAATATACCTTAAATAAATCACAGATAGTTGAAAATAGAGCAGCAATTTTTAAAGATAAGAAGCCTTAACATGGTATTTCAATTTTGATCATCAATAGTGGCTTAGAGCTGGGAAGGAAAAAAGTAATTTTACGAGAATAGAAAGGTTGGGAAGATGATGGGAGAACCAGAGATCTTGGGGGCAGAAAGAGAAACAAAGACATCTTTGGGGAGGTGCTGTTTCTCTAAAATTTGAAGTTAGGAAGGAGGAGTTACAAAAGCAAAATGAAATTTATTTATTTTTATTGCTTTTAGTATTACTTTTGTATCATGTTGAAGAAGCATATCTAGCCTCACAAAATGCTATATATTAGCCCTGTAAACTGTCGTTTTCCTCTTTACTTGATATTTCACCTTCTATCACTTGTCTTCTGTGCTAAAGTAGGTAGAAATGGGTCATGAAGGAGAATACCTTAGGATGCACTCTTCTGGCTTTATTAGCATTAAAGGTGGTTCGTCAAACAAGGTGGAAATTTAAATCAAAAGCTCAAAATATTTAAACGCACGAGTATGCAAGGAAACAAAATAGGCTAAATAAAATATAAATAAACATTAAAAGTTTTGCCCAGGATGTATTTGGTTATAAAAGAAAGGTGTGGTGCATTTTTCTTAAGGAAAACAAAATTGAAATAAAAACACAGAATGGTGTGGGGAAGTAAAGGGTTGAAACACTGCATGTGCATATGATTTGCACATGAAAACAGCACTGTGCATAGCATGTGCCAGACCTACTGAGATCGTACAATACGTCTGCAAAGTTGCTTAGGGTTGCCAGGATAAAGTGAAACATTTTGTTGGTTGTTTGAAAGTTTTAACCTCATTGCTCATGTTTATTTAGGTTTTATTAATTCAACTGTTTCTAAATGTCTCAGAGTGGGTAGTACAGAAGACCAGTCCAAGGGGCTGGTGTGTTCCTAGTTGAGCTGGGGCAGTGAGACGCCTCTGTGCTCTGTGCAGTTGGAAATGCAGTTATCTTTGGCTTTGAGGTGGCCAGTATGAAGCCTTGTTTTCTGGAAGCTCTGGCTCCTCAGGAACCACCAGCTCCCTGGCTACCAACTAGCAAATTTGACAGGTGAGTTTTCCTGGCAACCCAGGTTATACTTCAGCAACAGTTATTAAAAGTGGAATTTATCTGTAGAGCATTTAACCTTTAACAGAGAGTTAAGCACATGATATTTGGCTTTCAACAAAACCCCAGTGCAACAAAACTTCAAGCAACTCTAATTAGGAAAAAAAAAAAAAAAAGTAATTCACTCTCAACTGATCTTTAAGCTGCTTCAGTACCAAAATCTCCTGTTGGCATGGTTTAGAATCTGTATATTTGCAATGTGTCATCCTAATACAGAAAAATTAATTCCGGAAAGAAAGAGCCTTTTGTTGGCAATATCTTGCTGGGAGATTTGCTGTTTTCCTCTTACGAAGCCTACCACCTTTCAGTGCCTTATTTGATACCAAATTAGAGAATAGTTCAGAGAAAAAAACACAGTCATGGGAGTCAGGCATTCAAATACTCTAAAGCCCACATTTTCAATAATTTGGTATTTAAAACAAGTTCTTTTTACTAAAGGAGCTCAGTTCCTATTCAGGCAATTACATAAAATGAAAGTTGCATGAGAACTCAGCACTGTGGATGTCATCAGGGAATTATTTCTCTGTCTGTAGAGGTGAATTATAGCACAAAGTTGAGCCATAAAGCTGCGAAGTCAAAATCAGCACTTTTGAAGTCTAAAACTATAGCAACTATAATGTAGCCTGGTCACAGTGTTTTAAAACATCATGGCGGTTTGGGCTACATACAATGAAAATACTCATTACAGTGGTTAAAAAGACACAGATGAATGAGTTCGGTCTTATTCCACACTTGGAGCTTTGGAGCAGTCAGCAAAATGCATCATGATTAATATGGTGCTTCCAACATTTGAAAACAGGTTAAGTAGATTTAAAAGCTTTGGGATGTTAACGTGACACTTGACACTTGAAAGCGTAACAGTGCACAGGAAGATACACAGAAGTGC
Organism: Cygnus olor; assembly: GCF_009769625.2. Classification (NCBI taxonomy): domain Eukaryota; kingdom Metazoa; phylum Chordata; class Aves; order Anseriformes; family Anatidae; genus Cygnus; species Cygnus olor. Next base: position 15,134,591 of record NC_049198.1, on the reverse strand, counting down.
CTGAAGAAGATACGGCATCATAACAGTTGTACAGAAATTGCACATAATGAAAATCGAAGTTGACTTTGAGTTTTCACTGAGTTTTCGTCAGGTATAACAGGGTAATGCCACTGCAAAATGAAATTCTACAATCTGGGAGCATCTAAAGATGAGAACCCTAAAGACGATAATCATCCCCCTTTTTTAAGGGTGAAAATTTGTCATGAAGGTTTAGGCATCCGAACATCTAAGACACACAGATGTGTTCAGACTCACATTTTCCTGCCACTGAATCATGAAAGTGCCTAAGATTTTCAGCTGCACATCTTTGACATTCAAAGTGCCACTTGTCTAAGGTACACTTGCAGGCATCCCAAAAGGCATTCTTAACTGGAGAAGCACTGTTAGCTACTAGAAGCTATTTCGGTAGATGTTAGCCATCAGGCCTTACTGGAATCTACAGTTGGTCTGAGAGCAGCCTCTGCACAGGGGCTCAGCCCAGAACCCTGCCCAGAGCTCTGCTTGTGTGTTTTATTCAATCCCTCTTCATATGAACTACACAAATACCTAATGGGATGTAGAGAACTGTCCATGCCTCTGCCAGATGGAAACGCACCATAGGGGGAGCAAGTCATGTTGCTATCCTATCTACCTTTTTCTTTCCTCTACCAATTCTTTTGGACCTTTTTTCTGCAAAGAGAAACAGCTTTAACAGGAAGAATATGCCATCCTCTCCTGCTCAGAAGCTTGAGTAATTTCTAGAGCTATGTGTCTGGGTTTCTGCAGGCTGAAGTGATCACGGAGAATACATATATTTTTACTGAGCAGTGTTTGATTGTGCACAGTGCATTATGCTTTGGTTTTGCCTGTGGCAATGTGTTTGTAACATATGGTGTATGTTACTTCAGGCTAATTCTTTCAAAGTCTGTTCTGTGGTTAAGTAAAGATTAGCAAGGTATTTATTTAGGGCCTAATTTATCTCCTTTTGGACTTTGAGAGCTTTTCATGAACTACTGTGCTCTGTTCAACTCTTTTTCCATTTTGGACTTTCTCATTATGAAGTTGGATGTTGTAATTATCACATTTTTTAAAAACAAAAATCTATACAGGAATATTCAGGACCTTGTTTAAACTATTCTGTTGAAAGACTACGTTCCTTTAGTAATAGTTTTAGAAACTTGTGCTAGTCCTAACATGATGGTTTCAATGACAGTCTAAATGCCAAATTCTGTTTAATAAGTCTATCAAACTTTAAGATGCGTTTCAAAGAAGGGATGAACTGAAGATTTATATCACAGTCCACATTGCAGATATAACACAGAACAGAATGTCTTATTATTCTTATCATAACAGACTAGTCATACTTTCCTTTGAGAAATTATAATTCTGTATTTTATTGAAAAGCAGAATATACAGCTCTTTAAAAACCTCATATAGAAAAGTTTTGATTTGTTTTTAAATTAAAACAATTACTGACAATTGTTGTTGATGTTACAAGGCTAAACGTTTCTTATGGTAGAGTCCCCAGTACAGAATTCTATTATCTGTTGTGTCTTAAAACATCAAGTCTTCTCTCAGATAAACCATCTCCTCGTTCTATGCTCCACAAGCTCAGTGTCACCACACAAGACAGCAGGAGCTGGCAAGAGAAGGCAGCTGTAACCTTGCGAAAGCCAAGCAGAATGCAGGCAGCTCAGAAGATCCTAGCTGTGTAAACATAAAGGGTAGGGCCAGACTGTGTCTGTAAATACATCCAAATGGTCCCAATTAAATCCCTGCCTTAGATGGAAGAGTATGCTGCTAATTTACAGAACCATTGTTTATTGGTAAAATCTGCTTGCTACCTTTTCAGGACTCAGGGTTAATATATTAACCGTTGCTGCTATAGGGTATTTATACAGACTAACAGGAAATGTATTCCTTTAGAAGCAAAACTCTTGACAGCTCCAACTACCCAAAAATCTCTTTAAAACATAGAGGTAAGTTTATTTCTGTATTTTCTATCATTTGCTACATAATTACAATAATGACAATGTTCTTCCATGACAGATGTGGTCCGTCAACAGAACAATTTTTTGTACTTTTTTTTGTTTTTGGGGGGGGGTTGGTGAGGGATAATTTTTTCTGTCAGTTGCTCACAGGACAGGTGTTTTAAAAACAATCACAGAACATTACTGACACTTAGGAGTTAAATAATTTATTGTTGTATTTATCTGACGTAAAACATAAGCACAGCTGCTGTGCTGCTGATTGCTTACTTCCTAATTCAAAAATCATAGGTCAAATAAAATGTAGCAAAACAAATCAAATAAACCTTCTTCAAAGCATGAGACATATGGAAAACATGAGGTTTGGGGATTATATTTACTATTTTTATTAGTTTGTCAAATTTAAAGTTCCCTGAAGTATTTTTTTTCTCTCAGATTTTCTCTACCTCCGGTAAGTAAGGATCTACATCAAAAAATGCATGTTTCCTTCTCTTATTCCTAAATTTTCTTTAAACATTAAGCTGTATGAACTGTCAGTTCTACCTGCTATTTGAAATCTTCTTCTCTAACGAAGAACTTTGGGAGACATCTTTCCACCTGCAAATGATAAATAAGAAGATGCTAAGGCAATTTCTTTCATCAAAGGTTTAATACACTGTGTCTATATTCCCTTACTCCTAGGAAGAAAACAATTCATTCAAATTTACAAAAAAAAAAAAATACTGCTGACAGAAGTCAGAAGGTTTTCAGAAAGAAGCCTCTACTCTCTACAACTACCTGAAGGGAGGGTGTCAGTCTATTTCCTCATGTAAAAACTGACAGGACAAGAGGAAATGGTCACAAGTTGAGCCAAGGGGAGGTTTAGATTAGGCATTAGGGAGAATTTCTCCATGGAGAGGGTGGTCAACAGCTGGAACAGGCTGCCCAGGGAAGTGGTGGGGTCCCCATCCCTAAAGGTATTTAAGGGACATGTGGATGTGTCACTAAGGGACAAGGCTTAGTGATGGGATTTGGTTGGTCAGGTTGATGGTAGGACTTGATGATTCTGAAGGTCTTTTCCAACCTAGATGATAGTATGATTCTATGGATTTTGCAATATTATTCTTTGATATTAGTGATATGAATATTAGTAATATTAATAGAGGTGATTGTAGTCATTTGGAGGGTGCTCCCTTTCCTCCCTCAACCGTTTCATTTTCAGTCCTGCTTGTAATGAATTCTCCACACCAAGTCCTAAATTAGTTAAAGCCTGGGGTCTTCTCACCAGTTCAACCTGTGTATTCTGTGGTCTTCTACATCTGTCCACCCCATCAGCCCCCCGTTGATTTTGCTCCCAGGCTAGGTCAGACCTCCCAGCCTCTCCTGGTTCACACCCAGGCCCTGGAGGCCTGCTCCTCACCACCCTGTCCCTGGGATGAGCACAGGGCAAAGCTGGAGAAGGGCACAGAACAGTTTTGTTGACCATTAGGCTGTGTATGGGCATTACCAGTATGTTATGCAGATGTTATCACAAGATCCATAACACATTTCATAAGGTGAGAATCTTTGTATTTTTTTTGTGTTATTAAATTTATAATTTTTATGATATAGTACTGAAGCATAAAAGCATAACAATCTGACCCATATGCACCAGAAAGCAAATGAAATCAATCCCAGCTGCATTAAACTTCTAAAGATTTTCTGAGGCTCAACAGATGACTTTTTAAATGCTTAGTGCTGGCAGTAGTGGATGCATATGGCTGGTTGGTTTTTCTTTATTATTTTTGTGTGTGTGTGTGAAACATTTTCATTGGAAATGTTGATTCATCTAAACCAAAATATTTTGTGGGAAAAGGTCATTTTCAAAAAGCTCCTTGAACATTTTTAAACATTTTCTGTTAACACTTTCAAGCTCAAACATTTCATTTTCTGATCAAAAACACCTCTGTTAGAAATTGAAACTAATACACGGAATAAGTTGATGTACACCATTCATTTAATTTGGTGGCAACCAAGACTGATTGACTGTCCAAACTATACCTTACCAATACTACTTTTTTCAAGGCACTTCATTAGACAGAACAACTTTCCAGGTCTTCCTTAAGAAGTACCACTTCACTTCTTAAAAAATAAAGGGAGGACTAAATAAATTTTATTTCCCTCATAACTGAATTTCGTTTCCTTGCAAAACACAGTGCCATCTGTCTATTGGTGGTCCACTCTAGGTTTTGCACTGTGCCCGTAATACTGAGGTGTGGGAAAAATAAATGAGAAGGCCCCTGAATTTCTAATAGTACATCCAGAGGAGAAAAGAAGAAAGAAAAAAAAAAGAGAGAGAGAGAGAAAGATTTCCAGTATTTGCTAATAGCTGTCAGAAACCTAAAAACCTATGATTCTTCCCACCCTTTTATAAAACATGTTTTAGAATGTTTTAAAGAAAAAAAACCAAGGAACTAAAGCATTAACAGGTACAGGCTGGTGAGGTAGATGAAGATGGCTTTATGCCCTGCAATTACTGGCATTTGGAGAACATCATCGTTTCAGTAATTCAGCTTTTCATTCTATCAATTATTGAGCAACTCACATTATTTTTGATGAAATCCTACAAACACAAGGACTGGAAATGTCCCATTTTGAGTATAGTAATGAACTAGACCTGCTGGTATGGATTGGGAAAGAAAAATTTGGGGGTAATGTGAAATCTCCTGTTTAAAATTCTCCTCATATTCCAAACACAGGTTTCTGTGAAATGAATTAAAGAAGTGAAGAAGCAAAAAGAGAAAGGTTGGAAATGCTCATATGTAAACTACTGAGATATTAAACCTTGTTTTGGGGGTCTGGGAGAGATAAGATTGAGGTGATATTGCATGATTGCATTTTTAAAGACTCGCTAGAGATAATGTTTCTGAAGTCAGGTGTAAACTGCTTTCATTTCTGTTTCTTGACCATTGTTTCTCTGAAAAACAGCATCATTAGGTAGAAGCCCTGATGTTACTCAGTTCAATAATAAAGTGCTAGGTGACTCAAGAAGAGAAATCTGTATGTTCTAGAAAAGTAACAGAATGAATCACAATATTCTAGATAATGACCAAGTCTATTTGTTGCAATATAAATACATAAATTAGCTGAGAATTATATTGACAAATATTGCTTAAACATCTGGCATTTCCCATAGCAGATGTCTGTTAACTATGCCGTTCTTTTAAGCGTATCAGTAAGAGAGAGCTAAGGATATATGGGAACGAAGAGCAACCAACATTTTCCAAAAGACTGCCCCCTAAATGCTAGCAGCAATAGTAGAACCAAATTTAAACTTCTGAACTTTCCTTTTGGTTAGGTAAAATGATGGAACTGCCAAGCCAGCCAAATACAAAAAGAGACCATGAAAGGATTTGGGAGGCAGTACAAATTTAGCTTTTGGGAATCGCAGTGCAATTTTTTTTGTTTATTTATTTTTTTTTTCTGCTTGCACACACCCACAACAACACATAGATAAAAAATAAATCCTAGTGAAAGGAAGGAAGATGACATTTGAACTATGAGCAGCCATGGTAGTTTTCAGGGCACTCTTCAAACCATTGCTGTTTTACCCCCCGCCCTCATTCCTGGAAGCACTTACACAGGATCACACTGGAATAGTCAAAATTACCTAAGATGGCTTCTCTGCCATCTCTGTTTCTGAGTTGTTAGAAGTTGCATTTTTCAGAGATGGATTTCCCAATAGAGGAAAAAATGCACTGGAAGCAGAGCCCCAAAGAACGTTTAGGATGAAAAAAATGTGACAATAAAGCACTATCTTAAATGGATGTGCAGAAACAGAGTGAGATGTGATGTTACACTGCTAGCTTGTATCAGCATTCCTAAGTTTTATGGAAATATCAAGCAGGAGAATCAGACAGAAGTATAACTTAAGAGCTGTGACCAAACATACCCAGGCTAGCTGTGAATTAGGTGGTCTGCTGCTCTAGCAGTGAAGCCATGGCAAGGTTAAGATTAGCACAATCCAGATCCAAATATCTGTCAATATTTTTTGGACAAATCTTCAGTTACTGCAGGTATTCAACCATGCTGCCTTAGCTGTGCTGCTGATTGACTCAGCTGGGAATTTTAAGGGTAGTGCAAATATGCCAACACAAAAGATTAACAAACAAAACCAAAATACTAAAAGGTCATGTTAGAACTGAGGAAAAAATCATAGAACCATAGAATCATTAAGGTTGGAAAAGACCTCCAAGATCCTCTGATCCAACCATCCCCCTACCACAAGCATTAGACACTGAACCATGTCCCTAAACGCCACATCCAAACTTTCCATGAACACCCTCAGGAACCGTGACTCCACCACCTCCCTGGGCAACCCGTTCCAATTCCCAACTACTCCCAGCACCCCACAACCTCCTTTCAGGTAGCTGTAGAGAGCAATAAGGTCTCCCCTCAGCCTCCTCTCCTCCAGACTAAACAACCCCAATTCCCTCAGCTGCTCCTCACAGGACTTGTCGTCCAGGCCCTCCACCAGCTTCGTAGCCTTTCTCTGGACACGCTCCAGGGCCTTGATGTCTTTATTGCACTGAGGAGCCTAAAGCTGAACACAGTACTCGAGGTGCAGCCTCACCAGAACTGAGTACATGTCAGGATTTATCCGTCTCTGCTTTGGTTGTTTCCAGAGCTGACTAGCTTCTTGAAATTTCTATCTTAAGGTTGCATTTCAGATGGCAGAGTTAATTTAGTATGTGAGGAGTAAGGAGCACTACACCAGTGTTTTCATAACATGATCTCAGCTCACAAGTGATACCAGCTGACCTCCACCTACTCCCTGCCATGCAAGCGTTCATATTCACACAGCTCAACAGTCTGTTTCTAGCTTTGTTTGTATTTTTCTGCTGTCTTTAGTCATAATCCTGTCAGGGTATGGAGGCAAATATGTCCTTCAGACTTTTCCTTGTATTAGGTGTTTCCCACCTATATATTTCAAACATGAATATATATATATATATATTGCAATAACGTGACCTTATTTTCTCTACTTTCATGGCTTTGGCTTGTGGTTATATACTAAATTTTAAATGTTGGTTTTAAGACACTGCAACATCTTGTCCTATTGGGGTCTTTCATCTGAGAAGCAGATCGCTCTGTCAAAACTATTTATTAGTAAATTTTCAAAGATGCTTAAATGAAGTCAGAGGTGACAGCTTAGATTTCCTGCATAGCAAAGCACAATATTGGTGCTCACCTTTCTGGATTTCACATTCAAAACTTTCTGTACTACCTGTCAGAACAGCTGAAGAGAAATAGTTAGAAAAACATCTTTTCAATATCAGAGCCAAAAATCATGCAATGAATTCTTCTTAGTATGAAAACAGCTGTTAAAGTTATGGTGGACTTTCGGTATGCATAAGACAAGGTTTGTAAGGAGAGAGAATATTTTATTAGATTATTTGATAAAGGAGGTAAATACAAATTTCTGTGTACACAAGTGCTTAAGAGATATTCTTTAAGTATAGATTAATATGACCAAGGACAAAGTCCTTGGCTCTGTGTAAGCACTGATGAGCAACAACTAAAATATTGCTGGGTTATCACCACTATTTTCATCAAAAATCCAAACCACAGCATCATTCAAGCCTCTAGGAAGAAAACTCTGTCCCAGCCAGAACCAGGACAAGTCTGGTTAGACATCATGCTGCAGCTGCTGTATGCAAGGAAAGACTGGTTTTATTGCATGTTAATTATTTTCTCTTTAAAACCATAGGATCATTAAAGTTGGAAAAGATCTCCAAGATTATCTAGTTCAACTGTCCCCCTACCACCAATGTCACCCACTAAACCATGCCCCTAAGCACCACGTCCAACCTTTCCTTTAACACCTCCAGGGACTCCACCACTTCCCTGGGCAACCTGTTCCAACACCTGACTGCTCTTTCTGAGAAGAAATGTCTCCTCATTTCCAACCTGAACCTCCCCTGGCGCAACTTGAGGCCATTGCCTCTAGTCCTATCACTAGTTATCTGCAAGAAGAGGCCAACCCCCAGCTCCCCACAGCTTCCTTTCAGGCAGTTGTAGAGAGCAATAAGGTCTCCCCTCAGCCTCCTCTTCCCCTGACTAAACAACCCTAGTTCCCTCAGCCGCTCCTCACAGGATTTGTGGTCCAGACACTTCACCAGCTTCGTAGCCTTTCTCTGGACATGGTCCAGGGCCTTGATGTCCTTCTTGTACTGAGGAGCCCAAAACCGAACACAGTACTCAAGGTGCAGCATCACCAGAGCTGAGACGATCACCTCCCTGGTCCTGCTGGCTGCACTATTCCTGATACAAGCCAGGATGCCGTTGGCCTTCTTGGCCATGTGGGCACACTGCCAGCTCATGTTCAGGCAAGCACCAACCAATACCCCCAGAGCCTTTTCCTCCACACAGCTTTCCAGCCACTCTGCCCCAAGCCTGTAGCACTGCATGGGGTTGTTGTGGCCAAAGTGCAGGACCCGGCACTTAGCCATGCTGAACCTCATCCCATTGGCCTCTGCCCACTGACCCAACCTGTCCAGGTCCCTCTGCAGGGCCTCCCTACCCTCCGGCAGATCAACACTTCCCCCAACTTGGTGTCATCTGCAAACTTACTGAGGGTGTGCTCAATTCCCTCATCCAAATCATCAATAAAGATATTAAAGAGGATGGGTCCCAACACTGACCCTTGGGGAACACCACTGGTGACCGGTTGCCAGGTGGATTTCACTTCGTTCACCACCATTCTCTGGGCCCAGCCACCCAGCCAGTTTTTAACCCAGCAAAGCATGTACCTGTCCGAGCCATGGGCTGCCAGCTTCTCCAGGAGAATACTGGGGGAGACAGTGTCAAAGGCCTTGCTGAAGCCTAGGTAGATTATGTCAACAGCCCTTCCCTCATCCACCAGGCGGGTCATCCGGTCATAGAAGGAGATGAGGTTGGTCAGGCAGGACTTGCCTTTCATGAACCCATGCTGACTGGGCCTGATCCCCTGGTTGTCCCGCATATGCTGTGTGATTGCATTCAGGATGACCTTCCATCACCTTTCGTGGCACCGAGGTCAGGCTGACAGGCTTGTAATTCCCTGGGTCCTCCTTGTGAACCTTCTTATAGATAGGCATCACATTAGCAAGTCTCCAGTCATCTGGGACCTCTCCAGTTGACTATGACAGTTGATAGATGGTGAAAAGCGGCTCAGCAATTATATCTGCCAGCTCCCTCAGCACCCTTGGGTGGATGCTACTGTTTCTGGAGTCAAGACTACAACATAGCTCCCTGTAAGCAAGAAAATCAGCCCAGGCTTAGCTGGCATAAAGGAAGAGAGTAATAAATAAAAAACACATCTTCTCAGTAGAAGGGGTGGAAGGAGTGATTACCTAGATGTTAGCAGTAAAGTTATCCATCATCTCAAGTGCTGCACTTGTATAACGCATATTTTACTTCGTGTGTTCTGTTTGATATATTCTAGTTTCCAAGGGTTTGATTAAAATGTGATTAGAGACACAACAATATGATAGGCTTGGTGTTTAATTTCATGGCTTTGGAGTAGAGAAAATTGAACTTTAAGTCCTGTGTTTATGTCAGCTGCCTGGGCAAATGAAATGAAAGTTTTGTTTGGCACATTTGTTGTGTGTGTAAACTGCATATAACATATTTACATATTGTGTTGGAGGAGATGGAAAAATCTTGACATGAATTCAGCATATGAAGAGGCAAAATAGGTATATTTACATTAAGGCTTCTCGTTAGTTTCTATTTCTGACATCTGTGATCTGACTTTATAGTACAATTTTTGCCAGCTTCCCTAAAATTCTTGCCTCTAATTTCAAGTTTGAAGGTTGTCTTCCTTCCTTCCTTCCTTCCTTCCTTCCTTCCTTCCTTCCTTCCTTCCTTCCCTCCTTCCTTCCTTCCTTCCTTCCTTCCCTCCCTCCCTCCCTCCCTCCCTTCCTCCCTTCCTCCCTCCCTCCCTCCCTTCCTCCCTTCCTCCCTTCCTCCCTCCCTTCCTCCCTTCCTCCCTTCCTCCCTCCCTCCCTTCCCCCCTTCCTCCCTTCCTCCCTTCCTTCAGTTGATTTCTAATTTCATTTAGAAATCAAATGTCAACAGATCCACAATTACATCCCCATTTTAGAGTCTATATCTAAAGGACATTCTATGTTAACTTTTCATGACAACTTTAAGGAGTGTAGAAGTAGTACACTGCGTCTTATCTGGAAGGATATGAAACAGAAAATATATGACACGATATGCCATAATTACATTACCACTTTTAAAAATGCATTATAAATAGTTTTAAAGAGATATCATATAAGTTTTGTGAAACAGGAGTTAAGAATAAATTAAAGCAGGGAGTCTATCTTTCTTTTGAGTCTTCCACCTACTTCCCCTAAAGTAATTCACTCTGCACTTGAGATCTGTCTCTGATAAATTCATACAGTGGAGGCACTTTTTCATTTCGTATCATTCACAGAATGGCTGATGTTGGTAGGGACCTCTGGAGGCTATCTGGTCCAACACCTGCTCAAGCAGGGACACCTAGAGTTGCCCAGACCAAAGAGGAGACTCCACAGCCACTCTGGCCAGCTTGTGCCAGGGCCCTGTCACCTACACAGCACAGAAGTGCTTCCTGATGACAGAGGGAACCTTCTGTGTTCCAGTTTGTGCCCATCACTCCTTGTCCTGAACCACTGAAATGAGCCTGTCTCTGTCTTCATTGTACCCTCCCTTCAGTTATTTGTTGACATTGATAGGATCCCCACTGAGCCTCCTCTTCTCCAAGAAGAAAAGTCCCAGCTCACTCAGCCTGTCCTCACAGGAGTTCATAGAATCATAGAATGGATCCTGTTGGAAGGAACCATAAAGATCATCTAGTTCCAACCCCCCTGCCATGGGCAGGGATGCCACCCACTAGATTAGGTTGCCCAGAGCCTCATCCAACCTAGCCTTGAACACCTCCAGGGATGGGGCAGCCACAACTTCTCTGGGCAACCTGTTCCAGTGCCTCAGCACCCTCTGAGTAAAGAATTTCCTCCTAAACTTTAATATAAATCTCCCCTCTTAGTTTAAAATTGTTCCCCCTTGTCCTATCATTATACACCCAGGAAAGAAGTTGCTCTCCATCTTTTTTTTATAAGCCCCCTTTAAGTACTGAAAAGCTGCAATAGTGTCACCCCAGAGCCTTTTCTTCCCCATATCTCTCAGCCTTTCTTCACAGGAGAGGTGCTCCGGCCCTCTGATCATCCTCATGGCCCTCCCCTGGACCCACTCTAACAGCCCCACATCCTTCTTGTGCTGGTGGCCCCAAACCTGGATGCAGCACTCCAGGTGGGGCCTCACACAGGCAGAGCAGAGGGGCACAATCCCCTCCCTCCACCTGCTGCCCACCCCTCTGTTGGTGCAGCCCAGGACGCAGTTGGCCTTCTGGGCTGCAGGCACACACTGCTGGCTCATGTCAAGCTTTTGTCCACCAGAGCCCCCAAGTCCTTCTCTGCAAGGCTGCTCTCAGTGGGTTCTTCTCCCAGCCTGTGCTCATGTCTGGGATTGCCCCGACCCAGGTGCAGCACCTTGCACTTGGACTTGTTGAACCTCATCAGGTTCACATGGACCCACTTCTCAAGCTTGTCCAGGTAATGTGATATTCAATCTGATACTGAAAGAGGTGTCACTAAGATGTTATACATTTCAACATACAAGCAAATTACTTGTGAAAAATTGGTTTATTGTAATACTTTCATCTTTATTTATGAAAAATAATAAGTACCTTGAGTCAGTTTACCCCTTCATAAAAAAAAAAAATAGCCAAGAACCTAGAGTACACACCTGTACATGTGCTTTGCAACAGATGCAATGGGATAATTTATTATGCAGCTACATGTTCATGAGTCTAAGCCCTGAGAACTGGGAAGGGGATGATGAGTTTTGATATCTTTTGGACTATATCAGAGGACACAGAGGGGGGTGAGAAAGTGTAAAACAGCATATTCACACACCTTTCTACAGCTGTTGTCCCACTACCCTTTGATCTGAATGCTGCTCAAATGAAAAAAGCCTCCCTATAAATAATTCATTACCATTGTTACTGCTACCTCTCTTAAGTCTATGAAGCAAAGAATATGACGAGAAAAAGCACAGAGCAAAACTACCTCTGAAAGCGGAGGTGACTTTATGAAGCTGAGGTCTGCTATCCAACAGTATAACTTTTGGTTGCCATCAGCAACTAAAAGTAACAATTTCTGCAAGAGCTGTCCCAGTTATAACAGATATTGCTCAATGCATTATTTAAATACCTTTTATTGGTGCTGAGGAAACTCTGTCAGATTTATTTTTCCTGAAACTAAGCTCCTTTCAAAACTACAGAATCAAGTTTAAGCTTTACTACACTTTCTTTTCTGTATCCAACAACTTGATATCTAGTCATATATGGTAAGCTTTGCAAGTGAAAAAAAAAATAAAATGAATATCTATTATGTCCTACCTGAAACTACAAAGATTTTTTCTGTCTGTAAGTTTTGTTTTCTCCTCAAACATCATGGACCTGTCTACAACTCAGACATTACTATTTATTAGTACAGTATGTTCCTCTGCTTCAACTACTGTGGCAGAGGTATATGGCATTGACTTGGTGCTTTAGCAAACAAAAGAGTAAAAGAATAATCAGATGGTTGATAAAAAGACTGCTAGTTAGAGTAGACTCTGACCTTTAAAATACTTTGCAAATATCAGTTCATTTAAGGTTACCTTGTTCATGCAAAGTGAGAACTTCCTGTGATGAGGCTCCAAATCCAGCCTATTTGTTGACAACATGGATCTCATCAGCAGTAGTTTTCCATTTAACTGAAGCTGTAAGAAACCTGCAATGCTGCAGTAGAATGCTATTTAATCTTAAGCTTCTTCAACAACTTATCCCTCAGCATTCGACAGAGTACGAACTCAGAGTAGGCTAAAAGAGTCTCTTGTATTATGGCTGCTATTTCTCTACATTAAAGCTACTGTAGTAGCTTGTCCCCATTAAAATAAATCCAAAAACAAATTAGTGGAGATCTGCAGCTGCAAATACATCCTTTTGATAGCAACTGACCTTTATGAGCTGCAGATATGATCCAAGTTATCCCTAATCAGTGTCAAATCCTGGTATTGGTACAGAATTACTACTGGTCTGAGATAGCTTCAGCCTGAAACATGATTAGAGAGGATTTTGGGTCTCCTCTCTAAGTTGATCAATAGCACTTGACTAGAGGCCTGACACAGGTAATTTGCATGCTGAAATATCAACTTAATCAAGCCTTGTGTGCTCCAGGTGGAGTAAGTCAAGAAACCTAAACTGAAATATATTTCTGCTATGAAATGCTGAGAAAAATACAATTCATCTGAACAGAAGCACAAAAACCACTGATAAAAATATCCTTGGGAGGGTTTTTCAGCCTCACCAGTGGAGACAGAAACTTTTAATAGGCCAAAGAGAAATCAGAAGGGTTCCAAGGAACACTTCAGAGAACAACATGACTAGCTAGAACAAGACAAAGATATACCAAAAGACAGATGTCTTGATGAACATCAGGGCTAGAAGAATACTCTATAGGATCACAAAGCAGAAGAAGGTGATAAAAGCAGAGGAAGCAATCAAGTACCACGGCAGAACCCTAGGGAACAGGATCATACACCACGAATGTGGGAACCAAGGCAGCAGCAGTGTCATGAATAAAGTGGGGGTGATGAAAGGAGTAACTGAGACAGAGGAGCAGAAATCAGGTGCTGGTGAACATGGGGCTTGCCTACACGTGGGGCTTGCCTGAGCAGGACAAAGCAAGCTGTGCAATCCCGTTGTATACTTTGTATTTGCAACAAACCATCGGTCAGCCTCCTGCGCCACCCTGCAGCTGGTTACACAACCACGATAACAGGTTGTGGGCACGTACAGGGCTGACACCCTTGGCAAACCTAAGAAGAGGCTTCCAGTAAACAAAGGACTGGTTACAAATCACATCACAATCTTGTGCCCAGAGGTTCATTTTTTCCCTCTCCACTTTCCCAAGACCACACATGGAGAAGGAGACCCAGGCTCCTACTAGTAGCAGGTAAAGCATGTGCTGTGAAGAACCTGGGTTCCCAAGGATGGATTTAACTGTGGGGTCAGAGGGAGGGCTGAGGCATCTTAACAGCATGGAAATACTGTTGCCTAATTAAAAAAAAAAATCTGTAAGATAAGTCAAACTGGAAATAAATACCATTATATACTGGCCCAGAACTGCAAATCATTTTGGAAGGACGTCCAATTAATTTTATGAAATTCTGTATCATGAGAGACACTTGGTATTGACTCACAGAAATATTGGTGAGTTTTTCCTTTAACACTGTTATTTACACAATCCCTATGGTTCAGAGTTGCAGAAATTTATATGTTAGAAAAATAAGAAAAACAGAAAATATGGTATACAACACACACACACACAAAAAAAAAACTAGGTCGTTTCCCTGGTGTTGCAAGGTTTTGATGGAATTAATTGAGAATAAGGGAGTGAAATGGTTAATTCTCTGAAGAAATACCAGAGCTTACTGATTTCCAGACCACAGCTAAAATCTTGGATGTCAGCAAGTTATACTTGCATTTAAAAATACAATTTAAAAACGAATGGCAGAAAGAAAGGTAGGCAATTGTTCCATCTAAAGAGCAGTGGGCTAACCATCATGTTAAAATACATTGACATTTATAGAAATGTGCATATTTCCAGCACCCAAAATGGTGCTTAACACTAAATTGTAAGTGGACAGATGTATAGACATATTTTCAGATGCAAATTCTTTGCTCCATTAAATCTTGAAAATTAATTTAAAATCTGTATATCAACTTATCACTTTAGTTATTGAGACACAATTTCTTAATGATTTCTATTTATTATTTAATAACTGAAAAGCTTATATTTCAGAAGTTCATCTAAATCCACATGTGCTCATCTGGCTATCCAGACTGTTTCTGAAGTTTTTCAGCAAGTATTTAAGGCATCAAATCCTTTCTAAGATATGGCCTGTGACAACAATTACTTCATCTTTATCAATTCATCCTTGTTCATACAGGATACACAAAACACCTGCTCTTCCCTCCAGGTCTTAGTCCCATGGAACTCTACGAAGCAGATCCCTAAAGAGGCCAAAGTCTGTTCTCCTGAAGCCCAGAGTAGTGAGCTTGCTGTGCTCCCTCCATGCTGCCCTAAGGATCCTTCATTTCGTGATCACAGCAGCCAAGGCTGCCCTTGAGCTTTGCATTCCCCACCAGCCCCGCCTTGTTGGTAAGAACATGGTACAGCACAACACCTCTTGTTTGCTCCTGTATCACTTGGAGAAGGAAGTTATCATCAATGCATTTCAGGAACCTTCTGGATTGCTTATGTCCTCTGTGTTGTCCCTCCAACAGATAGTGGGATTTTCATTTTTTTCTGGCAAATGATGGTGTTTTCACAAACACTACATTCATAATTTCACTAACAGTAACACATTTTATTAGAAAAATAAAGCTTAAAACAAGGTTGTTGCACAACATGGAGAAACCTGAGCTAGTGCTCTGAGTGATCTGAAAACAGTAAGAGAACACAAACAGAACTTTCTGCCTGAGCAGTATTGCTTCCTGTACATGGCGTTGCACTGTGACATGACCTTAACATTTGATTTAGTTTAAGATTCAGGCATTTTGGTTAACTGATGAAGAAATCCTAATTTCCTGCCAAAAACATACCACTGGAGGTATCAAATACTAAAGTAAACAAAGCTACAGAAAGTTTTGCATAACATCAAGAAGAGGTACTGGGCAAAAGTAATTCTTGCCTATGAAAAGTAAATGAAGCTTTGATGCAGGACTCATGAAGTCAATACCAGCATTCATGCTGAGAAGCTGAACTGACCAGAAGCCATTAACCTGGTCTGTGGAATGGCCAACCCCTGACAAGCCCCAGCAGACAGTACTCAAACAGATAGGTGATAGAAAGCTAAGAAGATCTACAATTTATTAAGATCTTCCTTAAAAAAAAAAAAAAAACTAATTTTGCATATAATAATTGGTAATAAAAACACATTGTTGGACATTAAAATTCAAAAATATCAGGGAAATTAAGGTAACAGCAGGAAAATTTGGAAAAGATGACAACAAAAAAGTGTGAACAGCCCTTTTTTAAAGTGGCTTGACAGAATCTCTTAAATAAAATGGCCTGGGTAGTTAATATTGGTGGATATTATTAATGCAGGTTGTATATGTATGTCCATGCATGCTACAAAAAATACATGAAAACTGACAGCTACAGAATTCAACAGGTTTTTCCTGCTTAAAAGCATAGCTATCATCAAAGCAGTATTTCAAATGTTTATGAGGCCAGACCTGAATCCTTCTCTATGGGATACAAACACACTTGAAAATAAATATCTCTTTAATAACTTGAAGGCTGCAAAGCTCACGAAGCCAATACATTAAAAAATTATAAGAATAACAAATAATATTAGAAATAAAAATAATAAAACAGAAACAATGCTTCCTCCAAGAGTTACATAGGTATGGACCTGCATTTTAAAAAAATAACTCTAATGTGCCTCTCAGTTTCTGAATGTTGAGCTGGATGTGCCCTGAAGATGACTAACCTTCCAAAAGTATTACAGTAGACATTTAGAAATACTCAGGAAGACTCAAGTTTCCCATTCAAAGAACGATGGCCTCACAAATCAGTTTTGTGTCCTTTGTCTCATCAGTGTGAGAAACAAAACTGTGTTTTTGCAGTAAAATGTGTTTTTGCAGTGGAAAATTCCACTAACCTTGCATATTCAAAAGTGATTGTGCAGGCATGACAGTGGCATAGCAGTGGGGAGTATGTTAAGCAGATAAGGGGAAGGTCCCACTGTCTCAGAATAAGGAGGATAGCTAAGAGAAACAGGATGAGCAGTGTGAAATCAGTAAAAACAAACAAAGAAAATCACTGGCCCTCTAGTCATGAGAGAAGAAGGAAAAAAAAAAGGAAAAGGACAAATTAACAGTTGGTTAAATAAATTTGTACATATATGGTATAGCAATAAGCATTGAGTAGTTTGTGAACCTGTAGTACTCAGCCAATGAGGAAACAGGGAAGAAATCAAGTGTTGGGTTATAGGGAACATAAGGTTATGATATACTTTTGCTGGGCGCTCCTGCTTGCAGGATGCCCGCTGCTGCAATCACAAATAAAATAGCTTCACAGAAGAACCTGTCTGAGAAAATTATTAATAATGTGAATTTCTCACAACAAGCACATGGCATTAAGCTCTGTGCAGCTGAAATAATAAGCAAAATGATATTTCATCAATAGAGAGAGCTAAAGAGGCAAAAAGGGAATCTTGAATTCCTCTGAAAAGAAAGCCCTGTGATGTGCTGTTGAAACTGCACACGGAGAGGATGGCCCTGAGGGCAGGTAGTGCAGCAGAAAATCTCCTGTAAACATGAAACTGAACAGAAAACAATCTGAAGTGCAAATCACTATTCATTTCTGTTACTATGATGAAAATACATGGCAGGACCTTTACCAGTCCCTTCCTCGAGAACTTCAAATATTATGTTAATATATAACTGTATCCTTTAGGAACTGGACCTCTCAATGATTTTTCAGAAGGAGAGATTAGCCCAGAGATTCTTCATACAGTTCTCCTGAGTAATTGGTTAAACAGTAATAGTTCATTAATTTTATGTAAAATAAGGCCCAACACATAAATTAATTCGATGCATACATGATTAATATACCAAAATAATGCTGATGAAATAAAATTATTTATTCCTGGTATAAAAGAGAGAGTTTGTGGAAGCCTTTGCAGGAACTGAGAACACCAACATGTATAAGTCCCACCCCACAAGATTTACTAAGGCAGCTCACCCAGTGTCTAAGAATGACTTGAATGCCAACCTGGTATGGCAAATTGACTGGAACAAAAAAAAATGTTTCAAAGACCAGCTATCCATTTTTTTTAGTTCAAATATTTTTGAGAAATCTTATTAAAGCTACACTATAAACTCAATATGTGGGTTTTGTCTCCACCTGTTCTGCTAGGGACTACATGTAACAGGTCTGTACACTACTGAAACTTAAAATTCTCTCTCTCTCTCTCTCTCTCTCTCTCTCTCTCTTTCTCTTTCTCTCTCTCTTTCCTAAAAACACTATAGAAATCACACCCTTGCAAAATATGAGTGACCAGATAGGGAGATGATAACAACACTTTATCTAAACAGATGTAGATTCAGTTGTGTATTTCGTAATGTTGATGCAGTTGACTTCTAAAATACATGAACATGAAACATTACTCAGAATTAGTAAAATGGACTAATTCATCAGCCACTGTGGCAATATCCATCTCAACAGCAAAATGACTGCAAGAAAGAACAAAATACTATTTGGGAGGACAAAATTAGAGTTGCAAAGATGATTGTGGAAGTTCGATACAAACTGGCCATTTTCCTTTTACCTTTTGATGTACATCAGGACAAAAAGGACAATATATTTAACTACAACAAGTTTAGTTGTGGTCTCTACAGAATGCTGACTTAAGCTAATGCCCTGAGTAACTTCTTGGAAAGGCTTTTGAAGAGCTGATGTGAGTGACAAATTGTACCAAATAGTTTATTGGCTTTAGAAAGAATAAATAACTTTAGCAGTAGCACCTTGGATTATAAACTTTGATTTATAAATCCAGTGCGCTTATTTTCATTTCACGTCTCAACACACAAATTTACAAACCTTCCATATACTGAAAATGTTTTTTTGGTTGGTTGGTTGGTTTGTTCCCATTAACCTGAAGAATAATGTAGGTTTTTTTCCCTTCTAGCTAGAGATGTTCTCATTTCTAGCCCTTATTACCCTCTCCCTGAATCTGGAGCTGGACTCAATGATCTTTGTGGTCCTTGTGGGTCCCTTCCAACTCGGGATATTCTATTACTCTATGCATTTGTGTATTCACCAGTATATCCTTTTAATTTAAATGTTTTTCTTCTTGTCTTTCTTATGAAGGTTTTAGATTTATTCATGTATATTTTTATTCATGTATATTTTTTAGATTTATTCATGTATAGTTTATGGCAATATTTGTCTCATATTTGCTATTACTTTTGTTCTGTAATGGACAATCAAAAATTCCAACAGACTGAAGGAGCAGGCTATCCAAGGAAACAGTAGTTTACTTACAGAAATGCTGTTAACTGATCAATACAAAAGCCTTCACATTTGCTTGATATACCTCCTTATTTTTTTATTTGCTTGATATACCTCCTTATTTGCAAAGGGATGAAAAGCACCCACAACAGTCAGGGAGCAAAAGTTCCCACTGGCTTGCACCAGGGCAATTGAACACGGATACTATTTTCTCACTGATTTCCCAGCTAAAGCAACTTACCAGTTTCCTACTTGAACCAGAGGATTTCCACCTAGTTTTGTTAAGAAACATTTTTACACTCTTCTCTTTTCTACTGTTATCCTGCATGAAATGTAACTATTAGACACTATCAGTAGTTTACAGTGCTTTCTTGCTGCTCTCACTCTTTAAACTTGTACTACTGGTCTACAGCTTTTTGCTTTGACATACACACACTCTGAACTTGGGACTGTAAATATCAAGCTGTTCAAGTGCATCTGCTGCTAGTAAAAATGAATTATCAGTCAGCAACAAGTCAACTTCATCATGAAACAATCCCTTTAAACAACGTACTACTTTACAGAAGGTCCTGACACTGAAGTCTAGGCAGCATGTTGCCCTTTGACAGATAATATTTATCTGAATACTGAGTAGGAAGTCCCACAATAACAAGCACCTTGCTGAGACTCCAGCAACGCATATGAACCTGTAAGTCTTTAAATTTTTACCAAGTTCAAGATTTCTTATTTTCTTCCTTCAACATGACCTGGATAAATTGCCCAAGATAACAAATAAAATCCTGAAAAAAATCCTCTTTAAAAATGGAGGATTTTTTTTTCAATGATAACTCTAATCTCATTTTACATCTCTTGTTTTACCAGTGATACCTTTGACTAAGGATCCTGTTAGCAGTTTTGTTTGACTGTTTGTTTGTTTCCTAAGGTTTGGAATAACTTTTAGCTGAGTTTATTTAATGCACAATCCTTGGTCTTCCATTGCATTAGTAGTCTCCTGAGCTGACTCCTGAGTATGCATACCTTCAACTCAACACAATGCGATGGCCTTATCTGATGAAAAGCCAGCTTTCCTCTTTCAGTATTTGGCACAGAGAAGCATAAAGCAGTTATTCTATTTAACTGTTAAGCCTTACTTGTTAGTTAAGACTGCAGACAGAGTGGGTATCCATCTGGACTTCATGGATGTGGCATTGCACCAGCCCTGAGAGGAAAGCACACAGGACATTGAATTCCATTAGCTTACCTTGCCTAACTGCATGAGTGTTTCTGTGCTCATCTT
Organism: Cygnus olor; assembly: GCF_009769625.2. Taxonomy (NCBI): domain Eukaryota; kingdom Metazoa; phylum Chordata; class Aves; order Anseriformes; family Anatidae; genus Cygnus; species Cygnus olor. The sequence continues at coordinate 15,114,231 of NC_049198.1, read as the reverse complement.
CCAAAACAGTAATACTGAAATGCAAAAAAATATTATTTTTTTCATATGGAAATTACCTCCAGGTTAAGAGTAGTGCCCTTTTTAAATGGTTTGTTGATAAACTATAGGTAAATGTTATAGCTATTCAGACAGGGAATTACAACTAATCATTAGCATCTTTAACATATGGTTTATCTCTGTTAATACCCATTCATTAGCTGTTTTTGACACACACACACACACAAAAAACCCTCTGATTTTCATCCCATCACTGAAAAGTAAAAAGGTATGCTCCAAAACTGTGTCCATTACAAAGCACTCACTACCACTTTCTGCAGCTTGACCCTGAATCGAAAATGTTATTCTCTCAGTTTACTAATTTCCATTAGGAAATGTATTTGGAAGCAAAAGTCACATTGTGAAAAGTTAACAGAATAAACAGGAAAAGAAAGAGGATTATCCTGTCTAAAATTCTTGACAGTTCAGTAACCTGACTTGTAAATCTGAGGAAGCTACTTGGCTATTCCCTGAGCAGTACAAGCATATCTCTGCTAATCTCTGCTTAGTCACAATCAAAACCATGATATTCATATTATGTTATTATTTCCCCACCATTTAAAATCTTACTTAGTGAAATCCTAAAACCAAAAGATATAGGCTTCACAGAAATCTCATGCCCAAACTTTTTTTTTTTATTCTAGGAGACTAGATAGAAAGTTATCAGGATCTTCTTTTCAAGTTACACCAAATTATAAAAATTTAGAAGAAAAAAAGGAAAAAAGAAACTTCAAATGAAAAGAACAGTTATACAAGATATGCATTTAGCAATCCAGATACAGATCATGGAAAGAACAAATAAACGGTAAATTATTTAATGGGCTATAAGTAATGAAAAAACTTCTAAATCTAAGCTAATGAAAAGAGAGTAGAGGAAGAAATGCATTACTTAAATGCTGAGGAACTGAAATCACAGAATCACAGAATGGTCAGGGTTGGAAGGGACCTCTGAAGATCATCTAGTCCAACACCCCTGCCGAGCAGGATTACTCTCTGTGGAGAGCAGCCCATGCTGGAGCAGTCCGTTCCTGTAGGACTGCACCCTGTGGTACGGCTCCCGGGCTGGCAGTTCTCAGACCGGCAGGCATTTTCTTCTGCCCCAGGCTCAGGAGACTTTTTCTGTCAGCCATTTTCCAGTAGGGCATGGTCACCTTTAGGGCTGCTGCCCACACCCAGTTACCCAGTCCCATGATACTTTTCCATCCCCCAAATGACTTCCATCTGGGTTGCTTTTTAGGATATTTTTTTTTCCATTAAATGTGGGGCCCAGCCTCGTGGCTTGCATGGTCGCCGGCCCCTGGCTCCTCCTGCTGGGCCCTACGCAGCCATGATGTGTCTCCGGCGTTGGTGTTCAGCGGGGACCGGGGCCGTCTGTGCCTGTCCTGCTCCCAGTGCCACAAGAAGCTCTCATGTTCATCATGTCCATGATGTCTCATGTTCCACCAGAAGGACCGGTGTGCCTCACCTGCCACCAGAAGGACCTCGCGTCTCTTGTGTCACAGTAAGGACCTTGACGTCTCGCATGCCACCGGAATGACCGTGATGTCGTGCCTTCCACTAACACCACCTCCAACTCTCACGCTCCAGCAGTAGGATCTTGACCTCTTGAGTGCCACCAGCTGGACTGGATGCAGGCTGGACGATCAGGGCACTTATGGCCAGCTGCCTTTTGTGAGGCCATAGGGTGACAGTGACTCTGTGGTGACATCACAAGGCTCTTGGGGTGCCCCTGGTGGCAGCACTTAGGGAATTACCGTGACTGTTGTGAGAAAGTGCTGACGTGAAATGGCTGCTCCACGCTGACAGGAGCAATGTCTGCCAGGCTGGGGTCCAGGCTGGGAGCTCGGCCTTTGGCCTGGGAACTGTGCCTGGGAGCCAGGGATGTCCCTGATGTGCAGCTGGACACCTGAGTACAGGAGATGCCCTGAAGAGGCCATCGAGGAGGACACAAGAAACTGGGGAACAACTTATCACCTGCTAAGGTAAAAAAGAGCCTGGGCATGAGGAATTTGGCCCAAGAAAGTGGAAACATGCATGAGAAATCAAGAGATGTTTAAAGAATATCAGGAACATTATCAGCTATTGGCTGTCCAAGGAGGATGGTAGAATCGAACAGCATCTCTTGACTACCTGAAGTGGTGGTGTCATCATAGAATCATTAAAGAACCACAGAATCACAGAATGGGCAGGATTGGAAGGGACCCCTGAAGGTCATCTAGTCCAATGCCCCTGTTGAGCAGGATCACCTGGAGCACATTGTGCAGGATGGCATCCAGGCAGGTTTTCAGTATCTCCAGAGAAGGAGACTCCATAACCTCTCTGGGCAACCTGTTCCAGTGCTCTGTCACCCTCACAGAAAAGAAGTGCCCTCTCATATTCAGCCAGAACCTCCTGTGCTTCATTTTGTGCCTGTTGCCTCTCATCCTGTCATTGGGCACAACTGAAAAGAGACCGGCTCCATCCTCTCAACACCCTCCCCTCAGATATTTATAAACATTAATGAGGTCTCCCCTCAGTCTCCTCTTCTCCAGGCTAAACAGGGCCAGCTCTCTCAGCCTGTCCTTGTACGACGGGTGCTCCAGTCCTCTCATCACCTTCGTAGCCCTCTGCTGGACTCTCTCCAGTAGTTCTATGTCCCTCTTGTACTGGGGAGCCCAGAACTGGACACAATACTCCAGGTAGGGCCTCACAAGGGCTGAGTAGAAGGGCAGAATCACCTCCCTTAATCTGCTGGCAACACTCTTCCGAATGCAGCCCTGGATACTGTTGGCCTTCTTGGCCACAAGGGCACATTGCTGGCTCATGGTCAGCCTGGTGTCCACCAGGACTCCCTGGAAATGCAGAGGCTGCGCAATGTCATCAGCCTGGATTCATGGCGTTAGTGACATCACTACACTAACGCAGCTCCATGAATGCAGATCCACATATATTGGAATATTAATATACATATCAAGCTAAATTTCCAAATCACCTGTTGCAGTGATAACTAGATTTTTCTCAGAGCTTAAAACCAGAGGATCATGAAAATATCCTTAGAGGCAAATAACTGAATTAATTTGAATTCCCTGAATCTTGTTTGACTAAACAGAGTGGCCATTTCTTGCTCAGCAGAGGCTCTTCATATATAACTCATTCTCAGATAGAAGAAAATACCTTATTCTAGTAAAGGAAGAATGTTTCATTGACTTCATTGTGCTTTGAATCAGGCTAAATAACAACAATGTATACCTGAAGGCAAATCTGTTTTATTTTTCTGGTCTGGGAAGAGTAGTAGCTGGGAAGTTCAATACCCTTTAAGCAGCACAGGACACTGCTGGGGGAAGGTGCTGGTGATAAGATTTTGCAGTCAGATGTGGAAAAAGTAACATATAAATTGGTACTCCAGAAATTAAAGTGAATGTTTATCCATAAGAAAGTGAGCAACTTTTTCTATGAGTTTCAAGAAGGCAGCAGCATTAATCCTCACCTCATTTCTTGTCACAGCTATATCATTGTCTCTATGGTAGGAAGCACTTCTGCTGTTGCTTCATTGATGTGATTGGAACAAATCTCAATTAGCAGTACTATGGCTCTGTAAGTTCCATCTATATCAGTCATTGCTTTTGCTTTAATCAGAAACAGAAAAAAAAGAAAATTAAATTCTGTAGTAAGGTGAAAAAACATTCTTAGAACAGAAAAAAAAAAAAAAAAGTGACCTTAGAAACTACTGTACTACTTCCTTTCAGTGTTCTGTTTTCTTTATTTCTCTATACCTCCAAAAGAAAGCCTAGAAGAAAAACAAGTAGGTAGGGCTAATATCCCAGTGCCAAGAAGGCCTTTACATTTTCATCTTTTGCAGTCTGTTAGGACATTGCTCCCAGATGAGCCAGTTTCAGTGTCTGTCTCAACAAACCTTAAAGCATCTCTGTGACTGCTTTCTATACAAGCTCCATCTGGGAACAGAACACTTGATGTTGCTGATCTCTCTGGTTAACTCAAATAAAATAGGTTTTCAGGGTCTTTCAGTTTCTTGCTCATTAAGCCTGAGAATTTGGTTTGTTCCAAATATATACCCTATGGCAGAAAACCGACCAAATCAGATTTCAGCAGGAGAAAGCACACTGCACAACTGTGACAATTTACAATTGAGTGGGTTAGGATTTGTTGCTAGCATATGGCTTAATTAAATAAAACCCTATTTTAAAAGGTTACTCTGTGTGCAGCTGTTAATATGTAAGCACTCAGTGCTAAAAGTAGATAAAAGCTCCAAGGTGATTTATTCATTTAAACATCAAAAATAAGCACTGAAAGAGAAAACTGGAATTAATCTTTTGATTTTATTCTTCTAGTTTTACTAGTTGGAGCCAGCTCCCTATAGAGCAGCAGATCTGTAGGCAGGAAAGCCCACAGTGAAGTCCACAAACTCAGAGCCACACTTAAGAGCAGATGGAAACAGAGTATGAGAAATTTTTTCTACACAACAAGAAAAACCTTAGTCTGCCAAAGATGACTACAGTTGCTGCTATATTACTGCCAGCAGTGCATATGTTTCTTATGGGCAACTGAATGCTTTCCATTCAGTGTGTAAGAATCCTGTTCTCTTGACCTATATTAACTGGAAATGCTCTGAGGTTTTCTGAATCAGAGCCATACAGAAACCTCTCATAAAAAATATTCCCTGTTTTGTAAAATGTCTGAAGTATTTTACATGTGTATATATGGTCTAGGGCTCACGGTATCTCAATGAGGAGATTCACTTAAAATTCAGAGAAAACAACCGCGTAAAAGTCATTCCAAGTATGTCTAGATTGCAACTTAAGCGGGCTTTTTGGCAAGCCCAGACAATCCAGATGAGGTATACTGTGGGAACACTCTGGCCTACGTGCCCAGACTTTCTCCTTAGAAACAGAGTATACATTTGCGCGTGTGTATGAACGGAAAATGGCACAGACAGATTTTGTCCTACAGGGAGTCAACGTGCTCAGGGCAAGTGTCCAGGTCTGGAAACTGGGAAGGTTTCCCAGATCCCAAAGTACAGACAGAGCCACAGAGAGCCAGGGTCTGGCTCCCCAGTTCTCTGGTTTTCATGCTCCAATTGTGCAAAAGGGTCTGAAAACAAGACTGAAAGGCTTCACCATCGTTTGATTTTTCAGAAGACCTGTCTTCAATGAAGGAGAAGTGTGAATATTGACGTGAAAGGCCTCACATCCCAGCTCTAACACCCTTATGGATCAGACTATTGAAAGAAATAAAGAGCCAAATAAGGTGTGGGACTGAAGTAGAAGATAAAATCTCCATCAGTAAAGTTTAGCACTTGAAAACACACAGTTCTGAGTAAATTCTGTATTACAGCTCTTGAACTACATCCCGCTAGCAGAACAAACAATACAATCTCCCAGTCATTCTTTCTGTAGGCTGAGGAAAGAGAACATTCAAAAGTAAAAAGACATCCAAACAGAGAACCAAAATTGTGGAAAATCCACATCTTCGCTGGAAACCTATAGCCACTGTGTACCGAATTTCATCCTGTCCAATGGATTTGTGAACTGCACGGTCTACAATAAAATTCCACTTCTTGTAAATCACCATTTCTGAGTTTCATAGGCTTCCCAAGCAGTTGCCACAATGAAGATTAAATCACAGCAAACATCAAATGCAGGAACTTCTGATCAAATATCTAACAGAGTGCGGAAGTAATACATAAACGTAAAGACTACCACATCTCACTGAAACACTAGAGAGGATTTTTTTCTTACAGACTTTTCCACATGAAACACTGACTCACTTAGCTTACTCTCTGGATCAGACAACAAAGAAATAAATGAAAATGATACAGTATTAGAACACAGTATTTTCCCATTTTCTTGACTGCATGTGATGCAAATATTTTAAAAAATAATTAGGTTGGACTACCTACACTTGGAGTGAGAGCAATCTAAATCCCCCACTAGATTGTACTTTTCTCTCTGTATTTCTGACAATCAAGAGATACCTAATGTAGCTGATAGAAATAGAAATCTTATGTGTTGATCTCCTTCAGGCTACTAGTAACTTCATCTACTTCAGTGCCAGTTGCCAAGGGAACCAACAAATTGAGTCAGCGATAAACAGGGTAATCAATTTTAGTCATTTTCATCTGCCTCCTGTACTAATCCAAAATGTCCTTTCATCTCAGTACACTGATCAAACACAGGTTTAGTCTCTCTTCTTTTTCCCATACTTTTTCAATTAATACAGCTCATAAAAAACAGTAGTTCAGCTGCGTCACCACAACTTGACAGCTGGGTAGATTGAAAACTGGCCACATTCACAAAAGCCAAATTGAAGTTTGCAAAAAATGTCACAACTCCTGGTAACTGGTTGCTAAGAAATGTCTCATCCTTAGTTTGCTTAGATGGCAATGTGGATAACCACTTACAGTCCTTAAAAGAAGCAAAGAGAGATTATGACAGTCATTGGAGAACACAGTCAAAAAAAAAAAAAAAAAAAACACCAACAACAGATACTGCTCAGTTCTGCACAGCTGCTCAGTTCTGCAGTGGGAGTGGATCAGATGTGTTCTTAAAGTCAGGCATCCAGACTGCAACCCATCTTTCACCTGACATATTCCCAAAGAAAGTGTGCTGAACTCTGTGAGAGCTTTTATCATCAACTTTAATAAATTTTGCTTTGGTTGTCACCATTCAAATCTGCAATAGAATACACTAGCAATTAGCAATGTATTTAAGAGTAAGAGTGGAAAAAAGTGACATTATAAAAGATTACAAAAAGACCTTTGCATATAAAAACACACTACTTATATAATTCAGCCTCAAATCACTGCTAACTTCTTAAAATTGAAAAAAAAATCTTAATTTAAATTATTTGAGAAAAGAGATGAGAAAATAGAAGAAAAATTATTCCTGAGTAATGCTGAAAAATGAAATTCTCAGTACTACAGAGAAGTTCTTATTCCCTCCTCCCCACCTCTCCTTTTATTTATTTATTTTTAAATCTCATGACCCTGGATTTCTACCACCTTTCCATCCCAACTATAGTTTAATATACTTCAAAATTACAAGAAATCTGTCCAGTAAATTATAAAAACGCACAGGAATAGTTTTGAAGTAGCATATATAAAGGGATTTGAAATCAAAGTAACCTCTACTGTCTTGAAAGGGTTTATTTCTTCTTTTTGTAGGAAAGAGATTCATTATACTTTGTTGAACGGTGGAAGAGAATGATCTCGTGAAAGAACTCTTCTGTGAGAAGACTTGTTTAGCAGTTTTGCAGTCAAACTTCTGTGAGGTTCTAGGTGTTTTCAGATAAGGATGCCACAAATGAGATGACATTTGATCTTCACAGTGGTGCATTGGAATCGTGTTTGGTAACATTTGTATTTATTTATTTTTATAGATGAGCTATATTTATATTGAGATGTTAACTGGGCCAGAAGATGTGCTCACCCATCTCCTGCCACAGACTGTTAGTGGTGCTATGCTGGAGAGAATCTCTCCTTCCCTTTGCTAACTTTGTTGGTGCAGATCACCTAGAGACAAATAAAGTAACGGTAAAATTCTAAGGTAGGAACAGCAAGATGTTATCTTCCAGACATAGAGTGGGAAAACCATCAACATGTAGAACAGCTGGTTCTTCCAAATCCTCCATGAGGAGCTCTGCTCCTCTTTCTGCTTCACCAACTGACAGTACAAGCATGTGTTGAGGTGCCTGTTTTCGAATTTTGTCCCTGCAATCAAGTCTTCAACTCTGCCATTGTTGCAAACTGACTGTTCCTTTTGAATCAGACTTGATTTCACTTGTTAGGCAGCTGCACAGATTCCTTTCTCACTTTTATTTAATATTTGATAATGAACTGCACCGTTAGAAACCCAAACCCAAAATTCTGGAATGTTTTGTTTTACATATTTTCAAACCGGAAGCTAAAGTCAACATTTTGCTTATTATATATAGTTTTCATTGCTTTATTAAAATACAGCTTATGTTGCCCATAGATTCTACAGACAGGGCCAAATCCCAGCTTGGGACTACAGCTATACATTTAATTTTGCTCTTCAGCAAAGCAATTAAAAACCAAATCAGTCTGAATTGATTGCATTAAAAATATAAACATACATATGTGAATGTAAACATCATGGACCTATAAAGATACTAGTCTTTGTAATACGTATGATCTCATCACCTGAATTTCCTCGGATGTTTCCACTCTCCCTCTCCTGCTGATGCTGTCAGTCTGGAAGGGCCTTCCAGAAGCTGCTGCCAATGACAAAGGTCACTTCAGCTGTTTCATTCATAACAACTAGATTTAAATGCAGCACTGAATAGCTAGCTGGATTATTTGCTTCTATGTCTCCCCAGAGTGCTTAGCTTTTGAAACATACTTTATAATAAATACTGCTTGGATTCCTTCTGATAGACACAATTAGTGTTTCGAAAACAGTAGGAATCCAAAACTATCTATGCAGATGTAAATACTGATAATACTGATACTGATTAATTCCGTCTTTATAAAAAACAAACAAACAAACAAACAAAAACAGATATTCATTTGTGTTATATACACAAAAATATACCAGATAAAGAAATAATAAGGCTTTCGAAGTGTTGATCTAAAATTTGCCCTGGATGAATATGTAGTGGAAAGAATTAGATTTGGAAGATCAAGTCTGACTAGTTTTGGCTTGTTAAACTCTTACTTTCGCCAGGATGTTGCTATAGAGAACGGCTTTGAACAGTCCACCTCCTCCTCTCTCTGTCGCAGCTCTGCCAGCCTCCGCCAGTCTGGGATATCACATCACTAATACCAAAGTGTTGGAAAGCATTTAGCAATTTTCTCAGAGCCCAGAGCACTCAGTCACATTGTCACTTTTGTGACATCAGTCACAAAGAATGAAAAAAAAAAAAGAAGAAAAAACCACACAAAAAAAACAAAACAACAACAACAAAATACACTCCAGTATTTAGAATCTAAATAATTTAGAGATTTGTTCTAAATAATTATCCTCATAATCAAAGATCAAAAGGACTGCTTGGATGCTACATTACCAGATTACCTTTTGTAACATTTCACTGGCTCTTAACCAAGAAAATTAAATATTAGCAGACATCCTGCAACCTTCCTGTAGATTATGGTTCTATATGTTCTACCCAATAATAAGTTTTACTTGTTACTTGTCATAATTGTGTGTATATATATATATATCTTTTATTCTGTTTTTACAAGCCATGAGACATGAGCTTCATTACTCTGTTTTTGCTAAGAGTTTTGTGCAGTTTTTGTCTGATCTCTAATTTTTAAGAGGCGGAAATAATCTGTAAAGTTAGAGTCTGTGTACAAGGCTATTTTTAAAACACCATACTGTTAATGAAGTATGCTTAGTATCTAATGCTGCTCTCAGTTACTTTTAAAATATTTCTTAAACAGTAACATACCTTCAATAGTACAAGGCATTAAAAAGTCACAGATGTTTAAGTATAATCTTTAGGTTTAGCACTACAATTAATCTATTCTTGTGTTAAAAGCAATAAGACAATTTACATATGTAATTTCTCTCTCAGTAGCAAAAAATTTCATTTGCAGCATATGCTTTTGCTACACAGTCCACATTCATGCATCAAAACTTATTTTCTGGGGCAGCTTCAGTTTTCAGTCATTGACCTATACTTAGCAGGTCTTAGTAATCATGGTCCCTTTGAAATTCTTTGGATTTAGCAATTCAGGTTGGACAGATAAAGAAGAGATAAAAATAACAGAAGATTAAATCTAAAAATTGTAGTAATTGATGGGCTTGGATGACAGGTTCAGTAGATGACCCAACCCTTTAGTATTCAACACGTTTGATTAAATTTTAGCGGTAATAGACAGAAACAAAATAAATTAAAATATAAGATGGATGTTCTGTCAGCACATTCAAATTCTTTAACATGTTTCCTTCTGGATTTATTGTACACTGATTCTCTAGGTAGCAATGGTAGTGCATCACTGCAATTTTTTTTTTTTATTGGTTGGTTTGTTTGTTTTTAACTGAGGATAAAATGTGTGAAACAGTAGCACTAAAAAGCAGCTAACTGGGTGGTCTGAGGAGGTTTAGCTGATGGGAGCTCTGGCCATGCACTTCAGAGTCACTCTAGTGTTTTCTGAATAGTACATCGGGCAAGGTGTTAACCACAAGTGTCATCAGAAGAACTATCTGAAATTAGTATTTTACTTTGGTGAATGAAATTTTGATGGTTACCACTTGCTATGCTTTGGTTTTACCATATGAAGAGGACTAATAGTGTCCAACCTTGGGTACTTTCAGGCAAAAACTAATCCAGGAGAGCTATTCCAGCTGTTAATAGGTGTTCTGGCCAGCTGGGAAGACAAGAGGTTTTCTGAAGTAAAACTCCTGCAACATGCATATGGCAGCCACTGTGTCCTCCTTGTCAGTGGTTCTGCTATAGATTCTTCTCTCCTACTGCACCATTTGCTCACACAGTCACTATCAACCAAAACACCTCTCTGGGGCTTGTACTTCTTTCCTAAGCAGAATGGGTCCCAGAATTGGTGGCCTGCCCTCAAAACTCAGGGAGCTTCAGTTTTGAGGCAAGACTCATCTATACTTGCAGGTGGCAACCCCATTTTTTGGAGGAACTGCTTCATAGCTAAGAGGGGATGGGAGGACCATGACAAGACAGCCTATTGAGCAGACAGAAGAGCAAGATCTTCTGCAAAACAGGTGGCAGTGGAAAATGAGAATGGGAAGAAATGTAACTCATGATATTTCTTGTTTGTTTCAGGGCACTGCAGTTTTGTTTCACCCTTTCTCCTGGACATAATGCTCCTCCTTCCTCTCCCTTAAAAGCTTGACATCCCCTGTTCTCTCTTCTAATTTGTGTTATTTATAAGGAGGAATTGGTCCTTGCAGAAACTGTTATCTCATCCGGTTTGTGGCCTAGTTAAGGAATGGCTAAGATAAGAATGATGCAGCAAAGAAGGTTCTGGTTGAATGATTAAAAGCTTGCAAACTCCAGTCCACTGTGGGATAAATAAATATCCTCACAATCCTATAACAAAGATTTGCACCAAAATTTAGATCCAGACCTAAGACTTCTTTTAAAATATTTCAAGGTTGACAAGTTAGGTATAATTTTTGTACCTCCTATGTACCCCAAACTGGATTTGTGTGACCATACTTTTAAAAAAAGCAACTTATTCTTTCTTCATTCTTCATCTTTCTTGCCCTCTTATATGACCATTGGTACGTAGCTAAACTGTTTTCAAAGAGTAAAACATTTCTCTGACAATAACGTCAACTTTCTTAAAAGCACCAGACATGAATATACTTTCTTTACTCTGGATTAGACTAAAAATCTATTTACAAGAATTGTCATGATCTTGATGAAACCTGGTGAGACTTTAAATTAAAGCTTTTATCTTCCTATAATAAGTCAGCAATTTAAGCTACTTAACTTAAATCATTTATGCTGCTGTTAGTGACTCAGTGTTTCCCAAACCTGTACAAATGAAGGAACTGAGCACATCATCAGTTTTACCGTATTCAGGGTTTTAGAGCACTCTTTGTTTCTCAAATTGTTTTCACTTTTGAATTTAATCTATGTAATATAATTCTTCGTATGTTCCATAATCATCTTCTTTATTAGTTCTCTGAAGCAGAAATACTACATGCCAAGGACAGAAAAACACCAGTGAAATAACTACAGACTATTAAACAAGAAACTGAGTATATATTTCCTTTGCATCTCAACAGTTCACAAAGTACAGAGCCTGCCTTTTGTTAAGCTGTGCTATCTTCAAAGATATCAATGTAATTACAAATGAAATTATCAACTAACAAACAGATCCAGATTTTTTGTTTGTTTGTTTGTTTGTTTTAAAACAACAGAAAATCTGAAACAGTACCACCAAAAAATCAGGACTGCTATATTTATTTCAGAAGAGTACTAGCCCTTGAATTTGTAAATTGCAGGCATGGTTTTTCAGAAGTGTTCACAAGACTCTAATTTTGCTCAGGGTTTCACTTTCTTTTTTTATTTATTTATTTTTTAATATATAGATTTATAAGATGGAATTGGAAGTCTACCTGGGTTAAAGGAACATTTCTGTCTAGAATGGATTAGTATTGGCATCTTGATTTGCATATGTTGGTGCAAATAACATCTACAGAATCCCTGAGAAACATTTTTTTTTATTTATCATCCCAGACCAGCCAAACTTAAAATAGGGAATACTTAGAAGTTACACTGATTATAATGAGATTATTTATGTGCTAAAACATTTGTCAGGATCAGGTCTGACATCAGTATGACTGTGAAAAAGCAGAGGTAATTCTTACTAGTTGTCCATGCCATTAAAACAGCTTTTCATAAAGTTAAGCACATGTAAAAAACGTGGAATCTAGATTTCACTCCAGTTTGAAAGCATTGAAAGCCATTAAAACAAACCACTTATTCCTTAATCCACTTTGTGCCAGTGCACGCTGAGACATTCTAGCAAGTGATGTGAATAACTACTTTCCTAGAGAAGTTAATGATACCTTGCAGCATTCAAAGGGAGAGGAGAGGGATCAAAAGGGGGGAAATAGTCAGTAAGTGAAAAGAAGAAGAAGGTAATTGCTATGTTTTAAGCTTGGACAACCATTTAGTCTCAAATTTTCAGTGTAATGTGCTGCAATAAAATGGGGAAGAAATTCTATCTCCGCAGGATTAGTTGATATATTCTGTTGTCAAGTGCCTGTTTTAGGATTCAAGTTAGTCTTTTAAAATAACTCCTACAGGCAAATAGTTTTCAAATGTCTGGTGAGAGACAGTGAGCTCATTTGCATGGCGAGGTTTAGCTGAGGCTTGCGACAGTTTTACAACATTGTGTCTGACAGCTTGCAAAATAGAGCAGTCTCTGAGGCTTCTTGAGAATGATAATTACATAGCTCCATTTCATTTACTTAGGATACACAGACACAGTAATCTTTAAATGGTTGAAATTACCTGTGACTGAAAAATAACTCCACTCTACTTTATTTGTAATTCATCTTGTTGGAATAATTTTGTATTTCATGCCTCAGTGTCATCCATTCCTGTAAATAACTGATTTGAATGACACTAAGTAATATAATCCGAAAGAGCAACAAACTTTAAATGTTGAGGTTTCCAGTACAGGAAAGGTTCTTCTTTGGGTTCTGTAATTAATAGAACACACTCATTAGTTGACAATCAGAAATGGTAAACAGATCGCTGCTGATGGGTAATTGTCAAACTACATGGCATGAAGGCTGACAGTTTCCTACAACAGTCAGATATAAATCTTGCTGTCTGCACGACAATACCAAAGTCTCATCTAAGAAGCACAGCCAAGCCTATATCGGCAATGATTCCCACCGAGCAAACTTCCACCAGCAGCTAGTTTAAGGGAAGTGTTATCAAGTTATTTGCTTTCATTCTTCAACTGTCAGTTAAAGATAATGATGTGAATGATCCAGTGGTGAATTTTGCCCTGGGTCCTTCTAAAAGGCAGGTTCAGTGCCAGCACTGCCTCACAGAGCAGTGGGCTGGGGAAATACAGGAGCTAAGGAAATTCAGCTTGGTCTTCAATGGTATTCCTACAAGAGCAACAGAAACCAGCACACTTGTTATTGTTAAATTCAAGTTGTGGAATTGATTCCAAAAGAGTAAAATCCATACTATTTAAGGACAACCAGGTCTTTGCTGTGCACTTGTTCCTCCAGGTCATCAATGAAAAAGTTGAATAAACCCTGACCATTGCCAGTCCTACACGATCTTCACTGTTGATTCATTTCCCCCTGAAAAAGTTATCGAGTCCTATCTTTTTCTTCCTCTTTCTTAACAAGCTTTCAGTCCTTAAAAGGATCTGTCCTCCAAACCCATGGTAATTTACAAAAATAATAATAAAAAAAATCAACTCAACCCCATTTACAACAAAGACCTTTTTTTTTTTTTTTTTTTTTCGAGTTATATATTCTTGTGGTTGCAGACTAAGAATAAACGCGCAAAAGTGTTAATTGGATATGCCAGATGTAGGTGGTGGATGGAAGGAACATCCTTGTTCGTTGAATCTTATTTTGGTTCTGAGTATGCCAAAGATATCCTCTTGGTTATCAGGAATATTGCATAATACAAAAACACAACAGGCAGTCTAGTGCTTATTGTATAGACAGGAACACTCTACAGTATTTTGGAAGCACTTGAGTTAATCACCACACTCAAAAGGGAGTTATATAATTAGCCAAAGAATAAATTGTTTGCAGCATTCTGGATCATAAAGGACACCAGAAAGGTATCTATAGTGAAAGAGCTCACAAACAAAAACAGGTAAGATGCTACAGAAACTGTGATGTTAGAAAAAAAAAAAAAGTCTAGAATAAACCAGTGGTGTCTAGAAAACCAGGAAGAATTTAAGAATTTAGTTTGACCAACTAAAAACAATTGTTTTCTCCAGTTATAGTACTAGAACAGGGAAGCTGCAGTTCAGTACAAATGAATAAACCCTACTGGACTTCTAAGATGATTAAAGAAAACCACAATTATACTACTGAAAAAATCTTCCCATTAGAAGTAGCCTGGGTGACAGGCATAGGTTTGTTTCCCCAAAGGGTGTTCCAAAACTGGTAGTGGTGATTAAATTCATAAAGCACCTGCATAGGTATAGTATGAAGGCACACAGCAAGGATCCCTCAGAGAATAATCATGTCTCTCTACTCAACTATATTTTGTAACCATGCCTACAAAATGATAGATTATGGAATTTTTTAACAGTTTGGCCTAAAAAATAAAATAAAATAAAATAAAAAAAACATTTGCAGAGTCAGAGTCAATGGCGACATATAACCAGGGAAAGCATAAGGAAACCCCCAAAGAGCAAGAAAACGGGGCTACCAGACCTTGAATTCTTGAAGAATGGCATTGGATGTGTCATTGACCTATAACACATGATGAACCCTATGTTTCTTTGATAGAAAGATGATTTTAAAAATCTATTATCTATTATTAAGGTATTTTCTTCTTCTGTTATATCCTCAGATGCCGCATGTATATTGCCTGTATAATTCTTATTTCTTATGCAAGGCTGAAGCTAAATATTTCTCCACATTGAGTGCGAGGAACTGTAATGAAAAGTATAAAATTACCAAATTTGAGACTTGCACCATCTTTTAGATATATCCATACCTGAAATAGAAATCTTTGACAGAAGTGTTCTATAAGAGGACTGAAAGCTGGTATTTTAAATAAACCCATTTCCTTGTATTGTGGCCATTCGAACACATCAGGTTCTGTTCCGATTTAAACTAACTAAAAACTGCAGATCAAACACAATTCTTTATAAGAGACTTGTTTGAAAAGAAGTTAAGAATGCAAGGTGGCACTGCAGAGATTAATTGAACTACCATGTTCCAAGGTAGTGTGTAATGAAATTGCTAAAAGCTGCCCTGGAGTTTTCATTAGCACTAATACATTTGTGCTCGAGACAGAAATGATTGTGTTTTTCTTCATACAGCATAATTTGGTTAGGAAAGAAATTTGATTACTGTTATAATCTTTCTGCATACTAATGATTTGAAAACAGCATCCAGTGTATTTGACATATTTATCTCACTGAACAGTGAAACATGATTGGCATGGCCCAGGTTAGGAGAAGTAAGAAGGATCTTTTCAGTAATGAGATTTCAAACCAATCCGGTGGCCTTCTGTAATGGGGTGACTGAATCAGTCCACAAGGGAAGACCGACCGATGTCACCTACCTGGATTTCTGTAAGGCCTTTGACATGGTCCCATATGACATTCTGCTCTCTAAATTAGAGAGATATGGACTTGATGGGTGGACCATTCAGTGAATAAGGAATTGGCTTGACGGCCACACCCAGAGAGTGGAGGTCAATGGTTCTATGTCCAGGTGGAGGCTGGTGACAAGTGGTATCCCTCAGGAGGCCGTGCTGGGACCAGTGCTGTATAATATCTTTATCAATGACACAGACAGTGGGATCATGTGCATCCTCAGCATGTTTTCAGATGACACCAAGCTGAGCGGTGCAGTTGATACAACAGAAGGAAGGGAAGCCATGCAGAGGGACCTGGACAAACTGGAGAAGTGGGCCCATGTGAACCTGATGAGGTTCAACAAGTCCAAGTGCAAGGTGCTGCACCTGGGTCGGGGCAATCCCAGACATGAGCACAGGCTGGGAGAAGAACCCATTGATAGCAGCCCTGCAGAGAAGGATTTGGGGGCTCTGGTGGACAAAAAGCTCGACATGAGCCAGCAGTGTGTGCCTGCAGCCCAGAAGGCCAACTGCGTCCTGGGCTGCACCAACAGAGGGGTGGGCAGCAGGTGGAGGGAGGGGATTGTGCCCCTCTGCTCTGACCTTGTGAGGCCCCACCTGGAGTGCTGCATCCAGGTCTGGGGCCCCCAGCACAAGAAGGATGTGGGGCTGTTAGAGTGGGTCCAGGGGAGGGCCACGTAGATGCTCAGAGGGCTGGAGCAGTTCTTCAGTGAAGACAAGCTGAGAGAGCTGGAGATGTTCAGCCTGAAGAAAAGAAGGCTCTGGGGAGACCTCACTGCAGCCTTCCAGTACCAAAAAAGATGGAGAACAACTTCTTTCCTGGGCAGATACTGGTAGGAGAATGGTTTTAAACTAAAAGAGGGAAGATTTGGATTAAATCTTAGGGGGAAATTCTTCACTCAGAGGGTGGTGAGGCGCTGGAACAGGTTGCCCAGAGAAGTTGTGGATGCCCCATCTCTGGAATTGTTCAAGACCAGGTTGGATGAGGCCCTGTGCAACCTAATCCGGTGGGTGGCATCCTTGCCCATGGCAGGGGGGTTGAAACTAGGTGATCTTTATGGTTCCTTCCAACACAAACCATTCTGTGATTCTATGATCTCAGAACTCACCCCTCCTTCTGTCTCTGTGTTTGGGCACAGAGGTCTCCATGGGCCATGGACACTGCTTGGTGACACTGCATACACAGCTGCAGTCACCCCACTGTGAGTAGAAGTCATGCAACAATAAGAGAATAGCAACACCTGTGTAGGTATGCTAGCTAGGTACTAACAGCATCAATAATTTTCCTGGAAGACTGCATGCACTTTTTGGTTCCATAACTGAAAGAGATGGTGAACAGAAAAATGTTCAGAAAAGTCTATGAATGATCCTGAGATCCGTTCCTTAATTTCACCTGGACAAATTGAAGTTGTCTATAAGTCTATACATGTGGAGATTTCAGATACCAGACAGTTCCTTTAGCAATCAGAATAGACATAATAGAATTCAACAATCAGCAGCTGACACTAAAAGACATGATTATTTTCAAGTGCTGTAATAATCAACCTTTGTGCACAGTAGATTTCTCTCAGCTGAGCTTTTTAATAACATTGATTGGGTAGTTATCTTGCTAAACTATTGGTTACAACCATTTATTTTGCAGCAGGTCAGGCTGATGCATTGTAAGAGTTGGCTCCTGCTTTTAAAATCTATGACTATGCTCTTTTTATATGAGAATATCGCTTAATACAAATGCCTTCTTCTGGCATTCCAGGTGACTTTGAAAATACTTTTTTTTTCCCTGAGTCATTCTTATGAAACAAATTTGGCACTATAAGTAGATTCTCAGTGACAGTGATGACAGAGTGAGTAAATAAGATGAATGAGAAGAAAAAATGAGTGAGACAGTCCCTTGAAGAAAAGAGCCTACCTAGCATTTATGTAGTGCTTTTGCCTCAAAGTACTTTGCAAAGATTTGTAACATGATTATCATCACTATTTGAAGTCTGGAGAGGTTTGGAAGCAAATAAATAAATAACTTAGCAAAGGTTGTGTAGGACATCTTTATAAGGGAGCCCGGATGTCCTTTCCAGTCCTGAGCCATGGGCAAAGGAACACAGTGCCTCCTTAGGAATATTACAGACATGTCTGAACTACTGACAAAGACCTTGTAAAGTTTCTGAGCTCACAGTTGAATTGATGGATCATTGGTTTAAAAGTGTAATTGTGATATCCATGAATGACCTGCTGTAAAGTGAGAAGCACAGGACTAACACAGACTGCAAAATAAACACTAAACAAACAAACAAACAAAAAAACAGGCATTAAATGGAGGTAGCACCCTCACATCAGAATTTCTTTTCACACTATTGTCTTCAAGACAGACAAGACAGACAGAAAAGTTTAGGAGCAAGGTTTTGTCACAATAAATGTAATTTATCACAACTGAAGTGCAAGACTTGCCTTCAGATGAGTTCCCAACTTTTTATGATCTACACACATCAATTTTAAAGCTAAAATAAGTGATACCCAGGCAGTAATATAAGACAGACAAAGCTCACCAATTATACACGATTTAGTGAGCCATTTAAAACAGGGAATGGGATTACCATAGTGGGTTCACTAATATGTTACAGTAAGTGACAAAACAGACAAATTAAAAAGTTAGTAACATGAGGCTTCCATATCCAACCTACAAGGGTAGAGGACATTCCAGTTTATGTGCCAGAGCAGAAGCAGAAGCACAGCTGCCATGCACAGATCCTAGAGGAACAATCACTGACAATCCCCTGACAGTCAACAATGTTGTTATTAAGGAGGTCAACCATGGGGGATGTTTCAACCTGAAACCAAAAATTGTGTCATGAAACACTCTATTCCTTTCTTGAAACATGACTTCATTACTGAAATAAGTATAATAAGCAATGTATTGTTTGCTGAGTCAGCCCCAGTGACTGTAAAAATCAACATTATTAAGAGCGTTTTTGTCATCATTCAGAATGAATGGCAAGAGTAACTGGACATAGGAAATATTACATTTGAACCAACATTACTTAGAAAGAAAGAAACAAAGCAGTAACGGCTAGATTAGTGAAAACATTAAAAGACTTCCCATTGCTATAGCTACCTTAATTTAAAAAAATAAAATAAAAATAAAAATCCTGTGTACATGAAGATGTCTAGCAAACTTTGGTGCTCAATTTCCCAACATTAGTGATTATTAAGATATGAAGGACATTAGCAAGATACAAAATTTTGAGTTTTTATAATAGTAGGTAGCTTAACATCATCCTCATATTTTGATAATACCAAACAGGTATTTTGCCTCTCCCTCCTGCTGCACTACTTGCACAGATTTTCAAAGCACACCTCAGAGAGCTCTACAAAGTGAAGCTAGAATGTCATCCTCATTTGTTTAGTAGTTGTGTGTGGAGAAGTGCATTCAAATAAAATAGGGGTTGATATGATCTTAACTGACACCTTTGTGTCTCCCAGAAATATGAACTAACAGGTGATCGAGAGCTCACTGAATCCTTTCAGTTGAGGGATATAGCCAGTTAGCATGAGAGTATATCTTCAGCCATGTGAACAAAGTTACTGTTGCTGCCTGATACTAGCAGTTCCTATAATATAGGTACCTTAATCTTATTTCTTCAGTAGTTTTACCTTTTACAGTTTCTACATGAGGATTTTAGAAGAATGTATATGAGACACATTTGTTTATACTTTTGTAGCTGGTTGACTGAAAATACTCCTCTGAGAAAGTCAGGTCTGACACTGAGAAAAATGTTTCCATGAGCTTTAGATTATCAAACTGTTTAACTGTTTTTATTTATTAATGATTTAATTTAATTATTTAATTTAATAATTAATTTAAATAATTAATTAATTAATTTTCAAATTTTATTTATTTAAATAATTAATTAATTTATTTATTCCTGACATTTTAAGGCAAATAATTGCATCCCCATAGTTCAACTCCAGCATTTGGCAATGGAATTGTACCCTGAGACATTCGTTCTCACTCTCTCTTCCATTCCAGAGAAGTGCTGGAAAAAATCAGAAAGGAACTGAATGTAAGCTAAATACAAAGGGATGAGCTCTCAAGTCTGTCCAGAAAGGATTAAAGCCATTCTTTTAGAGTGCAGAACATGTTTACACTTTACTTCTGCACCTGTTGGTGTGAAGCATGTTGCAGAATAATGCAAGTAGGAAACTTTCCATTCATCTTTCATCAGTATTAAAACACGATTTTCAATCATTTTCTCTAAATTTTTTACTTGTTACCATAGAACAAGCATGGTTATCATTTTTGGACCTACCTCTATTACATTATCCAGTGTGTATAAATATCTGAGTGGAGGGTGTCAAGAAGATGGAGCTGTTCTCCTTTCAGTGGTGCCCAGTGAGAGGATGAGAGGCAATGGGCACAAACTGAAGCACAGGAGGTTCTGGCTGAATATGAGAGGGCACTTCTTTACTTCTTTTCTATGAGGGTGACAGAGCACTGGAACAGGTTGCCCAGAGAGGTTGTGGAGTCTCCTTCTCTGGAGATACTGAAAACCTGCCTGGATGCCATCCTGCACAACGTGCTCCAGGTGATCCTGCTTGGCAGAGGGGTTGGACTAGATGACCTTCAGGGGTCCCTTCCCAATCCTGCCCATTCTGTGATTCTGTGGTTCTTTAATGATTCTATGATGACACCACCACTTCAGGTAGTCAAGAGATGCTGTTCGATTCTACCATCTTCCTTGGACAGCCAATAGCTGATAATGTTCCTGATATTCTTTAAACATCTCTTGATTTTTCATGCACGTTCCCACTTTCTTGGGCCAATTTCCTCATGCCCAGGCTCTTTTTTACCTTAGCAGGTGATAAGTTATTCCTCTGTTTCTTGTTGTGTCCTCCTCGATGGTCTCTTCAGGGCGTTTCCCGTGCTCACATATCCAGCTGCACATCAGGGACATCCCTGGCTCCCAGGCACAGTTCCCAGGCCAAAGGCCGAGCTCCCAGCCTGGACCCCAGCCTGGCAGATATTGCTCCTGTCAGTGTGGAGCAGCCATTTCACGTCAGCACTTTCTCACAACAGTCACGTTAATTCCCTAAGTGCTGCCACCAGGGGCACCCCAAGAGCCTTGTGATGTCACCACAGAGTCACTGTCACCCTATGGCCTCACAAAAGGCAGCTGGCCATAAGTGCCCTGATCGTCCAGCCTGCATCCAGTCCAGCTGGTGGCACTTGAGAGGTCGAGATCCTACTGCTGACCTCCTGAGAGTTGGAGGTGTTGCTAGTGGAAGGCGTGACGTCGCGGTCAATTCAGTGTCATGCGAGCCGTCAAGGTCCTTCCCACGACACAAGAGACGCGAGGTCCTTCTGGTGACAGGTGAGGCACCTCGGTCCTTCTGGTGGAACATGAAATGTCAACATCCTTCTGGTGGCACGTAAGATGTTGACATCTCTCTGGTTGCTGGCAAGGCATCAAGGTCTTCCTGGTGGAGTGTAAGGCATCAAGGTGCTGCTGGTGGGCCGCGACTCTCTGAGATTCTACCAGCGACCCACAAGGGAGGTGCTGAGGACCGGAGGTGCTTGATAACCCCTTGTCATTAGAGCAGCGTCCCGCAGAGGACAAGCATCTCCCCACCAGGACAGAGGCAGGCACCATGAGCGAGCCACACCAGAAGCTGCCAGCGGAGGCGCCCTGAGAAGAGTTGTGCATCATCTGCCTGGGCCTGCTGACTGACGCAGCTCGGCTGGACCCCTGCGGGCACTCCTTCTGCACGGAGTGCATCCAGCTGTGGGCTGCCCACAGAGCCACCTGCCTGCTCTGCCGGCGGCCCATCCTAGCCATTATGAGGCTGGTGCCGCAGTCCGTGAGGGGCGCCTTGGCTTGCTGGCCCTGGGGAAGGGCCCAATGCAACGTGGGGCCGGGGCGGCAGCAGCAGCAGCGGTGGCAGAGCCCCACCAGCTACCGGTCCCGCAGCATCTCGCCCAGGTGCAGGGAGTGCAGCCCCTCCATGCCACGAGAGCTCGTCCGAAGCTTCTTGTGGCACTGGGAGCAGGACGGGCACAGACGGCCCCGGTCCCTGCTGAACACCAACGCTGGGGACACATCATGGCTGCATAGGGCCCAGCAGGAGGAGCTGGGGGCTGGCGACCACGCAGGCCGCCAGGACAGGCCCCACATTTAAGAAAAAAATTAAAAAAATCCTAAAAAGCAACCCAGATGGAAGTCATTTGGGGGATGGAAAAGTATCATGGGACTGGGTAACTGGGTGCGGGCAGCAGCCCTAAAGGTGACCATGCCCTACTGGAAAATGGCTGACAGAAAAAGTCTCCTGAGCCTGGGGCAGAAGAAAATGCCTGCCGGTCTGAGAACTGCCAGCCCGGGAGCCGTACCACAGGGTGCAGTCCTACAGGAATGGACTGTTCCAGCATGGGCTGCTCTCCACGGAGCAGCACAGGAAGCTTCTCAGACAGAAGGATCTCTGTCTGCGGTAAAAACCAGGCCCGTTTTATACTATTTATACCTCTTACCCATAAGAAAGCATAGGACAAGAGGGAGTGGTCTTAAACCAGAAGAGGATAGACTAGGCACTACGAGAAAATTCTTCACCATAGAAGGGTGGTGAGGCACTGGAACAGGTTGCCCAGAGAAGCTGTGGATACCTCATCCCTGGAGGTGTTCAAGGCCAGGCTGGATGGGGCTTTGGGCAACCTAGTGCCCAATCTAGTAGGTGGCATCCCTGCCTATGGCAGGGGGGCTGGAGTTATATGATCTTTAAGGTCCCTTCCAACCCAAGCCGTTCTCGGAGGCCTCTAGCCAGCTAGCGGTGTCCCCCAGGGGTCAGTACTGGGTCCAGTCTTGATCAATTTATTCCTCAACCATCTGGATTATGGAGCAGAGTGCACCCTCAGCAAGTTTACTGGAGACGCAAGGCTCGGAGGAGTGGCTGATACCCCAGAGGGCTGTGCTGCCATTCAGAAGGACCTCGACAGGCTGGAGGGTAGGACCAAGAGGAACCTCATGAAGTTCAACAAGGGCAAGTGCAGGGTCCCCAGGAGGAATAACCTCAAGTACCAGTACAGGCTGGGGGCTCACGTGCTGGAGAGCAGCTCTGCAGAGAGAGACTGGGGAGTCCTGGTGGACGCCAGGCTGACCATGAGCCAGCAATGTGCCCTTGTGGCCAAGAAGGCCAACAGTATCCTGGGCTGCATTCGGAAGAATGATGCCTGCAGATTAAGGGAGGTGATCCTGCCCTTCTACTCAGCCCTTGTGAGGCCCTACCTGGAGTATTGTGTCCAGTTCTGGGCTCCCCAGTACAAGAGGGACGTAGAACTACTGGAGTGAGTCCAGAGGAGGGCTACGAAGGTGATGAGAAGACTGGAGCACCTGTCATACGAGGACAGGCTGAGAGAGCTGGGCCTGTTTAGCTTGGAAAAGAGAAGATTGAGTGGAGGATGTTGAGAGGATGGAGCCAGTCTCTTTTCAGTTGTGCCCACCGACAGGACGAGAGGCAATGGGCACAAACTGAAGCACAGAATGTTCCAGCTGAATATGAGAGGGCACTTCTTTTCTGTGAGGGTGACAGAGCACTGGAACAGGTTGCCCAGAGAGGTTGTGAAGTCTCCTTCTCCAGAGATATTCATAACCCATATGGAAGTCCCTTCCAACCTCAGCCATTCTGTTATTCTGTGATTCTGTTGTCTATTGCTGTTTGTAGGAAAAATTGATTGCAATCATCTTTTTCAAAGTTGGGTTTACTAAAAAATGAAAACCAAACAACATCAGCACAGTGAAAAGATCTCTCAGACATTCTTTGCTTAAGCAGCATTTAAAATATGGCTTTTTCCTTTTTCTACTTTTTTTCTTCCTTCATAGTGAAGCCAGCAATGACTCTATACCCAGAATCTCCTTGTTACCTTCTTTTAACTGTTTACTTATTCCTCTGAGGAAAAATCAATTTTTTTAAAAGAATGATAAAAACTGTCTTTGTTTCCAGCAGTGCCACGATTCTATGTGACAGACACTTCCTGTTCCAATTCCATTTCCTCATGTCGTATTTTCAGTTACCGGTTAATAACATTCTAATAACTAAAAAAAAGAACAGGAAAAATCTTTCCAACTTTTCATTTAGTCAGAGCTTGTCAGTGGAGTTACATTGATTCCTATTTGGATGCCAAGTAACTACTAGTCAGATTAATAAGTGTTCTGAAAAATACAGCCAGCATTAATCCAATAATACACTTTTCAATTTGTTTTCTAAGTGTTCTTTGTGTTTAGGCTAAGAAGTAACTCACTAAAAAAGAATGTCTGATTCCAATTTAGATAGATGTTGTCATCTACCCTGAACTGCACTGACTCAATGCAACCTAAGTAAAAGATCCCACTGCTATGAGCAGAGGCAGAGTAAGGACCATAGTAGCATATCATATCATAATTCCTTACCATCTGTATTAGGAAACAATAACAACAAAAAAAATATCGGAAGTTTTCAGTTTTCTTAAATGGAATTATTCCATGAACTCTTAATGGTGAAAGAAAAATTAGGTACAAAACTCTAAAGCAAAACTAACACCCTTTTTTTCATATCTCATTTTCAGTTATGAGCATGGTTTCAGTTATTATCAGCTTACAAGCTGGAGCGAAAGAACACAGGGGAATTTGTTCTTCAAAATTAAGTAATTCAAACTTCATTTATTATTTGTGTGTGTGTGCGCTTTCTGCCTACCCAGACACGTTATATTCATGTCTTTGTATTGAAACATGTTTATTTGTGCTGGTTACACATGACAAAGAAATAGTAGTTATGTGAAGCAAGCAATTCAAAAGTAAGTAAAAACTGCCACCAAAACTTCAGCCCTGGACTTGGGGAGAGCAGACTTCAGTCTGTTTAGGGAACTAGTTAGCAAGGTCCCCTGGAAAACAATTTTTGAAGGCATTGGGGTCCATAAGTGCTGGGCAGTTTTTAAATACCACCTCTTAAGAGCACAGGAACAGGCAATTCTAAAAGGACAGAAGTCAAGCAGACAGGGCAGAAGATCATCTTGATTGAGCAGAAATCTTCTAGAGCGTAGGTACAAATTGTATGGACACTGGAAGAGAGGTTGGGTGATATGTCAGGACTACAGCGATGCTGTTTGACATGGTAAGGAGAAAATTCGTGCAGCCAAAGCTTAGTTAGAGTTGAAGCTGGCCAGGACTGTGGGGGACAATAAAAAAGTTTTGGTTTGTTTTGGTTTGATTTGGTATGGTTTTAGTATGTTTACAGTAAAAGAAGGACCAGAGACATTGGTCTGCTACTTGATGAGGATGGTCACCTCACAAACATGGAGGTAAAAAGCAGAGATATTTAATGCCTTCTTTGCCTCTGTCTTCAACACTCTGGAAGCCCCAGAGTTCTGAGGTGGAGGACCATGACTGTGGTAACAACAATCTCCCAGCCAACCCTGAACTTGTGCAGGATTTGCTGCTCTAGCTGGTTGCACGTAAGTCTGTGGGGTTTGATGGGATTCATCCCAGGGTACACAAAGAGCTGGGTGATGTCATCGTGAGACCTCTCTGAATTATTTTTCAATTGTCCTGGGAATCTGGAGAGGTCCCAGTCAACTGGAAGTTGGCAAACGTTGTTTCAGTTTTGAATAAGCACAAGAAAGAAGACCCTGGTAATTAGAGGGCTGTCTTACTTCAGTGCCTGGCGAATTTATGGAGAAGGTTATTAAAAACACCTAAAGGACAATGCAGTTATTGGTCACATAAAGGCATGACTCTCTCAAGTCCCACACGAGCTCCATGGAAATTGTTGATACTTTTCAGTGTTTTAATGGTATCGAATATACATTTTCGGGCAACTAAATAATGTTCCATCTTCCCGTCTAATTTAGAGAAATGTTGCTACAAGTGAACATTTCCAAATGTTTCAGAGATCCTTTTTCAGACATTCAATTTCCTCTGTGCCAGTGAAGTAGGCTTACACAAATTCTTTTTTAATAATATAGATGGATATAATGATATTCAGATAACTACAACCCTATTTCTAGGGTTGTATTTCTAGTCTAAAATTGATTTTAGATTATAATAGGAAATTTAGGACTTACAGCACAATTAAAAGACAAAGCCAATAGTTTATTTACTGGCAATCAGCAAGGTTCATTATAAGAGCTGTCCCAGCCTTCCTCATGAATATTAATTGAAGATGATTTTATTGTAAAAGACTGGTGACATTTATTTTCATTTATTATTATTTTTTTTTTAGAAAAAAGGAAAATGTTTTATTAAAAATATATGAATATGTTCTGATTCTCATTGATCATTTTTCTCTTTTAAGAAGGACAGAAATATGAAATTAAACCAATGAAGAAAAAGATCTGAAAAAATGTATGGAGTAGTATGGACCACCCACCATTTAACCAGAGATGAAATGACAGATCAGGATTTCTGTATATTTGAAGGCTGACTGCAAGTTCCATATTACACTCCATGCTGGACCTCCATGTGGAAGCATTAAAAATTATCAGTATACAAATAATTTCTCCAAAATCAGCTAGAAGTCTGATAGTATTGAGCTGTGCTTTTTAGGTATCATCATCACCAGAATAAACTTGTGGCTTTTGAGGATCTGCTTTTCATAACTATGAATCCCATCAAAACACATTCTCAGCCTCTCTTGGAGCACTCACTACTCAACACAAAATAAATTCAATAAATTTGAGATTATATTAATATGCAGTTTGTTGGTTTTACATTAAAGCACCATTCTGCTGATGCTGGTTCAGGTAAAATCTGACAGGAAAAAAAAAAAAAAAGAAAAAAAAAGGAGGGGGTCACAGTTCAAGGTTCAGAATTATTATTTAACTAATAAACACAGGACATCAAGTTTCGCAGATGAGACAAGGTAACTCCATTATGGGAGAAGTTAAGCTGAATTTCGTGGAAGCAGGCATAGTTGTAAGCAATGTGGATCTGCAAATTTTGTGATCCTTGATTAGCTGCAGGAAGGCTATAGAAAAGTTAATCTTTAGAATACTGTCAACAAATTGAGTTTGCTACATATGTTAGATATTTCCATTCCCTGCCATACTCTAAGGAATTTTTAATGTATTGGTTTTATGATTATTATGTAAGATGAGGGATAACACAGACAAGCACAAAAAAGCTCAGCAAGGTTACTTCTAGCTAAGAAAACAAGTCCATAGCCTGCTAACTCATCAACAGAGCTCATCAATGGGTCCAAATGACTGCAAAACAGTCTCACAAGCCAACCAAAAAGGTAAGGAAACATCATGGGAATATAGCACACACTGCTGCAGGAAGCTTCCTACAGAGTCAGATGAGTGGGTTGCTCAGCATGTTGGCTTACTGCAGTCAGTTGGTCTCTCATACATACAAGAAATTTGAGTAAACCAGCAAGTTTCTGAAAAGTTTGATAGTAGTAATCATATAAACTGTTAATAAAAATAAAAAATAAAAAATAAAAAAAGAGCATGCCATAATAATTCTGTAAAAACTAATTCCGTAACAAAAAAAGTATTTGATTTCACAACAACTCACATTCAGATTAAATAGTGAAAGCAAAAACAAAACAAAACAAAACACTGCATCCAAGATAACCCCACCACTGAGGATAACAGGATCAGAGGAAAAGGATAAGGGAAGTATGGCTTCATACTGGACCAAATACCAGGTCTGCCCTTCTGGAATGCATCTGTGAGAGGAAGTTCAAGGCCATAAATTCATGGCCTGCTTCACCTGGGGTGCAGAGAAATTTGTGTCTTTGTTCTCGTTAGTGCCCATAACAAGCTAAATAGTGTGTGGATATCAAAGAAGTGCTTAGGCAGTTTAAACATTCAGGAAGAAATAACAGTAAAGCTACAAATTTCATCCATTTTCTAAAAATATAAAATCCAGTACATTTGTTACTGCAACATTTTTCCTGCAAACCTGAGAACAGTGTGCTCAGAACTAGTGTAAAACATCAGTAAGTGAAAAAAAAAAATACTATCTAAGGGGAAGTTTGATGGGATGGAAGCTGAATAAAACAAGCAGTCTGGCAAGTAAACAGAAGGCATGTTTGAATACGTAGCAGCCTATATTCCACTGACTGGAAAAGGGGAAACATAACCCCCATATTTAAAAAGGTAAGAAAGGAAGACCCAGGGAACTACAGGCCAAACAGTCTAATCTCTGCGCCTGGCAAGACCATGGAGCAGATCCTCCTGGAAACTATGCAAAGACAAATGGAAAATAAGGAAGTGATTGGTGACAGCCAACATGGGCTTCACTAAGGGCAGAACATGCCTGATAAATATGGTGGCCTTCTACGATGGGGCTACAGCATTGGTGGGTAGGGGAAAAGCAATTGACATCATCTACCTGGACTTGTCCAAAGTGTTTGACATCAGAGTCCCATATCATATATCCTTGTCTCTAAGTTTGAGACATGAATTTGATGGATGGACCACTCAGTGGGTAAGGAATTGGCTGGATGGTCACACTCAAAGAGTTGCAATCAAAGGCTCAATGTCCAAGTGGAGATCAGTAACGAGTGGTGTTCCTCAGGGGTCAGTACTGGGACTGGCGCTGTTTGACATCTTTGTTGGTAACATAGAGAGTAGGATCAAGTGCACCCTCAGCAAGTTTGCTGATGTGTGGTGCAATCAACACGCTAGAGGGAAGGGACCGGGGGAAGGGATCCAGAGGGACCTGGGCAGGCTTGAGAGGTGGGCCTGTGCAAACTTCATGAAGTTCGACAAGGCCAAGTGCAAAGTCCTGCACCTGGGTCAGGGCAAACCCAAGCACCAATACAGGCTGGCCAGGGAATGGATCAAGCGTGGTCCCAAGAAGGAGGACTTAGGGGTGTTGCTTGATGAGAAGTTAAGCCGGCCATGTGCCCTTGCAGCCCAGAAAGCCAACCATATCCTAAGCTGCATCTAAAGAAACATGGCCAGCAGGGTGAGGGAGGTAATTCTCCCTCTCTGCTCTGCTCTCGTTAGATCCCACCTGGAGACCTGCGTTCAGCTCTGGGTCCTGAGCACAAGAAGGACGTGGAAGTATTAGAATGAGTCCAGAGGAGGACCACAAAGATGACCAGAGGGCTGGAGCACCTCTCCTATGAAGACAGGCTGAGGGAGTTGGAGCCTGGAGAAGTCTCCACTGAGACCTCTTAGTGGGTTTCCAGTACCTAAAGGGGGCCTACAGGAAAGCAGGAGAAGGTCTCTGACAGTGAGTGTAGTGATAGGACAAGGGGGAATGGTTTTAAATCAAAAGAGGGTAGATTTAGATTAGATATAAGGAAGAAATTCTTTCCTATGAGGGAGGTAAGGCACTGGCACAGGTTGCCCAAAAAAGCTGTGGATGCCCCATCCCTGGAGGTGTTCAAGGCCAGGTTGGATGGGGCTTTGAGCAACCTGGTCTAGTGGAAGCTGTCCCAGCCCATTGCAAGGGGGTTGGAACTAGATGATTTTAACATCCTTTCCAATCCAAACCTTTCTATGATTCTATGATGTTGTTATTACTGTGAACTTGACAGGTGAGCAGTATCTATCCCATACCTAAACCAAGATCTGTCCTGGACACTTAAATACTCAGGTAAAACTGATAGTGAAGAAGCTAACAGTCAATTATTACCCCTCCATACTCTTCCTGTATTATATAGAAAAGCAAGGGTCAGTACAACTAGAACAAATCCAGACTTAAAATACAGCACAAGTGAGAAGAATTGTGATTAATTAATTAATTAAAGTAATGTAATTTTTAAAATGTGGGTTTTGTATACTAAGTAAGGGAAAAAAATGAGATTACTGGTTCAGATTCAAATTTCAGTTATGCTGACAAAGCCAAATCCCACAGATATAATCCCATAGATTTAAAAAATTTTTAAGATTTATGCATGTATGAGAAAAATCTGTCCACAGATAAACATTTAAATACAAGATAAACATTTAAAGAAAAAAAATAAAATTAAAAAGAAAAATAGAAAAAGGAAATACAAGGACACCACAGCATTCCACACATTTCAGAATATGATTAAGAAAATTTCAGGACAGGTGTGCCCTAATTACAAAGTAGTCAATATACTGGTAGTCTTTCACTTTCCTGTCAACCTTTTAAACAAAAATAAATGGTATTTTAAAAACAATACCAGAAGCATGAAATATTAATGTCAGCCTACAGGCTGGCAACACAAGAACCGTTTCAGTTAATGAGACCGATCGATATCTGGAAGGGTTATGGAGAAACCATTTCTACACCTGGTGAAAGGGAAATCTCTACCATATGAAAGCCATTGGGCAGAAAACATCATAAATTTTTATTTCATTTATTTATTTTATTTTATTTTATTTTATTTTATTTTATTTTATTTTATTTTATTTTTTAAGTTTAGCTCAGATGCTGACGACTGCAGCTCAGCACTTCTTCCATAGTGAAAAAGAATGCATCTTCCATCCATAAACACCACTTAATGTACTATTCTAGGTAACAACAAAAAGGACATAAACACCATAACTCCTGTGGAAAGAGTTAAACTTCAAATCAGAAAGAAAATAAAATCTATTCCAGTTGTTTTCCTGTGTAGTCTTTTCCACACTTCGGCAAAAAACAAGCCGAAAGAAGCATATTCCTGCCTGAAGTAAATGCAGATTTCTTCAGCAATCTTGACTTTGGCAATAACAGGTCATTCTTTAGATAGGGTTTTCTAGAGAACAGATATTAGCAATAACATCTGCTGCCTGCCTGTGCTAGTTGGAAATTCAATTCATGCGCCCAATTCTATTCCCAACAGAATATGTTTTTTTTTTTTTAAATGGCACATTTGTACAAATGTTTGAAAAAGCTAAATCTCACATGACTCATACCTCTTCCTGTCAAAATAGATTAATAGTCCTGTTTATACACACAGCACATGCTGCACCATCAGTAGAAGATGGGCTTTCCCATACAACTCAGGCAGTGAAAAGTGACACCAGGACCTAAATGCTGCACTATCATTAGACTGCCACCAGCCTTTTAAATTTATTATTTCAGGAGAAAACACAAGAATGTCTGTGCTGGAAGTTATTGTTCTACCATATCAGTAGTCAGCTAGCCTTCAACTAGCTCACATTGTGCTCCTCTCAGATCCAGATGACAAGGGTCAGATGATTCAGATGAAGGATTAACAGCCCTCAAAAAGATGAGTTGCAAGGTTTGATCGATGTAACAGATCCCAGAGATATGTAGGAATAAATATAAAGGGAAATCCTCTCAAGTTTCTGTAACTTATTTCAGTCTTTGGGAAAAAGGGTTTGAACCTGGTTGCATCACCAGAAGCCTTTACAGGTACTTTCATCCTTCAGTGGAATGAAAACCAACACTGCATTTGAAGAGGGATACCCATTCCACTGGTATTCAAATTGCCATTGACCAGAACACCCAGATCTATTTCTGCGGGGCTGCTCTCCAGCCTCTTTGCCCCTGCAGAATGTCTGTATAGCCAGAGTTGCCCCTTCCTGAGTGCAGAATCTGGCACCTGCTTTTGTTAAGCTTCATATTGTTGGTGATTGCCCAGTCATCTGATTTCTCAGGATCTCTCTGCAAGGCCTCTTCACCCTCAATGGAGTCAACAGCTCCTCCCAATTTAGTATCATCTGCAAAGTTGCTCAAAACACCTTCAAGTCCTGCATCAAAGTCATTTATGAAAACACTGAAGAAATTTCTTTTTGAACTTCATTAGATTTCTGTCAGACCACTCCTCCAGCGTGTCTTGGACCATGTAGATGGCAGCATGACCCTTTGACTTATCCACCACTTTGTGTCCTCCCAGCTTTGTGTCATCAAATTTGCTGAAGGGACACTCTGCCCCGTCATCCAGATCATTAATGAAGATGTTAAACAGGACCAGAACCCATGTTGACCCTTGGGATACAGTGCTAGTTGCAGAGCTTGCTCCACTGATCGCTACCCTCTGGGCCTCGTTCTTCCAGTTTTAAATCCACTTCACTGATTGATCATGAGGAACATGACCTGCAAACACAAGGCTGCTCCTATCTGTCTGTAGATGGCTTCATCTGCTTTTTCTTCCTGGTTAGGTGGTCTGTAGCAGACACACACTATAATGTCACCTTCACCTGTCTTCTCTTTAATCCTAACTCATAACCTCTCAGTTGCCTTTTCATCCAGCACCAAGCAAAACTCCATGCCAACTGCTCTATCACATAAAGGGCAACTCCTCTGCCTTATCTTCCCATTCTGTCCTTAACAAAGAGCCTATATCCCTTCATTACAACTCTTCAGTCATGGGAACCATCTCAACACATCTCCATGATCCCAACTAGATTATAGTCCTGCAACCACACACACACATCTAACTTAACTTGTTTACTCTCCATACTGTGTGGAGTACAGGCACTTTTGAGAGGCATCCCATCGTGTTGGCTTTCTGGAAAGGTTTTGGAGATTTCGCTATAATGGTGCCTTGTAGGCATGTCCTTGCTTACCTGCAAGAGCTCAAAATAAGCCCACTTAAGCTCCATTTTGTTGATTTTTATGCTCTATTCCTGTCACATCACTCCACGACCTTTGCTCATCAGCCTTGTCCATTGTTCCCTCACAGAGCTGCTGGTAAATCCATGCTCCCTCCCCATCATTCTTCCACTCCTATTTTAAATCCATTTGTATGAGGTTAGTCATCATATAAGCAAAAATATCTTTGCCCCACTTAGCAAGGTAGATCCCATCTCTCTCAGGCAGATGTTGATCTGCAAACAGATCCCATGGTCACAGAACCCAAAAACTTGTCACGAACACCAGAACTGGAGCCAACAATTGACTTGTATTATTAGCACTCTCCTCACATCGTGTTATGTAGAGGGGAGGAGGGCACTGTTTCACTGTGTTTGCAAAATAAGCTGCACCACAGAAAGTTCAACACATTTTAGATGTGGCTTGTCTTCTTGGGACAGAAGTGGCCAGCAGCTAAAGCGTTTATTTGTCATTGACTTTATTAAGAACACAGACACACTATTTTGACATGCGTAACATTAAAATACTGCATAACTGTGATGTATCTGGGAGCATAGCTTGGCATTTGTAGTAGCTGCTGTTCCTAGCAACCTGGAAACCTACCTCCCACAGTGGAAAACAATTGTCTTATGTAGGTAGAACAGCCCTTCTGCCTTAATATGACCTGCTGCAGTAGTGTGGTGCATGTATTATAAACTAGATGGACAGCAGAAGCCTAATAAGGGCTGAGCATGGGACACAAATGCCCCAAGTCCCAATTACCAAAAGCCGTGGGAACCTAGACAAAGAATTTATCCCATGTCCCAGACTGCAATACAAACCCCAGGGCTGTCAGTGGCTGAGCCTTGTAGGCACCCAGCCTCATTGCAGGCTCGGTGATGCTCAAACCTTACAGCCCTTCCCCCCACCCCACCCAAGTTCTGAAGGAAATACATTTTATATAAACCATGGGCACTGTTTCACAAGAAAACGGTAATAGAGATCCATGTTCATTTCTAAGCATGTCATAGGCACTACCTCAGAAAGAGGCTGCTGAAGGGGCTTAGGCAACTATGTAGAAAGAAATGGAATTTAGCATTTAACAAGGAATGACAAAATCTACTGAAGCTACCAACCACTGCATTATCTTTGAGGTGGGATCCAACTGTTTTTTATTTGAGTCTGAGGTGTATTTGTGCCTGCCAGAGTGGTACTGTTCATAGCTACAGCCCACCCACTTCCTTCAGAGAAAGGGCTCAGCATGTGTGAATGCTCAAGGTTTCTTTGCTATTAACAAAAATTCAGTAACACATAGCACTTTACTAAGTGCACAGATTTTATAAGATAAGGCTTAAACGTTCTCTGTATCAACACCCTCACTGTTCTACCATTTCTCTGTATTTTACCTTTTTTCCTCCTCTGCATGATACAAATTGGCCTACATTCACATCTTTAACTGCACCATTTTATTATGCTCAGCATTTTGTTTATTCATCCCATATTTCTGAATGCATGCAAGTTAACGAGAACCATGCATTGAATTTTCAGAATTATTTTGGGAGATGAATCTACTTCCTTTCCCTGTCTAAGCAATGCAAAAACCATGCTGCAGACAAATGCCAAAAAGACAAAAGAAAACAAATACCCCCCATATAAATAAATAAAAATAGAGATCATTAGCTACAAGCCAGATTGTTTTTAGGCAAGTTTTCCCAATACCACAATACCACAAAAGACAATGCAAGACCCAAAAAAAAAAGGAAAAAGAACTTCATGTTCTCAAAGAACTTCTTTTCAACATATTTATTAAATGGAGAATTTTACAGCACTGAACGCAAGAAAATGGACCAAGTAAATGCGTAAGTTGAGAGCCACCCAACTAAGCAAAACAGAAAGGAGGAAGAGCTAGAGAGACTGGTGAATTGTATGTGCTCTGGCCATACAAACATATAGAATGAGATTTGTGTAGGTTCTTGAAGACGGTAGGACCACCAGGGCTAGACGTGGCAGAAACGGAGGCGCACAGAACACAGTTGGACACAAAACAATCAGTTGGCCTGGGAAACAAGAAACAATACTGGGGCACAGAAACAGTGACCAGGAGTAGGCTGGAAGAAAATTAAATTGAAAATTTAGCTTAAATTGAAAATAAGTTGAAAATTAAAATCTGTTTTACAAATGGAAAGGGCATAAATAGCTTAAACATTTGCAGCCACTTAGATAAAAATTACACATACACATTATTCCTTTGCAACAGTATAGCCAGTACTAAAGGATAGTAAATGATTATCTGCTCAGCAAGACAGCATGAATAAGAACCAAGCTCCATAACAAGTGTATTTATTAAGTCTTAACCTTAAGCCTTAGTTACCCAGAGGTTAGTAAAACATCTTTGAGACTTGACTGCTTCTTGCTTCCCTCACAACGGCATTGAAAATTATTTACTTCAGAGGGACATGACAGTCAAATAATGCATGTGAATGGGAAATGATTATTCAGTATTTTTTAAAAGAAATAAAGCTTTTCTCTGAAATGATCAGGATGTTTGAGACGAAATGCATTACTGTAGCCTTATTAAAATAAATCAATTGATCGAACTCACTACTAGAGGCCATTGAGGAGGCCAAAGGGATTGGAGCAATTCAAGGAATATAGAGCATCATTCGTGTAACCTCCAGCTCAGTGACTGCCTAACCCACAGACTGTGGAAAGCTGGAAGAAATGGCAAGGGAAGATCAACCTATGCTTGCACTGTTCTTACACTCTCAGTACTTACCACTTATGGAGACCAGAATACCTTTTCCTGTTTCAGTGTAGCTGTTCTTGTACTGGATGAACGGATATTATATATGTATGAAAACTTTAAACAGGACAGCATGTGTGCGCACACATACCCACAACCAGAAATCCAACACAGAACAAGCCATCTGACTGCGAGCTTTCTTTCCTTCAGCAGAACTGCTTTCTTGAGGCTTTCCATTCAAGGTTAATTGTCATTTTCCAATTCATAGACTTACACTGGTAGAACAAGACAATGACAAGACTGTAAAAACTAAAACTGGATATTTGCTTTTGATAGTGAGAATTTAGAATTGTTAAAGCAGGACCTGAGCAAATATATTTTTAAATGAAAACACTGTAAGTTGATTAAATACTACAAAGGAAGCCAATGAAAAAATCTGCTGCCTTTTTACACTTGGCTTTGCTTGAGTTAGTATCTTACATATCATTTGAGCCTCTCCTCTTGAGACTGAGCCAAGGTCCAGCCTAATTTTGCAATGGCCACAGCTTGACTGCAGAAGCACATTCGAACACAAATATTAAAAGATGGTATTTTTATTTTTTTTTACTGTTTAACTACAAGATGAGAAACTATTTGAGCTAACAATGCTGTGACCACATTTTATTTTTTTTAACCATAGTTAATGATTGCTACAGTAGATCCAGTTGAGTAGGAGCTACTACCATCTGGTTGTGTCTTTCTAGAATTGTATTAGGACATAAAGTACAGTGATTCTCTACTATTGAGTTATTTTTTAAAATCACTGTCAAAAGGCATTTAATTATTTCTGAAAGAGGTGACCCATATAGCCTTGAATTGAGATGCATTTATTTTATATGATCATGCTATAGAAACATTTGGGAAGTTTTCCCCCCATAAGTTAAAAGCCAGAATAATGCAACACTTTATATGCTTTCAAAGAAGACAATGGTCTAACGGCTCTGCAGAACTGTATACAGAGATGTCAAGTAATGGATAAGATATTTTTGCTATTCACTAAATAAGTTGTTTGCTTTGCAATGTTGAATATCACACTTATTTTTAAGCTGCACGTTATGCCGCTAACAAAACATCTTCTCACTTGTCCTCAGCTTCACGCTCTTTCAGAAGAAAAAGAAACATGTCAACCTGATAATCCAAACTGTAGGTAACATGGAAGACAAAAAGGCAGCTGCAATGATGCTCCTGCCTTTGCCCCCATTAGCTTATTTAGAAAGCCTTTGTCCAGCAGGAAAGATCAGACTATTAAGATTAAGAATTTTTCATACTTTAGAAATTAGAAATGAACATTACTTTCACATCAAAATTCATGCTTATAGACATTTTCCTCATGCCTTACTCATGTTTATGACTTTTTATTTAAAAATGAAGTATCATTTTCCAAAAATGTAGTAATTTAATTCAAGGTTTATTTAATGTAACAAACAAAGCTTTGGGAAAGTTCAATCATTTGGCCACACACATTCCATACTTAACACGTAAACTCATAACTGATATCTGAAAAAAATATGACTAAAAGTGTTTAATGTGGTGTTGCATATCATCTAAGACTAGGTGAGGAAGCCCACAAAAATCTATGCATAACTCACATAGCTACAAACTTCACTATTTTTCACATTGAATTCCAAAAGCTTCTTTTGAAATCTTATGAACAAAATCTGAAACGTGTTTGCTTAATACATTGGTAAACAAAATTACAAAAGCTAAAATAAATACAGCAGAAGTGGTGCATAACTTGTTTAATTGGATGTGAATGTGCTTCCACCAAAAGGAAGTTTCCACATTCCCTTGTGCTGGCAGCAATGCTCAGGTAGTCCCACAGCTGCTAAAAAATCTTCTGCTTTAGCTGATTGTGAAACTGCACTCTTAAAAGAATTATGTGAATATCATATCCAAAATCCTGGTCATTTCCCATCCTTATAAGATAATATCTTCCTTCTGAGGTGTAAATATGGAAATGGTTTCTGGTTCATATCATGCAAATTACTAGAGATAGGCATGTACAGAAAGTGTCTTGCGACTACTTTAGGACTATACATTTGAAGGAGGAGAATTATACTTGAGAAGGAGCTACTCTTCTCCAGTATTATTAAGGTAGCCCAGCTCCAACGTATACCTCTAAAGTTGTGTGAGTTCAAATGATGCTAGCAATATCTTGTGCAGTTTCTACAGCTGTTTTGACCTTTCAAAAAATCTTGAAAATTCTTATTTAGCTCTTTCATTTTGATGAAAATAGCTTATGGCTAACTTCCCATGTATCAACATTATTAAAACTGTTTCCATCTTGCCTACTCTAGAGATGGGAAATCAAACACTGCTCAAGCACGTGAGAATATCTTTTCTGTCTCCTGGTAGTGGCAGCACATCCCTGAAAGCTGGGCTGATGTTGCTCTTGAACTAAGGGGTGCAAGGCAAGATATACTTCTGATGAGAAAGTTCCTTCGCAGCAGCAGCTGCTGTATCCTCCTGCAAGGCCCCTCTTTTGGCCATCCCAACCTGTCTCTGCTCTTTCATGTGAAAAGCAGCAGATCAACTCTGGAACTGGTAGCAAGTCTCGACATCTTCTCCCTGGGACTCCCTGAAGTAATTTTTTGCACAAGGAAGAAAGTGGAGTAGCTACTGTGTGCTGGGGAGGGCTTATCTAACCCTGCAGTTATAGAGGGGTTGATGAGGGTGTTAGAGCCAAGACTACTCTCTAAACCCATACTGAGTATTGGTATGGAAACATCCCAGGTTTGTGAAGAAACACAGTTGAAATGTAACATCTCCATACCTTGCTTCTTTTAGTTGCGGTAATATAAATATGCTACTTATTCATGCATATTCTAGAGCTTTAAACTGTCCACAGGTAATGGAACAATAAGAATTTCATTTCAGCAGAAGAACCATAAATGTCATTGTGAAGGCGCTCTCCATCTTTGAAAAACCCTGGAGATTAGAGCAGAGGGTTCACAATGACTGCAAAAAAGGGTGAAAGATGGATTCATCTTCAAAGAGGGCCAGAAGGAGGGCTTGAGGCTCTAGAGTCAAGACAGTCTCACTATCGCCCCTTGGAAAATTATGGATTAAAACTTCATAGAAGCCATTTACAGGCATATGGAGGACAAGAAGGTAATTGGTCACACATGATTTGGCCATGGTAAATTCATGCTAGCTGTTACAAATCATAGAATCTTAGAATATCAGAGTTGGAAGGGACCCAGAAGGATCATCGAGTCCCACTCCTGGGTCCCCAAAGGACCACAAGAAAAATCAGACCGTGTGTCTGAGAGCATTGTCCAAATTCTTGAACTCTAACAGCTCGGTACCTTGACCACTGCCCTGGGGAGCCTGTCCCAGTGCCTGACCACCCTCTGTGTGAAAAACCTTCTCCTAACACCCAGCCTGACCCTCCCCTGTCCCAGCTCCATGCCATTCCCTTGGGTCCTGTCACTGACCTCAGAGAGCAGAGCTCAGCGCCTGCCCCTCCACTCCCCTTGTGAGGGAGCTGCAGGCCGCCATGAGGCCTCCCCTCAGTCTCCTCCTCTCCAGGCTGAACAATCCAAATGACTTCAGACATTCCCATCTAGACCCTTTACCATCTTGGTTGTCCTCCTTTGGACACATTCTAGCAGCTTTATATCTTTTTAATACTGTGGCACCCAAACCTGCACAAAGTGCCAGAGGTGAGGCCGCACCAGCACAGAGCAGAGCAGGACAATCCCTTCCCTCAACCAGCTAGCAATGCTGTGCCTGATGCACCCCAGGATATGGTTGGCCATCCTGGCTGCCAAGGCACACTGCTGGCTCATGTTCATCTTGCTCAGTCAAAATCACCAGATCCTTGTCTGCAGGGCTGCTCTCCAGCCTCTTGCCCATGCACGCTGTATGTACAGCCAGGGTTGCCCCTTCCCAGATGCAGAATCCGGCACTTGCTCTTATTACACTTCATATTGTTGGTGATTGCTCAGCTTTCTAATTTGTCCAGATCTCTGTCCACGACTTCACCACCCTCGATGTAGTCAACAGCTCCACCCAATTTGGTATAATCCACGAACTTGCCCCAAAAAACTTCGAGTCCTTCATCCAAACCGCTTATGAAAACATTGAAGGGGACTGGTCCTAAAATGGAGCCCTGGGGAACCCCACTGGTGACAGGTTGCCAACATGATGTAACCTCATTTACAAGAACCCTCTGGGCCCAACCCAACAGCCAATTGTTCACCCATCTTCTTATGCTTTTATCTACCTGTATTTTGGCCATTTTGTCCAGAAGGATAACGTGAAAGACAGTATCAAAAGCTTTACTGAAATCCAGAAAGATTATGTTGATTTGCTTCCTTTGGTCAACTAGCTGGGTGACCTTGTCATAGAAGGAAATTGTCAGATTAATCAAGTTAATCAGATCGCCTTCTAAGAAGAAATGACAGACCCTGCAGAGGAGCAGAGTGCAACAAATATTTCCTATGGCTTTTTCAATGTAATACTCTCACTCATAACATCATAGAATCATGGAATGGTTTAGGTTGGAAGGGACCTTAAAGATCATCTAATTCCAACCTTTCTGCCAGGGGCTGGGACACCTCCCACCAGACCAGGTTGCTCAAAGGCCCATCCAGCCTGGCCTAGAGGACATCGAGGGATGGGGCATCCACAGCTTCTCTTGGCAACCTGTTCCAGTGCCTCACCTCCCTCATAGGAAAGAATATGTTTCTTCCTAATGTCTTATCTAAATCTGCCTTCTTTTAGTTTAAAGCCATAACACTTGTCTTGTCACTGCACCCCCTGACAAAGAGTCCATCCCCAGCTTTCCTGTAGGCCCCCTCTAGGTACTGGAAGGCTGCTGTAAAGTCTCCCCAGACCCTTCTCTTCTTCAGGCTGAACAACCCCAACTCCCTCAGCCTGTCTTCACAGGAGAGGTGCTCCAGCCCTCTGGTCATCTTTGTGGTCCTCCTCTGGACTCACTCTAATTACTTCAGTGTCCTCCTTGTGCTAGGGCCCCAGACCTGAATGCAGGTCTCCAGGTGGGGTTCTCATGAGAACAGAGTAGAGGGGGAGAATCACCTCCCTTGCCCTGCTGGCCATGCTTCTCCTGATGTAGCCCAGAATATGTATGGCTTTCTAATTAAAGAATCATAGAATATCCTGAGTTGGAAAGGACCCTCAAGAATCATTGCGTCTAACTCCTATCTCCACACAGGTCTACCCAAAAATTCAGACCATATGACTGAGAGCATAATCCAAATGCTTCTTAAACTCCAACAGGCTTGGTGCCGTGACTACATCCCTGGGGAGAATGTTCCAGTGCATGACCACTCTCTCAGTGAAGAACCTTTTCCTGAAATCCAG
Organism: Cygnus olor; assembly: GCF_009769625.2. Classification (NCBI taxonomy): domain Eukaryota; kingdom Metazoa; phylum Chordata; class Aves; order Anseriformes; family Anatidae; genus Cygnus; species Cygnus olor. The sequence goes on along the minus strand of NC_049198.1, from coordinate 15,073,863 downwards.
CCTGAACATCCTCTGTTGCAGTTTGACTCCATTCCCTTTCTGGGCTGCAAGCGCACATTGCCAGCTCATGCTGAGCTTTTCATCAACCAACACTCTCAGGTTCTTCTCCTCAGGGCTGCCCTCAATCCATTCTCCACCCAGCCTGTATTGGTGTTTGGGATTGCCCCGGCCCAGGTGCAGGACCTTGCACTTGGTCTTGTTGAACCTCATGAGGTTCGCACAGGCCACCTCTCAGGCCTGTTCTGGTCCATCTGGATGGTATCCCTTCCCTCCCATGCCAACCACACCACACAGCTTGATGTCATCAGCAAACTTGCTGAATGTGCACTCAATCCCACTGTCCGTGTCACCGAACAAAGATGTTAAACAGCACCAGTCCCAGTACTGACCCCTGAGGAACACCACTCATTACTGAACTCCACGTGGACATTGAGCTGTTGACTGCAACTCTGAGTGTGACCATCCAGTCAATTCCTTACTCACTGCATGGTCTATCCATCAAATCCATGTATTTCCAACTTAGAGACAAGGATACACAATTTGGGACTCTGTCAAACACTTTGGACAAGTCCAGTAGATAATGTCAGTTGCTTTTCCCCTACCCACCAACACTGTAACCCCAACGTAGAAGGCCACCAGATTTGTCAGACATGATCTGCCCTGAGTGAAGGCATGTTGGCTTCACTTGCACTTCATGCTTGCAGCCTAACTAAGGAAACAGAGGCTGGATGGTGAACAACAAGGTAGGTAAAAAAAACCCTGCCCCTCTGCTCCAAATGTGCTCTTCAACACTGTGAGGTCTAACCAGCAACTGGTGATGAGTACTGCTCCCCAGGGGTTGATACTAGAACCAATACTATTTAACCTTGTCATCAACAACCTGAACAGGATGAATGTATCCTTGCCAAGTCTGGGCAAGACACCAAACTGTGGTGAGTGATCAATATACTGAAGAGCAGGCCTGCCACTCATAGGATCTTGGTGAGCTGAAAGAGTGGGATAGCAGAAATCTCATGAATTTCAAGGACAAGAGGAAAGTCTTGAACCTGGTGCAGAATGACCCTGTGCAGGTTGGGGGCTGACTAGCTGGGGAGCAACTCTGCAGCAAAGGACCTGACAGTGCCAGGACCCATGAACATGGCTTGTCAAGGCATCCTTGAGCTGCATTAGCAGCAGATTGAGGAAAGCAAATTTTCTACTCTGAGATTCACTGGAGTACTGTAGATGGTTTGGGGCCCTCAAAAGAGCTGCTGACCAATTGGAGTAAATACAGCAAAAGACCACCAAGATAGTTAATGGGATGAAAAATGTATGGGGAGAGGCTGCAGGACCTGAGCTTGTTCACCCTGGAGAAAAGGGTTGAGAGGATCTAACTGCTGTCTTTAGTTTCTGTTGTAGGTTTTGGTGGAGGCTAAGGACACAAAAGTTTGCAGAACTAAATTGCAAACAGCTTTAATAGATCAATTAACTGGAAAAGAATGCAACTAAAAATGCAGTAGAAATTGGCTTCTGGCAATCCTGCGATGATATTCCCTTGGGAACAATACTCTTGTCACCATAAGATCACTTGCAGTTTGCAGTCTACTGGGAACCTTTTGCAAAGCAAAAGGAAAAAAAAAAAAAAAGCATTCTTCAGTACTTCATTAGCTAAAATATCTGAGTACATAAGCTAGCAGGACATTTTTAAAAGAGTATCAAGTGAATTTCAATAATGTTCTTAATCAATAAGAAAGTACGTACCTTAGAAAGTGCCTCAGGCTTCAACAGGGCTGTGCTAATTACCTCAATACAAGGCTAGATCCAATAAAAGAATTATATGCCTATGTGATGTATTACCGGTTCTCGTCTAGTTCACAGTCTCAGTGCACTCCCACACTCAAATGATAAATGATAAATGAAAATGGAGTCTCAAACTCTTTCTTTTGATCTGTACCATCACTGCAGATACTTCACTCATTTCCCAGCTTGCCCTTCAGCTCACCTTCTGTTTATTTATCTTCAGCTATATTCCATGAGAAGGCTTACACTGTAATCTACACACATATGTGCAAACAACCTCCATCACTTGAGTCTTGCTTTCAGCAGTGTGTTAAATATGTAAGTCTCAGTGTAAGACACCTTCCTACAGTTGCTCAAGGGCAAAACTCCTTTTAAAATCTTTATTGCTTTAGCAATTTAGCTCCATAAAAATCTGGCTCTTGGAAACGTGTGAAAATTTTAATAAATATATCAAATCACTTAAGAAAAAGGTCACATACCCAACATCTATTACTTTTGTAAATGTATTACAACTGGGCACATGTGCAGTGTTCTGTTTTATGAACCCACATTGCTCATTCTTGCTAAAGGAGTTTGATATTTTACACTTTTATATATATATATATTTATTTAAATAAATGCTATGGTGACCAAACTGCTGCAGAATTTTTGTTTCTTTCCAGATATTTTCTGTCATCTTCATAGCTGTTCTCCAGTTGCTAGACTACGGAATATTTAAAGAGTTGTTTAGAAAAAAAAATCATAGAGACTGAAGTTACATACAGCATTAAAAATATCTAAACTGATTAAAGCAAATATTTTTATAACTTTGCACTGGCCCTTGTGCTAGCCTTGAATTTCTAAATGTGTAGACTTACTTCTTTTTCCTCCCTCATATTCGTCTCCTTCTGGAAACATTTTTCCATAGGAATGCAAACAATTTTGGCAATTGCAGATAAAAAGTTGTTAAACTATAGTCATGCACACACATGCACACACACACACGTTCATGAAGAACAAGGAGCCAGAAGGCAAAGACCAGAACAAAAGAGGAATATTACAGTGACTTCCTGAGAAAGAAGCCCATTTAGTTTTGAATTGTCCATCAGATAAAGACAAGATCCATCCCTCAGATATTCTAATCTATATAATTTGGGTTCTTGGAGCCATCCTCATGTGTGCCTTTATTTTAGAGACCCACATGGCAATGAGATCACTTGTGCCATTAGAAGTTCTGTGCAGGCCTTAGAAAGCGGGAGACACTTAGGCTGACAGAGGAACAATTCCTAAATGATGAGCAATAGAGTACAACTAACAAGCACAGAGGCATCCCTAACTGAATGTTCTTTACAAATCTATTAAAATAACTATTAAGAAAATGAGGGGTACACAGTCTCTTTCCAACAAATGCCTATGTTACCATTTTCTGCTTCAAGGTAAATAAGTTTCAGTCTTAGCAAACATGCTTGCAAATATGTTCCTCATAGTTTACCACCTGCAAGCAATAGAAGGTAGCTTAATACTCTTAAATTCAGGTTATCCAAACAGCTTTCTTGAAGTGCATCTCTCCATTGGTAATACATGAAAAATAAAGGTTGGTAAGGTCAGACGCGACAAATTGCACACAGAAATCAGATACTTAAAGCAACCAGTGTGAATACTCTTGATATTCCAGTATTTTTATTTACTTACTTCTGTGTATCAAACACACCAGATTTTTGCAATCTCAGCTGGGGCCTGATCAGGCAGAGGTACTCTCAGCTGGTAGTAGGGACCCTGGCAGAGCAGTGCAAACAGCTATTGCAGAACTGACCTCTCAGCACTCTGCTGCACAAAGGAATGTGCCAGACAATCAAAAAAGATATAAACACAAGAAATCTATGTTTGAGATAAGGACAGCTTAATAGGGAGAAGGAAAAAAAAGTCATGCACAACATGATTACTCACCAAGTGACCAATGCCCAGCCAGTCCTTGAGCAACAACAGACCCCCTCAGCCAATGCCTCCCAGCTTTTATGACTGGAACACCCCTTTGGCCAGCCTGGGCCAGTCGTCCTAGCCCTGTCCCCTCCAGCTCCTGGTACACCCCCAGTCCCTCGCTGGTAGGGCTGCACAAGGAGCTGAAACATCCTGGGCTCTGTATGCGCACTACCCAGGAGCAGTTAACACATCAGTGTGCTATCAGCATTATTTTTGTCCTAAAACACAGCACCACACCAGCTATTATGAAGAAAATTAATTCTATCCCAGCTGAAACTAGGAGAACAAGCTCAAAAATTCTCCAGACTCACCATTCTGGATTTGCTGTTTGAAAGAAAACCAAAAATTCAATACTATGTCACCAAACAAGATACCAAATCCTGTCCCTGAGATATGAGCACATACCAGCCCATATGGTTCTTTTAAGCCCTGTATAGTACCCTGAGGTATTATTTTTTTTTACATCAAAGCACCTGAAGGAAAGTGAGGGTTTTACAGCTTGTCAGAATGGTGTTTTCATCTATGGTGTCATCATCTATGATGATTCTATTCTACGATTCATAACAGGAAACCAAAAGTATGTGCTGAATACCTGTGAGTATGGACTGTCCTGTGAGACAGGGACAGTGGATAGAGAGAGAGTGTTAGAGAGCAATGTAGTGTAGCTATTTCCACACTGCTTACTGAGCATGGTCTTGGTGCATGCAAACATTTTAACTGGTCCTGGACTAGTTGGCATAGGCTAGTGAACAGACAGAGTAGCCGAAGACTAGTTAGCAGAGACATAACTATCCTGGGTCATTTGCTAGCAACTAAGCAATGTGGACCATCAGTGATCCAGTGCTCATTTTTCCTCCCTGACAATTTCATTTATATAGTCAATATATATATATATAGTCAATATATATATATGGTCAATATATATAGTCAATATGCATGCTGAGGCAAACTCAGCAGAACACTGTTTTTATCTGGTAGGTAAATTATTGTTTCTGTGGTTGTTTACTGCCATAGAGGCATGCTGCTTCTGCAAAGAAGCCAATGTCCCAGTTACTCTCTTTCCAAACTGCAACTCCAAGGCTGGGAAACAGCAATAGTCATGCACTAAGTTTGGTATCTCAGTTTCTTTAAACCTTTGACTCACACGTTGGCAACTGCACAAAGTTACACCCCTCACTGTTTATCAGAAGACAAATATCACTGCTTGTAACCACTAAACATCAAAGACACAGACTGCTATGCAGTGTTAGTAATACGCCAGACTGCACACGTGCACCTTAACTAGATTCATCAGTAGGTCGATTTTATCATTTATGGGACTAATGGGTTGAAATTCAGTTAATCACCTCATGTTACCTCATTTGGATCACCTGCATACACTCCAAAAGAGTAAAAGCTATGAGGTATTTCTTTAACTATATGGTCATGTATCTCTCTGTATATCTATCTTACGTGAAATTGTTCATGCTCTATGACTCACTTTAAGGAAAACAACTACCCTGTGAATTTTCTTTTCTGTATGGAGAATCGTGGTTAATCTTCACTAACTTGAAAATCTATGATTGATTTAATTTCTTAAAATATTTTTAATTCTGTGCTCATTTTCAACTTAGTATTACTCAAAGCCTCTTTGAAAATATATCCTCTGCAATGGATGAAGGACTGTAAAATATAATGCATGAAAAGTGCTGATTCATCCAAAGTTTTACTGTTAGTAGTACTTCATAAAGACAGTAAATCATATATGAAGTACACATCCAAAATGGCTCATCAGAAAACCTTAAATTTTTCTGAACAAGCTGATATCTTAAAGGATCTGAAGAGGCAACTTAAGTATAAGACATACATAAACCCTTCAGAAAAATTTAAATATAATGAATACACATGTTGAAGGGAAGGTAGCTGGCTTAATCATAACTCAACACTTAGTCAAGGTTTCCTGATTTTTTTGACAAAGCATCTCTAGAAAATGTTTATGCATCTCCTAATAGCTCCAATTCATGAAACTTTTTTTTTTGCTGACAAAATGGGCAGTATTACTAAAAGCACCAAACTTGATTAGCTATGAAGATTACTTATGTTTGTATTTTTTTCCTAAAGGAAAAAAAGAAAAGGAAAAAAATAAGAATAAAAAGAAAAAAAATCACTCCCCAAGAACTACAAAAATACAAATAACATTTTAAAAGAGCCTTTAGAAGTAAAGGTATATTGGTCATAATCCTTGCTCCTCCAGTGTTAGCCTGCTAATATTCAGGAAAAGAAGACAAAGGCAAAGCTTTAATTCTCTTGTACATTGCCAAGAGTAAAATTTAACTATATCTTTATCAGAAAGCCCACAGGATATACTCTGCTGCTAAGATAACATTGTCAGAATAACTTGAACTTTCAGCTCTTTCAAATTTTTTCAGTGATTTTTTTTTCAATCTTACCATCCTTATAAAAATACATGACTGTGTGTGGTCCCCAGTATTCCACACCAGTGCATTCTCCACAGCCATTGCTAATACAAATCAGCTTACTAAAAAGGCCTAATTTTTTTCTGTAAATATAAGCATGGGGGATGCTCTTGGCCTACAATGTAGGCAGGTAATTCATGCTCATCAAGATGCATGCTGTGCTTTCCTTATTTTTACCTACTCATTTGTCAGCCTTTATGGCACCCAGAAATTTCACTTCTCAGTTCCTTGCTGCGTGACAGCTTTTAACACAAAGCTACTCTCATATGCCACAGCTTTATGTCCAACAAGCACAATATAAGACCCTTGAATTCTAGTAAAATATTGAACCAAGGGATGACTCAGTTTTCCCCTGAATTCTTGTGAAATAATCCTGGAATAATCTGTTAGACTACAAGCACATTTCATCAGTAGGTATCATGCTCCTTTTACCTGGAAGGAACTGATTTGTACTACCAATTGTTAATACATCACTGCTGTGATCAGTAGGATATAATTTCGTTTGATGCAAAAGATGTGAAAATCATACCAAAGCATACCCATCACGCTGACATTTCTAACGGAATACAAAGACAGTACAAAGGTTTGATATGTAAGGAATCGTTGTCATCTCAAGGTGTGACCAACCATTCTCCAGCAGTTTAGAAAAAGGGCTCAGGGTGTTTTTTTCAAGCTCCTCGGTTGGAAGATAGTGTACAGAGAAGGTTCCAGGGCCATGCATGAGAGCTTGAACGAACCAAATGTTGGTCCCAGTCTGCAATGTTATTTGTATGCAATAATGGTTAAGGACTATCCTTTGTTGCTCCTTACTTTCCTCATGCCTAATCATACTTTTTCTACATGCTCTTTCCTTGCTCTCTGAAATATATTAACTCCCTGCTCTCCCCATGTTTTTCGTCAGGAAGAACTGTTGCTTCATTCTAGCCGTAATTGTCAATTAAGCTATTAACTTATGCACAACAGGCTATGCAAATTGCAAGTTCCCAGTGAATTTTATGAAAATGAAAACTAGAAGAGTTAATCAGATATAAACCTGCATACTAACAGCATCAGAAAGGATAGCCAGCTATTTGTATTTACATGTAAACAATAGAATGAAAACAAAATTTTATGTTTTAAAAACTTAATACCCTATAGTACAAAATATATTAATGTAGGAAGATACTTGTATTTTATATTATAATAAATTGAACAGTGATAAGTTGGAAAAACAGGGCAAAGGTATATTTGCTTCATCTAAATGATACATTAAGTAAACTAAAGCAGACAAAACAAATAGTCTGGTAAAATGTTTACTATGGGTCTAGAAGTAACTACAACTGCAAATAGGCACAGTCTTTGTTTGTGGTGAATCACTAATAAAAATAACATTTAGTTAATGATAAAAGGTTTGGAGATCAGTGAAGACTGATCTGACATTAACTGTTGTTCAAATTTTCAGTTAGTGAGGGTCTCCCATCTCTCAAAGCTGTTGAGGATGCATTAAACCTCAAAAAAAAGAATAGAAAAATGAAATTATCAATAAAATTCTCTGGAAGCTTAACAAAGACATTTAAATACCTCCAGATTAAAGACTTAAGAAACTACATTCCTGAGTGTAAACTATAGCAAGAGATGTAATACGATCCTTCCCAATATCAGCTTTTGAATCCAGAAGATTTAAAATTCTGCCCGGTCATCCAGGAGACTACATTTCCCAGAAAAAAATACAATAGAAATCTAAATGAGGTGCCAGGAATTGGGTCCAGAGGCTGGATTTCTTTATTTGCTGAGAGAATAAAGTCTTGTCAAAAATAAGGACAACAAAAGACATTAACTTGATGAGTGGGTAGGCAAGAGGGAAAAGAAAATAAAGGAATTAATGATAGGAGATGGTAAAATAAAAGTGAACTAATTTGTTAACTGAGAAAAGGACATTTTGTGCCCACAGCACCAACAGGATGCTGGCTACCATTCACGGGAGAATCAGATGAGGCGTGGGAAGAAAAACACATCTGTATGTTCAAAAATATGGAAGTTACTTTTGAAAAAAACTCCCCCAAAAGCTATTTATAACCTGTCAGATTCATGACTTGCATAACAGAGCTGCTCATGAAGTTCACAGCTACCTCAAATCCCTTAACTGGTCAGCCTTAATTGATGTATGATAAGCAGCCAGTAAAATCATCCAAAGTGTCATTCCTCAGGGGTTACTAATGCACATATGACTTCACTGAGGCAAAACACAGTAACTTGGCATTTTTCTAAAATATACAGCGAGTTTACAGATCCTGCTCAAGACTTAAGCACTGAGAAAAGTACTGGTTGCTCAGCATTTTGTCATCATCCATGAATTAGCTCTCACATTTGTCCTCCTAGAAGGGAAGTCCATAAGTAGCAGCCACAGAAGTTTTCCAAATCTGATTTCTCTGTGCTTGGCACTCCAAATTATTTCACTGATCTAATTTAAGGGAAGCCCCATTACTGCAATAATTTATGCTCTGTGCAATGTTCTCCAAGTGGCATATGAACCACTGCAGAATATGCAAGAGTACAGCAAAATTAGAAACAGAACTACACTCTTCCCCAGACATTTTTTCAGAATATCCCTCACATGCACAGGTTAATGGTATGCCCCAGTCCTGTGCTTTATAATAAACAATTATATTGAATTATTCAGAGGCAAACAATTGTGCTTTGTGATTTATTTCTTTTCAGTTGTAGCAAGGGAGATGGATACAGGATGGCTGTTATGACCACTTCCCAGGACAACTTACTGGGAGAAATATTCACTAATAACACAGCAAGAACAATTGAGGATCATAAGAGATATGTGCAAATAGGTCTAAAAGCTGCTGTTTGCTTTTTTGCTAAAGCACAAAGTGAGCTCCAGCTCTATCAGATGGTTTCTAGCCCTCAACTGCTTTGACTTCTCCTCTCTTGCCCATCCCTCCCAGATTTTCAGCTCAGGTTTAACTATTTCTAGGGTAGGGTCTGTTGAATAAAGAAAGTCATAGAAATGAAGAAAAATAGTTTTGCTTGTTCTGTCATGAACATATACAAAGAGGTGGTTCCTCTTCTCTCAGGGAAAATGAACTGTCGTCTAGCAGGACAGCACCCGACCAATCAGCTGACAAAATATTCAAGGAAAGGGAGCCCTCAGCCACTTCTGAACTACTTAGAACTCTTCAGTATCAAAAGTGCAAAACACATTAAATGATCTAAAATCCAGCCCTACACTGTATATGTCATTAGCTTTTCAGAAGACCTTGACGTAACTTGGCTTAAACTCTTGCATTTTCCCAGTCCAGATCTTTATTTGGATTACCATACAGGAAAGACTTCCAAAAATGTGGGGAGTGCCTGGCCAAAGCCACGGAATAGCTGCAAAATGCAGCAAATGGGCAAAGATATCACTATCGCATGTGTTGCACAGTACAGCAATGTCTCATCTTCTGGAGCATTACCAAAGAACAGGCAAAGAGGAGCATAGTGAGATACAAGGAGGATGCATTGTCCATGACCGAATTTTATCTGGAAAATAGATAGCTAATGAAATAGTACTCTTCTCCTTGCAAAAGCTGCAGATGAAACACTCCTTGGTATTTGAGTTGTAGCATTCCCTGAGCTGACATTACCTCAAATGTTGGCACAGGAGCTGACATCATTAGATGAATGCAGCTAAACCACTGTCAGATATAGCCTACTTCCATGGTGCTTCTGTGGTCCACAAACAACATGTGCATCGACCAGCAAAGCCTAACATAAAAACTGTGTGTATTTGTAACACTAGACTCAACCTTCTCACATGTGCACAAGAAGTCAAACTACTGCCATAATGAAATTTCATAATAGCCTCAGGAGAAAACAACCACATATCAATGACAATTTTGCAAGCTTTTATTCTTCCAATATCCTGTAAAATATTATACATCCTTCAACACTCTTCATAGGTTGTGCATGTACATCGGCATAAAACCGTGGTAGTGTATGTGCAACACTTATCCTGCAAGGATTGCTAACATAACCATGGTGACCTCCATCCATCTTGAAGACAAAAACCTCAAAATGCTAGAGAATGTCCTTGTTGTTCCTGATCTGCCATTCTACATGGACATCTCAAGTTACATACACTTAACTATCATTGATATAGCCTCACTTATCCAGTATGTCACAACAGCTACAGTTGTGTAGCCATGCTCTTGAGAAAAGTGACCTTTTATCAGTGATAGCAAACAGAAAACCCATCACTAATCTTATCACATTTTTGTTTTAATGTTGCACCATTACAGCCTGTTCATCGAGGTCACTGCATTGGCTGCACACTGACCATGGGTGGTCTCTCCAGACAGGGCGCATGTAATGAGGCTGTGGAAAAGTGACAGTGCACACTGTAGTGCAGTGCCCTCTAGTTTGATTTGATGTGAAACGTCAAATGCTGTTGACATTCAACATTTATACTTGTTTGCTTTGCCAAGACACAGATTCATTAGATAATCTCTCCTGTTGATATTCTTGTGTAAGTAATTAAACTCTTATTGACACATGATACATAATCCAGATGTACCATGTCCTTCACGGATTTTCTAACCAGCAGCCCAATTCTCTTACACATTTTGGAACAGTAAATATTTAAGAATTTTACAAAACCACACCAGCTTCACCAGGGTATGCAGAGACCTGTATTCAATAATCTGACAGATGAAACACATAGCTAGAAGACAAGATCTCCTGGCTGTGTTTCTTTATTACATAGATGACTTTATTATTTGTGCAATTTCTTCAGGGTTATAATACCATTAGCAATAATGCCAGGAAAAAAAAAAATGCTCCCAACTGAAATATTTTGGCAAAAAAAGCTCAAAGCTTTTAAAATTACATCTACAAGAATATTTTGTCCAAATCTACAATACATTTGAGCCATGAAAGGGAAGAACACATAAGTATGAATATACTCTCGACGTCACCATATTTAAAAATACAATTATATCCAAGTGTTGCAGGAATTTATTTTTCTGATTGGTTTTCTGGACACTGACAAGTGTCCTGATGCCATCAGCATGCCTCACAGCCCTGCCAGCCCCCCTCAGGACCACCCAACCCCTGTCCATGGCACGGGAGTTCCTTTCAGCCCTGGCTGGGGCTATCAGTCCGCACTCCTGCGTGGCCATGGACACCTCATTGGCTGGGACTCTCTCCTAAACTACCAATTAAAATAATGAATGGTGAAGAATCACCAAAATAAATCTGATGACACGTAACAGAATTATATGGCACAGCCTTTTGCTTTCCTCCCTTCAGTTGTACCTCTGATATGTGAGGATTTACGCCATACTTTCTGCTCAGCAGCACATTTTATCTAACAGATAATTGACATCATGCACTTTAGGCTTGCTCCTTTATCTGTCCATTTACCACTGCTCAGCCAGAAAGCAATGCTATAAAGACCAGTGCCAAGTGGCATTAAAAAGGTGAAAGCTGGCATTCAGAGCAGCCTACCACTTATACGTGCGTGAAAAAACAGCAACCTTGACTAGTTCAGACATGATATAATTGGTAACTGATAGATAGGTAGAAGGCATATACATTATCTTAAAAGAAGATAAGTGCATACGTGCACAGCTGCTTAGGGCTGACTGAGTGTTTTTGAGGTAGTAAGTGAATAAGGCTGCAAAGCCTTGGTTAATCACAGCAGGACAGCTTTTATCTGGCTCACATTAGCTATGGAAATGCTCAACAAGGACAGAGACCAGAAAAGATCTTAAAGTAACATTTACCACAGACTGAATGAATGACACTAATAATGGCCGTGCATGCTTAGCATGCGAATAGATTTATTAACTAATTAGGTGATACTTTATACAGATGCAAGACAGAAGGCTGGTAAACAAACCTTAGTGAGTAGGAAATGAACCGAGCTATAATTCCTTCTCCACAGTCACTGAACAAGAGCTGCTACAGAGAGGACTTCACAGAGTACACAGCCAGACCTCTGCTTGATTCTTGCTACATTAGATCATAAAGCAGTCTGAATGTTGAATCTAAAGTCAAGTGTTATGTCTGGGCAAAGTAGATTAAGTGGCTGCTGGAAGAGGTGCGATTAGAAGCAACCAGCTGTAAGCTATGCGAAGAAAGGCTGAACACTGTTAATATTGGGTCAGGCTGTCAAGTTCAACACTCGAACTCTAACAGGAGCCCAAACCAGATGCCTAGAAGTGAAAATAAAAGCAGGTAGTGATGCTTCTACGAAATGTTCTCCCAGACTCCAGCAATTTGTAGTTCAGGGACCATTGAAATAAATAAATTTAACAAATCTCAAAGGATTTCTCACCAATGATCTTGGTATGCCTGCCCCAAGCCTTCTGGCACTTACAGCTTCCCTGAATGAAGGAGCTCGTCTGGTCACTGGTAAGGTGTACGAGAAGCCTCATCATCATCTCTTTTGAACCTTTCTCCTATTAATTTGATTTGAACATTTAAGCTGTTGTATATGAAAAGATCCAAGCAATCAGTTATTTTGCATCATATCTAAGCTACTTTCATCTAACACACCTCTATGATATTGCTGTCAGCAGTCCCTGTTCCAGGCTGGAGAGTCCTGGGTTTAATCAGTAACTGCTGGAATGAAAGCCGTCTCGTAACGCTTATCAGCCTTATCACATTCTTCATTGTTTTTGCTAGATCTACTTGATTTTTTTTATGTTTTTAACAAGATTGGGAGGGGGAGAGAAGGATACAGACACTTATATAAGTGCTACTGATAATTCTCATCTAAATTCTTTCTGGTCTCTTTACCCTTGAAAACATTTTTTTATTTTTCTTTTTAATTCAGTGGCAGTTTCTTTAGGAGCCTGTGGTAAGCGAGCTCATGGTACACCTCTTCAAAGTCCAGGTAGATGAGATTGAGCAGGTATCTCTTCCCCCCTTGCTCAGGATTCCTAATGCCTTCTACACAATTACTCCTCTCCACAAGTTTATCTAAGTATCCGGGATTCATTCTTTACTAGTTTTCTACTAATTTGCCTGTTACAGATAGCAAGATTACTAGATTTTAATTCCCCTAGGTCTCCCATACAGCCCTTTCAAAAATTACTGTCACAACTAACAACTTTGAGGCCTGAAATGCAAGAGATTTTTAAACTTCTAGCTACCCACCCTAGTTACTTGTTGAGAGATTTCATCCTTGAGCTGAACTTTTATAAGTCCTGGGTAAATACAGATCTGCTTCTGGCAATTTGCTGTACTTCAGTTTATCTGTTTGTTCCACAACTTCCACTAACACTTCACTGAGACAAGTAGTCTGATGAATGTGCTCTCAAAAGAATTCCAGCACACAAACCTCTTGAAGCTCATATGCATTGAGCATAAAGACCTCATTTGGTTTTCTTCTAGATGTTTACCTTCTCTGAAAGCTCCTTTCATGTGGTGGTATCTATTGGCTCAATTTATCATCTTAGTAGGCTCACTCCGCCTGATGTCTTTGAAATAAGGTTTTGACATTGGAATTGGGTTTGGTTTCTGCCTTTTGGTAGCTATTCCTTCAATTTTCTTGCTTGTTTTAGTTTTTATACAGAACTAGCAAATATTTCCATTGTGCTCGAGCTTTCTGAAAAATACATATTTGTTTTTAACCACTCCCAAATGCTTTGCTACTGAGGACTAGTAATCTCATTTACTTTCCTTTATTTTTTATTTTTTATTTTTTTAACTGCAAAAGTGCAGTCTATAATATTCTGTAAAGGAGCAGTAGCTAGTATTACTTCTTTTTCACCACTCACCTCACAAAGTTTGCTTCAGGATAAATAACACTTTATCTTGCTAGTTTTCTATTCTGACAGATTTTGCTTTCCTAGGCTGAAATGCTGCTTTCATCAAAATGAACTGCAAAATTCCTATTGATTTGCAAGCAAAATATAAGGTACATTTATTTTACTATACGGCTCATTTTTAAAGGTAGAGATAATGCTATCCAATTATTCAGGCAGAGAAACCTGAACACCAAGTGTAAGTGGTTTGCCCCAAAATTTTGCAGTCAATGGTCAAACAACGATTAAGGCATTTTGATTCCCTTTCTAAATCCATCTGAACATACCTTGTACTGCTGCAGCCTCCATTCCAGTACTGTGTGCAGGTTTAGGCACCACAATATAGGAAGGACATAAAACTATTAGAAGGTGTCCAAAGGAGGGCTATGGAGAAGGTGAAGGATCTGGAGGGCAAGACGTATGAGGACTGGCTGAGGTCCCTGGGTTTGTTCAGCCCAGAGCAGAGCAGGCTGAGGGGAGGCCTCATGGCGGCCTGCAGCTCCCTCACGAGGGGAGCAGAGGGGCAGGCGCTGAGCTCTGCTCTCTGGGGACAGCGACAGGACCCGAGGGAACGGCATGGAGCTGGGACAGGGGAGGGTCAGGCTGGGTGTTAGGGAAAGGTTCTGCTCCCAGAGGGTGGTCGGGCACTGGGACAGGCTCCCCAGGGCAGTGGTCACAGCACCGAGCTGCTGGAGTTCAAGAAGTGTTTGGACAATGCTCTCAGACAAACGGTCTGATTTTTGGGTGGTCCTGTGTGGAGACCGGAGCTGGACTTGGTGATCTTTGTGGGTCTCTTCCAACTCAGGATATTCTGTGATTCTATGTTGTTCCTGTGTAAGAAGTTTGGGATGTTAAGATTCCAGATTTTACCTGCCACTTTGAGCAAGTTATTTGTTTCAGTGGCTGGATTTACACCCCAGTGACAAAAAATGGCACAATGAAAGCAACACTTCATGCATAATCTAGCTATGTCTAGTCTAAGAAACCCTTTTCTCATACAGTTTTCTGCTGTATTTCTTCATGAACCACCTCAGAAATACAGATAAAAATCTAAATTCTGAATTCCAAAGTTTCCCTTTTTCATCATTACTGCCCTCATTTTTCATGTTTGTATCACAATGCTACACTCACAAAGCAGTAACAAAGATGTAGAGAAGTTAGCTGTAAAGGTGGAGTCTGAAGGGTAAATAGGCAGAATAATATACATGTTATGACAAGAAGGATACTATAAAAAAAAAAAAAAAAGTTATTTTCTTTCAGTTTCCTTGTAGCCAAATAACAAAACACAATGAAACTGAAAAGAAAGTAAGAGCTGGATGCATTAGCCAAGAAATCATGCAATAGTTCTTACATTTCTTTATAGAAGAAATTGTGAGAAACACTCCGTAGCCAATAACTTAGGCTCAGGCAAGGATCTCAGTGAAGTAGTAATTTATTCGCGATTGCAATGGCGGGTGCCCCACAAGCAGGAGAGCGCACCTACTAGTTCCAAAACACAGTTTATATACTTTTTGATGACAGGACCCTCCCTTGTTTCCCCACTGGAGTGGGTAATCCAGGTTCACAATCTATCTGATGCTTCACAGACAATGCCTGGCCTTCAGTTGCCTGCCTGTTTTTGAGGTGGTAATGTTTTCTCCCCTTATCTGGCTTGACTTAACATAGTGATTTTCACCTGATTGCTCTAAGAAGTCTGGTTGTCTGCATTTACGAGGTCACCTGCTGAGCTTTCTTATCACTGTAAGCATATCTCAATATCACATTCCTTCCTTCTAAACAACGTAACACTGCAAAAACAACATTTCTATTCCCACAATTCCCCCCTTTTCTCTTTTTATAATTTGTTGATTTTTGCAAAATTTTTCTCTAAGGTGTAATTTGGTAGATGTCTTCCTCTTCTTCACTTTCTTTGCTTTCCATTTCCTCTAATATCATCATCTTATCTGAGTAGGGTGGTGGATCCATGGTCATTTGTTTCAAAAGTGCAGTTTCAATTAACCGCTGGACAAGTCCCCTTACACAGGGGATAATGCAACAACCAATGGCTGTCAAAACTCCTGCTACTACAATCAAGGATGTAAATATGGACACTACCATCCCTTTCCATTTACCAAACCAAGATTCCAACCATCCTGTGATGGAAGTGTCTGCTCCTGAGTTTTCTGCCAATTCATTGGCAAGGGTGGTAAGCCCTTGCAATGCTCTAGTTACTGTGCCATCCGGGGCAGTATTGTTAGGGATAAAAGTACAACAATGGTTGCCCAGCATCACGCACACACCACCTTTCTCCGCAAGAATCATATCTAATGCTATTCTGTTTTCCCAAGCCATTTTGCTGGTGGCATCTAGTTGTTCAGCTATTCCTCTTATTGCATCTCTTGTATAGTTTATGAATCTCTGCTGATTATAATAGATATAATTAATCCAATCCACATTTTTATTAATTGTTACCCACCAGAACAGTGACTCAAACCCTGCAGCAATTTGATTCCTGGCTTTATGTTCATCAGGAACTCCTCTAGGCACCCCTATAGAATCTATGTATACTCTGTCATCAAATGATATTCCTAAGCCTCTTTTACTTCTTCCGGGTATTTGTGATGTTTCTCTTTCAAATGCCAGTGTGAAGGGTATAGCTAATTGAACAAGTGCACAAGTGCCTCCCCAGTTAGATGGTAGGGTGGACCGTAAGATCTTCCTTCCACAGTACCACCAGAGATCTGCCCTGGGGATCTCAAGTCTTGAGCAGTTTCCCATCAAGTCCTTGGTAGCATTCAAGGTCCTCGTGCACAAGGCAAATTCTCCCAGATGCCGGGTAGCACTCACACCCTACCGTGAGAGGCAAGCTGTATGGTTACCTATAGCTGTAGAGAATACAGGGGGAACCCTGATATTGCTATCACGCAAGGAAGGGAACAGCAAAGAGAGAGACTTACAGGCCTCATTTCCCCGGCAGTCTTTTCTTGGTACAATGCAATCATACATCGTATCCCCTGGGAATCCTTGGTCTACCTCAATGGGCAGGGCACTATCTGGGCAATCGGTCATCCCGAGGCACAAGCATAGCAGTTGCTATGGTTGAGACTCTGGACAGTATATTTGACCCATTCTATCCAGGCATTCACATCCCCATACCCTGTTTCAATCTCAAATGTTTGAACTGCCGCATTTCAAAGAGGGCCTCCTGTTTTCTCTCCTGTTTTCTCCTTGAGTTTCTCCCTTTCTCTGATGGAAATAGAGGATCGTTTCCATACTATTCTCAATCTGGCTGTTGGGTCTCTCCCAGTTATTTGTTCTCTCTGCTCAATTGTCGTCGGGCATTTAAATCTCCACAAGCTAACACCTCACAAGCATCAAACATGACAGATTGTGGTACATAACCCTCTGTCACATTCACCCATATTTTTATGGGGTATCCCGTCTTACTATTATCTGGTCATACCTTTTCCAAGTTGCCAATTGACCAAGGCTTTCTCTGAGGCCTACAATCACTAAAAACAAAATTAATAATTGATTTTTCCCTGTCATTATTTTTAAACCTTAGGTTTCCAAATAATTATCAATACAAAGAATAAGATGTACACTACTACTATAACAAACCCCCTTCGGGAGCACTTCAATTCTCTATAGGTCTGTCCTTTCTCTCAATCACAAGTCACACTCATTAGCTACCTGTGAAAATAAAAGGTTAGTTTACAATTGTAAGCTTTTATCCAGCTCAGAGTCCAGTATGAGATTTTTTTCTCTTCGATTTCAGCTTCCAACAAGTCTTCTGTAGGAACAGCTTCCGAGGTACTAGGGTCAACGGATGCCTTCACTCGAGTATAGTGAGTCCAACCTTTTTCCGCAGTTCCTTTGGCTGTTTCAGTGGTTAGTAGTACTTGGAAGTGTCCTTCCCATTCAGGCCAGAGTTGATCTTTTCCAGGTCTGAATCAGGACCCAGTTTCCCATGGGTCCTGAGAGATGACAAAGAAGAGGACAACCCCAGAATACAGTTCTTAAGAAAACTCTCTTGTTTCGAATTGTGGTATCTCATCCCTTCTGCCCAGTTAGGGTAATCCAAACAGCATCTCATACGGTGAAATTCCTATATCGTTTCTTGGTGCTGTTTGAACCTGTAGGAGTGCTAAAGGTAAGCATTTTACCCAAGAAAGTTGGGTTTCTAACACTAATTTAGTTAATTGCTTCTTTAATGTCTGGTTCATTCGCTTTACCTTCCCAGAAGAGGAGGGGTGCCAGGGGGTGTAAAAATCCCACTCAATCTCTAAGGCCTGCATTAACCCTTGCAGTACTTGTGAAGTGAAATGACTTCCTTGATCTGAATCAATGTTTTCAGCTATCCCATATCTAGGGACTATTTGTTCCAGTGATACCTTAGTCACCCTGTTTGCAGTGGCAGATACGGAGGGGAAAGCTTACACCCATCCAGTCACGTGGTCAATTAGGACAAACAAGTACTTAAGTCTTCCTGCTTTAGGTAACTCAGTAAAGTCTACCTGTATACTTTGGAAAGGTCGAATCCCTGGCTCCCGTCCCCCTCTAGGTGAGTTACGGATGACCTTTTTATTTGCCTTTTGACATATGGTACATCCTCTGCATATTTGCTTCACTAAAGTGTATATTCCTACACAGACATACTTTCTTAGCACAACATCAAACATTGCTTGCACCTCCCAATGACTCTCTTGGTGTAAAACATCATATTTGCCTCATTGGTGCTTTATTCAGCATTTCTCTCCCATCAGGGAGTATCCATTTTCCCTCAGACTTCGTGGCTCCTGATTCCTTAAAAAAAAAATCTCTCTCTTAAAACTTTTTAGTTCTTTCTTATTTTTCAACAATTCCCTGAATCCTCTCTGGATTTATTCTCCGTTTTCCCTCAGACATTAGATGCCTTAAATACCTGACTTCTCTTTCTACATATTGTAATTTATTTTTCAATACTCCCAAGCCCTGCTTTCCCAGAAAGTTGAATAGCTTGTTAGTAGCTTCCTTCACAACTGTTTTCTCCTGTCCTGACAATAAAAGATCGTCCACATATTTGTAACAGTAATTCCTCCTTTGGAGGTTATAATTGCTCCAAAATCTGTTCTAGAACTTTGCCCAAATAAATCAGTGGCCCTGTAAACCCCTGAGGTAAAACTGTCCACATGGATTTTTGCTTCTGCCCCCATTTCAGGGTCTTTCCAGTCAGAGGTGAATATATCTTTGCTCTTAGGGCCTGAGAGCACTCCATTAATAACACTGTTATTCCAGTCTAACGATTTACTATTCGAATGCCCAATTCCATCATCAAATCCCTTCCCAACAAGTTAGTCCCTGCCTTGGGTACATACAATAATTGCCCAGTGACCATTTTATCCCCTAGTCTCAGCTTGGTATCCCCCAAAGGTGGCACTGTTATCCCAGTCCCTTCTACCCCCATCACTTTTAGGGTTTCATTAGTTAATTTAATCCCTGATACTTTACAGGCCAGTAATGACCTAGCTGCCCCAGTGTATTGGGTTTGATGGCAAGGTTCTGGGGGGGCTGCAGTGGCAGCCCCCACGAGGAGAATCCAGAAACCGCCCCGTGGCAGATAAGGGACAATTTCATCCGGCCCCAAAGGGGCCCACCGCTGCCCAGAGACAAGCCATGAGCAACACAGTCCGTGCCTCTGTGAGAGCACATCCACGAAAACAAACAAACGAACAAACAAAAAGCTGCTGCTCAACAGCAGCTGGGAGAGCGAGGAGAGAGAAACCTCCCCGCAGACACCAAAGTCAGCGCAGAAGGAGGGGGAGGAGGCGCTCCAGGCGCCGGAGCTGAAGCCCCCTGCGGCCTGTGGAGAGGCCCCTGGTGGAGCAGGCTGCCCCCCTCCCGTCCCCCCCCCCTTCTCGATACTTGGGAAACTGACCAAACACCACAGCAAATATACCAAAACTTCTAGACTGTTATTTAGATAATGCCTACATCCTCTTTCCCTGCTCATTCAACTTTCCCAACTCATTCAGAAAACAGCTCTGTCAAACATTACATACCACACCTTTAACACCTTCAATAACCCTTTTTAACACTTCTTTTTATCTTTCTCCAGCCTGTACTTTCACCAAAGTCTCAGTCATTGGCCAACTTAATTCCATACCTTTCTCCCTCCAGGATGTTGAAACAACATATCAGTATAACATATTTCATCCCATTTTCCTTCTCTCCTCCTTCTTCCACTCTGGATATTCCTACCTGAAGTGGCCAGCCTGGCCACACTTAAAACATCCCATCAAAGCCTGTCCCTGCTAAGATTCAGGCCGCAACATGAGTAGCTTTCCTTGCCTGCCATTCCTTCATCTCTCTTCCTCTCTTTTCCATCCTGGCCCTGACACCCCCTGAAGATTTTCTTCCTCTTTCTCCAACCCTCTGCCTGACTACCTGCTACACTGTCAATACCATTAGTTTCGCTCTCTGCTTTTCCTTCTCATCTCCCCTCCTGACACACACCTTCAGGGCCTCCCGCAGGAGGGCCCCCCAGTGACTGTTCACTACATCCCCCCACCTTCTGGAGCATTTTCTGTGTATCTTGCCAGGCTTTAATCACAAAATGAACTTTCAAGAGCCCTTGGGATACCGGGTCCTCAGGATTCATCCCCTAGTACTTTCTCATTCTGACCCCAAGTCTCTCATATGATTTCTGTGTTGCACACTATTATTATTCCAGCCTGGATCGGCAAGTGGGTATTTCTGCCCTGCCGGTATTACCCCTGGTCCTGGAGGATGAGCTCTTTCCCATTTTTGTATAGCAGCTCTCCTCCTGATCATTCCCATTTCTTTCCCTGTAAACAACATATTTATATACATAATTCCCCCCCCCCCCCCCCCCCCCCCCGCCAAGAGTATAAGTTAGGTCCTAGGAACTGATCTAATAGTTCAGCTAGCCTGTTGGGGTCCTCAATTAAAGACTTCATCTCCTTAAAACTCCTAACCTCTCTGCTGGTAAGGAGGGGGGAAGTTCACTTAAGAGGATACACAGTGTTAGTACTGTTAGTATCAGGGAAGGCAAAATTCTCAGTACCTCTTCTACCTTGTTCTAATTCTTGCCAGAGCCTAGAGTACGCTCTTCTCTAGGGACAGTGTTAATTGCAGTCCCTGTCTCCCTTCCTGGAGCGACTGCTGCTGCCACCGGTGCAATATTAGGATTATAGGGAGCATAATTTGGCTCCTCCTCTGAAAAAAAAGGAATTTTATTGTTTACACATAAATTTAAAGCCTGAATTTTCATCAGGCCCGTATTTTGGCCAAAATACTGCTGTTTCCTTAATTGGTTCTTTTGTCCAGACTAATACAAAATATTTAACCATTTTTTTTTTTTCTTTTATCATCTCCTCTAATTTTGAGATTATTTTTCCAATTTCTTATAATTCTTCAGGAAGAACTTTTGGTAGGCACTCCCCCAGGGATATCTCCCTGTCCCCTGGAACTCATATTTCCCATTTTTCCTATTCTGGAAAATGGGGGTGTACTACCAAGCACTTCCCCGTGCAAGGGGTACCGCACACCTATGAGTTTACCAGATTCCCTGATATACTTCCAAGCACTTCCCCGTGCAAGGACTACCGCACACCAAATTTCCCTGGTGTACTGCCAAGCACTTCCCTGTGCAAGGGCTTACCGTACACCAAATTTCCCGAGACTCTTCCTTTCTGTCCCTTATCTCACGCTTCGTCCGTCTCCGGCCGCGCCCCTCGCGGAGCTACGGAACCGCGGATCAGGACTCCACACTCGCTTCGTACAAAAGTACGTCTCAATCACACTGCACACAGAGTCTCACCCGACCCCCAAGACAATACTTAATATTTCTTACCTTGGTCTGTGCACAGAGTTACCGGATCAATTCTTAAAACCCGGGGTGCCTACCTTCTTCCCTTCCCCACTACTTCACGGATCCTGCCTCTTTAATCAGTCTCGGGCCCTCTGTCAGCTCTCCGCAGAACCGCCACCGTCGATGCACAGGACCGCTGAAATCAGCGGGGCATGCCTTCCTGCTGCTGCGGCGGTGGGGCTCCCCGGTAGGTGACTGGATCCCGGACGAGCCCCCAAATTGTGAGAAACACTCCGTAGCCAATAACTTAGGCTCAGGCGAGGATCTCAGTGAAGTAGTAATTTATTCGCGGTTGCAATGGCGGGCGCCCCACAAGCAGGAGAGCGCACCTACTAGTTCCAAAACACAGTTTATATACTTTTTGATGACAGGACCCTCCCCTGTTTCCCCACTGGAGTGGGTAATCCAGGTTCACAATCTATCTGATGCTTCACAGACAATGCCTGGCCTTCAGTTGCCGGCCTGTTTTTGAGGTGGTAATGTTTTCTCCCCTTATCTGGCTTGACTTAACATAGTGATTTTCACCTGATTGCTCTAAGGAGTCTGGTTGTCTGCATTTACGAGGTCACCTGCTGAACTTTCTTATCACTGTAAGCATATCTCAATATCACATTCCTTCCTTCTAAACAATGTAACACTGCAAAAACAACATTTCTATTCCCACAAAATCCGTCTGAAGTCTTCGCTCAGCAGTGCTCAGGTTTTCTATGAACGTTATTTAAAAGCTATACATAGAACAACTTTGATTTATGCCCAGTGTGAATGTAGTTTCCATGATGAAATCATGGTTTTCAGAGATCCTTAAGGACTTCTGAAATATGTTTCATATCAAATTTACAACTGTGATTGGAACCATTTGTTCTACATCTACAATTTTTTGTTATTTCCTATAGCATCCAATAACAGATTCTGATCTGGTTCATAAGGGCATTCAAGTTTTTCTGGAAGAGCCATGTTTCCTGTTACACCTACAAAAAAGCATCCAATGAGTTACTTAGACTTTCTGCAATTCAGCTGCTTGGTAATGTCGATAGAAAGATCAAACAGTAAGAGAGAAGCCCGTAATGCATTTAAGATTTTCCTAAAAAAAAAAAAAAAAAAAAAAAGCCACCCTTAAAAAGCCACCCTTAAAATTCAAAAGAATTCCACCTTTCAAAATATATTGTTTGGACTGAGGATGTCCTCTACTTGACCTCTGTCCCAAGCTGGTTTTGTTGTTTCTTTTCAAATATCACTCAGGTCATTGTGTGTTCCTGATGTTGCTAACATTCATTATTGAAACTAAGTGTTTTCTATTGAAAACCACGCTTCCTGTCCCTACAGGCTTTCTCCTTAGTAAGGAGAAGAGGCTTAACAAGGTTTTCTTGTAAGCTAATTCCAGTAATAAATGCATGAATTGGGAACAAGAAAGAAATGATGAGAGACTGCTGATTGCCTGTTTTCAGGGTCTTCCTTTCAAAACAGCATGTTCTCTTTAGAGTCCTCAAATGCTTTGGCCACATGAAAGGCTAATGTGTTTTGGACTTCAGAGACAAAGACTTAAACTCTCAAGCAGATAACGACGTCTGTTCCGGTTCTGTAGGCAGTAACAGAACTACAACGTTATTTCAGGTTATGGATGTAAGCAACGGTTGAAACAAGGGAAAATGTCCTTTTATATCTTTTATATGCAGAAGGGTGACAGTGGCACAGACCTGTCCACTCAGACTCAGGCTGGAAAACAAAATGAAACATTCAGCTGTTACTTGTGATAAAGGCATGAAGGAAACAAGCGGTGGTTAATATTCTACTGCATGGGCAAAAAATATATGAAAATTCTGCAGAAAAAAAAAAAAAAAAGAAAAACCTACAGAATTCAGGTGCCAACCTGTGAGAGTTAATAACACTTTTGAATACAGTATTCTTCACCGTGTTTTCAAGTGGAAGGGAAGCAGGAAAGCTACTGTATATGCTAAACACGATGTTCTCTCTCATCACCTTGAGGCGTAGAAAAGTATAGAAACTCACAAAGCAAGGCAAGGCCACATTTTGTGTTCTGCAGCAGGAATTTTATCACCATAGAAGATGCAACTGCTTCTGAATGTGTAGTATGGATCATATATGACTACAACCACCTCCACAGATTCCTTCCAACCTCAGCCATTCCACAGTTTTGAGAAAATAGGATAATCTCTGCATCTTTGATTCCTTGTTACAACATACTTCTCAACATTACTTGGCAGTAAAAAAGTGTTAAATTTTCTTGGGGATGGGGAGGGGGTGAGTTTATTTCCTAATCTCAACTCTTTAAATATGGAGAACAGGAAAATTATATGGACTAAAGTTTTGTGGTTCGTGTTGTACCCCAGAGATAATTTTAATTTATTTTAATGAAAACTAAGGCATCTGACAGGGTACAAACTTGTTCTCTTCCAAAGGAAGCAAAACAGATCTTGCATATCTCATCCAAAGGTCAAAGCCACAGCAATGATTCAAGGTATCCAAAAAGGATTCCAAAGCCCTGCTCAGGATAAAATATTGAAGAGCTAAAACAGTGAGACATATGCAGAAGATCAGCAAGCTTAAGCAGAGATTTGAAGCCAAAATAGATATTCTGTGAACTTCAAGTGTTGCAAGATTTGTTCTTCCCCACTGTTTTAATACTGACACAATATTTATAAAAAAAAAAAAAAAAAAAGTGAAAAGTTCATTTTTTAGTGTGCCATCTAGAGGTAAGTCAAAGGCAGTAACTAAAAAGAGATGAGCAGCAATTCCAGTAAGTGGATAGTCGGATTACTGAGGTCACTTTTTGTTTAAAACCACAGTTTTTCAAGATGGAGAATGCAAGAGATACAGATAAGGGCGGATGTAACAGATATATCTTCATCTTCGACATCAAAATTGTGGTCATAGATGAGCACTTTGCAAGTTTTACTGCCTTTAGCTTTTTATCCCTACAATAAACTGATTTGTTCTTGAATTAGGTGCATGACTTTTACTGATCTGAGAAAATTACCCCAAAGAAGGGTTTGTATGGCTACAAAAAAACCGTAAAGAAACAGAAAATCATGTTGTATTCTCAGAGGTTAACCTCAAATTAATTATTTAGATACACTTTCCCCATGTAATTTTAAGATTACACTCTAAAACAAGTACAAATATTTTATCTGCTGAGATGCTTTCTGCTATATATATATATACACACTTTTCTGACCATGACAGAAAATTCTTGCCCTACTGATATCCACAGTGCTTCCAGTAAGGCAAAAAAGTAGGAACGTGGCTTCAGGTAATACAGAAAATGTTATGTACTTCTCACACAGATTTATCACAAGCAAAACAAGCTTCTTGTCTTCTATCATCTTTTTCAAGACTTTTCAGTGTTTCAACATTATTGTGCTCTATTGATTGACTGCTTTCCAAACAGACTGCAAAGGCAGCCAGCATTGCTTCCTACTTATTTCCAAACAATACTTGTGGTTTTATAGACATTACATTTTGAGGAAACATTTGCACAAACCCGTGCAACTAACCCTGTTCTAAAGTAGCCCCAAATGAACTCAAAAAGCCGCATACACTGATCTTTTCTACACAAGAAGTGGCAGAAATTGCTCTTACAAAAGAATGCTCATTAGAAAAGCCAGACCTTAACAGTTCTAGGGAAGGGCTACCTCGGCTGTCTGTTCCTCACCTAGCTA
Source organism: Cygnus olor (assembly GCF_009769625.2). Lineage (NCBI taxonomy): Eukaryota > Metazoa > Chordata > Aves > Anseriformes > Anatidae > Cygnus > Cygnus olor. The sequence continues at coordinate 15,048,356 of NC_049198.1, read as the reverse complement.
GCCCTTTCCTTTTAACTGGACTTACAGACCACTTTAACCCACTCCCCCAGAAACTTCATTTACTCTGCTTCAGGCAACGTTACTGCAGTGCGTTTTAGACTGAGCAGTGCCTGCAGCACTGCCCTTTTCCTTTACTCTTTGCTGGAAGATTCTCCAGGGCTCTGTAGTTCCTGTAGCTGAGGGTAGGGAGATGCTCAAATGCTTCCCTCAAACCCCATGCTCAGCAGAACTGTTGAAGGGCTCCACCAATGCTGGCACTGAGTATATCTGCCTAAAAGTTGACATTTCTCTAGGTGTTTACCAGCAAAGAACTAAAGCTTTTGAGTACCTTGTTTTCAGATTTGATATACAAGTTCTTCTCGTCAAAAAAATCACATTATTTCTTTCTCTTGAATTAAAAATCCACTTCATATACTCTATTTTTCTGGTTAAATTAAACACTCGTTTGCATAGGGCTAAATGTAAGTTATAGTTAAACATATAAACTCAGGAACATTTTGTTCTTCCTGATAATGCAAGGTTGCCACTGTACTCAAAATGAGAGTTAGTGACAATGTCAATCAGTATATTATTTCCCTAGTTAAGGTAATTGTTATGCAAGTTGATTCTGCCAGCACCACACCAGATTTTTGACATCTTACATATGCTTTCTTTGTTCTACTCCAAAGATACACACTTATGATTAAATAATTTTAGTGAGGGTACAATTTCTGTAGTTATTCCCTGAAGAAAAAGAGAAGTCATGGCACCACTGAGTTACTGTCTTACTCATATCTAGGCTCTTTGACATACTTTGAATTGCAGCTCTGGGTCCCAGGACAGTCATAAATTCATATAGTGTTGTTAGCAGTGCAGACATTTTAAACCCTGAATTCTTTTAGAACTGGAAGAAATTATCTGGGGGCTACTGCTTATTTGTTATTTTGTCCCTATGTTCATTGCCTCTTCTCCAGCACTTCAGTTTAGAGAGATTCTGTGGTGATTCTTCCTAGGGAAGTATTCCATAGTTCTACTAACAATATGGAGAGGAAATTTATTTATTTATTGTTGTAATCTTACATTTTACAAGTTTTGCATTATCCTGAATAAAAGGTAGCAACAAGTTTTAAAAGACAACCACACTAGCAGGGTCATGAATAAACATCTGTACAACATTCATAGAGCATCTTACTATTTACCAAAGACAAAAGAGCCTGAAGAATAGCGATTTTTATTCAGTGTTCCATGTGTCTAGAAAAAAAGTTGAATTTAGGAAATTGAAACTGATACATATGCACAGCAGATATACAGTATTGTAGTAAAATGGTTTGCCTAAGCTCAATATTAACATCTCATTAAGTTTTCGAAAGTCTTGTTTTAGTTCATGGGCAACAATTTAACAAATCATCAAGATACAATGTAACCAGCTTGACAGATTTTTATTGTTAAGGAAAACCTGTGGATTGCTGAAGTTAATACTGCAATTTTGCTCATTTATGAAAGCTATTCTGACTGTAGGTTATTTGAGATTAAAAGAAAAACTCACAACAGGTGCTTCAACTGAACTCTGACCTCGTTTGTGGCCTTCACATTACATAAAGGAGTTTGTTTTGTTACTTTTATCTGTGTCAATGTTACCTACTACTTTTATTTATACTCTGTTGTGTGCATACAGTTCTTCACACATGGAAATAGCTTGGAATACCTAACTAAATATTACTGCAATTATTTTCAATGGGGAATAAGGTTCTCTGTATTTACAGAGGTAATCTTTCAATATAAGATGGTCTATAATTACTTAGCATACAAAAATAACTTTTGTGATATGCAGCATCTAACACTAAATAATCTCTTGAAAATTTAACTTCCTAAAACCCCAAGTTGTTCTGGACTTTCTGCATTAATTAAAAATGCAAGGAAAATGACAATGCCCAGAGAGACTTCACAGTAGGTCTGTCTGAGTGCAGAACTGAGGCTTAGTGAACTCATCTGAAAGCAAAATTTGAAATTTTGGCTCTATGAAATACAATGGCAAAATATTCTAACATAAGTAAGGTCAGCATTCCACTGACATTGAAAAGATGACTGGTAGCATTTACCAATACTCAGAAATAGCAAAAGTATTTTGAAAAGCCTGCTATATTTACAAAATAAGCATCTGCTGTTTTTTGTTGTTGTTGTTGTTTGTTTTTAAATGAAGCTCCTATTTTTAGCCACAAAACGTATTTAAGTATTTCAGTAGTTTTGCTGCACTGTTGCAAAATGCCTCAACTACTGAATGCTAGTAGAAAGAATGCTGTTTTAGGGCAAAAAATATCACAAAGTGCCATCAACTTCTGCTGAAGTAGAAAACACCAGTAAGGATGCTCCCTTCAATAGGAGATATCACTGAGTCTACACTGCACATGTGAAGTGAGGAGTTTTCCACTATTTTACAGAATGGAAAGGAAAGTTTTTCACCTTACCCATATCATCAATCAATTTCTTTTGGTGTTTTAGTAACCAGTCATTGTCACAAGACTTCTCTGCAAGCCTCTGCTTCCATTTTGTTTCAAATACCTTAATATTAATAACTATCTAACCTAAACACTTTTCAATACAAGTGACATATCAGCACTACTGTATATAAAAAGCTCTGACATAATTACCAGGAGTACAGCATATTTCTCCAGATGTATAGTTGCATATCCTTTTTTTCAAAGCAGACTTTGTCAAATCAGATTAAATACAATTCTGTACCTTTATATTTAAATTGAGGTTTCCACCCTTAAATACCTCCATACTTCCTTACTTTAAAAGAGTTTGTCTTCAGAAAACATTCATCCTGGAATAGCCAATATCCTTTGGTTCGGGCTGTCAGGAGATGAAGCCCACATCCCTTTGAACTGTGGCTGTCTTCAGTCATCAGCTGTTTTTCTGTGGACCTCCACCTCATTCTTTGCCCAGAATGGACAAAGTTATAGGATGATCCCGGGCTATGGAGTAAAGGAAGGGCTTGGCTTTAGGACCCACTGTTCATTAGTGCAAAGTAGCTGGAAATTACCTGTAAACAAGATAGTGGCATGCAGGAAGAGAGATACTTCTCTCTCAGATAAGACTTGAACAGCAAGGTCTATCCCTGCATTCATAAGCAGGAATTTTGTTATTGCAGGAAATGTGTTATTCCTCCTAACATATTTTTCAGTAGTCAGTAATTATGTATTTTTCTTTTTAGGGATGGTTGATCTGAGATCTCTGGTTCTAACACACAAGAGCTGTAACTTTGAAGAGAAGCTGAAATTTATCTGTGCAGTTTTTTTTCAATGGAGGTTACAGCCCCTGCTATAATCACCATTAAGTCTATACACACCACAGATAGATCACAAGTTAGGAGCTGGGTAACCTGTGCTGAAGATACAGTGTTCCTTGTGAGAGACTGAAGCTATCATTTGTTAGAAACTTGTTTTAGGCTTCTCCCTCCTGTTGAGAGGAAAGGCTAGATGTTTGTAACAAGAAAACCTCCAAAACTTCTTGGCCATCTTTATCTGCATGTTTCCCTCTTGTTTCCAACTCCAACGGAAAAAATAAAAATAAAGTACTATCTAGGGTCCAGGAACACATCCTCCTTTCCCACTTATATTATTTCCAGAAAAAGAGGATGCACATTTGTTACAGGCAGGACAACCCACAGTATGTTTACCATGAAAAATACAGATACAGAAAAATACAGAAAGTTCCATTTTTCTTTGAAGTGAATGCATCAGAGATGAAGGAGTCTCAGATTTATTTTAGCAAAACAATATATTAGAGCAATGCAATCTCTAACTAGAGAGAACTGAGATTTGCTGCAAGCAACAGACAAGATACACAGATGTTCAAAAAACAACTATCTTCTGACTTTGAAAAACAGTCTCTCCTGCTGTCTTGCTTCATAGCCCACCAGTAGCTTCTTGAGCTGAAAAGGTTGTACACATACAGGAGAGACTTCTCTTTCACATCTGAGGAGCATCTAGGACTCCTTTCCCTTCATCACAGGAACACATGCTCCTCTCCAGAGTGCTCTGTGCCCCTTGTAGCTTCATGATCCCAACCCCCGGCACTGCTTCCCCTGGGATGTACACACCTGTCCCCAAGGAAGAATCCATATCCCTGACCTCCCAGAGGAATCCACAAGACACCATCCAGCAGCCAGGACCAAGGCTTCTCCACTGACAAGTCATGCTCTTCTGGCAAAACCCAGTCTCCAGCAGGTACCCAGCAAACAGTGGGCATCACATCAACCTGTCACAAGCCTATCTGAGAGCCACAGCCAAATCTCTGAAAAGCCCAACAGGCTACTTTTTCTTACCAGTAGATACTTACTGCACATCATGACTGCAAACTGTTCCTTTTGCACCTAGACCACAACTGGTTGCCCATCCCTTTCCTACCCTCCAGGGACTTTTTCTCCACCTTAAAGCAGGAGAAGGGGAGAGGCCCTAGGAATAGCCATAATGTACTGGCATTCTGAGCAACAGTACACTGCCTTGTGAGCACAAAGACAATTTTTATTTTGATAAAGAACAAGCTCTCTCTATTTACAGTATTTACCAGCTATGCCCAGTGAGGTCCAGCTATCCCCAGTGAGTTCCATTATTTTGACTAGAGTAGATATGGATCATGCAGATGTTGCTGAAAGTGGAACCAGTGCCAATTTTGGTCCATTTCTCCAGTGGTCAGCTGGGAAACTTCACTAGCATCAGTAGTCCTTGCATCAGGAAAATTTTAGGATACATTAACCCTCTAAGGACAAACAAACCAATCACTGAAGATCTTAAACAGTACTATTGAACAGTCTTATACTGTTGTAAGACAGAAATGGCCTCATATGAAAGTGAATGAGAGGATTTCCTCTAGCTTTATCAGTTTAATTTTAATTACCAGTTTGATTTTAAAATTAAACTATTCTTGGTGATATCTAATGTCTTTTGGTTTTAGAATAATGCAAAACTTACCACCCTCAAATTAGCATAGATGCAAAAACTCAACACTAATAAATTTTAAAAATTGTACAGCAAGGTTAGCCTCAAATAAGAGCCCTAAGAACCTATCACTGAGGAAGGGCAGAGAGGCAGCCTCTAGGAGTTTCCATAACATTAGAAAAAAGACCTAAAAAACTCAACTTATTATCAGTGGCTCCCCATACACGTGCATGGAGGCACCTGGATTGTTTTACAGGGCAGAAATAAAGCACACAGAACATGTGAATCTCCCTTCTTGCTGCAACATATGCTACTCTATTAAAAAGGCTTTTACATGAAAATCTCTAGGACCCAGAATGTAATGATTCAACAGTCTTTAAGAAACCAACCTCATCTATCCTGAAATATATTTCTGGTTATTGTTCTCAATAGAGCAAGTGGAATCATTCTTCAAATGGAAAGTTTGAGCAAAATGCCAAATAAATAATCACCTTGCTTCCTGAAAATATAGAGTATTCATGTAGAATTGTGCAAATAACCTGGAAGCACATGACTAGGCAAACTTCAGGTTGTTTTTGTTGATGTTTAATTTAAACTTTAAAGCTTAGAAGTATTAAAGACAGTAAAGGAAATTCAACATTTTAACACGCCGTGAGCAGAACAAGCGAAATCCCAACTGCAGTTGGAAGTAATGTGAGCATCTTGGCCTAAGAAGTCAGTGTTGCATAAAAGGATAGAAAAAGCAATGGCAGGACATCCCCTTAAGGCTTTTCTCAAGTTTATTAACTATGAGATCTCTATTAGCTTGAAAATGTGAGCACTTGGAGTGAGCTCATTTTAGTAGTTTCACCTGCTAGTCCCTCATACTCTTTGTTTCTTGGCAAATAATCCACATTAAAGAAAATGTAACCAAATGAAGTCTCTGGTGTGCTCTTCCATCACAGCAAGTACACACAAATGTTTATAAATAAGCACTGTGACTTTATGAAATAAATATGATACAACACAATAGCCTATTTTCTGAAGTCTGCAAAGCTGCAGTCAGCTAACAGGAATGAAAAGATTCCCAAGAGCTGAAGTGTAAACTGAATGGCATCTCTCTACAGGGGGTGCTTCTTACTGTGGCAGGCTTAGGTAAGTACTTTCTCTAGCTAAAGAAAATCATTGCAGCTCATTGCACCAGTCTGGAAAGAACAACAACAAAAAAACTCTGCTGCCCAGTCAGGCTGTGAGCTAGGTAGGAAACATCACAATGAAGAACAAATGAAGACTTGGCTCCTTTCCCCAGTATTCAGAGTGCCATAAACGAAACCACCTTTTGAAAATATGCCTAAATTTGTAATCTCCAGAGACTCCTACTGAAGATAAGACACTCCACCTCAAGCATTATGTAACATTAGGCAAAAGTACTAGATTGTCTGCTGTCTTCCAGGAATGAGGTTTCTCAAAAATGTGAACTCCTAAAGCCATAGAAGATGATATATTAGGAGGAAAGACAAAGACTAATTTGGATTCCAAATTAATTGGAATTTGATTTTTCCAGAAGTAGTTCACCCAAGAAATTCAGACTGATGTCAGGCATGCTGTTCTGCTTGTTGTAAGGGTAGGTGAACAGGTTGCTGCACCTGTCCAAATACCAGGTACTTGCTGCAGCCATCCTACCAGAAGTTATCATTCAAATCAAAATGTTGTTTTAGCTGCCTGTGTAGTGTTCCTCAGTGTAAGTTTAGAAAACCTGTTACTGCAAACGCATTACCCAGCTAGGCTCATTTTAATAGAGCTGTGTGAGGGAGGAAGAGCATACCCGTTACTGAAGAGCAGTTGTATTCATGATATTTAAACAGCAAACTCCAATGCCTTTGAAATACAGATAGGTGATGGGCCATCTCATCTGAATCATAGCATCTGATCTGCAAAAAAATCCTTTGAATTAGTCAAAGATTTAAAACAAAACATAAGTACCTATCCTTTTAACATGACAGCAGGGTGCTCTCTCTGTTCTGTTAAGTGCATATAATTGCAGTCCAAGATTGCACAAGCTTCTACATCAATTTCTACTTTGTTTTTCAAAGCATTCTGAAAAGACAGAATGAATCAGAAAAGAACAAGAGGCATGTGGACTGGTCCTCAAAGTACTTTTTAACATTCACTGAGGACAGTTCAAAGGCAAATACTGCACAGTAAAAGCTTCCTCCCTTGTTTCTCTTTCTAGAGAATTATCTTGTGTTCTGACCCGACTCAGAGCGATGTCAACGAAAAATGAAGGCATTCTTGTAAGCTGAAACAAGAGTAGACTAACAGCTTAAAGTATTTTCTACACTGTTTGGAAACAATTTCAAAGAAAAACAAAAGAATCTTTGACCTTCAAGAGGAAAAGAAAAGTGTGGAAACTCCAGACTCCAACAAGAAGACATAAAAACAAGAGGAAAGGGTGTGAAAAAGTTAATGACAATAATTACAGTATTAACCTTTCCTTTAATGATGTTAACTCAAAGCATGAGCTCTCAGTGTTCATTCTCACCTTTAAGAATTTTCTCCTTTACTGATAAGAGAATTTACTGCTTCAACTGTTTTGTTAGAAATGGTTTGAGAAGAAACTTTTCTTAAATCCATCTACTTATTATTACCCTGGTTATGAAACTAAGTCCAGGTACCTGAATGTGTCTATACCACAGACAAAGCACTGACTGTGGAACAATAGAGAAATTCCTGACCTAACTCTGAATTGGCTATTTCTGATACTAATCTTACTACATACACACGGTACTTAGAAGGACTGATTTAGCCAAAATAATATGTCATACTTTAAACTTGTATACATCTTCAGTCATCTTAGAGCAAGAAAAATGTTTTTGCATTTTGAGCTTATCATTCAGGAACTGATTCAAAAGTTTGATTTTCTGCCAATAGCAGCAGAAAACAGCTGCCAAAAGACTGCAAAAATCTAAGGAAGTAATATAACCTGCTTACATCTCATTCTAATCTTTCAGAATAGTTTAAATTCTGGAATGTGGAACTTTGTAGACCTCCTGACATTTGTCTCTAGTTTCAGTTATCCCAGGGAAATTATTCCTCCAGTGTACATTCAATTCGTTTAAGCAAGAACTTATTGCTTAATATATTCAGTCTAAATTATTTCTTGTAGCAGTGAGAGCTCCATGGCTCACATGGATCATAACAGGTCAAAATATTAAAAAAATGTTAATGTAGCAAATTCATTATACAGAGAAAAGATAATGGTTCACAAGGGCCTCCTGGAAATTTGGTAGAGATTTTAAATATCTGATTGAGAATATTTGGGAAAAAGATTTATCAAAGAGAATATACAGAACCTAGTTTTCATTAGTGGTTGTGTTACATACAGTGTGGTAAATCCCACAGAGGTTGCTGTATATTGCAAACAAGACTTCCAAGGTAAGAATAAATGTATTGGCTTAAATTTGATCAGTAGTAAATCTTTTATGAAAGGCAAAATGAACACCTGAATACAAAATTTATTACAGGTTTGTAAATCCTTGCATCTAAAAGCAAGAAGGATATAGAGATATATAGGATGTAGAGAGACTTCTGAACTACTGCAATGATGAAATCTTTCTTGATTAAGTATATGCCTATTCCCAAACCTGAGATCCAGGACTGCACAGGTTATTGAATAAAATTTCCATTTTATGTCCAGTTTTACCTCTATTTACATTTCTACAAACTTTCTCCTATCCATTACAGGCAGATTCCTCCATTTTATATACAAAAACTGAAAGTAGAGAATAAGTGATTATATAAAATTGTGGTATGCTTTATAAAATTGGAATTTCCTTCTTTTCCAGCAGCAATTAAACTCAATATCTTGCTGCAGTTGGTCTTATATTAGTTTGTTCATATTATCCATGAAGACATGAGTCAGAAGAAAAAAAAAAAAAACAACAAAAAAAACCACACATTTGTCTTCTAAACATATTACCATATTCATCCCAGTAATACTCTTTTACATTGAATTTCACTGAATATTGTTTGATTGTATTCAAATAATTTTCCTCCAGGTCTTTTTTTTTTTTTTTTTTTTTTTTTCCCCCCTCCTGAGTTATCATTTCAATTAATTTCACCAGGGGTTGTAGGATGTGCTACGGGTACTGAATACTATAGCACTAGCTCTTTAGTGTACAGGTATGCTTGCAGTCACATGCGTCTTTAACCATACTTAAAGAATATAAATCACTGACACATATTTAGCTTATTGAACAGAGTGTCGGAATGAAACTGCCTTTCATTTATAAGACATCCATTGGGTCCGAAGTTAGGTCCAATGCCAAGTATGTGAGCAAGAGCTCCCCTTGCTTTTGCTTGTGAAAGACAAACACGTACAGACAGAATTTACTTCCCGCATTGCCTATCTTCACTTCAAAAAGTACTGAGAAGTAATAAGCACAAGAAAACTGACTAATTATAGAAATCCATAGCAGGCTTTGAAGATATTTATTTGTATCAGTGCAATGTAGTCCCAGTATTTTTCAATAATTTGTAATTTAAAAAGCACTAGAGAAAGCTATATCATAGAGCTACGCATTTTGTGTGAAGTTACTAAAGCGAGCCTGAAATTTTCCAGAAGTATTAGCCAGTTAGTTTGTGCTCTAACTGATAATGAGAGGTGAACTGTAGGGCGGAGAACATTTAGATTCCAGTGCTGAAGGAGAGAGCACAAAGCTGGTGGCATTATAATGCAGACTGAATGTCTATCTGGAGCCAGAATATAAATAGAGATAAGTATATCCCCAGGGAACAGATTCTTTGGGTAAAAGGGGAGGGGTGCAGGGGAAATGGGAGGGGAGAAGGGGCACATACAGACCTTTCCTACCTCATGGAAAACTTCACAAGATTTTTAGCATTAATAAAACGTAGTTAGTTTGTTGCAGGTGAGGTTCTAAAGCTATTCATCTCTTGGAGCCATGAATTCAAATGAGAAGTCTGTCCTTGAAGGTGTATTACTTTGACAGTTTAGTTACTTTAAAGCTTTTTCCCCCACCCCCACCAGAAGTTAATATTAAATTTTAGGAATTAAAGTTTCCTAATATCACCAGCTAGCAGTAAAGCTTGCTAAGGCAACCCATGAAGTATGCCTTAGACATCCTGTTATATTATTTGTAAATGCAGGTATAGCACAGTTCTTATCTTCCCTAGAAAAGAAAGTATTAGATAAGTGAGAAAAAACAAAACAAAACAAAAAAATAAAAATACACAAGTAAAAACATAAGCCATCACATTTACATGTGTACAAATCTGTCTAATAAGGTTTGTTAAACACAAACAATATGTACCTTAGAGTATACTAATATAGGCATACAATTTACTGAATTGAGTTGTTTATATCACCTTCTATTTCACTCCAGAAAATGAAAAATGCATTGCTTTGTGTAGGAGAATAATCCAATCTGCAGTGGCATAAACACCAAATGAAGTGTTGCACCCGGCTTCTATGAAAGAAATACTGCCATTGATTTTTTAGTTATGGTAATAATGAATGTACTAAATTGCACCCCAAGACACTACAACTTTCTTTGGCTGAGAAAGCATTTTCCTATGAAGTTATTCTCAGAGCGTTATCTAACTAGGTATCCATGTATTTTTAAGCTTAAATGATTCCTCACACCAGCCTCATTAGCTCAAACAGTAAAGAACTTAGTCCAGTATTTAACCCCCATCACATCTTCCAGAGCCAGTGCTGTACTGAAACTAAATGATATGAAGAAACTAGTGAACTAACAGATTTTATTTACTAACAGATTTTATTTACTAACATACTATACAAGAATGCATCCACTCTACAGAAAGCAAGAAGAAGAAGAAGAAGAAAAAAAAATGCTCCTCTACCTTCTCTTCTCCCAGCCCTGATTAAATTGACCTTTGTCAGAAAGCAACACACCTGTGGCCTCTCAGCTCCCACTCTGGTTTTCATCTGATTTCCGTTTCCTAATTTCAGACACCTGTGTTGGTGTAAATTAGCACTTCATGGGAGCCCTCTGGCTTTCTGACACCTGTATGGTCTGACAGGTACTCCAGCAGAGAAAAAGGAGCAGTAGCATTGCATTTTCCCCTTTATCTCTCTGTCTTGTATAACTTCAAAATTGGTTTAAGCCAATATAAATGATGTGGCAAAAACACTGGGCTAGCATCGGGAATGTGTACCCTGACCTGAAGAAAGAAGAAGGGAACACTGGATCTGGATGACTGGAGGGATTGATAAAACGTATTTTACAACTCTACGGTGAAAACATTTGCTTGGCCCTCTCCTCCTGATTTCTGACAGGTAAATGCAGAGCAGCCTTGCAAGCAGAGTTACGACTTAAAGTTAGTAAAAGAACTATGATGTGCTTATTTTAAACAGCCTCCACTGAGGGAGTCTGTGCACTTCTGTGTTACTCCAAGATATTGCAAAGGCTCTATAAATGCAGGCCCTGACTGTTCCTTAAGCCTATTAGCAGCCCTTTGCTGTCCCCTCCCCAGTTCGTCATTACCTCTGGGCCCAGTGTCCCCAAACCAGACACTGTGCACCCAAAATGTGGCACAGGAGGGACCTACCAATTCCTTCAGCCTGCAGGCACCTTTCTCATGCTGCCCATGCCACTTACAGGCGGCTTTCTGCACTGCGAGGGCACACTGCTGACAAGAGCCCACACCGTCCTTTTTCCGAGTTGTATCAACTGACTTCAGTTTTGTGTGCAACAAACAGCTCGACAACCCCTTCTGCTGCAGTGATACCACCAGATGTGAGCCTTCTGCTCCCCTGATGTGGCCCCATCCCTCAGCAGTAGGGTCTGCAGTGAGAGGGACCTGCGGCAAGGCACCAAGACTCCCCCGGGTAAAATGGCCAGTGGGGCCGCACGGTGCCTGCGGGGTGCCACAGGCCCAGGCCCTCACAGGAACACCGAGGTGGCAGCAGTCTCTTGCAGGCTGAATTAAAAGGGCCTGTTGTAAATAGGCATAAGTTCATATGAAGTAATTTCTACAGTGTGACTACGCTGTTGTGCCAGATGGATGGTCCAGGATCTGTGGCATAACAGAGAATTGGGACATCAGTGTTCAGAGTACAGGGCTCTGCATGTATGGCTACAGGTAGGGCAAAAGGAGTTTATTATCTTTCCCCCACAGCATTGCATTTTTCTCATTCATTAGGCTTTGTAGCTTAATATGTAAGTCAAATGAAGATCATAGAGCCATTTCCCAGTCCGTCTGCCAGGGAAGCCATAGGCATGGCAAAGCACAGAAAGCGTGCTGTGGTTTTAACTTTTGGGAGCAGGGCAGTTAGAGGTTGCTTCATTTTGTTGTTACTATTGCCTTAACTTTTGACTCAGGCAGTGATTATCTCAACACTATTCCCTTTGAAATTGGTGAAATAGAATTGATCTGAGCTGTTTGCAAATGCACCTGTCCCCTTGTGTGCTCGGCTCTGACTCCCACTGCCTGCTGTGTGTCAGGGAGACTCTGATGCAATTTTTTTCCACTCTGGGAATTACAAAAGGAGGGTTGAGATACTCTTTCAGTGAAAAGCTCTCTCTTCTGTCATCTACATTGTATGGTACCTCACTTTTTGGCTATGGTAGTGACACAGGCGAGGACAAGAAATAAGGTTTTGGAGTTTAATTAGTGTGGTTAGAAAATTGGATTAAAAATGCAATTTAAGATGTGTCTGCTCAGAGAAAAAAACCTTGATGACAGCAGAGAATTGGACTCATAATGTACTATTCACATACAACTAATCTCCCTAACTCAGAACTGATGAGGATGGTTTCTCAGTAATTTGAACACCAGATGGTTTCAGCTCTTTGAATAATATGAACACTTGTAATGCAATTCTTATTGTGTCTGCTTATATCTTCATTGTAGCCGAGGAAAGTTTCATTATAAGTTGATCGCAACTTTCTCAACAGGGAAGGAGTCCAATGTGTCCTTCATTTTGTACTTCATAGAATCACAGAGCGGTTTGGGTTGGAAAGAACCTTAAAAATCACCCAGTTCCAACATCCCTGCCATGGGCAAGGACACTTCCCACCAGACCAGTTTGCCCAAAGCCCCATCCAACCTGGCCTTGAACATTTCCAGGAACAGGGCATCCACAGCTTCTCTGGGCAACCTGTTCCAGTGCCTCACCTCACTCACAGGAAAGAATATCTGTCTTCCTAATTTCTAATCTAAATCTACCTTCTTTTAGTTTAAAGCCATAACACTTGTTCTATCACTGCACCCCCTAAAAAGAGTCCCTCCCCAGCTTTTCTGAAGGCCCCTTTAGGTACTGGAAGGTGGCTATGAAGTCTCCCCAGAGCATTCTCCTTTCCAGGATGAACAACACCAACTCCTTCAACCTGTCTTCATAGGAGAGGTGCTCCAGCCCGTGGTCATCCTCATGGCCCTCCTCTGGACTTGTTCGAACAGGTCCATGTCCTTCTTGTGTTGGGGACCTCAGACCTGAATGCAGGACTCCAGGTGGTGTCTCAGCAGAGCAGAGAAGATGGGGACAATCACCTCCCTTGCCCTGCTGGCCATGCTGCTTTTGATGCAGCCCAGGATAAGGTTGACTTTCTGGGCTGCAAGTGCACATTGCCAGCTCATGTTGAGCTTTCTTCAACTAACACTCCTAGATCCTTCTCCTTGGGGCTAACCTCAATCTATTCTCCACCCAGCCTGTATTGGTGTTTGGGATTGCCCCAGCGCAGCTGCAGGACCTTGCACTTGATCTTATTGAACTTCATGAGGTTCACACAGGCCCACCTCTCAGGCCTGTCCTGGTCCCTCTGGATGGCATCTCTTCCCTCCAGAGTGTCAACCACACCACACAGCTTGGTATTGTTGGCAAACTTGCTAAAGGTGCATTTGATCCCACTGTCCATGTCACCGACAAAGATGTCAAACAGCGCGAGTCCCAGTACCAACCCCTGAGGAACACCACTTGTTACTGACCTCCACATGGACATTGAGCTGTTGACTGCAGTGTTGACCACTTGCATTTCATCTTAGCAGGAATGGTGAACAACAAGGTAGGTAAAAAAACCCTACCCCTCTGCTCCAAGTGTGCTCTTCAACACTGTGAGGTCTAACCAGCAACTGGTGATGAGTACTGCTCCCCAGGCCTTGATACAAGGACCAATACTACTTAACCTTGTCATCAACAACCTGAACAGGATGAATGTATCCTTGCCAAGTCTGGGCAAGACACCAAACTGTGGTGAGTGATCAATATACTGAAGAGCAGGCCTGCCACTCATAGGATCTTGGTAAGCTGAAAGAGTGGGACAGCAGAAATCTCATGAATTTCAAGGACAAGAGGAAAGTCTTGAACCTGGTGCAGAATGACCCTGTGCAGGTTGGGGGCTGACTAGCTGGGGAGCAACTCTGCAGCAAAGGACCTGACAGTGCCAGGACCCATGAACATGGCTTGTCAAGGCATCGTTGAGGCTCTGGTCCTGGTACCGACCCCTGAGGAATGCCATTTGTCACTTGTCTCCACCTGGATGTACTGTGTCCAACTGTTCAATGAAGTACCCAAGTGGCAACTGGCAATTTAAAACTGCCGCTGAACTCTGTGACCAGACTTACTTTTTCTGTACTGGTAGCCCTATATGATGTTTATGTGAACTGAGAACAGCAGAAGACATGCAGGGACATGTCATACAGTGCCATTTTAGAAATGTTTTAGCTCCTTCTGAGCAAGTTTGTATGCCTACATGAAAAAGCATGAAGAAAATAGCATCGGTTTCAACCAAGTGAAGGGGTGTACATCTCTTGTCGTCCTCAGTCAACTTCCCAGTAGGGAAACACAGTCCTGCTGAGTCATACTGTCATATCCTAGCAATCACATTTCTTATCCTAGCAATCACGTTTCATGACCTGACAGTTTCAAACCTACCTTCGTCCAAGGTTTAAAAAAATAAATGGAGACAGAAGTATTAATTTTGAGAGCAGACTTTAACTGTATAACTTGTACAATAAATTCAATAAATTACTGCTCTTCAATTGAGATAGCCAATCACTGTCTTATTTTCCAAAGACGACTTTACTGAAAATGTTTAATTTTTCAAATAGATCAGAAAATACATTATACCTAGAAGGAACTGCAGACTCATGATCCCACTTGGCTTAAAGCTAAACCCGTGTTTTTCACTTGATCCCTTCATTATCATCTTACCAACAACGCAGACCTCCAGAAACAGAGGTGATTATTTGTTGAGTTTGTATTGTTCAGATTATTGCGTTTATTTAGTGCATTTGTGGAGGTAACCTGTGTGTGAATGGACTTTAAGATGCTGTCTGCAGCCAAGTAGCCTATTTACAATGTTGGTATTAAATTACAGGCAGTAGTTGTTGCAGTGTTCCTATACAATATGCTCTATCAGCATGCCAAGAACACTCAGACTGAACTTAGGGTGGGTATGATTTAGTTAAGAGACTAAACAACTGGAATGAAATACTGGGTATCCTTAGTGAATGGTGAGACTTCACATTCATCCATCACAGCTCCTTAGTTACTGAGGGACGTTGGCATGTTAGTGATAGAATGGGTAAACACATTAAATATATGGAGAACTGTCTAATGCACATAAAATCAGTAACAATTCTTGGTGCTCTGAGTTTTACTGGTCAGGTAATGAGTTTCTTTATGAAACCAAAGACATAGAACAAGAAGGGCAGAACGCCACCAGACCTCTTGCCTTATACTGTGTGCAGCTGCCTTCCAGCTACCTCCACACCTAACAGCTAGGAACAAAGTAACAGAATAACAATATCCAAATCAGTCAATCAGAAAAACAAACAAACAGCCTGCTGGAGTTAGGATAAACCCTCAGTTTCTCCTCCTCCTCCATGCAAAAGCTGAATAGTTTACTTTCCTTCTTCTTTCTTCCAGTTCATCTTATTTGTATTCTCTTCAAATTGCCTAAACAGCACTGATGTAATTGGAAACAACATACTGCCTGAAATATCCGACTGTGTGGGAGGTAAAAAAAGCCTCTTTCTCTGTATTTGTTTGGAACTAGGTAGTAAGTTCTACTCAAAGTTAATTCCAGTGTCTAATAGTGCTCACTGGTCTACTGGAACTGGTGTAAATTTTGGGTTAAACCACCAGCAATCAAGATGAAATAGTAAGCATTCATTGAGTAGTTAAATCTATTTTATGGTTAATTCTGCCACTAGCCACAAAACAGCTGTACTTTGGTGTAAAAAAAAAAAAAGCAAATTGTTCCCAGCATTGCTGCACTCTGCTGTTTGTATGTTTAGTAGTAAGCACACAAATTTCAAACCATTTGTGTTTCTTTTTCAGTTCTAGGTTAATGTAAGATAATGTTGGTCATTGGTATAAGCAGTGCAGAGCAAATACTGAATTACTCTTATCATTACTGTTAATGATTCCTCTCAAGTGCTGCTGTTTTGCAGTACCCTGTGAAATACAAAGTCTCCACTTCTCAAGAGTGTACTGCATGGACATATTAGTATTCCCTATCCAACGTGGCTCTGTGTCACTGTGGATGAAGGCAGCTGTTTGGTTAGGTGTTTCTGCTGTTTTCTCAGTGACAAGCACATCCACTGTAATTTCTGCAGCAGGCTGAGAACTAATCAGGCAGCAGTGATATTCTCCCTCATTGTCATAGAGAGAGGAATATTGAAGAGGTTTTTTTTTGGTGTAGAATTCTAAAAGAAAGATAAAGCCTTAAGTTGGCAGATGTCCGGCTTTCAACCCTCACTTTGAGGTATGCTATTTGCTATTATAGATTGTCCCAACATTGCCATACTCCTTTTGTTTTGAAATATATATATATTCTTTCCATCACAATGTCTGCAGACAATTGAGAGATTGTTAACACATACCTAAAATGCATTTTTCCAGGATTTTGGCATCCTTTTTTTATTATTTGGTTAGCTTTGGGGAAAATGACCACAATCCAAAAAACAAAACAAAGCAAAACAAAAAAGTTAACCAGTCCTTACCAGGATTTAGCGAAATCAATGAAAAAAAGTCAACAAATTCAAAAGCCAAGTTCATGTGTGTTTGCTTATAAGAAGGAGCTTGCAACTTTCTTTAGCAAGTACTTGTCATGAGGAGTTCTACAGATATTTTTAACAGTACCAGGTAATTTTCTTGCATTCAAGAACAAAGATGCGTATTTTCATATGTAACACATATGTAGCACATATGTAGCACATTTGGTACAATTGTTAAAAGTAGCTCACAGACTCTTCTAGAAATGAGAATTGATTTCCTGGCTTTTTACATATGGGGAAAACAGACAATAAAACACTGTTAGCCTGATCATTTTATGAGAGTTGATACTGAGGTAAGAGGGAAGTGTCTGCTAAGAGACACATTGAAACACGTTTGACTTTTTTTGCCTTTTAAATTCTAAGAAGTCAGTGGGTCTGAGAGAAGCACCACAAAAAACATGTCTGGACCATCCATTTTCTCTCCCAGCCTCCAGCTCATGTTTTCAGTTTAGGTTTCAGCTTCAGTTTTTGTTATTTCCTATTAGCCAGCAGACTTTTTCATGGCCTAGAAACCCACAACCTCCCTTCACTGGCAGTACATGAAAATGTTCTCCTTGTGTAGCATGCAAAACTGGAGGTGGAACTTGGAATTTGTAAAGGGGCTATTCAGACAGAACATTTCTTACGAAGTTCTTCAGTTAAAAAACATAAGCAAAATTTTTTTTAGGTGACAATTTTTCCAGCCTCTTTTCCTTCTCTCTGATTTAGTGATGTAAACAGGAAAGTAAATCCTTGATTCTGTGTAATAAAGTGAAAGAAGCAGCAGTCAAAGTTTGCACAATCTGGAACAAACCAGGGAGAGGCAGATGAACAGGCCTCAGGGAAGATGACTGTTTACCTGAAGCAACGCGAGAAAGGAAATGAGTAAAGCAAACGGGTAAAGGAAGAAAAATGTCTTTAAAACTTTGTTTTGCTGTGATGCCTTTATCACTGTGCAGAGCCATCCGCTCTCTTCCCATCCAAACACACCTACCCTCTTTTATCCACCTCTGTTTCTCATAATTAAATGGTGAGTGCACTGGAGTAAGATTGATCTTCCTGCTTTGTGTTTGAACAGCACCTTGCACAAACTGCTCCCACATCTTTGGCTAAGAACAGTAAATGCTACAGAGATAAAAACAAAATCTGGTCTCAGAGACTCTGATAAAGAGGTCTGATCATGCCTAGGCCCAACATCATGTAAACCCTTTCCGTGGTAGGTAGGCTTGCGGTGTTAGAGCTGCCATGAAGGCTGTTCATGGGAGCCAGAGGTGCTGGGCTATGGGGCCATGTGAAGAAGGCACCTAGGGAGCTGGTGAGCAAATGGGTAGGGGAGGCCAGGATTAGGTCTGGCGGGAGAAAGGAGATCAGAGGACTTGTGAGACCAGGTGAAGTGCGCTGAAATTGAGTGCTGGAACAGTACACATGCTAAGGATGAGGAGGACATGAGGGTATGCACCCCTGTCCTATCTGGTAAAACCCTTTGCAAGCAGGATTGGAAGGACAGAAGAGAGGGGTAATGGTTACTAGAAGAGGGGTCTATGCACATACCAGTAAAAGCACCTTTGGCTGTTGAGTCCAAGTACGTAGTCCCTACTGACTTCAGTAGACTTACTCTCACTGGTATCAATTGTTGTATATTTTGCTGACAGAAATTTTTACCACTTTTTTTTTTTTTATTTATGAATGAAATTTTTTTTGCCTCCCGTGGTTAGAGAGATTCTGCATTGGACTCAGGAGTGAGTTATGCCAGTAACCTACTGAACAACAAGCCTGCAACATGCTGCTAAAGGAAGTTAAATCACTGCAGCAACCCCAAAGCAGGCAAAAGGTGATTCTTGTCCTGCACACAGAGGAAATGGCAAGCACAGGACTAGATAGATTGCAGTCCTCAGGCTCTGGAAAAGAAATCAGCCAAAACACCCATAAAATCAAATAAACCTAGAGCTTCAAAATCAGTCTGATTAGAACATGAACCCAGTAAGAAGCAAAATCAATGAATTATTGTATCTACATATACAAATCCTTTATCATTTCCAAAGAAAAAGCAAGACACCCATTTTGCAAAGACTTGCATGCTAAATTTCATGTGTGCAGTACTATTTATTGCCTTCAATAACCATTGCCACCTATGTGGTTAGTGAAGGATCCAAATCCATAGTCTGATTCTAGAGTGTATAAAGCATATTGAAGGAGTAATAGCACTGGTCCTGTTACATTTATGGCAGAAATGCACTCTGATGTCCTAGGTGCTTAAATAAATATAGTCTGTACAGGAAGCTCTTATTATTCTGCAAACAATGGGGCAGTTTCCCGGAGTGAACAGTGCTGCGACCTCTGTGTGATTGATAGCAAGGAGCAAGACATGATATTGCCAGCATCCAGACAAAAGCAGAGTATTAGCTGGGAGAGACTCCAGCACTTTTTCATCCAAGACTTCAGACTGTCTCAAAGAGATAGAACAAAAGGAATTAAATACCATAAACCAAAATCTTTAGGAGCAGTGTTGTTGCAGTGTGCTAAAGTAACACAGGAGCTCTGAAATGCTCTCTGGGGTGGCATTTATCCCCATCTCCCTCTCTCTCTCTCAGGAGTTCGGATCCCTAACTTTGGATACTCTCAACAACACCTTACTTAAATGCTCTTAAAATAGGTGTATGATGAAAACATATTTAGAAATCTTGTTGATAAATACAGGGATCCTAATTAATGATTCCTGATGATGAGCAAGAAGTTATATGATCCTGATCCTGTCTTAACCTGAGCCAACGGAAACCTGATTTTAGTGGGTTTAGGCTACATCTGTGCTCTATCTAGCAGCTAGTTCCAGCCCACCATCAGTTAGACTGGGACGAAGTTTTAGGTTTTAGGTGTGCTCCAGTGCACTGGCACCTCAGAGGAGATAACTTAGGCCCACATTACTCCTTGTCATAGCTTGCTGTCACCCTGGATGATTGACTTGGGTCCACACACATGCAACTTGTGATGCACTCTGTTGACAGTATGGCACCATACAGGGCTGTCAGGGTGCAAATGGTGTATCTCTTTGGCATATTCTGCAGCTGAAGTACAGTGCAAGCATGGACCGCAGCTCACTGAGGCCAGGACTTGTGCTTCTCAGAGCCCCTGTGACCACAGTGTGTCAAACAATGAGGAAGAAATAAAAAGACTTACTTCAAAGATTTGACACACTGTGTTTGTATTTTGGAGCTACAACATTAATATGTTTACATTAGACATCACAATTAAGGCTTACCTTCTGTGAAGTTATTCTGGAACTTTTTGTGGCATTTTAACCCTGAACATAAATCCACTGTGCTGATGTTGTTTTCCAGGACATGGGTATGTCCTTCTGGTGTAGTTTACTGCACTTGGAATGAACGAAGTGCTCCTCCTTAGGAGTAAGGGTGGCCCTACTTGCAATTGTCCAAGAATAGCAATTTCTTTCTGAATTCACTCTCTAATCTGATCCAACTTTCAAGTGTAGCCAAGCCATTTAGACATTTCACAGGGGTGTCAGGAGGAAGATACCCTCTTTGAAGAAAGGTGACCTGGCTGTTGTGCCAGCTTCCACCTGTGGCTCAGATAAATATGCAGACTGACAATCTCTGGGGGTGTTGTAAGTGCCCCTCTAGAGCAAGTTCTTTTGCCATTGTAAAGAAATGCTGTTACAGTGCTGATATTCCAGTATCCAAATACCTCCATTCCTGTGACACACACACAAAGAGATCAAGCTAGCAATATATAAATGCATAGAAATATCTGAGCAAAAGTTTCACAGGAATAGTTAGGCCTCAGGAATTTCCCTATGTGCCGTGCCATAACTGTTGAAATTCTGTGGATGTAGCTCAAATATTCTGAGACTTTCCTTTCTCCTAGTGTCTGCAATTCTGTGCGCTCAAATATGGGGTAAATTTATAGATCAGGCATGTGATTAGGATTAGGAGAGGGTTCCTGGTATACGGCTGCACCTCCAAGAGCAGCATCTCACACAGGCCATGGGCTCCAGATGCAACACAGATCTGCAGTTTCTTCCACTCCCTGACTTCAGCCTCATTTGCTCAGCAAGTCGCAGGTCAGGCCAATGAAAACAATTTGCTGGACAGAATAACAGCAGGAAAAAAGTGCTGTGCTCTGCTGCTTTAGGCCAGAGATGCGTGAAATATATCCCTGGGGGAAATGAAGGCAGGAGCTGACTGTGAGTCTCATGGTCAGTGTGTGAGGCATGAGGGGGTCAGCATGAACATGCCCATGGATGTTGTGGAAGGTGTCTATAATGTTTTTTGTTGTTGTTGTCAGACAGAAATTTCCATTTTTGGTGATTTTGAGTGCCTACCATGAATCTTGTTGATCATGGTGACAGCAGTTTACAATGTCTTCTGTAAATTGGGCCCTTCAGATGACTACACCCTCAGGCACATTGAGTCACTCCAAAAAATCATTACACCAACACTTCCTGTAGCTTGTTTAATTCTCAATTTGTCTCTAAATTGTTAACAATTTGTGACTGGAACAAGTGGTCAGAGAACTGCTGGGGAAAAATGTCTTGTTCTGTATCTATACACCAGCTGATCTGTATCAACTCACATCCTGTCATTAAAAACGAGTTAAAAAAATTATAAGTACTTGATAGAAGCTTTGTGATTTTTAGTGAGCTCAAAAGAAGTTCAGGTGTATCAGCTGAAAAGAAGGATATTGATATTGGTTCAGCAGCAATTTTTTTCTTTATCAAAAGACCGGAATATGCTTGTATTCAAGTGCACAATTCAACCACATGTTGATTATTCTCAGAGTTGCCCTTCCTAGTTTGTATGAATGCAACAGTGATCAGGTAATTACGTTCTTTTCTCCCAATAATTTATGTTTTTACAAAATTTAAATCTCTATTTTTGGATAAACATAAGATTACTTTAATCTTTCTGTTAGTTAAACTTATTATTTCCATTTATTGTCTTGAATATAGCTTGTACTTTTCTTAAAAGATATATTTGTGCAGCTGTTGTGCAGCTGTGTCAGTACATCCTTATCTTGTACTGTTGTACAGTACAAGGTTTGGACACATGATGAATGACAGTTATAGTCCAAAAAGAAGATTCCCAGGTAACTTATTTGCTTAAAAATTAGTGATTCAGATTCATGTACAATTCTAAATACTTCCTCACACAGAATTTAATGTATAGCACATATCCAGGTCAAATATAAAGTATCACATTCATATGAATTGAAGGTATGGACACATCTTTAAATCTCTACAAAATTTAATATGATGCCAGCTCACTTTCAAAGATGACTGGCTGGAAATACTATCAGTCTTATAGAACATAGTCCATTAGCTGAAAATTTAGTCCATCGGCTGGAAATACTATCAGTCTTATAGAACAAAGTTCAAAGCAACTGCAGTTTCTGGACTCATTTTGCACAGGAAACTTGTATAAGAAGCTTTCATAAAAGACAAGGTGTATTTGATTCAAAGTAGAGAAATAGGGTTATTTTTGTTCTTGGAAAGTAGCCCTTTTATGCTCACATTTGTGGAACGTGTCTCCCATGCAATCAAGCTGCGGAATTGTCTTTGTAATTCAAGTCAGAGAAGAAGATATGAAAGACACCAAAAAATCGCATCCATTTATCAACAAAACACAACTGATTAAGAAATACAGCCCTCAGTCCCTCTCAACCTCCCTCAGTTCCTTGATTGTCATTCCTGAGACCAAACTGAAGAAAAGTTTATTTTCTTGTCATCACCATTAAATAGTTTAACAAGTCTGGTAGGTGTTTGTGGGTTGTCACGAGGCTTATTTCGCAATGCAAGACTTTTCAGAGCTTGAAGAAATGTACTTCTGGGACAGTATCAGACTAACATAGTCCCAGCTGCTCTCTTTCACCAGTGACCAGTTTGCCAAACTACGCAGGAATTTATTTAGAGGTTCTGAGGCTCAGAGTATTCAACTTTTCTGATGGAGCGGATGGCTTGATTAATTTCAGCCTTCATGAAAAGACTCAATGCCTTTGGTTTTTTTCTCTCCCATCAGATGACTGATTCTGCATGCTGTCAACGGCAGGGCCGGTGTTTCCAGAGATGCAAGGATCCTGGTGCAAGGACAGCCAGAATAACTGCAAGTGTGCATTCAATGGGTCAACGGGTTCTTCAGGAACCTCCAGAAGCTGATCAAGGATATATACAAAGTCCTTCGTCTGGAAGGGAACACGATGGGTCAGGGACTGACTGGTTTGGGAACTCGTGGGTCTGAATCTGGAGCACTGTGTCCAGTTCAGGGTCTGTGGTGTGAGAGAGATTATACACTGGAGAGAATCCAGCACAGGACAGCTGAAGTGATTAAAAGAGTGGAGCCTGGGAAGGGAGGTGGAGACATAGTGAACACAATGCTGGTGGGGAAGTGAGCTAGTGAAGGAGATCATCTAGCCTCACTGGTTCTTAAATACATCCCTGTATCCAGAGCCACTGTGTTCTGCTGTTTGCTCTGTCTCACTCATAGAACATCTTTTCCACATGGCTACTTAGATCCTTCATTTGTAATTTCATCTTCCTGAGGGAACTGAGAGCAGCCTGTGTGCAAACATCTGACCTGAGATTTAAGCACAAGCTCAAACTCTAGCATTGCCTTGTCTAATTGGCCCAAGAATATTATTTTTTCACTCTTCTACATAACAAGGATATCTTACCCAGAACCACTCTTGCTAAAATGGCACAAAAGACAAACTAAATCACTGGCTTAAGCTTCAACCACTTTTCAAGGATGCCAGCTATTATTTCCATACATCCTCCTGACAAACTGGTATCAATACCCACCAGATTAAAAGCAGGGGCATCAAATTCCCTCTCTGTAAACCTTTGAAAATCACGTTGATTGTTCTCACAGGCTTTTCTATAACTGCATCTGCTTGCTGCTGTCTCCGAGGAAAGTCAAAGGGACCACTTGAAGGGGTTTTGCCAAAGGTGCGAGGTGCAGCCCGGAGCGCACCAGTGCCGGCGGCGGACCGGCAGTGCCATCCAGCGGGACCCGGTGAGGTTGCGGGGAGGAGAAGGTCCCCGCCGGGACGCTCTGCCGCCGCCCGGCACCGCTCGAGAAGCTGCGAGACACCCAAGTCCGTCATGGGGCACCGCCAGCGTCCTGTGGACTTGGCAGGTTCCTTCACTCCAGCTCCTTTGGAGTGGACAGCAAGAGTTCTTGCTATTCTCAGTTTCAAAGACTATGAAAACTAGCACCCCCACGGCCACTTTCTTTTTTGGCAGGGGGGAAAGCTGCTCGGAGGATGACTGAATAACCGAGCTGTTATAAATTAGATGTACTGTCACTTTATTCTTTTGCTTTTATTTTGTGAACGTTTTTTAAATAAGCATCCTGCATCAGTGGGCAGGAAAATGATTCTCTTTCTAGCAGTGTTAGAATCCTTCTTCTCAAGCAGAACAATATTTCTGGGAAACAAATCCCTGATAGTTTTAGTTCTCACAATCTCAGCACAGTCACATTTGCTGCTATCAGTACAGATACAGAAACCATATTAAAAACAAAACAATAAATTAAAAGTCTGTTTTCAAATAAATTTTAGTGACATTCAAATATTCAATACCCAACTACTTTGAAATCGTAATATAAGTCACAAACTTAATTGCCTTATTATGCTTCTAAATTCACCAGACTCAGGAATTTAAATAGTATTTTTTTCTAGGTGAAATCTAAAAGCCACTTCTAAGTGACATCTGCAGTGCATCTCTGCAATGCTTATTTGGCATACGAATTCTCAACAGGCTGATTGCCTGTTTCATGGCATCTCTCTCCACACCCAAGCTGTTGATTTGCAAAGCACACACTCCACTTACCATCTTCCTTAGTTGTATTGATCCACCACCGACTGTACTGTCATGCAGGCTGCCCGCCCCAGCTCTGGGATTCCAGTGATGCAGCTGCACAGACTGCCAATTTCCATTGTCTGGTTCTAAGCCTGCACCCTTAAAAATCTTAAGTTATTCTAAGTTAATGTAAATTATGTCCCCTAGGTTATGAAAAATTGTATTCCCTACATTATCTTGACCTTTTAAAATGACAATGAATTAACATCTGTTAATTAAACATTTAATCACATTAGTCACTAATGAAAGCAATGTTGCAATTATAGTTTGTTATCTGTTCTGGAAGCATGACTGCAGACAGTGCACGTTTGTGTGCGCGCATATGGGGGGAGAGCTTAACACCAAGAAAGACTGGAAATACTTTTTTAAAAATAATTTATTCCATATGAAGAAAGCAGAAGATCCTACATAAACAAACTTTCGTAGTAGCTAGCAGAAGTTGCTGCATTCAGTTCTCCATAACATAGATAGATCACAACAGAATTATTATAACTAACAGGAAGGTCACAATCACCCAGTCACAAAGTGTCTATTTTTTCTCCAATTATTCATGTTTTGCACACTAAAGCACAGAGTACACATATTCTATTAAATTCAGGATAATACACAGAATTAGCATAGTATTGCTCACCATGGGTCCTCCCTTAAAACATCTCCTGATACAAAGTCAGACAAAAAGCCTAGAAAACTGTTAATCCTGTATAAAGATGAACAAAATAAGATTACAATTCCTATCTCTGTATTAGTTCATTTAAAAAAAAAAAACAAAAAACTTCTCAGATGGAATGTTTCAAGTAGCTGTGTTAAACATCAAACATGTATACCAGAATGAAGGCAGTTGCAAGCCGAATGTGCACCATGTGCACCATTTATCTAGGTAATAACAAAAAAATTGTTTTTGAGACTACTGCATTTTCATGTAGCAAAGAAAAAATCCCCAAACAAAACAAATACATGCATAGGCAAAAAAAAGCCAAGGGAAGTTTCTGAACATTCATCCAATTATTAAAACATTTTTAAAAGGTGGAAGACTAGGAGCAGAACTATGCCAAAAGACACCAATATGAGAAATAACATTTTGGATCTAAAATGTTGTCTCCTTTTTATAAAAATATTTACAGCTCTGTAGAAAATTTCAAGCCCAATACATCACATCTGCAAATGGCCACAATTATCTGAGTAACCAATAGGTCCTGGAGATCTATGTATTTGATAAATCTTCTGAAATACTAGTAACTGTATTTTACATTCACTCATGGCAACAGGTACGTCAGTTCAAATTAATAATTTCACTGCAGCAGAAAGCAGATGTTGAAGGTTTCTGTAGTCAATTGATAAACAAGATCACAACCAAGAAATAACTGATTCATGCAAGGTATTTTGCTTGTTTGCTTGTGCGAGTTTTGGTCTGGGCTGACAATTATGCCTCAAGCACTATTTCTTGTCAAGGCATGGTCTCTGAAGAAAAAAAAAAGGAAAAAAAATCTA
The DNA here is from genome assembly GCF_009769625.2 of Cygnus olor. Taxonomy (NCBI): domain Eukaryota; kingdom Metazoa; phylum Chordata; class Aves; order Anseriformes; family Anatidae; genus Cygnus; species Cygnus olor. The sequence goes on along the minus strand of NC_049198.1, from coordinate 15,022,079 downwards.
CACTTCTGAAAGAGACACTGTCTTTCTGTCAATCTATTACAAAAGATGATGAGATAAGAACACAATACAATGTACAGTGTATTTTCTTTGGTTAGGAACTGTCATTGTCAAGATGTCCACTGAATGTATGTACTGAATGTGTGATGCGTGCCATATAGCTGCATTGATAACCTAGTCTGGTATATTTACAGATGAAATGAGATTATCAGATATACTGAGAAGAGATTGCACCTTAAAGGCCTCGTTTTAAAAGAAAAAAAGCAAACATCTGTTAATTATTTATGTGCAATGAAATATATGCAGGTTTGTCTTTTAAATCTCCTTTCTGATGCTTCTGTGTCAGGACAAGATTCTCAATTCATCTATTGATATATAGAGACCATCTATTGATATATAGAGACCAAAGTCTCTATATAGTAAACCAAAGCAAGTTCCATTATTGCGTATTTTTACAATCTGCTTCTTCTAAGAGCCATTCAATTCCACTTAGCAATCCAGTTAAAGTTGCAGCTACAGTATCTTGTACCTGTAAAAATAAAAAGCTAATGTATTACAGATAACAGGCAATGTAACAATATTTTAGTAGCACTGCATGTCTATCTTTTAAGTCAGAAATACTCCTCAAATCTAAATTTTCACCACTGGCTTCCATATCCCTTAAACAGGGTTCCTGAGAGTATGGTACAAAACAAAAACACTATGGTTTACAGAATGAATTATGAGACCCATTAAAAAAGCCTTGCATTGATATCCAGGTGAATTTTACCTTAGTCACTCCACTGGTAATTCTAGACAATTTTCTTTACTTTACAGATGAGAAGCTACTTGCAAATTCTTCTCATAATTCTTAGAGGAAAATTGTCACCAACTTTAGAACTCAAGGCGTATTACTACTTCTCAGATTTTGTAATGTATTATAAAGCACCTATTAGAAATGGTACACTTTTTAAGCTTGTGAACGTTTTCTTTAATGAAAAGAAAGGAATTATCTCAAATCAGGATTCGACCAGCTGGTCAAGAGGTGATTCTCCCACTATATTTAGCATTGGCGCAACCTCACCTTGAATATTGGTTGCAGTTGTGGCCTCCACAACATAAACAGGATGTTCAGGTCCTTGAATGCATCCAGAGGAGGGCAACCCCCTTCAAGACCCTTCCTTACCTTCTGGCTCCAGCTGAAGTTTCTTATGTGTACCTAGGCAAGCCACTTACCTCCTAGCTAGGTGCTACTTCATCTAGGCTAAAGCTTTATCTTACAGGACCAGAGAAACTAAATTCTTCATTTAAGTGGAGTGCTCACATAATACTAGTGTTGAAAGCTTGCTTAGGTAGGTACAGTTCAGGAACTACAAATTACTTAACTTAAATTACATTTAAGCCACACAGAAATGGAAAAAAAAAAAAAAAGGTTTAAAAGCAAGTACCATCCAGGGCTGATTTAGCAGATTTAGTTGCAACTGATGTGCCATATAAACACAAGGAATTCTTTTCACATCATCATGAGAGATGCAAGACAGAACTAGCAGAGGTCTGTTCGGAGGTCCAAGGGCTGGATCAATCATTGCCAAAATATGAGCCAGTTCCTCCTGACGATCATGTTCTAGGAAACAATTTTTAATTTGTACGTATTACATATATGCAAATCCCAAGGAGAACATTTTTTTTTGTCTTAAATATTTTTTAAATATTTAAGATCTCAGCGGTGAGGCAACACAGAGCTAGAAGGGGTATAGGCAAATTATCTCATTCTGCTTAACTCAAGGCCAGATCATCTGTCTTCATGTCACACTTAGCTGTTATTTAAAGATCTCCATAGATTTCCACAGATGGCCTATTCCAGTCCTTAATGTCAGAGCATTTTCCAGGTACCTCTAAGTCCAAAACTGCAACAAACCACTAAAAAATACTGACACGCTGTACAGTCAGCAGCCCTTCCCTACCGACTGTATTTTTCCTCTTAGTATATCCCCTCACATTTTTTACCCTTTTCTTTCCTGAGCTAGACCTTTCCATCCATTTAAAACTGATGAATGTAACGACAATTAACATGATAGTTGTTTGGATTATTCTTATTATAGGACTGTCCTGAATAGAGCTAATTGCATCTTTTTCTGCACTCTTCCTGGTGGAGGCTCTCTTTCCAGGCTATTATACCATAACCACCATTCCAGGCTGGTTCTCCTACCCACCCCCAAGGACTTTTTGTTTGGCTTGGTTTAATTTTGCTTTTTTGAAATCCAAATCGCTTCCCAGATCTAGCTTAGAGAGCAGACATATAAGTACCAACCATAACTGAAAGAAGGGGCTATAACACCTCACAGGGAGCTAACAGACTACTTAGACAGGTGACCTCTTGGACTGGGTAAGACATGAAGAAACAGCACTAATGAAGTTGATTTTGAAATAATCAGAACATGGATGTTGATGTATTCCATATTCTGCACAAATCTTTTGTGACATGCCAACCTTTCATAAAATATGAATAAAGAGAAAAACCTTACTTTTATGAGCTTCTGCATTAGCAACATAAATGAATCCATCAACTACTTCGCACACCTTTTTAACTTGAGCTATTACATTGTAGTGCACAGCTTGCTGATTTCCTACTACACTGTTCTCTTGGTAGAACATCTTATTCACAACAGCAGCTTGCTCTTCCCTTGCTCTCTTTCTTTCCACACTGCAAGGTATTAAAATATTTCAGTACTCAGATTAATTAAGTAGAAAATGCAAAAACAGGATCTAGGCAGCATAGCAAAGGGGCAGGAAAATAGCTTAAGTGAGCAAAAGTTTCATTCCTCACACATTTTTTCCTAGTGTATGTATACAGATAGCTAGCAATTTGCAAGAACCTACGAAAATACACTCCAGGATGAGTTTATACAGCGTTTCAAATGGGAATTAGTCAGGTTATCAAGATAGACAAGAGCACCTGCTATGTCTTTGTCATATACGTTTGTTATGTATAAGGTTTGAAAAATAAAGTTATTACTTCCACGTGAAAATTCACAGGTTGAAGAAAGGAAGGCAAAGACTGAAGGTATGTATTGAAGCTTCAGTTTATAAGGAATATCCATGCATATGAACATAGGCGTGAAAACCACATCACAAAACTGTAAGGAGAAGTATGAAAGAACAGAGAAACTGTCCTTTTTTGTGCAGAACAGATCTTACCTGGTGGTTGAATACAATGTCAGAATATTGAATTTTTGATTGTTATTAAACTGAAAACTGACTCCTGATCCAATTCCTGCAGGGAAAAAAATTGAGCATATGAGATTACAAATACTTAGTTATTGAATATGACAAAGTGGTGGGCTGGAAATTCCAGTGGTGCTGTACAATGGATATATCCAAACTTAGGTATTGCTGCTAAGGGTAGCATATACATTATTTCATGGTGAAATTTTATACGTGCTCTAAATTGGTCACACAGACTATTAATTTAATTAAAATAAATAGTATTGAATTAAAATAAGAAGGTATTTCCATGTTTTTATATTTAGATTAGAACCTAGAAACCCAGGTCAGAGGGGAATTAGATTTGCCTCTATCAGCCTAAACCAGCACAGAAAATGTTCTATACTATTTACAACAAGCTGCATTGAGAAGGATACGAAGTAGAAAAAAAGATACCAACTCTAACAAGTTGTATTTTCACACTTCCTGTAAATATAATGTAACCATTACAACTGTGCTGTGCTTAAATAAAAGATATAAAGTAATATACATTTTTGTCTGGTTTGGATTAAGGTGGAATTTAGGATTTAAAACAGAAGTACAAAGAGCAAAATCTTGATATGGTACTGTACAAATTAAATCATTAAATTTACTGCAGCTACAACTTGATCACAATGTTTATTACATTTATCCTTCTGAATAAATACAAACTGATTTTTTTTTTAACCATTATGCTATTGATTTTCAAGGGAAGCATTAACAAACATCATTTTTGTTTTCCATTTCTCACCAATGTTTTTGTGTTTAAAGATTTATTTAAGATTTAAATGAAAATTAAAAACAAAACAATACAAACAACAACAACACCATCATTACCATGAATTCGTCTTTGAGGTAGGCCAGCTACTAGCAGAATTTCTGGGCACGTCATCATCTTTCGCACTAAAGAGTTATCCAGCTCTTCCAAACCCGGCCCAAACATTGCAAAGCGAGGTTCTGCCTGAGTGACCAGTGACTGCAAAAAGGAAGTCACAGCCCCATACCGGGGACGGCTTGATTTCCAGCTTCTTCTACTCTGAGGACAGCTTTTTTTGTATCTGTGAAATAGACACAAACTAGAAATTAAACGCAAAATACAGAATAGGTATTAATCAACGTTTACTCAGGTCCCACGCTTCTCATGCTTTGTTACTGGTACAACTCAAGCACAGGTGAAAAATGCTGAAGTTCAAAACTGATTATTTCAGTCAACAGGTTAAAGCAGGTAAAAGCATTAGTCCTTCCAAATTCCAAATGCTGACTTGTTGGACCTTTAATATACTTCCATGGGATGGAATATTTAGTTTACTTAAAAAAATAAAGTAAAATTATAAACTCTCCCAGCCTCACTGCACACACAGCATTCATAGGATAAAATAAAAGCTGCTGCGTTGCAAATGGCGTAAAAAAATAGGAAAATTCTGACTGCACTTCCAACCTTCATTAAACTGCCTCTCTGTTTACTAATCGTTCACTCCACCTGGAAAGGACCATTTCCCATTTAGGAACAGAGAACACATGATGTGAAAGAAGACAAGCTGTTGTCTGCAACCTTATGCATTCACTTGATGGAGAAGCTGGAAGGCATGAATGACTTTAGTAATCACAGGGAAAGAAGTAACAGTGACGGAAGGGACAGACTTCCTGGAGAAGCAGATTCAATCTTTGCTTCGTTGGACACTGAACTGTGATGCTGGACAAATCACTTCAAGAAAACATTAAATGTGTGCTTCTCTACACTTCACTTAAGATCAGCAACAGCGTTAAGTGCTCACAGACACAATGAAAATCAGTGACAGGTCATTTCCAATATGTGATGCTCTGAAGTATTTGGACCTGAAGACATTTAAATCCAGTGCTCAAAATCAATGATATTTTGCACTCCAGGTTCAAAGCACCTCTTTTCCAGCTGTAAAATGGGGGTGAAGGGCACAGAGACCACAGGAGTCAGTGCACTTTTTGTGAAGCAAAAATTTCATAAAATCATCTTTGGAAAACGTGACTGCAAATTAGTAACTTCTACTGCAAACTAATTAAAGGCATTGAATGAGATTAAAAAAACCAACAACAAGAAACAAAAACACTGCAGAATAATCTGCTTCTCTTAGGGGACTTTTCAATCATCCAAACATATTATGAGTGTTGCTGTGCTTTTCAGCTACACTGGTTGAAATTACAGGCTTTGTCTTATGGACACTAACCATCAGAGCTAAAGCAGTATTAGTACTTATTCCACGCACATTCAAAAATAACATTTTATTTTTTACTAGACTTTCCAGATAAGATATAAAACAAAACTAAGAATCATTCCATTCGCTGTATTTTAAACACTTTTAAGTACTTTTGTCAAAACAATAAATTATTTTTCACTGCAATGAGAGTGAAGAGAATTTTCATCAGGATGAGTGGTGAGCACAGCTTCACCAGTGCAAGATTTTTGGTGGCACAGTGGGCACAGAGTTTACAAAAAGCTTCGATTATTTTTTTTTTTTAAACATCTTACATTCCTGTTGAATTCCAAGGAGAAATACCGGACCAAACGGTCACAGCGCAGGAAATTAAATTTCCAGAGTAAGGGATGGGTTTGAGAACCCATCAAAATGTGAGCAGCGGCTTACAGTTTACTGCTGTAAATACGAACCCTGCCTGTGAGCTGTAAATTGTGCAAGAGAATGCTGAGACACTTACATTGCCATGTAGTCATACAGCGTGTTATCGCTGACTTCTGAGAAGGCTTTATTAAAAATTTCCACATCTGGGAGCGACTTCCAGTCAACGGAGGTCCAGAAGGGGAGATCCCGCAGCAGAAAGTACCTCCAGAGCAGCGGGTCCTGCACGGCCACCCTCCAGTAGCAGCTCGTGCTCCCCAGGTGGCACAGGTCTTGCGGCGAGAGGAAGGACATGATGTTCAGCTGCACGTCG